>NW_026521843.1:42117500-42806471 GCF_021234435.1 Artibeus jamaicensis
AGGGGTCTTAGGAATTTGCAACTTCTGGCATTATGTAAATCGTTGCTTTCATTTTTTTTTTTTAATTATAAGGAGGAAAAGATTTCTATTTTATACCAGGGGAGCATCGTTTGTCATTGGCTTTCTGCTTTTTTAGTTTTCACTGTGTCTAAAAACAATAAATGGTATTTGTATATTTAAAGATTTAAAAATCATAACTAGATTGAAAAATTGTTAAAGTAATAAATCAGAAATTAAAATATGTGAGGTTAGACTATAAGGAATGATTTGGTTTAATCAATTACATATTCAGATAATATCCTATATTTTCATTATGTGAAATTCTATGAGAGCTAATTTTAAAATAGTGTTGACTTCTTAAACCCATTAAAAACTAAAAAATTAATTTCCTCTGTGTAAATTTTGTACAAATACATGGTAAGGTGGCATTGGAAGTTCAAATAGCTTAATTGAGTTTGAAGGGGGAAAGGTCATTTAATTGGTCTATTGAAATGTTAACAGAAACAGATATGCCATGGAATAGACTTTAATGGCAGCAGTGTTGCTCTAATGTCTGTATTCACTTGCAAAATTGTTAATTAGGGCTCTTGGTACTTCATTTGTTTTTGCATTGGTGTGCATAGTCCAATAGGGAAATCAATTTTATAGAAGAAATTTGTAGGACTGGCTAGAACCCTAAATTGCATGATTATTTGTTACTCATAAGAGAATGCCACGTACAGTAAAACCCAAGTGCATTTTGAGTTAAAGAGCTCTGCTTCTCTTCTGGGTAGCAGAATGTCATCATCATTTTTCCATTTTGTTTTCTTGGTAAAGTTAAAAAGTCCTAAATGAACATCTAAATGTCTGAGTCTACCTGAAACTTTTCTTAGCTCAATATTTCCAGAAACTAATGTCATTGTTTTTAGAGAAAACTAAGGAAAGAAAATGGAGGGAGTGAAGTATGTGTGGTATTGCTAATTCCAACCTCTTTAAGTTAAGGTGTAAGTGGGACATCATTCTTGATGTGTTTTCCTGGGAATTAGTGCTGACTTCACTAACTAGGAACAAAAGCTAAAAAGAGTATTCCAAAGAATTTTAAGCTTTCCTTCTTAAACTTTATATATTCATTTTTTTTGTAAGTTGAAACTTTTTTTATGAAGTTCTATTACTGAATGTTGGTCTTGTACAATACATGTATGCATAGTACAATTTGTACTATTTTACTCACTTTAAAAAACATTTGTAGAGTAAGGAAGGCTCTAAGCAACATTTGAACACATTCCAGTGATTAACTTTAATGTTATAACAATTCGTTTTGTATTATTAGTACCACATTGTTATAAAGGCTTGAAAATGTGAAGTGTTAAAGATCATCAAATCTAGGTCTTTTATTTTACTGATGAAAATCTGAGGCCATGATAAGAGACTGACTCAGAGCTGTTATTTTCCGACTCACAGTCCAGCATGTTTTCCTTCTAAGCCATGCTGCTTTATATACAGTCAATTTTTTAAAATTGAATGACTAAATGTTTCAAGAAAAACAGTATAGCTTTTAAATGTATTTTTAAAATTACGTTGAACTGTTTGCTTTATGTGAATATATAGCTAAATGAATCTCTAATTTGAATCCCCTAAATAAACTAAAAATATATATTCTGCTTGATTTATCTGAATAGAATAAACCTTTTGTTTTTGTTTGTAGTTTAGACTCTGAACATTTGAGAATGTAAAATATTATGTAGAATAAAAAGTATATTTTAAAAGATTTCTATAGAAAAATATGACACATTTTAATATACTAAATTTACACTGATCTTGTGATAATGGAATATATTTCTTAGGTTCCAGTGGTTTCAAGCTTTTAAAATAGATGTCAGTATATTGTTAAAATATTTTGGTAATAACTACATTAGTCTTGTACCATGAACATTACAGATTTATTGTAATGTGCTTTAAAATCCTTAGTAAAAATATATCTTGATCATTTTCACTTACATTTCATACTACATATGTACGTAGTCCCTATTTAGCTTAGTAGGGTAATAAAAATTCTAGAACATTTTGTTGTACCAGTATGCAAATGTATATAGGAATAAGTTTAGGTTTCCTTAAAGAGGGCAACAGAATTGAAAACTGAGGCCAACAAATAAATGAAAGTTTCTCTAAATCCATTGGATAATAGAGGCAGTGTTAAGGCTAACCATAGTGTTGAACTAAACAGAGGGATTACTCCTGGGTTTTGCATCAGTTGTTTTCTGCCGGGTGGCCTCACTTGTCAAAAAAAAAAAAAAAAGTTTAACAGGCAAACATTCACATAGGCACACTGAGAAAAGAAGTATGCTTAATTCCATCAAAGCTTTAAAAAAATCAATCATTAATTTATTCTACAGTTGTTGGTCATTTGTGAAAAGCATCTGGCCTTTAAGTCATAGGATCCCAAACACAAGTACAATGTGAACACTTGTGAAGAAGCTTCAAATTTGGTATAATGTAAAACAGGTATTATTAGCATGTGTATAGCTATATCTCAGTATACAACTGTATTTGTTTATTCATAATGCTTTAACTCCACTTTGTTTTTTGGACTTTGAAGTTGTTATAAACACAAATGTAATTGCTTTAAAATATAGAAACTGTTAATTGGCAGCTTTAAAAAGTCCTGCTTTTTTCCATGTCTTTTCATGGTTATTTAGCAGAGTGATATTTCAGCAATCTTGGCATTGCAAGTCAAAAATGGTTTCTAATGAAGTTTAAATTCAAGATGGTAAATACATTTTTCAAATAGTTTCAGGAGAGACATACCCTATTTTCCATATGGCTAAGTAATTGTTAAGATGTTTGTTTTAAAGCTGGACTTAGACACTCCTGACTGCTCTTTAATTTGATAGAGCTAGTCCAAATGATTTTTTTCAAGAAACTTTGGTAGGAGAATGCAGTGAAGTAGATAAATGATTTTGCAGCTATACTCATATTGCAAAGTATAGAACTAATTCAGTCATTATTACTATAGTAACAGCATTTTTAATAGCTTTAAAGCTAGCAATAGAACAGTTCAATGCTGTGATACATTTAAATATTAAGCTTTAAGTTAGGTCTAATATCCTAACAATATATAATTAGGCTCACACCATAACCACAAATTTATACCTTTAAAATGTAGAAGAACGCGTAAAAAGAACCCATAAGGGATAAAAATTAGAACTTAAAATAGAAATAAAGAAAAGTTACATTATTTTAATTATGTGCTCTAATATAATATGAATAGTTGATATATAAAAACTATACCCCCCCCCATGAGAACATACTAAAGTCTAATAGTTTGCTACTGGACAAAGGAAATCAATGTGAAATAACCAAATGATACTGTGTTGGAGATTTCATATAGAAATGACTTCAAACAGAAATCTTACTGTTAAAATTTTACCAGATGACAGTTATTCTATATTTCACTCCTCACTGCTCTTTAGCTTTCCCTGGGTTTTAATAACTACTGATTAAGAGAAACTATAAACACTACTTATAAATAAGGTTTGATTCTAAGCAAAATAATGGCTAATAATAAAAGTACTTTTTCACAGAAAAATACTAATCTCTAGACATTTATCTCAGTGCCATCAATTATTATTATAACGAGATAACCATGTTTTTAAAATGTATATTGAAAGTAAATTTTAAATTTTATGTCATATGTAGAATTTATCTGTAAACTTTGTTTAGCTCTAATTTCAGAGGTACTAATATCTCAAGTACTGTTAGGATACTAGGGATGAGAGGAAAATCACTTAAAAATGCTTGTGAAATATAATGTTTAAAATGGTTCTTTGAGAATGTGCAGATTATGGCTTGCATAGGGACTGCTTCCAGCTCTCTGGGAAAATGAACTGTTGACATTCTTTTGGGTCATCATCCAAGATAGGAGGGCAACCACAAGGATTTAGTAGATAAATTCATCCCCAAAGACCATTATCCATTTCATTGCAACTTGGAAACATTCATGTTGAATAGTAGCATTAATGTAGCCTATTTAGCTGTTCAAAGTGAGCCTTATGTTTTTAAAAAAAAAAAGCAAGAAAGAAAAGAAAAAGAAGATGACGATGAAAATCAAACAACTAGGGTAATAACTTATTTAAGCCTTCTAAGTGGTATTCTTTATTTACATAATTCTAAAGCACAAACTATTTTTTTTCTTTATACTAATTTTAAAAATAGAATTGAGGTCTATTACAGTGAGCAGTGAGCTTTTGAATTTTAACTAAGTGAATCAGTCCTGCATGTTGCTTGTTAGTCGTTTGTGACAAAGAGTGAAAATAAATTAGTGTTTTAATGTTGTGTTCTGAAATGAGTAGCAACATTTTTAGAAAATTGAATATTATATCATTTAGGTTGTTTCTAACTCTTTTTGGACTTTATGATTCAGATAAAAGAGAAAAGCAAAGCTCTGATAAATGCCTTGTGGGTATGTAAGATTCACATACATGCCCTTTTTTATAAATGGTGGAAAAAAAAACTTTTTGACTCAAACTAGAATGATACTATATAGGACTGAATGTGCAGGAAAGGTTCCCACAATGCATTGTGCAGACCTAGGGCTAACAAATACCCTGCTGCTTTGAAACCCACCCCCCCCCCAAAAAAAAGACAAAAGCACAATGAAATAGAAAGCTTACCACCGGTAGCTTTCAAAACGACAAACTAGGCAAACTATACATCTCCACCACTCCAATTTTGTCAGAATGCTAATGAGCTTGCTCTGATCTTTACTCGGCTTCCCGTGTTTTCTACATCTTCAAGGACCACATGGCGCTAGCAAAATAAAGACAACTAAATGAGAATTTCGAATGCTTTTTGTGTTAGGACCTGGTGCTTTTCAGTGGACGCACTCGTTGAATATTCTCAACTTAAAAGAGTACAACAGGGGGTTGGGTATGAACTTTTTAACAGGAGGAAATTTGTACAGAAGTAAATTAGTGAGATGAGGAAAATATGAGAAAAATTTCTGATTAATTTCCACTCCATAATATCAATGACACCTTCAGCCCCACTCATACTCTTCTAACAAGAGATGCTGATAAAAGATGAATGATTCTGTGTTGTTCACAGTGAATGTTTAGTGGTTTTTTAATAGCAGCATTCTACATAAAAGGCACCAGGAAGTACTCCGCATTAGCAGTTGAGATCACTAGTTAATAGGATGATGTCTTTTAGCTTTTGTCACAAGATTATTAGAAAGGATGGGTTTCTGTTCTCATCTTTGCATAGTTTGGAGTGCCTGTTGAGTACAAGTGCTAAAATACAGGTTTCTCAGTATTGTTTCACATGTAAAGCAAAAAGCCTTTTAATGCAACACCTTTTTCCGTTTTTACCAGGTGATTTTGTTATTGATCTCTAATCTGCCCCTTTAGCTGTATTAAATGCTTGAAGTGTTCTGCTTTTCACTGTAGCCTGGATGCTAGCTATTTGTATTTATAAATTCATTAACATTAAAACAGGATCTATATAGAACATTTGATTCTATGACTTAGATAATGGCAGTTTATGTAGTCTTACATTTAGGGTGTCAATAACAAAAAGTTAAGATTGCCTGAATAGATACTATAAAAATAGGTTCTTAGATTTAAAGAAACATGCTTTTATGTGGTTTAAATTACGTATTTATAAGGAACATTTTTCACTCACTCTGTGTCTTTTCCCCAGCAATCACTGCACACCAGTGAGGAGATAAGTAGTCAACTCCATTTCAACCACACCCATATCTGGAGGGGACAGTGAAAACCAAAACTGGGGACATTTTTATATAGAAAGACATCTGAACTTAGAGTTAAACTAATTCTCTACAACTAATAAATAACCAGGAAAAGAAGTTTGATACAGTAATACTTTCAGGTTGTGTGGGGAGAAAAAATTTGGTGATGTTTTTCACATTTACCATAAATGTTTCTGGTATATCTCTAGTCTTTAAATTTTATCATATCCTGAAAATTAAATTTTTGTACTTTAAACTTTGTTCGTATTGCTTAAGGTATTGCCTCTAATTTATTCACACCTCTAAAAAATGAAGGGGCAGAAACCCTATAATAACAAATAACTTGGGCAACTTTAGTCAATAAAGTCAGCAAAAAACTAGAAACTATCTTCTAAATATAACAACAGAGGGTTTCTTAATATCTGGTTATTCCTTGTTCTCTACCATAGTACAGTATTTCTATGCTTTTCACAGCTAGGATGAGAATTAGAATTCATGTGATAAAATGTCTCCACTTTGTAGAGGTTCTTTTTTTAAAAGACATAGTATGTATGTCTATTTTATATAAATTACAATAAGAAGCCATACCATTTAAAAATACTCATTAAAGTAACAGATATCTATATTGGCATTTGGGTTACAAAACTAAAAAAAGAGCTTAACTATAACTCTCTTTAATGACATTTTTTAAAAAATCATTACATAACATAGTAAAATAGAAAATAGAAGTTTTAGCTTATTAAAGAATATTTCCATTTGATCTCTACTGTCATAAAATGTGAAATAGACAAGATTATAATAGTGTCTCTGTAAAGGAACTTTTTTATAAATAGAAACAAAATAAGTAAGGGAATTTGATTCCGTAAAGTAAATAAAGTTACCTTTAAAGTTCTGTAATAGTAGAGACTTAGCCTTTTGTTCCCCACTAAACTAATTGTATCTAACAATTCATAGGACATTGAATCTGTGCATAATAAAGAAATCAGTTTTTTTTTAAGTATGTTTGAAAATTTTCTACAAAGTGAGTGTTTAACACAATTTCCAAAGGCAAAGAGCTCATCCTTTGATAGATTCTAAGAGTTGATAAAATCTATTCCTTTCTGGAATAAAGTGCTAACATACTTTTGGTAACTGGTGTTATAAGTCTAGTTGTGAGCGTCTCTATGTTTTTAGCTATGTCAGGATTTTAGTTACTTTGTGTCATCTAACTCCAAGAATGCAAAATAATATAAAATTATTTTCTAATTGCAAGGAGTAGTACAACTTCATACAATTACATTCTAATCCAATATTTAGAAAAATAAAAAGCATAAAAGAACATGTCAAACAATCATTTTATCACATGCGTAATTAGCAGAGTCATAGCCAGGTGGAAGAAATAGTGAGTCAGGGCCCAGCTTTCCAAGGTCTCCGTGTGAACCTTCTCTCTGGTGCTCCTGTCCATTAGGACCAAAGCCCATCTGTCTTCCTTTGCTGTTAGCATAATTATAGGCGAGGCTTTCTTCGGTGCTTAATCCTCAGTATATACCTTCATCTGAAAACATGGGCTCAGCCCTTCCAGCAGTGAGTTGGAACCCTGGCTGGGAGAATGATAGCCACGATCTCATTCTGGTGTTTACTTTATTCATTCCTGCTTACTAGCTCAGCTTCATAACTGTGAGCCTCAATTTCCACTTTATTAGAATGAGGACACTATGGCTTTAAAAATAAAAGTTGGGGCAAAAACTCTAACTGCAGTTTCCATAGAGGATGAGATTCTTTTAACCTTCTGTCTTGTGATTTTCTTTTATTCAGAAATACTTTTTGAGGCCTATTGTGTCTAAGACACTACACTGAGAGTAGAAACTTAACCCTGGTTACTGAATATAATCAGTTCAGATTGCGTCACACTGAGTTAAGAGCAATATGGTGTGGCAGCTAAGAGAATCGGGAGAATTAAATTAGATACCTTATATCAACCATTTGCAAAGTGCATGGTACATATACCAAGTTCAATAAATGTCAACTATTGTTATTTATATGCTGTCTTTAATACTTAAATTTGTCAAGGTCTCCTTTGAAATAAACTACCAAAAAATGAAAAACACTAATATGCCTGGCTGGTATAAGTCAGTGGATTGAGCACAGGACTACAAACCAAAGAGTTGCTGGTTTGATTCCCAGTCAGAGCACATACCTGGGTTGTGGGCTAGTTCCCCAATTGAGGGCGCACGAGGGGCAACCACACTTTGGGAGAAACATTGATGTTTCTCTCCCTTTCTTTCTCCTTCCCTTCTCCTCTCTCTAAAATGAATAAACAAACATATAAATAAATAAAATGTTTTTTAAAGAAAATCACTGATATGTTAGGAATGATATTTATCACCATCAAGTATTAAATAAAATATTATAGTAAATATTGATTTTTGAACATTTATATATATTTTTATTATTATATATTGCAAATATATTGGAATAGACTTTTGTTGAAAACAATAGTAACTAGAAATACAATGTAAAGAAAATAGTAAAATTTGTTTTAAAAAGGGAGTTTACATTTTAAAGTGCTCAAAGTACTTTTGCTCTTTATTTTTTTACACCTTCAATTTTGAAAATTGGTAACATTCCTAAATTCTTTTATTTCCATAGTCTTTCCCTTCTGTAGTTATGCAGAAAATTAAAACTAAAAAAATTAAAGTTGTCACACTTCCAGAATTTCTTTACTCTCAAAATGTGTTCAACTGCATCAAACATCTTTAATATATTTCTAGCTGCATTTCATTATTTGGATTATTTAAAGAAGAAAAGTATATAAGTTATACCTAGAAGTAGTGGAAGTCAACTGTTACAGGATTATTCTAGTTCATGCAATAAAAACATTTGTTTCTTCTCTCCTTGGCACTCACTGTATGTCCCAGCTTTTTACTATATATAGTCTTTAAGTATATAGGTAACTTTTTCATCTGCTGACTCATGTTTGTTCATTTATCCAGAAGGACAAATGTATATAATTTCTACCAGTGATATTTAAAAAGTACTTTCCACTACTAGAAATTTTGAATTGAAAATATGCAATACAATTTTTGAACCTAAAGAATGATCACATCACCAGAATTTTCCATTTGGAACATGTCTGTTGCCTAAAGTGAGGTACATCCTTATTCTAGACTGCAGTAAAAAAAAAATGTAACACTTAAAAGAGAGAAATTCCAGGAAAATGTGTTTTTCTCAGCAACTATCTATGAAACAAAATTTAGGCATTTGAACTGATTTGGCAGCAACATGTTTTTCTTCTGAATGTGAAATTAAATTTGTGTAATGTCATGCCAATGCTAAAATAACATCTTATACATAGAATATCATCCTTTCTTTTAAAAAAAATTTTGTTATTTATTTGTGAAAGGGTTAAGACCGTGGTTCTCAAAGTTTTGTTTGCATAAAAAACACCTGAGGAGTTGTTAAAAATAAAGATTCCCAGGCCCAGCCTAAAAAATTCTGATTGAGTGAATCTGAGGTGAGGCCCTGAATTCTAGTTGATTCTAACATAGGTGACCCCACAGACCACATTTTTAAAAAAAGGGGCTAACAATATGCTAAACTCACAGTGTCACAAGTGCTAAGGAAGTAGTACAGTATGGATTTAAGAGCATAGACTTGAAAATCAGCAAGACCCTGGCCAGAATCTGGGTGGTCTAATCTTTATAAAGGCTGATACAACTTATTTCATAAGGTTATTGGTAGGTAAAATATATTCATACACATAGAGATAAAATGTATACAAGTACTTAGCACAGAGCCTGGCAAAGGGTTGTTTCGGTCATCATAGTGATAATTTAATTATTTATTGTTGTTTCTATCTTTAAAATGTTCCTTAGATGCTAAGTAATATGCACATCTCCCATTCTTTCATAACTCCTGGCTTCCCTCAACACATGTATATGCTCACGCGCACACCAAACACACACGCATGCTTGCTTTCTCCCCCAAGAAATGCCTGAAGAACTGGTTTGGCATTTTGGCATAAGATTGGAAAGATGTGGGATTTTTTTTTAACCCTTGATTTATATATAAAAAATAAGTGATAATTGTAAGAACATTTTCGTAACTAAATAAACTAGGAGGAAACATTAGGAATTTGGCTAGATCCTCAATCTATATGTTTCAGTGAATTGATATACTAATTGAGTTCTGTGAATCATTTCCAGAAATAAACAACTTAAGTATTGTATTTTGAGAAATTTATTTTAGGACATCCATGTAGGAACCAACTTTACAAATACATTTCTTCTCTTTGGTTTCATCTTGACACTCTCTATCCCAAGAAGCTTAACAAAGATTTCATAATTTTTGTTTTGGTAAAAATGACATCAGGGGTGGCTAAGCATGTAGGATTGCCTCCTCAGTTCAATTAAAATCATGGGAGTTTATGGAAGGACACAACCTCTGCTCCAACACCTTTCTCCCAGTTTCCCCACATGGAAACACTTTTCTTAAAAAGATGTTAATGCACAGAGATAACTGGATACATACTGACCACTACTAGGTCCTTAATCTTTGAGATAGAACTGTCCAGTTGATATGACCTTTTTTTATTGTTTACAAGCTCACAAAGTTCTGCTTTCAAACCATTGTTCATTCCATTGTGGAAACATTACCAGTTTTTCTTGTAGTGGATTGTAAATTATGTCTTTATTTTAGCTACTAGTTATGTTTTTAACATTTTCATAGGCCTCCCCATGCATTGCATAAGAAAACTGAACATATATAGTCTTTGCATCTGTTCCTTGTCCACACATGTCACTTTTAAGCTGAAATGTGAAAGTCATTCATCCACTCAGAGGAGCTATTACCTCAGGAAAAGTTTATAACAGAAGTCAAGGGAAGACTGTTAAGCTGATATCTATTTTTTTAAAAATTAAATCATATATTTTTAAATGCTTAATACTACCTTTTTCACAGGGGGTTTAGAAGACAGTTATAGAGAGTAGAAGATTAATAAAAATCTATGATTATCTTTACAGCTGAGTTGATAACATTGGATACAAATATGTATATATAAATTTATTTTCCTGAGGGAATGTAGTGGACTTTACCATCAAAATAAAAGTATATGAATTCGTTTTCTTCTGTTTTTAGGCTGGTGACATTGAGTGGAAAATGATATGTAAATTCACTTTACACAGGGCTGTGAACATCTAACTTGTGAGTCCTGCTTTTACTGACTGGTCATATACTTTACCCACCCCAAAGCTACCCAACCCCACTCCCCCAAGGCCAGCTCACTCTGAATTAATAGCACCACTTGGTGGCCAAAGTGAGGAATTGTGTAGAGCCCCAGCATTTCTTTCCCACCAGCAAGCATGTTTTCTTCTACTAGACAGACCTGGTCATAGTTGTATCTGTTGTGCTTTTGAAGGATCCAGCTTTGTAAGGAAAGTTAAACATAAGTCAAGGAAGATACTCAGACTGATATAATTGTTTTATTGAAAATAAAAATAGTTTTGTATTTCACCTACAAAATAACTTTCCACAAGTTACTAAAGTAGTCAAAATATTTTACTTTATCATGAGAATAAAATTACAGGGAGCTCAAATTTAGAACTTTTAACAATTTGTTTTCATGCAAGTGCTTCTTTTGAACCTTACAAAAATTGTTGATGTAAACTAGGAAGCTATTTTGCTAAATTCTGAAGTCAATAATATTAAGAGGAATATTGTGAGTACTAAACAGACTTGAAGCTGACAATGACTGTTTTTGTAAGTATATTTTATTGATTATGCTATTACAGTTATCCTGATTTTTCCCCATTTCCCCCCCTCTTCCCTCCTCCATCCCACACCCCCTCAGTCAATGCCCCCACCATTGTTCATGTCTGTGGGTCATGTGTATAAGTCCTTTGGCTACTCCATTTCCCTGTACTGTACTTTACATCCCCATGGCTATTACATGACTACCTATTTCTACTTCTTAACCACCTCACCTCTTCACACATTCCCCCATAGCCCTGTCCTATCTGGCAACCATCAAAACACTCTTGTATCCATGATTCTGTCTCTGTTCTTTTTGTTTGCTTATTTTGTTTTTTATATTGAATTGTTGATAGATTTTTTAATTGCCATTTTGTTGTTCATGGTTTTTATCTTCTTTTTCTGAAATAAGTCCCTTTAACATTTCATATAATAATTGTTTGGTGATGATGAATTTCTTTAGTTTTTTTTTTTTTCTTATCTGGGAAGCTCTTTATTTGCCATTCTATTCTAAATGATAGCTTTGCTGGGTAGAGCAATCTTAGCTGTAGGTTTCTGCTCCTCATTTCTTGTCAGTCCCTTTTGGCCTGCAAAATTTCTTTTAAGAAATCAACTGACAGTCTTACAGAAACTCCCTTGTAGATAACTAACCCCTTTTTTCTTGCTGCTTTTAATATTCTCTCTTTATCTTTAACCTTTGGCGTTTTAATTATGACATGTCTTGGAGTAGGCCTCTTTGCATTTATCTTGTTTGGGACTCTGTGCTCCTTTGACTTGGCATATGTATTTTCTTCATCAAATCAGGGAAGTTTTCTTTCATTATTTTTTCAAATAGATTTCCAATTTCTTGCCCTTTCTCTACTCCTTCTGGCACCCCTATGATGTGAATGTTGGACCTCTTAAAGTTGTCCCAGAGGCTACTTTATACTATCATTTTTTTAATTCTTTTTTCTTCCTTTTCTGATTGGTTGTTTTTTGCTTCCTTGTGTTCCAAATCATTGATTTGATTCTTGGCTTCGTCCACTTTACTGTTGTTTTCCTGTAAAGTTTTGTTTATTTTAGTGTATCCTACATTCTGACTGGATCTTTTTTGTGCATTGAAGTCTTTACCCACTAAGTTCCTTGAGCATCCTTATAAAGAGTGTTTTAAAGCATCTGATAGATTGTTATCTCCATTTCGTTTAGTTCTTTTTCTGGAGTTTTGATGTGTTCTTTTATTTGGGCCATGTTTCTTTGTCTCCTTGTTTTGGCATCCTCCCTGGGTTTAATAAAGCTGCTTTGACTCATGTCTTAGTAGTGTGGCCTAATGTAGTAGGTATCCTGTAGGGTCCAGTGGCACAGCCTCCCCTATCACCTGAGTCGGGTACTTGAAGTACACCCTTATTGTGGGCTGAGCACACCCTCCTCTTATGGGGCCTTGGTTGCTATTGGCAGATGAGTGGGAGGGACTTACCCAGGCTAGTCAGCTGCAAGAATTGGCTGTGACCACTAAAACTAACCACTGCCCTCTGTGGAGGATCAGCTGTGCAGGGGAAGGGTGGTGGTGCTTCTTTGTGGTCTGTAGTTGTCCACTGCATATGCTGGCCCTGGGTAATTTCCCGCATGGTGCAGGCAAGGGCCAGCCCTCGCCTATGTTTTGCCTGGGACCACCCTGCCTGAGCTATAAAGCAGTCTGAGATGGTTACTACTTTTGCTGGGCTTGGAGATTCCCAGTCAAAATCAATCTGGAATCTAGGCTTAGCTGATGCTAGTGTGGGGCCTAAGGGTCACTGAGGGAAGCTTTTGCTTGTGTGACAGGTTTTAGGAAGTTGTGAAGGATGAGCCAAGACTAGCCATTCATATGGAAAAGCAGCTTGGGTGGGCCAGAGTATCTGGGGATTTCTGGGGCAGGCAAACCATGTCAGACTGGTTGATTGAGTCTCAGATATGGCACTGGCTTGCAGGCTCTATGGGTGGAGAGTTTAGAGAAGGAATAATGGCCTCTGCTTGCCTTGAGGCCAGAGACTTCAGTTCCTCCCTTTATGCCATTGGTGCCTTTCAAGCTGCTTCACCAGTGCTGGAGCTTAGAGGTAGTGAGTCTGAGTAGGTGAGTTTATGTTTGGGTTCTTTAAGAGGAACTGCTTGGGGATCTAGAAGTATCTTCCACTGAGTCAGTCCCCTCTGGTTTTTTCAGCTAGAAGTTGTGAAGACTTATCTTTCTAGCACTAGAACCCTTGGCCGGGGGGCCTGGGACTCCTCACTCCCAAGATATCCCTCCTGAATTTTTATCCATCACACGTGGGTGAGGGACTAGCCAGTTCCATGTCTGCGCCCCTTCTACCAGTCTGGGTGGATGTGGGTTCTTTAATTCTGTAGTTGTCAGACTTTCATTTCACTTGATTTCTGATGATTCTAAGTGATGGTTCTATATTTTAGTTGTAATTTTGATGTAGTTGTGTGAAGAGGCAAGCCATGTCTGCCTATGCTACCATCTTGACTGGCTGTCTCAGTCATGACTTTGGGGAGGAATGTAGGTTAAGTGTTTTAGATGTGATTGTTCTGACTTATTTTAAGTGGGCTGTAGCTGTAGAGTGAGACAGAGGACATACAACACAACAAGGACATACAGCTAACTGCTGGCCCATAAGACTTTTACCAGAATCTGAGAGGGACTCTTGGGGTAGCATGATATGCTTCAGCCTAAGGAGTATCTTTAAGTCTATATCATGATAAAAGAGGGAAATGAACTTATCCTAGGGGTTAAATTGAGAAAATTTGAAAATAACTATCTTTGGGAATTCTAGAGATTCTACAAGTCACAAATTAGATTTTTTTTTCTCTGAATTTCTGACTGAAGGAACTGCTCTATTAGCCAGAGAACCTTTGGAATAGACTTAACAGAACATATGTAACCTTGGGAGTAGGGATGTCTAATGGGGGGGTTGCATTTTAGTAGTACCTTTAAGAAAACTGGGGGACTTCCGCCAAAATGGAGGTTTAGGTGGATGTGCCGTGCCTCCTCACACAACCAAGTTTAGGGACAACTAAATATTAGCATCAGAAAACACAACCAGAACACGGAAAACTGAACTTTTCGGAAGTCCGCTAACAACAAATTCTTCAGCCCGACTGGTAAGGGGCGAAACCGGCGTCGGGTGAGGAGTTACAAAGGAGGGCTCGGTCGGACCCGGGCGCGGAATCCAGACGCGCGAATCCAGTCGCACGGGTTCCAAACCCAGGATTGGACCTAGTGAGCGACCGAGCAACCCACCGGGTGAGCGACTGCAGAGGAGACAGTGGGGAGGCGGTGCAGCGTGTTGATTGCAGTTGCCTAATTGCGCGCGAGCGACGGAGTGGGCGGTTGGACCAGCCGCAGCGGCGATAGACGGCGGCCGCCATTTCCCCGCTCTGACCACGCCCCCACATACAGCGTCACAACCCAGCGACCTGGGACTCCAAGGCGCCGCTTCTCCCACTTAAAGGGCCAGAACAGACCAAAAATGTCGCAGGGAGACCTCAAAGCCCCAGAGATAAATCTAAGTGACGAAGAAATAGCAAAACTCTCAGACGCACAGTTTAAAACACTGGTCATCAGCTTCCTCACAGATCTGGTTGACTATAGCCACAAATTAGAGAAACATATGAAGGCTAAATTAAGGGAAATGAATGGAATTCCACAGGAAACCCATAGAGATGAAAAGGAAACTGGGACTCAAATCAATGGAGTGGACCAGAAGAAAGCAAATAATGGCCAAACAGAAAAGAGTCAAGGAGCAAGAATTCAAAGAAATGAGGAGAGTCTTAGGAACCTCCAGGACATCTTTAAATGCTCCAATATCCGAATTGTACGGGTACCAGAAGGGGGAAAGACACAACCACCAGTGGAAAAACTATTTGAACAAATAATAAAAGAAAATTTCCCCAATCTGGCAAAGGAAATAGACTTCCAAGAAATCCAAGAAGCCCAGAGAGTACCAAAAAAGTTGGACTCAAGAAGAAACACACCAAGGCATATCATAATTACATTCGCCAAATTAAAATGAAGGAGAGAATCCTAGAAGCAGCAAGAGCTAAGGGGACAATCACCTACAAAGGAGTCCCCATCAGGCTGTCAGCAGATTTCTCAAAAGAGACCTTACAGGCAAGAAGGGGCTGGAAAGAAATATTCCAAGTCATGAAATCTAAAGACCTACAACCAAGATTGCTCTATCCAGCAAAACTTTCATTTAGAATGGAAGGACAGATAAGGTGCTTCTCAGATAAGACCAAATTCAAGGAGTTCATCATCACCAAGCCCTTATTATATGAAATGTTAAAGGGTCTTATCGAAGAAAAAGAAGTTAAAGAAACATGAACAGTGAAAGGACAACAAACTCACAGTTATTAACAACCACACCTAAAACGAAAGCAAACTAAAAGGACAGCTAGATCAGGAGTGGAAACATAGAAATGAAGATCTCAAGGAGGGTTAGCAACAGGGGAGTGGGAGGAGGAGATGGGGGGAGAAGGTACAGAAAACAAGTAGCATAGACAGTAGATAGAAAATAGATGGGGGGGGGGCAAGAATAGTATGGGAAATATAGAACCTAAAGGACTTGAGACACATGGACATAAACTAAAGGGGGGTAATGGTGGGGTTGGGGGGGCAGGGTGGAGGGGAATGAAGGGGGGAATAGAACAACTGTAACAGCATAATCAATTTTAAAAAATAAATAAATTAAAAAAAAAAGAAAAAGAAAACTGGGTAAATGGGTAGTTGATGGGCTTCCATAGTTTAGGGGAATGAAAAAGTTGAAATGGTGGCAGGATGCTTTTTGGTTGATTGGTCCAGTAAAATATATATGTAAAGACATTAGAAATGTCATGCTCAATGGAACTAACATTTTAAGACTTGTAGCAGATTGCCCATTGTGCTTGCTTCTTGTGGGTAGGTCTTTTTGGTGCTTGCAGAGGCAATCAGAAAAACTGTAAGACTGCCAGGTGGAATCACCTTGCCTTGCTCCATTACTAATCCTAGGAATCACACACCAAGGGTAACTCTAAAACTTGAATAAAGAATTGGTTCTGCCCTGACTAGTATGGCTCAGTGGATTGGTTGTCAGAGATGGCCGGTTAGATTCCCAGTCAGGGCACACGCCTGGGTTGAGCCAGGCCCTGGCGGGGGGGTGTGTGAAAGGCAACCAGTTGATATGTCCTTTGAACATCTATATTTTTCTCCCTCTCTTTCCTTTTTCCTTCCCCATTCTCTATAAATAAATAAAATCCTGTTTTAAAAAAAAGAGCGTGGTTCTGTACCATGTGCATATGAGAGAAAGACATTTATAATAGCATTTATTATAAGTCAGGCACTATTCTAAATGTTTTACATATATTGACTCAATCTTTTTAAAAATCTTATGTAATAGAACTATTATATTGACTTTACAGATGCGGAAAGTGAGGCATCGGAAGATTAACTAATTTACCCAAGTTTCCATATCTCTTAACAGAGCTGGAACTTGAATGCACCCTGATAATTCAGTGCTAGGCAGGGCATTTTTGTTTGGGCCATTTTCATTGAAGGATCCCTTCAATGCTCAACTGGAGTCATAGTAGCTTAGAGTTGCCCAACAAATGAGCAGGTCTATTTCTGGAATCCCCTGTTTGGGAGACATTGTACACCAAACAATACTTCAAGAATCTTCTGGACACTTCTGCATAGGAGAAAAGGCTGAGTCCCCTTGACATCTGATGTGCTGCTCTGATGTCATTGTTAAGTCCCAGCAGCCTCCCTAGGAAGAGTAAACAAAATCCTTTCTAGTAATAGATGAACTAAGTGAACAAAATTGTTTGTTTGTTTATAAGAAGCTTGAAGGTTTGCTTTTTGTTTTTTTGTTTTGCTTATCAGAATCACTCTGAAGGCTTTGTTAAGGTTGGCCTAAATGCTAAATAAAGGGCCTTTTCTGGTAAGACTGGTTACCTATGTCAAGTAGGGTGGCTAAGAGTGGTTATTCATGAGACAGATTGCTTGAATTAACTAATCCCTAACTAGCTCTATTACTTTAGGTAAGTTATATAACCTCGTTAAGTATTCAGTGCTGTCATCATCATCATCATTATAATTATTATTGCCAGCAGATGAAAAAGCTATTGGTTATTAGTGATGTAAAAAGGGAGGTATATGACGTAGCTGGCCTGAGACACTGTTTTTCCCAGGGCTTCAGGTAACAGCACTGTGAACACAAGTCCATCATGAAGGTCTTTTGCATATCCTGGTGAAGAGAATGGCTCCACTGAGAAGGCTGAGGAACATTAGATGAAGTAGTATAGTGTTGAAACGCACTAGTCACCTGGCCTGATCTTGAAAAACACCACTCACTGCATTTAATTCAAAGTGTTGTGTAGTAGTTGAAGCCCTATGCAGGTTATAAGGCTGCTGGAGATGGTTTTGCAGGATCCTGCTTTCATTAGGCTTCTGTGTTTTGAGAATGAATATGGCCATAGGCTAGAAGGGGATAGGGATAATTCCCTTCAGCCCTCTCTCACCAAATAAAAGTATTTAAGAAGGTACATAAGAAAGGATAAGTCAGTGTTGCCTGGTTGGCTGAAACCAAGCAAGATCAAAGAAGGTACAGAGTAGAAGAAGTAGTCACTGCAGGTAGTGTGCATTGGGGTTTAGGGGTTGAACTCATCCCATTTTAGAAACTGTAGGTTCTGGGGACACCCTGGGTATCATTTTTAAAGGACATTTAAAGACTTTAAACAACACAGGAGGAGGTTACTTAAAGGAGTAGCTAACTGACTACATATCTTTGTAGAAACTATTAAAAAAAAAAAGCCTTGGCCCCTTCTAGGTAGCTCAGTTGGTTAGAGCATCGTCTGAATAAGCCAGGGTTGTGGATTCAATAGTTGGTCAGGGCACATATAAGAATAATTAGTGAGCTCTGTCTGGTGTAGCTCAGTGGAGCGAGTGCTGACCTGTGACCAAAGGGTTGCTGATTCGATTCCCAGTCAGGGTATGTGCCTGGGTTGTGGGCCAAGTCCCCAGTGGGGGTTGCACAAGAGGCAATCACACATTGATATTTCTCTCCTTCTCATTCTCCCTCTTTTCCCCTCTGTCTCTAAATAAATAAATGTGGGGTTTTTTTAAGACTAACTAGTGAATGCATAACTAAAGTGAAACAACAAACCAATGTTTCTGCCTGTCTCTTTCAAATCAAGAAGTTTTTTAAAAAATGTAAAGCCTTTTTGGCCCTGGCTGGTGTGGCTCAGTGGATTAAGCACTGGGCTATGAAGCAAAGGGTGACCAGTTGAATTCCCTGCTAGGGCACATGCCTGGGTTTCAGGCCAGGTCCCCAGTAGAGGATGTGCCAGAGGCAACCACACATTGATGTTTCTCTCCCTTTCTTTCTCCCTTCCTTCCCCCTCTCTCTAAAAATAAATAAATAAATAAATAAAATCTTTAAAAAGAAAAGCCTTTTTGGAGCATATCTATCTGGTTTGTCCATCTATATTTTAAAATTGTATGTATTTAATCTATACTCTGAACAGAATCTGTTCTTCTCTCTTGGCATTTAGTAAATCAGCTATCTTATCTATATTACCAGTTTCATAACCTGACTTTAAAGAGGCTTTGTTTTAACATCAAAATGTTTTTCTGTAAAAGTGATGAAAACTTGCTTTCTCAATGAAGGTTTTTGCTTTATAAATATTTTATTTTTTCAGATTTTATTTCTTTATTTTCAGAGAGAGGAGGAAGGGAGGGAGAAAGAGTGGGGGAAAAACAATGAATGTGTAAGAGAAACATGGATGTATTGCCTCTCACACACCCCCTACTGGGGACTTGGCCTGCAACCCAGCCATGTGTCCTGACCAGAATTGAACCGGCAACCTTTTAGTTCATAGGCCAGCAAGCACATAATCCACTAAGCCTTACCAGCCAGGGCACTTTATAAATATTTGATTTTTGTTAAGGATTTTCTTTTAAATTTACATCAGTTCATACTTGCAATTGTCACTTTCTTTTTTAACTTTATTTTTGATAACTAGTAAATTTTTCAGTCTGTTCTTTTAGCCCATAATTTTTAATCTTAATATTTATCTTTTTTTAATATTAAGCAGTATCCATGATCTACTTTGTTTTTAAATCTCTAAACTCACTGCAAATAACTAGACTGTCATTACCTGGAGCATAGCCACACTGTTGTGTCACATGGCTCTGGATGTCTTTCCTTTGCACCAGTGTCGGTGATGACCCATTAGGGCATTCACTTTGTTTTTCCAGCTGCAGAGATGAGTTTGTACTGATTCACCCACATTTCTCACCTATCCTGCTTGTGACCAGTGACTTTCTGTAGACTTTGTACAACTAACAAAGATTTGAGATATAATTTGTGTCCATAGAATTTAGAAATTTACCCTCCCTCCAGCTATTCCTAATTATGTATCTGTCTTCACACAAGACTGTGAATGCTTTTGAGGAGGATACCACATCTTTGTGCATCCAGTTCCTAGCTTACCACATGTCATTGTCACCCTCTTCATTATCATCATCATTGACTACTGTGCTAAGGACTTTACATGTCTCATTTAATTCCTCTAACAACCATATGAGGTAAATAATGTGGTTATTCTTATAGGGATGGAGAAACTGAAGTTTAGAGAGGTTAATTAGTCTAAGATTAAGGGACTCAGTCCACTTTTTTAACCAAACTGGACAAAAGCCATTATGGATACAGACTTAATGTTCATCTTATTTGCATCACATTCAAAATGGCAGATCTAACTAGTCACAAAAACTATAGATGGAAATAAATTGGACTTGCCTACCAGAATTTATAGTGTATCCAAGAAGTTTCTAGGAATTAATGTAGGTAAACATTCATACAGGTACTCCTTAATTTATTTATCAGAGGCCTTTATTCTCATGTTCATTATGAGTCAGGTGCTTTTCCATAAAATACTTAAATTATAGATTATGTCCCAGACCATCCTATGTAAAGCTATGAGCCAAATGACCTAAAAAAAAAAAAAAAGATGAATGCCTATTCTCTCAATAAGAAGATTCCCCACCAGAAATTTTGACCTACTTGAACATATAAAAGTTTAGAAAGATCTCTTGTAATATATAATTTAGGGACAAGTACATACATATTTAAAATCATGTATCTTAAAATACATTAATCTAAAAATATTGGTACTACTTTTCAAGAAATAATTTTATTCAGCTCTTCATGGTCTTCTTCATTAATGTCTGTCACCTCTAGAGCCACTCTTTTGTCATTTCTATGGCATGACTGCAAGAAGGCTGTAGGACAGAGGGGGTAGAGAGGAGTCTGCCAAGTGCAATCCAAACAAAAAGGGCTTCAAAAGAGGGGAGAAGTGGCTGGGGACGCTCTCCATCTGTAAGCATGGCTCACATTCACATTTTCCTGGGAGTGGAGGGTGCCTAATTGATTCTTCAAGTAGAATCCAGTCCATTTGGTTGAATGATGCCTATAAAAGTGACTCACTAACTTACTCCATTCCATTTTACAAAATATTTTAAATGTGCCTTTAAAATATAGTTTCAGAGTTCTGTCCTAAGTGTTTTCTACCTTTAGCCAAGTGCCTATTTATAGATAGTCAAGATAATCATGTGTTACCTGAAATGGGGGTTATGTTAATGCCTTTGAAGGCTTAGCACTAGTTAGGGGTCAACCCCATCCCATATGTACTTTTTAAAAAATGCTAAACTCTAAATAAATATAGTGAATTTTCTCACTTATAATTTTCCCATGAAGACTACTTCCATGTTTTTTGTTTTGTTTTGTTTTGTTTTCTATCTTGTTTGTGCTTAGTTCGCCTTTTGAGAAATCTGGCACTGACCTTTGGCATAAAAAGGCTCTTCAGCTCTACTAAGGAATTGGTACAGGGAGACTGCTGTTAGTTTTCAACCTTGAGAAATGGCTTCTTCTCACTATAAGTTTGTTGGGGGATGGTACTTTGGAGAAGTTTCCTCTACCTCCTCCTGTAAAAAGTATATACATAGAAGTCTGTCAAGAAGTTATCTGCACAGAGATGTTACCCTGAATCTCCACATTGTTTTACTAAATGGGTAAATGAAAGGTGTGTTTAATTTGAGGGTGTGTTCGTTTTTATTGTACTTAAACAAAAGGAGACAGGATTTTCCCCAAAATGTATATTCTTAATGCTATGATAAATACATCATGCTGAGCAAATAGTTTTAAGACAACTGCTGCTGAAATCATCAATAAAGGTTATTAGCTTTTTGCATATTGATTGCTGTTTGAGGATATTCTTGGAGTAGAAACATTTATTATCTGTTCTCTTATATAGTAAAATTTGTTTTTATAATAAAGTTCTATTTCCTAAGTTTAAAATATTTTCTAAAACTGGGGCACCAGAGCCCTGCAGTAGTGTTGACTGTGGAGTGCATGTGTTCATGACCCCATGTAACTACAATAAATTCATCTTTCTCATATGTTAGATAAATCTGCCAGATTTCACCTCCTTCATTATTATGTTTTTCCAGTTAGTTAGACACCTTCATGTGTCTCTCTGTTGTAATATATTATGTCTTCCAAAGGTCATATTCATGTAATCATACCATCAGGACAATTTATAATGGCAACTTTTTTGTTTTGATGTTTGGTTTGGCCTTGCTGTGTTTGCTGTGTGTGCCCTTTAAGGGCCATATCTGATCACTAGTCAGCCATCTCTGCTGTGGGGCTGTGGCAGGAGTTCAGCATTCTTCAATGTTTTCATGGTGGAAAATCTTCGATTTGTTTATATGTACAATAGTCTGCTTCTTTGTGTTTTCATTCTTTCCTATTTATCTTTTTTCTAGTTAAAATTGTATTGTCCTTTATTTTGCATTTATATAAGAATTCACTATCTAAAAATAAATCTTTCTAAATAGATAATTTTATGGTGAAAGATTAATGAGGAAAGTTAATTGGAACATAGTCTTCCAAACTATGCTTCAAGATTTTAGGTTTTTGACATCACTCTTCTTTTACTCACTTGAAAAATTTACATTGAAAACACTATTTTTGAAAAAAATAAATGAAAACTATATAAAAACTTGTGGATGAATTCTTGAATGAAATTAAACCTTAACTTTAAATCTTTTTTTCTTTTAGGAAATGATAAATAAAAGTGGTAACTCTAGTCAACTAACATGTATGAAATATGTAGTGCTCTGTATCATGCTGTTAAGTGGTTTTTGTTAACTGTGTGATAGGAAGAATGTTTCAGTCATATTTACATAGTTACTTTTCCTGCCATTGTCATTATTCTTGATTATTTAACAATTTTTACAAATCATATTCCAGCTACACTAATTGATTAAAAGACAAAACTGACATTAATTGAAGACATTGTATTGTCAGAAAAGACACTGTGTTCCTGGAGGCAGAATAAACAGAAGTCTATAAGGAAACAAAGTAATGTTATGGTGATATTTTTATTGGTTATATATTCATAACAAACATGAGGCACTGTGTTTTAAAATATAATAACTCAGGCAATCTTCCACATTTTACTAACTACACTGACTTGTAGTTTTTCCACGTTGTTTAAATTTCAAAGTGGTCTTTGATAGTACATGTCTTAAATTTTTCAGTTCATAAAATTTTTAAAAAATTTTTGAAGTATCAGTGTCTGATCGTAAGGTGATAATATAGTGGTAAGTACAAATCAAAAATAATTTTGAAAGAGAGTAATCATGTAAAGTGAAACAAAAAATGATTTATGGCCATTTTATAAAATAATGACAGTCTTCATTTTAAGCTACAATGTAAAGTGCTTTATTTTGAGATTATGTATTGTGGCAGAAGCTAAAACTGCCTTTTTTCTAACAGTGCCAGAATACAGCCTCTTTTTCTTTTTGCACTAACAAGACTGCTTTACCACCACAGCCCACTCTAAGTAATTAAATCAATCCTTTGTACTTACCGTATTCTCCTCTAGTGACGGTACTAGATCTGATTATATGCTTCATGCATATTCAAAGTACTGCACTGACAGCTCTTTAATGAGCTCTTACTTAATCAGTATGAACAATGTTCATCTTGTTCTTTTTTTTCCTCATGCATTAGAGCTAGGAACAGTTGGGAAAAATGAAACATCCAGCATTCATTTGAAAAATATATTGTACTTTGAAAAGTGTCTAAGCTGAGGAAGTTGCATTCTGCCCTTTAAAAGTCTGATGGACAAATTGGATTACTAGTATTGGATTAAATAACAAATGGTTAGAGGAGAAATGAAAAAAGCTCACTGTGATCACAGGCTTTAATATTTTTTGTTACTTATAAAGCTAAAGGGGTCTTTAACCAGTTATTAAAGTCAGGATTAATTTGTAATGGTTTAACTTACTGCCTTTTAAAAGCTTTTTAAATTTAAAATTTTTTAAATCCCTAAAAACAGTAGCATAATGATGTATTAGGAAAAAGTTTAATTTTTTTATTATTCAGTTAAGTATAGATTTCCATCATTGTATACCATCTCAGATAAGAGTTACATAATTGATTTAACCTTAACTATGGTTTTCAGTTAATTTATATAATCTCTGTAGCAATATGTAATATGTCTTTAAATATTTCTTACTGTTAGGCTTATTTCCTTTTGAAACATAAAACTCTTATATTACTAGTTATTTCCTAACAATTAGGGAAGGGGGATTTTTAGTCTCACCTAGAAATCATAGGCATGAGTCAAACTGAAAATAACATAGGACCACATCAATATTGTTATTGTCAAGATGCAGTCTCCCATTGAAGAAAATGATGTTAATTTAAGAGTAGGCTAGTTGCTTCTAGTATTCCCTGAAAGCCTCAATTATAGGTTAAGTTAAACTCAAAACAAAGTTTTAATATGTCTGTATTTTTAAAAGATACTTAGATTATGAACACAAGAATTAAGTCTTTAATCAGAAAATAAAATGTCATAAAAACTGCACCTATTAATATTGCACACATGTGTGATTTCAGTGATCAAAAAGAGCTTCACCAGGGCACAATTGGCCTTTTTCCAAATTGCAAGCTTTTTCTCAGCTTTTTCTTTTTACTCTTTCTTCTTTTGTTGCTACCCAGGGATTTGTTCCTATCGCAGCCTATATCACATGACTAGTGTCAAGACATCACATGGCCTAAAGTGAATACAAAACCAGCTACCCTAAAAGAGAGATTAAAAATACTGTAAAACAATAAAGACTTGTTCATACTCTAAAAAAATCTATCCTGTCTGCTCTATAACATAGTTTTAACAGCATTTAATGAAGAGACACATATCCTCACTATTCTCCCTAATGATGAACAACAGATAGCTATTTTTACAAGGATTCTCTGGAGTATATGTTTAATCTTTTGAACCCCAAACAGCTCTTTTTACTCTATTTTCATTCTGAATTTTACTTTCTATCAATGTGGAAATAGTTAATTAAATGGTACATCCATAATTTTGCAAGTATTAAAAAGAATGAAGTAGATCTTTAAACATAACAAAAGCATATCACTGGGCAATATACAGGGGTGGGCAAAAGTAGGTTAATAATAAAGTTAGTAAATAATATAATAATTAATAATAATACAAGAATAAACTGTTTCATGTACTCACAACTGTAAACCTATTTTTGCCAACCCCTGTATGATATGATCTCAGTTATGCTAAAGAAAAGACACCTGTATGTATCTATACATGAGTTATATCTGTGTGTGATAGCTATGTTGTCTGGAAGGAGATACGCTAAACGGTAATAGTGCTTACTTACTTCTGGGGAAGGGGAGTAGAGTGGGGAATTGGGAAGGGTGAGGTTGGTGAAAGAGGACTTGACTTTTTACTCAGTTATACTGCTGTACTGTTTGAATTTTTTAAATGTGTTTGAAAGGTGAAAGAAAATATCTTGCTTAAAAAGAAAAAGAAACCTTAAGAGACGTACCTGGGATATTGAGTCTTAGCTGTGGGGTACTTAATTTGTTATTAGATACTTTAATTAACCCTGTGAATCTATACAGAAGGTGGACTGAAGTATTAAATAATGGCCTAGCAAAACAATAAACAATGGGTAAAATTCAAGGGAAAAATTATAAATTTGACTAGGTACACTTAATTTGAAAGGAGAGTAGGTAACAAGGTGGGAGGTTAATTTCTTTTTTAGTATGATTGTGGTCTACTTCTACATGAATAATACCAAATATGTACTATATATTATAATCCTTGATGCAGTGGCCTTGGGGGAGGGCAGTAGTGTAGATAATGGGGTGGGTATTACGAAAAGTGAATTTTAAATGTGCAGTTAGTAAATTTATAATCTAAAATGTTACACCATCTCTCTTCTCAAATGTTTTGTGATTTACTGACATTATTATGTTCATTATAATGTGCTTTTTCAGATAGCTATAGGCATTTTTTATAACCTGGTCATTTACAATGTATTTCAGATCATTTACAAGAGTTTACCCTATTAGGGATGATGACTTCCAGAATGGTATATGCACTATATTTTTAGTTTACTTTGGGAGAGAAAATTAAGAAAAATGCAAGTCGTTACAAGTAGAAGCTTTCACAAAATCTCTGGACTTCTCTGATCTTCCTGCTAGTCTTGTAATTCTCATAATGATTTAAAAAAATTTTTTTATCATGACCACATGTTTGTCAGCGCCATGAGTTTCTCATCGAAATATAATAACAAATCAGCCCCTGGGGAGGATTTAAAAGTTGGAACCCTTTTGTATGGTCTATAGATATGTTCAGGGGGACTGAAATATACATTCTGAATAATACCAGCTTTAGAAAATTGAATTTAGAAGATTATGAATTTTTAAATATCAATTTCTTTTTTCAGGCCTTGGACTTTAATCTTACGTTGTTGTAAACTGTTTAATTTGTACTATCGAGGTAGCCGAAATGTTGCATGTTAAAAACAATACTTCTGCTAAACTGTTATTTGCTTCTGAATGTCATATAAGAAGAAATAACTCTTCCTGAATTATAGGAAGGAATACAGAAGAAGAAGAAGCTATGATGCAGGAATGGTTTATGTTAGTTAATAAGAAAAATGCCTTAATAAGGAGAATGAACCAGCTCTCCCTCCTGTAAGTATTCACAGCTGCTTTTTTCCCTACAACATTGATGGATCTTAGGCTTTTTGTTACTGTTTGAGGTTTCATATTTATTAGGCCTAATTTTTTTCTTTCCTTAGAGTTACAGTTTATTTTATATGAAAGAATAGTATATAACCAGTTTTCATCTGAACAGTAAGAATTTTAAAATAGTGATACTAAAAAAGTTCATTATACAGAAAGCCAATAAATATAAACAGTTTTTGTATTTAAGAAATAAAACTTTGTACACAAAAAGGTTTGATATAAATGGTTTAGAGGGGGAAAAGTAGAAATTTATTTAACATCAAAGTTTAAGTCAAAAATTAAAATAACTCTTAATAAAGACAAAAGTACCTTTCTCTTCTACAGATGATGTTACCCTAAATTTTGGGATAAAAGATGAACGAGTTACAGAGAAGTGACCTTTTAATGACTATAAAAATTACAGTAAAATGTAGACGAGACCAAATGTAAGCATTCTTAGTCCTTAGCATTTAGTTTACTATAGGACTTAATGGTTGTTCCCTTTTGCTAACTAGGAAGGTTCTTATATTATGCCACCTAGTTTGGGAAGAAACCAGCTTACTGGTGTTTTATTTTAGTGAGAACAGCTATTTTTGTCATTTCTGCTATGTCTGAACTTGATAAAAGAGTTATGAAGAAGTACAAAAGTTAACTAATCCCAGATTTTTAATTGTCACCATGTTAAATTTGCACTATCAGTATTGTCATGTTTCTTGTATTTGCACATAGAGTTCTAGACAAAAGAGTGTTGCGAACTCTGAAAACCATTTACAAAACAGTCTTATACCTGGCACTTAATACAAGAAGCTTTGAAGAATGAGACAACTTATTTGCAGATTAAAATATACCTCTGTGCAATTCAAAATTGAAGGGGAAAAATAATAGCCCTAGTAAATATTCAACCTGAGGAAGGTTTTAGGTTTGTGTATCATTTGTTTGGAGTAGCTTAAAGTTCAAGAGAAAAGTCAGTTATGAGTCCTAAAATCAATGTAACCTAAAGGTTCTTTTAAGTGTTTAATGATTTAGTAATTAGCATATTGATGAACTTTTGCCACTTGCCTAGGGAAAAAGAACATGATTTAGAACGACGGTATGAGCTGCTGAATCGGGAATTGCGGGCAATGCTAGCCATTGAAGGTAAGAAATGCTATGGTGTAGTGAGGTACGTGAGGTGTCAATTGTCAAGAGAGATTTTTTAAAGAGTGTAGATTTTTTAAAGAGTGTAATAATACACTTCTGGTCTCCCTAGGTGTGGTCTGACTAGAGACCTACAGAATTTGCAAATAAATGCCTTAGAATAAAAAAACATTAGTTATATCACACCTAAGGACCTTGATTCAGGTAGATAATCATTATGCCTGCTATTAAACACAGCATTGTCTTAATGTTTGTCAGTTAGCTTAAATGTCAATAAAATGAAAAATATGAGGACTTAAATGATTTAGTTACATTTTACTATGTGCAGTTTAAAGTTTTTCCACTCGAGAGGTTTGAGAAATATTTATCATTTTGATTCTTCACATTCAGACTCTAAATTTTACCTTAATATTTAATTGATGTCAACCCTGAAAAATGGCACTATCCAATCTACTATAGTTCTTAAGATTCCAACTCCTATTAAATGATTACTCAGGCAAAGATTGGCATAAGATGGAAATGAAACACTTTCACACTTTTTTCACACTTTTCAAAGGTTTTAAATGAATTATGTACTAATCCTAAGCATGGTTCATAATATCAGTAAACATCAGCTAGCTTAACTATGGCATATACTATAAGATTTTTAAAAAATTATTGTGTGTTTTAGAATGCTGTTCTTATACTTAGTTGAAAATGTTTCATAGTTAAAGATGTCTGTCTGCTTAAAAGCTAATCCTTTGGGCTCTGTAAAATGGACCTTTTGTCTAATCAATGCAAATTGATTTTCCTATTCTATATTGACCTCTTAACCCATTGACTGTCCATGGTAATTTCCTTCTTTACCTGATAAGGTACCTGATCTATAATAAGTCAATTCTAATTAGTTCAAAAACTGGAAATTTAAGTTTGTAAAAGGAAGACAAATGAAACCATATATTTTTACAACATTATAATTAATACTGTTATTAGATAAAATACATGCTTATTTATCTAAATAGTATCTCACACATTTATAGGAGTTTTATTTTTAATTACTTTTATGGCTCCTAATCTCACTTAATAAATGTGACTAACAATACTTACATATCCTCATTTGGAAATTAGACTCATTTTTAAAGGTTTCAGATAGCTAATTTTCTTCAAGTGGCAATTCAGACGTATCAAATTATATCACTGAAAATGACTATAAATTTTTTCAAAATTATTTCAGAAGTTCTGTGAAACTTGTCATTGAAATAAAATGTACAAGTATACTAAATGGTATTTTCCATCTGTATGTAATTTTTGTAGTCATAGTTTTTAAGATATTGTAAAGCTAAATAGTGAAAGGTAGGTACAGTGAATACTGTTTATATGGTATTTATATTTGTGTGCAATTTAAAATGTATGTGTACATATAGTATGCATAACATATAATTCATTATATAGTTTATATATAGATTTATTATACACTACACTCAATACAGAGAATTAAAAAATTTTTTTTGCCCACTCCTTCATGTGCAATAAGTGAAATCATCCCTAAAATACAGCTTGATACAATACAGTTGACTTTTAAGGCAGATATTGCTTCTATCCTAAAACCAATATTACTATGAAATACCACCTTAAAAGGAAGGAGGGCAGTGACACACATAAAAGATCCTAGTGTTATTGGCGATCCTATCCCTATATACCAGACCTACAATCTTAAATCATATAACATTTTTATCTGCCTGCACTCCTTGTACATATGGAAGACCAGTAGAAAGAAGTAATTTTTAAGAGAGAAAAAAGTAACCTTTTCTTTTTCAAACTCTGTTTTGTTTTATTTTTAAGTAATACCATTGTTTCCTATGTGGTTGTGCCATAAATCTCTCAGCCAGTTTCTATTGCTGCTTGAGAGAAAAAAAAGAGGGAAGAGAGAGAGACTTGGAGGAAAGAAACAGCCTGTTGATTACAAATAAAGACACTTTCTTATAGAGAGGCCTGTTGCACTAGCCTGGGTATTGCGAGAACTGGCCTGACCTTGAGAGACACTGAGCATCGAGATGGCCAGTTCTGAGCCAACCCTTAGAATGGACGTGACACACACGTAGTTCAGTAGTCTTTTGGAATGTACGAACACTACAGGAAAACACACAAACAGGCAACACTAGTTGGTTTTGCTTTGCTTTCCTTTTGTTTTAAAGTTCATTCCTCTGTTCTTTCTCACCTCTTCTATGTAGTAGCCATGTAGCCATAAGATGGTTTTTTCTACTAAATAAACTAAAATCTTTTCAAATAAATTTGCTGCTGAAACAATTCACCAGGAGAAAAGCACACAATATTAATAGCCACAGAATATTGAAAGAAATACGAACAGCTTGGTTTGAGAGCAAAATAATAATAATAATGTTCACTACATCCATTCTTCTGAGAATCAGTACTCACTTTGGCCTGCTTTTTCCCTTTTTTCCCCCTGAGGTGTTTTTCATAGCAGGAGTTTCACTCTGCTGAGCTAAGTTGTAGGATCCCTTAAGCTAACAAACATTTTTCAGATACTTTTCCTATAGTTATTTTTGTTCCGGATTATTTAATGCCCCCTCAGGAAAGATAAATTCATTTCTGTACACATTGGGGTGGGCTTTTAGAAAGTGGTATGTTCATTTTCTGCACAAGAAATGGATCTTCTCTAGGATTTTGTACATCTTGATTTATTCTTGGCTTAGAGTTTGAAGTGGGTGCTCTTCTAAAGGGATTTATGCATAGGTTCACTATTTTTGTAGTTATGGTTTATATGATAAGCTTTTTATATTTAAAATCAATATGTAATCCTGTGGAGGAGCTTATCCCCTAAAACCCCATTTGTAAATCTATTTTAGCTTTGTTGCACAGCACAACCACAGTCTTCCATAGATTGATTAGGTACAGCGGTAGAATCCTATCAAATGGCCTGCTCTGATGATGATGCAAACTCTTTCAGGATTGCTAGTTGACTGGAACTAAAGATAAGACTTGACTGCAATCCCCCAATGTGCTCTTTACAAAACTAGTGTTAATTTTCATCAAAGTGCTGGCTTATTTTTAGTGGCAAGGTGGAAGGTTTACTACAAGAACTTTAGGTCCTTTCTATGAAAGTGTTTATATGTATTTCTTTTTCCTTTTTTCCAAGGTAATTATCAACTTTAGTAAAAATAAACTGAATCAGGGAATAAATAATTGACCCTATATATAAAAAGTTTTTTAAATTAACAAAACAATTCAGTGCAGATGGACATAAACAGAATGTCTTTATTTCAACACTTTGGCTCAAGTGCAGCATCAAAACTTAATCCTGTTTGTTGTGAGAGGATATGGCTTTTGTAGCAAAAGTATACTAGAATCTTTAAATTAATCAGAACACACAGTGTAGTCTGCCCAAGCCAAAGTCGGTGCATCTAGCTAGCTGTGACAGGAGTTATAGGTGAATAATACTTAAAACATATAACAGGTAACACATAAAGTTACGTACAACTTTTTAAAACATGACATTATATCTAGTTAAAGCTATCTTAAAAAGGAATTTTTTAATTTTTAAATTTAGACTTGACCATACAAATGTGACTCTTGATCAGTTTTAAAGGTATTAAATATTTTTTTAAAACCATCAAGATAATTTACCTAATGTCCCAAACTAGCATTTGGATAATTATGTGTGTATATAAATTTACTCCCATGAAAAGCAAATCCAAAGAAAAAATAGTTTTACAATATAAAATGTGCTCACTACACATAGCTATTTTCTCTATAATGACTAATATTTTATAGATATTAATGTAGTAATAACAGATTTATTATGAAAAATCTTATTTATTCTGGAACATATTAAATTAGCATGTCAGTTAAATTTGAAATGATGAAAAGTACCTAAATACTTATAACTTTAAAATGTTTTTGTTAGTTATGGGAAATTGAGCTTAGAAAAAGTTAAGATTTTAAAAATTACTCTATTTCAGAGATTAAAAAATGTTTTCTCTCATATGTATTGTTAAAGCCTTATTTTTTTAAAAATTGAGGAAATCTTGATATTTATGATTATTAATTGAAGCCTTAAAAATCACTGGTCAAGTGCAGAGAAGGATAATTTAGTTAAGAAATTATGTGTGTTAAAATTTTATTATTTCAAAAAATTTTGTATTTTTTCATTTAACTATAGTTTTTAAGTGTATGGTGGAGAAAATTTTCCAGTTGTAAAACTCTTATCAAAATGTTTTAGAAATAAAGAATTATAAATTAAAGCTATAATCAGAATGATTTTTTGTTGGAATGAAAAAACTGGTAGTCATCAAAATTAGCAATCTTAATAATTATAAAATTCAGTTGCAAATCTTTTATAAATTTAGCAGGTTCTTCTCTGAGTTAACATTTCTAGAACTACAGTTACCTGAAATTAGACTAGATGACCTTTAAGATCTTCCCAACCTGAAGAAGTCTAGTAATATATCTGCTGTATAAAATGAGACCGATGAAGAACAAGAACCAGATAAGAGAATTGTCCAGCATTCCTGAAACTCAGTAGCATTTTAATCCCAAGAATAAAATTATGATAGGGCTTTTCAGTTTTGCTGTTTCATTATTATTTTAAAATTTGGGGGGCTTAGAAAAAAATACCTTTCCATAGTAATAGTTTCTTTATTCTTCTCCATCCTATAGAATTTTTTTATTATGTACAGTTTTTTTAAGATTTTTTTTATGAGAATGCAGTGTGACCATTTATTCGTGTGAGGTTTTATATCGAACGTGAATAATTAATATATGGCATGTTTCATTTATATGTATATATTTTTGAGCTTATAATGAAAGGAATTAGTGATAAAATTGAATAAAGCATTTCGGCTTCTTGCTGCTATTCTAACCTTTATTGCATGATGATGCATCTGATTTTTAATTTGTAAATACGAGATAGAATCCCCTCTATAGCTCCATTTGCTTTCACAAAGCTGCTGAGCAGTTTGCTGTCTTGAATAAATTTTGCTTTGGAGAGGGTAGGGGGGATTTGAACCAGCACATTCTTGTGTGGTTTCTGAAGATTCACATGGTAACCAGCGGTGTGCATTGTTAGGTTTATCTGAATAAGCACCAGCCATGTGAGTTTTAACATGATCGCCCAGGGCAATGGAGAGAAGAGAGAAACGCGAAAGGATTGCACTTCTTTCTGTTTTTTTGGAAAGTGCCTTTGCTGGGGGAGGGGGCTGCATGAGTCAGTGGCCATGGCTTGCTTTTTTTTTTTTTTTTTTTAAGTTGGTGTCCTGTTTCCCTCTAGGTCCTCATTTGTTCTGCTATCTGCCTCATCATCTACTTCTTCTTTTCATTGTTTACCTTCCTAATGAGGGAGGCGGGGTAGACTGGGAGTTGATTGACAGCTACAAGCCCTTACAGTCTGGCCAGAGAGCAGTTGGCTTTGGTTTCAAAAGTGCTTTAAATGTTCGATTAGGTCCTGTTTTTATTAAACCAAACTGCTGCTCATCTTAAGGAAATTATCAGACCAGCAAAGGTTACGAAATATATTTTTGGACCCTAAAACCAAAAAACTGCCACTGCCCATGGAAAAAAGGCATTGCCCATCGGATTTTCCAACCTTTAACATGGGGTTTTAAAAAGAAGTATGTGATTTTTTCCTTTGCGAAAGTGCTTTGATTTGAAATCCCCAGCCAACCTCTCCAAAAGAAAACTGGCTGTGATGCGATCGAGAGCTGCAGTGTAATATTGCAGAGCAAATTTATTTTTTACTTCAAAGAAAAATGCTAATTAGCCGATTCACTACTTTTAAAGTTATTGTGAAGCATATGGCGCCCAGTGTGAGATACATCCAACTGCTAAAATAGAGCGAAGAGGAAATTAGCGAAGAATGGGCTGTATGGGGTGAGCTTGGGGGTGGGGGAGGAGAATAGGTTCTCAAGCAGATTCTCTAGCCTTTTCAGAATGATTTTATCGCCCATCTCTGCTTCCCGCCTCCTCATTTACCCACATCCCCCACCACCGAGCTTCGGGCCGACCTCTTCCGGGCCTCCAGCTCTCCCTCCCCCACTTCGGCTGAAATCAGGTGCGCGCCTCCGGCTGGCCACTGGCTCACACCTGGTTCCCTTTTCTGGTTCCAGCTCAGCCATAGCCATCTCCATCTGCGGGAAATTTTAGAAAGCAGGGTTTTAGAGGTGAATTGTTTCCATGACTGACAAACTCTCCACAAAACACTAGCTAGTGGTTCTGTAATATGGTCTGCGGGGGAAATAAAAGGAAACTGAAAAAGGCGGGAGGGGGAGGGAGGGGTGTGCAGAGGTCCGGCGGGCGGATGACGAGCCTCCTGTCCTCTGCAGACTGGCAGAAGACTGAGGCCCAGAAGCGACGTGAGCAACTCCTGCTGGATGAGCTGGTGGCTCTGGTGAACAAGCGCGATGCGCTCGTCAGGGACCTAGACGCACAAGAGAAGCAGTGAGTGGCGGTGGGGTCGGGGTCGAGGCTCTGCCGCCTGCTGAGGGGCCCAGAAGTTTTCGGCAACTTCTGTCCAGAGGTCTCTGGTGCGCAGGGAAGCCTCCCGCTGGCCCCTTGATGCCCATACTCTCTGGGGTACGGAGTACGGGGTGAAAAGGGAATGCCAGTTTGCTCTTTATGAAGAAAAATAATGTTGTTTCCTGTTCGACTTCCAGGGCCGAAGAAGAAGATGAGCATTTGGAGCGAACTCTGGAGCAAAACAAAGGCAAGATGGCCAAGAAAGAAGAGAAATGTGTTCTTCAATAGCAGCCGGACCAGACTCTTTGCCAACATTTTAGTGTTGGGTCCCCAGACCAGAAAAAGTCAGATGCGTTGTTGATTTAAAACTTTCAACATTTTGTTTGGCTGGATTGTACTTATTTACCACCGCCATCATCCTTTTTCCTCCTTTCCAGATAATATACACAACTTTAAGGATTTTTTGAGTGGGTTAATCATTTCCTTGATATTATGTGAAATAGATTCGCACAGACACCTTGTGAGTGGTTAATATTGGGAGTGTTCAAGGAATTACTTAAGAAAGAAAGGAACACCCTACCCTCATTTTTTGATGGGAGGATATTTGAAAACATTTTTTTGTTGTTGTTAATAGCATAATGACGGTGGGAGGGGGGTACGAGGGGGATAAGAAAAAATGTCATGAATGATTTTTCCAGTCCTGCCATATGTAACTCTAAATTTTATAGTTAGATCATATTCAATCTACTTATTAAACTGTGTTCTATTTACCAGTGGTATATTATGCCATTGTTTTGCATTTCACTGTAAGGATAGTAGAGTTCCTTTCCTCTGCTTTCCTCAGAGGATGGCCCTTTAACATTATTAGCCTGAGACAAGTCCTGTGATTTGAAGGTGAGCTGTGAGGATGGGACTAATTGACATGCATCAGTTTACAAAGAGGTCTTATCTTCTGAGAATGCGCCATCTTTTCCTTTGGATAATTATTTATTACATCTAGCTTGGTTCCTACATTTTGTTGGGTCTCAACATTGGCTCAAGAATGCTGTTAATATTTATTCTGTATTGATAAAAAGTCTGTCTTGCCACTATGGGTAAATCCCCCAATTAATATTTTCTTCTCTTGCATAGCACTGTCATTTTTGTGTGTGAAAATGGTTATCTGTTTATTTATTACAATACTGAGGTCATATATAAATTTTCAATAAAAGCAGAAACTTTCTTACCTTAACACTTTGCTATTTCCTTGCAATGAAACCGACACTGGTTTGAAGAGAAGTTTGTGTATCTGTAAGACTTTTCATGTGGAAAAAAATGTCTCCTTGAAGGCAGGGCAGCATACTGGACTGTATTTGGAGCTGCATAAGTTTACACCATCCCAGAGGGGTCCTGCTGACACATGAATTCAAATTGAAAAGCAATTAGTCATATTTTCTTAAGCAGTATAAACTATCATCTTTTGTAAAGGGTCATCTGTTGTTAAAAGATTTGAGGAAATTTGATTACACAGCACTGAAAAATATGCTAATAGCTTGATGAATTTTGCACATTGTTATTTTCAGTTGCATTCAACTAAAGAACTATGATTTCTGATAACTGGCTGGTCTGTAGGTGCTGAAGTAAAAGGAAGAGAGTTATGAAGGGGGACTGAGTGCATGCAGGTGTGTGTGTATGAGATAAGGGAAAAGGAACTTTTAACAAGAAGTTCTGAGCAACAGAAATTGGCGATTTTATGGCAGTTTCCCATCACTGCTCTAGAGAGGTGTTTGAAACAAAGAAGACTCATTCAACAAGTCTGCAGACAGAGAAAACAGTCCACTAGCATTTATACTTTTGCCTCGGTCAAACATACACACACATATATGTACGTACACACAAGCATTTATACATACACACACAAGTTCCTTTCGAAAAGCAGGCAGCCGCCTTCAATTGCCAGTCTTTAAAAATGAAAATAGAAACTTGCCACGGTAGAGTTTCTTCATGACAAGGGTTTTAAGTTATTGAAAAGTTATTGGAACTCAATGAAATCAGGTATCTGCACTCTGTATTAGAGCAGGAGAGCTGAGCGAGCGGCCGCTCTCCGCCCCCCGGGGCAGCTCCCAGAGGCCGGCTCGCAGCCCCGGGAAGCCGGCGGACGGAATCACCCGCCCAGAGCAGCCTGAGGTTTGGGCGACCAGCGTCATCCACTCCGTTGCCGCTGCGTTCGGGGAACCTTCCCTCCCGAGAAGCTCCACGGAGAGGCGGCTCCCCAAGGCGCTCTGGACCTGCCAAGCCTCAGATCTGCTGCCCCTTCTGCCCCAGGCCCGGTCCTCGCGGGTTTTCCACGCGGGCTGCTTTGTGGCGCCCTCATGCCCCGCAGTGGCGGCTGAGCGTGGGCCCCAGGGACTCGCGGGGTCCGGCCGGCGGCGAGGGCGCCGCGTCCGGATTCTGGCACCTTGTGCCCTGGGGCTGCCCCTCCGGAGCGCAGGCGCGAACCCAGCAATTCCAGAGGCGGGGAACCAGAAGCCCGCGCTGCGGTTTAAGGAGCTGCAGGCCCGGGGGTCGCCGAGGAGGTGGAGCGTTGGCAGACAGCGGCTGGGCACAGCCCTCAGCCGGGCTTACAGCTTGTACCCCTGGCCAGTATCCCTCGGCCCCCGAGCCAAACCCCTCCCCCTGTCCCAAGTGTCCTCCAGAGTCTGGCTCAGCCTCGAGGTCACCTGGATGCTGGATCCGGGTTCCGGGGCCCAGCTCACACGCCTCCTGGCCTGGGCTGGGTCGGTTTGCCCTCCCCCTACAATGCCCCCTCTTCCCCGCCGCCCCGCGAAGCGACCCTTGCCGAAAGGGTCTCGGCTTCTGGCTCAGCATCTCCCACCTGGACATTTGCCTAGCGACGGCCGCGGCTGTCGTCTATACCGCGAACAAGAAACTTTCATCTGTCCTCTCTTCCCCTCTCTTTTCCTCTCCTCCCTCTCTCCTTTCTTTTTCTTCTCTTAATCCTGGGATTTTATGGGTAGAGCATTAAGAAAACTCGCCGGCAATGTGGGATTAGATAAATACTCTCATTAGGGGCGGGGGTGAGGGGTGGGATCGTGCTACTTGATACCTCCCAACTTCCCCAAGACCGTGGCAGCATCTGTACCCGAGCGCCGGGCTCCAGCGTGGCGGGCCCTGGGGACCGCCTGAGCACATTCCAGCGCGCACAGCCGCCCCACCTCTCCGCGTCGGGTCTCGGCCCAGCGCTGCAGCTGCAGGCGAAACGGGCCCGAGGAAGCTGGAGCCCGAGACCTAGCGGGTCCAGAACAAGGCACGCACCTCAGCCCTGGGGAGCTAACCCAGGCACACAACGTGCAGGCCCAGGCTGGGGTAGCGCTGCGCTGGGGACGCAGATGCTTGCCAAGGCGCGCCCCAGGACGCCCGCATTCGCTTCCCCCCAAACTTGTGCGATCCAGCCCGCGCCTTTTCCAAGAACTGAAGGAGGGGGTGTATTTCGTTTCTTTCATTAAACCTTTGCACCATCCAGGTTGGGGGGGGGCGGGTTCCGAGCTGCGGCCTCGCCGACTCTACACCCCGCCGGGCCTGCGTGAGCCTAAGGTGTGTCCCCGACCCGGTCAGCGCTGCGCTCTGTGCTGTTTCTTTTCCTTGTTAAGCTTTTCTTTCTCGTGTTTTTTTCCCTTTTCTTTCGTTTCTTTTATTGTTTTCTCTGTGTGTCTTTCTCTCCCTTTTATGAATGGGCCGCGGTGTCTTTGTTCTGGAGAGAAGCGCCCGTGTCGCTGACTTTTGTGAACCAGAGAAGGATCTTGTAAAACCTCCTTTTCTCCTTCACACTCCCCACTCCCACCCCTCCTCTTTGGCCCCTTTGATTAGATGTTCCCTCATCGTACAAAAAAAAAATGTAATTTCGTTGGTCTGGCGGCCACTTTCTTTGAACATTAGCTCGCTTTCAGCTCCAACTTCAATTAGAAGGAGTTGATTTTGAGAGATCAACAAAAGAACCGGCCAAAGCCTTATTAAAGATCCTAAGAAGATCTCCCGGGTCCTTTGAGAAGCAGTTAAGGAAACAGTGTGCCCTCCATCATATTCTGTTACCGTATTTTATTCGGACTCCAAAGGAAAGTGTCGCTTGGGGGAGGGGGAAGCACTTTGATGAGCTGCGGCCACATCCCCTTTTCACTCAGCGGGCTCCCCCTTCTCTCTGCTCTCGCCCGGCGCCGGTCCGTTGTGGGTTCCCGACCCGCAGCCCAGGCAGCGCCGGCGCTCCCCACCACGACTCGCCCTCACCTCACACCCACTCCAGTTCAAACTTTTCACTCCTCCCGTAGGGGTGGAGGGGAACAGGGATTAAGAAAATGGGGTAGGAATTCCTCGAAAGGCAGTAAAGTCGTGCCTAATATTAAGGAGGAGGTGCCATTTAATACAACTGCCTTGATTAGTATTGGGCAGAAAACACGTCTTTGTTTTTGTTTTTGTTTGTGCTTTGCCAAGTCCACTCGGGTCGATGTGTTTGAGAAGTTTGTTCGACTGGGAAATGGGCCTCGCCAGTACGAACTATACGGGGAAATCGCCTCAGGGAGGCTCCTTCTGTGGCAGGAGGAATAGAAAGTAAAGCGGGGGACTGTGGCCACACTTTCCACCGGACTGTCCCTGGTAGAAGGAGACTGGGAAGGAGACAGAGACAGAGCATGAAAGAGAAAGTTTCCTATCAAAATCTTTCGGTTCAGAAGTAGAATGGTGCGAGGGAAAGGGACGCTGGGCTGCAACATTGCAAAAGAAGAGTTTAAAATCTGCAAACACCCTCCGTGGGGGATGGGAACCCCTGGAGACGCCGAGGAGCAGGTAAGTGGCGGGGCCGCGCCCCGCGGGTGCTGTTCCCGAGCGCGGGAGTACTGAGGCGCTGAGGAGGGATCTGCGCACCGGAGCTCGGCAGAGTAGCCTGTGCCGGCATGAGCCGCCCGCGGCATCGGTCTGCAGGTGGCGGCTCGGTGGAAGACGCTGGGGACCGTGGCGCCACACAAGGGGCTGAAGGCCCGCTCTCCTCCAGCCCGCGGCGCCGAAGTCCTCGCGCCCACAACTCGGCCGCCAAGCCGGGTGGCGCGCGAGGGAACCGGTTCTCCACCTGGCCTCCTCTCTGCCACTCCCTCCAGGGCGCTGAAAGGGCGAGAGGAGGGCGGGAGCCCCAGGGCGGCCTAGGGACCCGCTTCCCCTCCGCGGCCGGGTCTCGGGTGCTGAGCAAGCCTGCATCGCCCAGCTCTGCGCTGCGTTTGTCAGCCAAGCCCTGGAGTTAGCGCGCGACCCGGTGGGGCGGGGCGGGCTGGCGGGCTGCGCGGGCGGGGCGCAGGGGGAGGGGGAGGGGGAGGGCGGGGGCGCACGGAGGTAACCCTGGGCTTGGGCTGCCATTGCCCCGCTCCCTGTCACTCAGCCCGCACGGGGCCGGGGATTGGCAGCCTATCCCTGTTACGCACTCACCTCGCGTTCACATACCCAGGGAGGGCAGTAGAAAGGTGATCAATCTTCATCAGGCTACATTTCCAATCACCTAAACAACTGAGCAAGACAAGCTACTCCGACAAGGTAAATCGCTTGATTTATTTAGTTTGCAAAGTGCCTCTGCAGGACTTCCCCAGCCCCCACCGCCTCCACGTTGTATGGAGAGTGCCGCGGCCACTGCGAGCCGTCCCTCAACTCAGCTCCTCTCACTCCTACCTTTTCCCCTGGGGCCCCTCGGCACTGTCCGGGGCGAGGTAATGTCTCGGGGGCTTGTAGGGCTTCGCAAACAAAGTGTCTGCAATAAAGTGAAACCTGGAGGGACACGCACAAAGCCAGTGGAAAGGAAGGAGAAAGGAGGAGGGAAGTTGAAAGAAAGAAATCCGGGGGTCCCAGACTACCGCCAGCCCGGCGGGTAAGTCCTGTGCCTCTCTGTTTTGCAGGTTGGCTGCCCGACGGGTCGGTGAGGGTGCGAGGTAGATGGTGAGCAACCCCGGCAGCTGAGGGCAGGTAAGGAGAGAGCCGCAGGGCTGCTGGGGCTCTTGTAGCGCGGAGTGCTCTCACCTCTCCCTCCTCAGATTAGTCCCCTCTCCCCGGGTCCCGGCAGGTGGGCGGGGCCGGGGAGCGGCCGGGCGCCCCTCCTGGTGCGCAGCGGACCCCCGAGCTCCGCTGCGGCCCTGCGCCCCCGCCTCCTCCGAAGTAACCGAGCTGAAGTGCTAAGTTTGAAGAAAGTCTTTGAAACTCACGTTGCAGCCCAGCAGTTGCAGCCTAGCAAAATTGCTTCGACTGTTTCCCTTTCCTCCCCTTCCCTGCAAATTGGGTTCCCCGGCCCAGGCCATGGGTCCCGAAGGGTAGGAACCTGAGGCTTCTTTAGCTCTAACTTCTTTCCCTGAACTCCTTAGCCCGGGTCTCAGGCCTGCGCTGATTTCCCACAAAGCGGGATGAAGCGGCACGTCTCCTGGGACTCCAATCGACTCCCCTAGCACCAGCTCCTTACTCCTGAGAGTAGCGCTTCGGGTTCTGGGCAACTGGGGAAACCAGGCTGACCTTCCCGTCCGGTCAGCGCGAGCGACGGCTCAGAGGCCTAGTTCTCCGGTCGCCATGGGGTGCTGGGGCCGGGAGTTCAGTTAGTAGGGAAGAACGGGAGCGCACGGGAACTTGCTGCCCTCAAGCCTCCCAAACATGTGAGAGCCCTTGGGGAACTGGTCGGATCACCTTTCAGCCCCTCGCCTGGACCCTATTGTCCGCCACCAGGACCTGCAGAAAAAAGAACCGGCTTGAGTTGGTGCAGACAGGCCTAAGGCCCGGGAGGGGCACCTCTAACCTAGGGCCGCGTTTTAGAACCTCATTGCTACAGTGGCCCCTTCTGCGTCTTCTGACCGCTTCTGCGGCACCTGGGCCCGTAACTGAAGTTGGAGCGTAGTGTGATTTCGGGTGAGCAATCTTTCCACGGCTGGGTACAGAGAGGCCAACTGGAGGGGTAGCTGTGGGCTCTGAGGTCCGCACCTAGCCTCTGAGACCTTTGGAGGAACGTACTCTCCTGAGTGGGCAATGCTTCCCGGAGAGGTAATCTCTACCTTTCCTCTGGATTTCAAAAAAGATTTCAAACAAAACGAAACAACCCCTCATCCTTTGGGCGGCCTGCCACCCAGGTCACCTAGTGAACGTTTCCTGGTGCATATGGGGCCGGCTCTCAGTGCACTAGATTTGCTTAGACTTGGACCTTGTACACTTTTCTGTTCAGGCTCTGACCTCCCCAGCGTGGCCCTACTTTTAACCTCTCCTCAATCTTACCGACACCGTACTAGTTTATTTGGCCCATTTTAACCCCGAAAAGAAGTAATGGAGATCCAGAAAAGTTTGCTTCTCAAAGAAGTCTTTGGTCTTTGGTCTAAGGCCTTGTAGAGGCGAGTTGACTGCCCTGTGCAGCTTGTAGCCTATGTCCCTCCCCATGCCGAGGCTCCCTGCTTCTGACAAGACCAGGAAGCCGAGATGGTTGTGAATAACTGTTTCTTGTGTCTCTTGTCTCCATAGGCCGAGTCCACAGACGAAACAGAGCTTGAAGGACTGAGCGGTGGGAGCCCCGCATTGCGCCAGGCCCCCTGGATCCGTCGGGGCGCCTCCACACGGCTGTTAGCATGATGTCTTACCTCAAACAACCCCCATATGGCATGAACGGGCTGGGCCTGGCCGGGCCTGCCATGGACCTCCTGCATCCCTCCGTGGGCTATCCTGGTGAGCGCCAGCCCCTTGGGGACACCAACCTCTTGGGTTTGTGTACACACTTTGTGGCTTTGTAGGCCCATGGAGCTGGTTGCCTTGACTGTTTATGATGCTGGGCACAGGGCAGGATGGTGAAGTGGGCCAGGGTGGTGGAAATGGGCAACGTGCACCCTCACCTGTCTCTTTTTGTGACCCTACCTCCCACATAGGGATTCATTCTCCATAGGTGCCTTTTTTGGTGTGTGCATGTGTGACTCTCTTCCTTCCCCCCAGCATTGAACGAGGAATCTAGACACTCACCATGCCTTGGCAAAAAGAGGCAAGCTTTCCTGATGCCAAGCGACTGGCTGAGCTGAGGAAGGGGGTTCTCCCTCCCTCAGTTGTCCTCAAGACCAGTTGTCTACACTGGCTTTTGCACTGCTATTGTGGATGGCTTGTGAGGGATTCTGGCTTTCTTTCCTGGCTCCCACTTTTTCTTTCACTCCCATTTATTCCCTTAGAAAGAAAAGTGTTTTCCAGGTGGTGTGTCTGTGCACCCCTTTCCCACTCTCCAGCCAGGGTGTGGTGTGGGGGGGGGGGAGAAGAGAGAGACTGCATACTTTCTGTTCCTTTCTTAACCTCCCAGAGTCAGGGAAGGGGCAGCCCCGGCGTCTTGATACTGGCTCAAAGTGACACACAAGCACTTTCTACCACCTGTGGCCTCTCAGGCTCGGCCTCTGGGGGAGTTTCTTTTGCTCGGAGCTTGGTTTTCTTTTTGCATTGGCTTCTCTCAGGCCTGCGAGGGGCCTGTCCACACGTCCTCTGTCGCGGGTCCCCCCGGTCACAGCTGACCCGAGGCGCTCCCGCGTGTCCCCTCAGCCACCCCGCGGAAGCAGAGGCGGGAGCGCACCACCTTCACGCGCTCGCAGCTGGACGTGCTCGAGGCGCTCTTTGCCAAGACTCGCTACCCTGACATTTTCATGCGCGAGGAGGTGGCGCTCAAGATCAACCTGCCGGAGTCCAGAGTCCAGGTGCGCTCCGGACGCTCCAGGGTCAGGGTAGGGGCTCTGGGGCTGGTAGTAGAGGGCCTGGGTGTGGGGTTGGTCTGGTTTGGGGGCGGGCTTACAGACTGGGCAGCTCTTCCCAGACACCCTCCACCACCCCCCGGCAGCTAAGTAAAGTTAAAGGAACTAGCTTAGAGCCTGGGTTTGGCCCTTGGCCCCGGGGCGCCTTAGGTATCAAAGTCCTTTTTAGGATGTGGGGAAGGACAGACGAGGCTCTCCCGAAGGTAAACAGCTCTGGGGGTCAGACCATTGCCTCTGTTTCTTGGGCCGCCCCAGGACTCGGCAGTTTCCTTTCCTTCGGGGTCCTGAATTCTGCCTCAGCCCTTGCCTTGCATCCTGGGGATCCTAGAAATGGAAGAGTGGAGCTTGGCTGGAGCCTCGCACCCTGTCTGGGAGTGCGTCCCGCGGGTAGCGCCAGTTTGATTAGACGCTTCCTTTGCTCCGAGAAGATGCTGAACGCAAAAATGGGCTCTCGGCTTTGCTGTTTCTGTTTTTGCGATGAAAGAGCTCCGAAAATACTGGATTATAACTTAGAACTCTTCGCAAGGGTCTTTTATCTTGCCTTCTTCCCATGGAGGTTTGAGAGAGAACCATGAATGCAATGCCAAGTACCGGGGCCTTCCAAGATGAGTGAGAACTTCATGATTGACTGTACTATTTGGTTCCTTACTCGGAGCCAAGAAGCCCAAAGAAACTCTGCCCAGGCTTCCTTTCCTAGTCTCCGGAGTACTGCCTCTGTTTAGCTTCCTGACCTTGCTCCTGCTTCCACCCCAACTCTCGCCTGCCCAGCACCAGGCCTTTGGGGCAGACTGGCTCTGACCTCAAACTTGGTGACTGTCCCGTACTTCATGGCTCTGTGCCTCTCCACTGCTACCTGAGCTCTAGGCCAGAAGACAGGACCTCCAAACATAACACGGGCTGTTGGGGAGAAGCCGACAGCAGCAGTTTAGAGATGGCTGAACTTGCGGCTGGACAGAAGCATATGTTCCACCCAAGGGCAGAGTTGCTTTAGGGGTGGGAATGGGGCACACCCCTATTTAGCCTGAGGAGGGTCGTTAAGCATCAGGATGGGGGAGGGTGGAGAAGCTGGGAAGGCTGGGGCTGGATCTGGCAGGGCTAGTGATGGGGAGGGGCGGAGGCGAGATTCTAGGCGGGGTGGTGGGCCCGAGGGGCGGAGGAGTAGCAAGGTCTACTAGCCTACTGACAAGCTTTCCCCCACCCGGGCTACTTCAGGTCTGGTTCAAGAACCGTCGTGCCAAATGCCGTCAGCAGCAGCAGAGCGGGAACGGGACCAAGAGTCGCCCAGCCAAGAAGAAGTCGTCCCCGGTGCGGGAGAGCTCCGGTTCGGAAAGCAGCGGCCAGTTCACACCGCCTACTGTGTCCAGCTCCGCCTCGTCCTCCAGCTCGGCTTCTAGCGCTTCCGCCAACCCAGCGGCTGCAGCGGCTGCAGGCCTGGGCGGGAATCCGGCAGTGGCGGTGCCGTCGTCGTTGAGTACGCCCGCTGCCTCATCCATCTGGAGTCCTGCCTCCATCTCTCCCGGCTCAGCCCCTGCGTCTGTGTCGGTGCCTGAGCCACTGGCCGCGCCTAGTAACGCATCGTGCATGCAGCGCTCAGTAGCCACAGGCCCGGCCTCGGCCGCAGCCTCTTACCCCATGTCCTACGGCCAGGGCGGCAGCTACGGCCAGGGCTACCCCACGCCCTCGTCTTCCTACTTCGGCGGAGTGGACTGCAGCTCCTATCTAGCGCCCATGCACTCGCACCACCACCCACACCAGCTCAGCCCGATGGCACCCTCCTCCATGGCGGGCCACCATCACCACCATCCCCACGCGCACCACCCACTGAGCCAGTCCTCAGGCCACCACCACCACCACCACCATCACCACCACCAAGGCTATGGCAGCTCGGGGCTCGCCTTCAACTCTGCCGACTGCTTGGATTACAAGGAGCCTGGCGCCGCCGCCGCTTCCTCGGCTTGGAAACTCAACTTCAATTCTCCCGACTGTCTGGACTATAAAGACCAAGCCTCTTGGCGGTTCCAGGTATTGTGAGCCCAGGAGAGGGAGAGGAAGAGAAATGAAACTACCTACGCCCTCCTTGGTTCCCGTCCTGTTGCTGCTGCACCTCCCGCCTTTGCCTCAGCTTCTGTAGACATGATTTTCATGCCCCCAAACGATTCCCGTTGCCTGCACTGCCGCTCTCATCTTTGTGCCATTTGCCTGGCGGGGGGGTAGGGGGTGCAAACCCGCCCACCCTTCGGATGAGCGGACTGGTGCTTTGGCCTGGCCCACAAGTTCTATACGGGAGAGCTGTGCCTCTCCCTTTCAGCCCCTGACGAACTTCTAAGTCACCCCTTTCCAGTCATTCTGGACAATTAGTATGCACTTGCAGCCTTCGGAGTTCTTCGCTCTGACTGGCTGATGCAGCCCTACACTTTTATTTATTCTTTCTGGACTCTGGAGTCACTAACTGGCATGTGTCTGACCACTGGAGTGCACCCACAATGCTCCCAACCACCCTCCAAATGTTCCTCCCGTGCGGGCTGCCATCCCTTCCTCTGCCCGAGCCCCGCTTCCCGCCTGCAGGCCAGAGCTTCCCGGCTTCTCCTCCTCCCCAGCAGGACGCGCAGGGGCCGGGCCGCAGGGAGGGGCGCCCCCCAGCTTCTCACGCTCAGCCCCGCCCTGCGCAGAACTGGCTCAAGCTTCCGCCTGTGTGGGAATGCTGTACATAGTGGGGTCCGTCCCAGCGACCACTTACACTTTTTAGTTGCCGTTGGTTGAATGGAGCATATCTCTTTTTAGTGCCCAGGAAACAGAACTTTAAGATATATACATATATATACACACACATATATATAGAAAACAAAAGCAAAAATATATCCCTCAGTTCCCCTGCGTCTCTTCCCTAAACGATGGCGCTTTTATTTTTTCAGTTGTTGCAAAGCTGCCCTGCCCTCACACTTGTTTCCTATGTGTATTTATTAAAGAGAACCATTTGGTTCCAGGAAGCCGGGCGCAGAGGGTCGGGGAGTGTGGAGGAAGCAGCGGGTCAGGCTGCAGGGAAGGGGGCTTAGGCTGGGATGGGGCGCAGGGCTGAGTCCACCGGGTCTAAGTACAGGGTCGCAGTCCCGGTTTAGAGACCAAAAACGAAAGAAAAAAAATAAAAATGCAGCATTATGGAAAAATAAACCCAGGCCCCAAAACCCAGTTCCCATTCCCTGTCAGCTTCTTTCTCTTTAAGCACCGCCCCCCCCCCGTTTTGTCTAGTGAGTTCTTAGTGCACCTTCATTCTCTGAAATTTGCGGTGAGCCCGCGCCTGTGTATCAATTTCGGCTTTGGCCATTTCGTCCAGTAGGTGGGAAAGTAATTCGTAAACTTAATTTGTCCGATGTGAAGATCACAAATTACTTGTTGAAATGTAAGGCAGCCCCCTCCTTCCCTTTATCTACATTATTTCCCGAAAATAAATGCCGATAAATGAACGGTTTGTCAGTGTGGCTCTTCTGATTCCAGCACCCGGTCCCGGTCTGGGGAGGGGCAGCACTAAAAGGAGGGACACTCACATGTTAATAACCCGCGTGTTAATGATCTTTGTGAAGCTGGGGGTCCAAAGGATAGGGCGGGAAGACGTGTCAAGAGGAGTCCCCAGAAACGTCCTCTCAGGGAGTGTCCTCCCCTCACGGTCGGTCCGGCCTCTTCCCCTAGGCGGTTTGACCCCACACCCCCTCTCGCCATCTCGGGCAGAGACAGGTGTCAGGACTCAATTCCCCAAGCAATTCCTTTCTCTTTAGAGGCTGGAGCAGGAGCCTGGCACTGATTTCTTCACCCTAATTGCCTGCACCAGAAAGGAGAGGGGGAGGGGAAGAGGGTCGGGAGGCGGGAAAGGATAGCTCTGTAATGCTCTCAGAGCGGAGCCAAAAAGGAAAAGAAAAAAAAAAAAAAGATCCAAGTCCTGCATGTTGGCAGCAGACAACCTTCCTTTCTGTTGAGCTGCCCCGGGTGGCTTCACGACGGCGGGGGGATCCGCGTCATTCCTTCCACGTGCTCTGTCCTTGTAAAGCTTCAGTCCCTGTCCAGAATTAGCCAAATCATCTTTGTTCAAATTGTGAAGTTTAAAACGCAAACACAAAATCTAGAAAGTCGACAATGACGCTTATCACTTTGGCTGGAAGCAGGGAGTCGGAAAGGACCGTTCCACCTTCCCCTGAGGGAAGACGGCGATAGGGGTGGGGATGGGGTGCTATGACCTCCGCTCCACACACACAAAACCCAGAGCCCGGAGCTCTTAAGACTCTGGCCTGAAACCTCCTGGGTGTGAGAAGCTGCTCAACTTTTCCACCGGCGGGAAGGAAATAAGGAAAAAACGAAAAGTTCCCTGCGAAGTTACCAATACACCTTATTCTTTTTATTCCGTGTGAGACCTGAAAACACAACGTGAAGTCGAGTTTGGAGAACGACCCCTCCCCCAGGTCCCGCGCGCAGCGAGGGCTCCAGGCTGCGAGCCCCTGCTGGAGAGGAGCCTTCTCGCCGCGTGCTCCCTGCCGACTCCCGAGGCCTGGCCGGGACGCCGCGTGCGTTCCCACTCAGACAGGCCCGTCAGCCCCGACTCCGCCAGGGCCCGCTGGGGGGCGCAGCGGCGGCACCGCCCCCTGAGGGAGATCCGGAGCGCAGGGCCCGGCTGCGCCCGCGCGGGCTGCTCTTTAAATGCCCGGCCGAGACCGCCTTGCGTGACTGGCCGTGGCCCCTCGGGTACGCGGTCGACACGTGCAGGCGGCCGGGCAAAGAAGCGTCCCGCTCTCTCCACACGGGCCCGGGCCTCCCTGGGGTCTGCTCAGCCGACCCTGCCTGACCCACCGCGGGTCGCCCTGGCCGACGCGGCAGCCGCCAGTGCCGTTCGAGGCCCTGGTGCTAGGCTGCCCCCTCCCGCAACCGGAGGTGTGTTCTGGGCGGCCCACCGGTACTCCTGGCAGCTCGGTGGACCGAAACCAGGAGACCCGGCTTTGCACCTGCTCGGACAACTGTGTGGCCCCCGGAGCAAGGTACCCAAACAAACCCCTGGGCCCCAGTTTTGTCGCATTCGTTGTTTGGCCCCACTGGTCTTGGGACGGTCCAGAACCTAACACTTTGGGTTGAAGAAGCGGGCAGTAGGTCAAATGTGGGGGCCCGGCCACTCCGCAGCTTCTAGAAGCTTCGGCGCCTGCGTGTCTAGGCAGACGGGGACCAGTGGCCAGGCACACGGAGGCCTGGCGGGAGTTCCCGCCCGGGGGACGAGGCTTCGAGGAGAGGCACGTGCTTTTTCCAGCGCCTTCCACCCTGAGCCGAGGCCACGCGGCGCCGAGTGGAAACCACAACCTGGTTGGGCCACCTCCGGCCTCAGGGACGCGGGAGCTGGAGGGAGCGGGGTAGAAGCGTGGCTCTGGCGGGGGAGGCCGGAGGCGGCCCAGTGAGCAAGGCCAGGGCGGCAGTGCTGGCTAGGATTCGCCGGGGAGAGGCAGCGGCTGCGGGAGCTCGGAAGGTCCCTCCCAGCCCGGCCACCTGTTAACCCGCAAGTTCTGTGAGAACTGTCCTCAGTCCCTTCCCCTTGTCCCAAGGGAGGTTCGTTCAGTTTGGGTTTTAGTATTACTGACACAACTGAAGCAGTTAGAGTGGAAGCAGCTGAAGGAAATTTAGCAACTTCAGAACATCTAGCAACTTTTAGACGCCAACAGTTGTCTTTCTTTGAGTTCCTAACGAAATCTTCCTGGTTTCTAAACTCACGGCTTGTATTATCCTTTCATACTGTAGGGGCAAAAAAGTATGCCCTTAAGTGAACACGTGTGATGTGCTTCAGGGGAAAAGGATAGATCATATTCGTGAGTTTTTGAGTTAAAAAAGTCTTAAAGCCTTCTCCAGAGCATCAAATTAATTTGCTGAAGCTCTGAAAAGAGTGGGTGAATTTACTTTGTTGTAGAGCTTTTCAGTACTCGTTCATGGTAGCTAATGAGATTTCCCTAAATTTGAGTTTGTTTGAGATTTCCCTAAATTTGAGTTGGTTTTTTTAAAGGAAAACGTATCACCTGAGAGGAAAAACAGGTGAGAAGACTCTGAATGTCAGCAAATTCATGCCTGCTACATTACACAAACCAAAAAACTGAGTGGTTTCATTTCTTGTATCAGAATTGCTAGTTTTTCATGAATTTTGTTCAAAATAGTTTCAGAGCAAAATTGAGAATTTTTTCAATTGTGAAAATAAATGACAGATTCACTACTCTGACAGAATTAATTGTTACTGATGTCATTAAGCACTGATCGGGACTAAAAATTTAGAGATAAAAATAAAATATATCTGACATATTAAATGTAGTTAATATATACATTATTGGTAAAGAAAATCTGTATTACTATTCAAGACAAAAAAAATCACTTGGCTTCTGTTGCAGTTAAGAAAAGCAACAAGATATCTTTGTAAAATTCCTTAATTGAAACTGAACTTCTCAAGGAGTTATATTTTCCACACTTTTCTCTCCCTTCCCCTATACATTTTAGTGTGTGCAATGACAATGAACAGCTCTTAAGTTTAACTAAGGAATACTTATATTCAATAATACCATACGTAAAGTAAAAACCACTAACTAGAAAACGAAGTCTGCATAATTATGCACTGCTTATTTTACAACAAGAGGACTGCTCCATTGTTTTTAAGAAAGAGTTGTTTAATTGAATGTGTGGGTGTCTAGAATATACATTTTGAAAAATAGAAGTTTTGTGGGGGCTCTGTTTAGTATATGGTTCCTGAAAAATCAATTATGCCTCTTAATCATCCTGTTAATATTTACTGATATCTGAAAAAAATATTTTGTGTGTGTGGGGGGAAGGACGTGCCATTTTGACATAATAATTTTTAATCATGCTTTTAAATAAAGTTGGATTTTACTTAAATTAGGTAGTCTTTCAAAAGTTTTTAAAAATAAAAAATGTTTCCCAGAAAAATTCGAGTAATTTAGGTGAAATGGCAGTTATATAATATTGCCAAAGTTGAAACTGCTTTTAAGTATGTCCCTTTTTTCCTAGGAAAAAAATAGAGCAAGGAAGTATACAGTGTGCTCATAACTAAAATGCATACCCCTCTAATTATGAAATTATACATTCATGTGTCTAGGATTATTACTTCAAAGAAAGCATATGCTTAAAATATGATCAAATAGGACTAAGGCTTGATTTAATTAATTACAATCCATCAAAATTTAAACACTGAAAATCTATTGTGTTTCTAAAAATTGTGCTTCTGTCCCCTTTAGGTAATTTACTTGTGGCTAATATAATCAAAGACACAAAATTCCAGTCCATTCCAAAAGTCATAAAATTTTGTTTTTTAAAGGTTATTCTTTATCAAACAGCTTATGAAAAGTATTTTAGAAATTTTTAAGTGGATTATAAAGTTAGTATTTAAAAAACATGAGAATTTTTTAGGATCGGAGTATAAATGAACAACTAATTTTGACATTTGGGGTAAAATTATTTTAAATGTGGGAATACATAGACTCTGATTGAACAACTTGGTGTCTAAAGAGCTCATGAAATATTTTTAGGACACAAATATTCTTACGCATGTTCAGAGCTCTGAATGCTTATAAAATACACTATCTTCTGTCATAGATATTTTAATAAAGGAACATACTATCTTTTAAAATTTCATTAAGAATTCTTATTGTGAAATAATACAAAAGAAAGCATAAAACAAATACATACTCGTTAAAGAAAAAGGAAAATTACTAGAAACAAAAAGTTCTTAAATACTTGGAAAACAAAATTTGGAGTTGGTTACAATATCAGTGTTTAAAATTGATGTTATATAAATTATGTCTATGTTTTAGGAATTTTCATAAATTCTTCAGAGCAGTGGCTGATATAGGGATACCTTTTTAAGGCAGAAAAATAATTAAAATAATAGGATATAAAAGTTCATAGGCCTTTGAAAATCCATAGAATTTGTTTTTTGATGGAAGTATTGTGCTTTATGTTTATTTATATTTTTAGTGAAGGGGCACCGAAAGAGTGTCTTCTTGTTTCGCAAGCATGGATATTTGATCTCAGCCAAAGCTGTGTAGTTTCAGCTCTTGATTTTATTACTGATGACTCTCAAATCCATATTACTAAGTCAGATCCCTCTGTTGGACTTCTCGTACATATACATTCACTGAAAAGAGGCTGTTGAAATTTGGCCCTTAGAAAGTTAATGATATGCTTTAAAATGATGAAGGAAGAGAAGAAATGGATAAAGTATAGATGAAACATGGTTAACATGAGTTAACTGTTGAAGCTGAATGAGGATGCATGTAACTTCTTTATAGTATACTTTTATATATTTTTTTGCAGTAAAAATATTAGTTTGCATAAAGTTTTCAGAGTGTGTTGAGGGGGAATTGAGCTTCTCGCGCTTTGGAGCTTATATGATATTACTCACATATATTTTTTCTTTATCTGTTCTCAAGTCTTGTGAGGTTGGGTTGTGTGAGGCTCAGAGTGGTTTGGTTATTTACACAAAGCTTACATGGTTGGTAGGTGGAAGAGCTTGGTACTCAGTCTTTTAAAAAATCTTTCATTAGTATTTATTTTATACTGAATTTACTCTCAGGCCTTAAGTTTTTGTCCCCTTTCTTCTGGGATATCTTTTTCTTATGTGCAACTTCATCTTCTGGTTTAGGAACAATCTTCCCACCCGCTCCCCCCCCCCCCATCCCCACCCCAGTAGGATCCTCTCAGTGTGTCAGGCACAGCTCATGGTATGAGGTTAATGCACCCGCGAGCTCTCTGAGTTCTGCACCACACCTTGGGAGCTTTGTCCACCTGGATGTGCTCAATGACCAGATAATAGACATCTAAACCCTTAACCTCAGCACCACTCTCTGCGTTTTTAAGCATGTGCAGCAAAAATTTAGCACTCTTTTTTGGCAACTAACCCTGTGTGTGGCCCTGTTTGGCCTGGACACACTCCACCATTGTAATGATAGCATGGCACACATTGTTTCTGTAGAGTGACATCCTTCAGATATGCATACCCTTGATGGCCTGGGCAGTTTCATTAGTGTTCTAAAGTGAGCATGAAGATTTGAGCCTCTTGATTTTCAAGATTTTGTGCCATTTTCTGGATCAATTGACTAAAGAACCATTTACAGAGGTTACCTCGGGCCATTTATGGGAGGAGCTGGTACTCAGTCTTCAAATTCAAAGCTCTTTTGGCTGTAAGAGCTACCTAACATATATTCAAACACATTAATTAAAAAAAAACATCAAATTACTTGAGAATCAGGTTACTGGATAGACATCAATAAAACATGCTTTATCTAAGTCCAAGTTGTAAAATTTGAGTATTGGTAACTGAAAATTATTTCTTGGTACATTACTACCTTTATGTTTCTGGACATCATTCAGTCTCATTTTTATGAGTGTTCAGAAAAATATTGAGTATTCAGTGAGAAGACTAGTCCAGTACCAGGTCTTTTTATCTCCCCTTTTAATTTCTTATTAATTTTAGTTCCTCACTAATTTTTAATTTCTAAGTAATTTTAAAATTCCTTACTGGTTCATTTTTATGAGTGGTATTTTTTTCTTCTTGGCTGAGCCTTTTTTGCTCCTTAGAATATTGCTTTGCTACATTTAGGAGTGCTAATCCAGGGAAAATTGCATAAACCAGATATGGAGTTGAGATTAGATTAGTATCTCTGTATATGAGGCTTAATTTATTTGTAAATAGATATTTAAAATGGTACTGATCCTACCAAATCCTTATCTTTTTAGGGTGTATTTTATCTTTCAGAGATCACATCACTGTATAGATTTAGAATTGTTTTATTAAAAAGCAAAAAGAATTCTTGTTTAAGTTGTATATTTCTTTAGTTTTTAAGAACACTCTATCTCATGCTTTTATTTTTGGTACTGACTTCTTAAGACTTGCTTTTACCTGGTGTAAAAAAAAAAAAAATGAAGGTTGTTCCTGTTTAATGTTTGGAGAAGAAAACATCTAGTATATATTTTCTCCCTGTCTCTCCTCAGCAGAGGCATAAAATTTATGACACACTCAGATCTGCATCTGATCATTCCTGCAGGGCATTTTATTTGTACATTTTAGAACTGAGATCACCTCTTCTCGTACGATTGTATTCCAGTCTGTAAAATAACTAAACCTTTTATCCCGAGAGAGATTATAAGTCAGTGGAGGTCCTAGTGCTGAGAGGAGCCTAAGAAATAGGAGTAAGGTTTCCTGTACAGCAGGTCCTCGAATAATGTTGTTTTATTTAAAGTCATTTTGTTATAACATTGATGAGATGATATTAACTTTTGTTTATATCAATTAGTCTGGTAAAATTGGTTTTGTTCATTTTATGTTGTTTCTCTTAAAGCCACAGAACCTAGAACAAGGATAAGTGAGGACTGCCAGACCTTGGCACAGTGCCAGACAAAAGGTAGCTCTCAACGGTGTTTGTTGAGTGAATGAAAGAATGAAATCCAGTTATCAGCCTTGAAACAGATTTGAGTGTAATTCATCTCAGATCTGTTTTCTTTGTGGTATTCAAAGTTTTAAATGGATTCAATAGCCTATTTTCTTAATCTCTTTTAATCACCCTTAGAATCAAAACCTTTTTGCATACTTCTCATTGTTATATCTCTTGTTAATTGTAAAGAGACTTTTCAAAACTTCACTTTTTAAAATTTTAAGTAGCAAATATATTTACAAGTTCATAAAATTTATATGTATGTTTTATCAAATGATTATCAACTTGACACCATGTAAGCACTACTGCTAGGGTCAAGGAATACAACATTATTGGGACCCCAAAATTCTGTGAGTATCCCTTACCTATTATAATCACTGCTGTTTCCCAAGGGTAACCACTATTCTTTCATTATAGTAATTGTTTTCTTGCTTTCCTCTTTTAACTTAACCATGTGTATGTGTATATACATATATAAAAACATGCACGTTATATGAATAGAATTACATTATTTTTGTAACTTGCTTTTTCATTTAACATTATGTTTATCAGATTTATTCATGTGATTGTATATATCTTTAGCTTCTTCATTTTCATCACTATATGCTGTATAATATTATGTAAATATATTTATTGATTTGTCTTACTGTTGATAGGTATTTGGGATGTCTCAAGTTTAGGGCAGTTATAATGATGCTGCTCTGAACATTCTTTTATATGTACCCTGATGTCTATAAAGATGCCACTCTCTCGCAGTGGTGTCCAACCTTTGATGTCTCAGGGCCACACTGGAAGAAGGGTTGTCTGGGACCACACATTAAATAAATTGTGACATGTAATCACAAAAAAATCTCATAATGTTTTAAGTAAATTTACAGTTTTGTGTTTGGCTGTATTCATAGCCATCCTGGGCTGCATGTGTCATGCATGGGCTGCAGGTTGGACACCCCTGCAAGTATATGATAGGAGTGAGTTTTTGAGCCACAGAGGACACATATTTTCAGCTTGACTAGATATTGTTACTGTTTCTCAAATTGGTAGTATTAACTTATATTTCCAAATAGCGTATGAGAATTTCAGTTGCTCCATATCTTTGTCAAAGCTTAGTATTGTTACAGTCTTTAAATTCTGTCAATTTGGGTGTAGAGTAACATCTCATTGTGGTTTTAAATTGTATTTTCTTGATTACTGGTAAGATTGGGCCACGACTCTTACATTTGTTGTCTATTTGGATATCTTTTGTGAAGTCCCTGTTCTTAATATTTTCCTCTTTTTTTGTAGATTGTCTATCTTTTCCCTTTGATTTGTGAGAGCTCTTTACATATTCTGCATTCCTATCCTTTGTCAGTTATTTGTTATAGATATTTCCCCCATTTTGTGGAACTTTCATTCTTTCTTATGGTGTTTTTTTTATTCTTACCCAATGATATGTTTAGAGAGAAAAGGAAAGAGATGGAGGGAGGAAGAGAGCGTGGGAAGGAGGGGGAGAGTGACAAAAAGAGAAAGAGAAAAAGGGAGAGAGAGAAACGTTGATCAGTTGACTCCTGTATGTGCCACAACTGGGGATCAAACCCGCAAACTCTTGGTGTACAGGATGATGCTCCAGCCAACTGAACCACCTGGCCAGGGCTCTTAAGGCATTTTAAGTAGCTAAATTTATTAATCTTGTCTCTCTTGATTGGTACATTTTGTGTGTCTTGTTGAGGAAATCCTTTCTTACCTCATGATCAAGAAAATGTTTCCCAGTATTTTTTATAAAAGACTTCTTTTAAAAGTCTTGCCTTAAATATTTATCCTCTGACTTTTTGTAGTGTGCAGTACTTGGCAATGGTTCCTCTTCTTCATTCTTAAAACTTCATCTGCTCACATGACTGCAAATGTCATCTTTATGTTGCTAATTCTAAAAACATCTATTTTTGGTATTGACTATATTTCTTAGCTGAGATACTTATTTCTAGTTACCCTCTGTATTTCTTTACTTGAATGCCTTGTAAATATCTGCAAATATCTCAGGTTAAGCTAATTTTTTAAATCTTTGGTATTTTTTTTTGTTTAGATTAATCGTATAAGCCAAAATAAGTGGTAGAATCTTAGACTTTTATTTTCTTGCTATCTCCAGTCAAATAGCCGTCATATCCAAGTGAATCTCCTTCTGAAATGCATGTCAGATCCATTCATCCCCTTCTTTCCAGTTCCACAATTACTGCTCAGAGTTCTACTAGTCTGGTACAATAGACTTCTAATTGGGTTTCTGCCTTCCTTCTATTCCCCCTTCTCTAGTCAGTCATTCACACTGCCACAGAGTTTTCTTTCTTAGGCACAAATCACCTCCCTTTCCTGCTTTTATGGCTTTTCATGGCCTGCATTACAACAAAAAATTCAAGTTCTTTCACATGGTTTCTATCATTACTCTGTAGGACTCTCATGTTTTAGCCACACCAGACTACTTTAGTTTTTTAAAGAAGCTGTGTATTTTATTGTCTTTTTTCATGTTTTCCCCTCAGCTTGGAATAGTCTTCCTTCTTCCTCTTCCCATGGAGAAAATCCTATTCCTCCCTCCACCATTCCCAGAAAGAATTAATTGTTCTTGCCTCTGGGCTTCCCATAGCACTTTGTTAATACATTTATTGCAGTACTTATGGTGTTACTATGTATTTATTACTTTATGTATCTGTCTCCTATCTGAGGCTATGTGGTTTTTGAAGACAGAATATATTTCATTAATCTTTTTATTAGAATCTAGCAATGCCTGGTACAAAGTAGTATTCAATAAATACTTGAATTAAAGATTGTGCTAACTTTATATGAGAAAATAGAAATGTATGTACTGACTTAAAAGTTGTGAGGTGGGAAAAATGTTGGTGAAAGAGTACAATGAGCTGTTTTATGTGGGTGGGATTTTAACAGAAAAGACTAGAACGTGTTGCTCTGGTTTGATGCTAACTGCAGGGACAAAAATAATCTTAAAAGCACAAATCAAAATTGACTGGATTCTCTTCATTTAAAAAATGGGACTTAACCTTTCAAACAGACTTAGAATAAACAGAAGTTAAATAAAATAAGTTTTTAAAATAAGAAATTCACAAATTTCTAAAAGAAGAAATTTGTCTTTTCTCAGAGACTATGTTAACGAGCATAGTCTACCTTATTCCAAGTTTTATAATATGATGTCTGTTATTTCTTTTTTGACAGTGCTTGCTAGCTTTTACTCTGAAAGGTAAATCAGGTACCCCTTAGGTTTAGCCAGAACAGTAATAGGTTAACAGTTACTGAATTTGCTAATTCTGCAAACTCCCATAAAAAAATAATAGCTCTAATGACTCCAGTCCAGATATTTATGTAAGGTTCACACAACACAATTGAATTGTGATTAGACAGTTTTTTATTTACAGTTCATCTGAAGGAAGCAGGGTTCACATTCAATAACATTGTCTTTCTCTCTTGTTATGCTCATATAACTGATTCACTGTATGCACAAGAGTATTCTAAATACAAAATGTTCTTACTAGAGAAATCTTAAGAGTAAATTGATTTTTTTAAAGATTTTATTTATCTTTAGAGAGGAAGGGAAGGAAAGAGGGAGAGAAACATCAGTGTATGGTTGCCCTCATGCGTCCCCTGCTGGGAACTGGCCTGCAACCTAGGCATGTGCCCTGACTGGGAATCGAACTGAGATTATCTGGTTTGCAGTCCTGTGCTCAATCCACTGAGCTACACCAGCCAGGGCCAAATTGATTTTTATTAAATATATATTGTTTATATCTGGAATCTTTATTTTAATAAATCTTTAAAGAAGCTTCAAAAAGTTTGTGTGTAAATAAGTTGTCTTCTGATGAGTTTACAGGTTTTGAAATAAATCAGCTCTGAATCCTAAAAGAAACTTCCAGATAAGCATAGTCAATTGAATATATGTGTTTATTTTCACTACCTCTTGAAAATATACTAAAGTGAAAGTCAAGAAATAAAGAAAGGCAGAAATTCCATAAAGACAAAGAGAACATGAGAGGTGATGTCAACATAATTTTGGGAGCTGGGACATTGGTAGATGAGTAGTAACTAACTTAGTAAAGAAAACTGAACCCTCAGTCTGTGCAGTTGTCTTATACATGCCACACCTGCTTAGCAGAGAAAGCAAATATCAGCCAATGGCTATGTAGAGGCTGATGGTTTCCAGGCAGGTGGCCAGCATGAACTTGGTGGGAACCAAAGCTCTGTCTAGGATTATCTATTGCAATATATGTGTCTAGACTCTCTGAGCCTGGGAATAGCCGAACATTCATATCTGAAGTATACTATGTAAGTATATATTATGAATGATTACAGGAGTAGGATGACAGTATCTAAGGAAGAACTTTATTGGCTCTGTTAATTCAACAGGTATATAATAATTCTAGATAATATGCAGTCATATATCTAGAGCTACACTGTCCAGTACAGTAGCCACTAGCCACATGTGATTTTCAAACTCTTGAAATTTTAAGAGCAAATCGATTTCTCCCTAAATTATTATATATTGTTTATATCTGGTATTCTGATTGCAATAAATCTTCAAAGAAGCTTGAAACAGTTTATGTGTACAGATATTGAGAAATATGACTAGTCTTAATGGAGGTACAATGTAAGCATAAAATTCACCTGGATTTCAAAGGCTTAGTTAAAAAAACAAAGTATCTCAGTAAGTTTTTATAATGGTTGCATATTGAAATATCTTATATATATTACATTAAACCAAATATGTTATTAAAATATTTCACCTATTTTTTACTTTCTTAATGTGAATACTAGACAATTTTAAATTACAGATGTGGCTTTTATAATTTTTCTTTTATTCAGCTGTGAATAGAGGTATTGATCCTTAGGGGTGGCTGTTTTGGTTCCCTGGTTTGTCTCCTACAAAGGCTGTTTAAAAAGAAGGTGCTCTCTCTGACTTGTTTCACTTAGCATAATACCTTCTAGGCCCATCCATGTTGTTGCAAATGGCAATATTTCATTCTTTTTTGTTGCTGAGTAATATTAATGTATATATATATGCCACATCTTCTTGATTTATTCATCTGCCGCTGGATATCTAGGTTCCTTCCATATCTTGGCTGTTATAAATAATGCTGCAGCAAACACAGAGTGCATATATATTTTCAAATTAGCACTTTGGATTTTTTAGATAAATACCCAGGGGTAGCACTGCTGGATCATATGGTAATTCTCCTTTTAGGCTTTTGAGGAATCTCTGTACCATTTTCCATAGAATCTAAAACAACAACAAAGAAACTACAAACAAAGTAAAGCAAACAAAAAGACTCATAGAAGCAGAGATCATACTAAGTGGATGGTTGCCAGTGGGTAGGGGAGTGAATAAAATGGGGAATATAGTCAGTAATAGTGTGAGAAGTTTGTGCTGTTACAGATAGTAATTACTAGACTTAGTATGGTGATCACATAATAAGATATATAAATGTTAAATCCCTATATTGCAAACCTGAAACTATTATAATATAGTATACCAACTGTACTTAAATAAAACGAAGGTACTCTAGTATGTCAGTTATAAATAAACAAATAAATAAATAAATGAAATGAAAGTCACTCTAAATGGGAAGCTCCTGCATACTATGCAGCATCTGTCAGTAGCACCTAAAGTACCACAATATATACCTTGGCAAACTATAAAATTAATGGTGGTGTGAGTCTATTTACTGAATAAAGTGGAGTAGTTTAAACTTATCAATAGACATTTTGCTAAAATCTTTAATTTTTTTGTTATCCATCCATCATGGCTCTTCAGCACCTCCTGTCCTTTTCATCCATGTAAATTGCATCCCTGATTACTGAATGCTATAAGAGAAAACCACACAGTTGAACCAACTGAGAATACTCTAGTTTTAGTTAGCAACCTGGCCTTGGGTTCTTGGTTTTCTAGCAACACCAGGTAGGGTAAAAGTAGATTTATAGTTGTGAGTATACAAAACACAAAGTAATACTTAAATTATTATTTATTAAATATTGTATTATTTTCCAGCAGATAACTGTAAACCTACTTTTGCTCCTACCTCATATTTCTGGGTTTTCCTAATCATCTCTTGAACCTAGTCTTGATAGTGGCTATTTAAAACCTCTTTCACTCTTCTCAAACCTCTTATTTTTTTTTCAGCAGGTGATCTTACTTCACTGAGAAAATTCTGTGAAAAGTGTCAGAGAAGAATGCCCCTGACTTTCAGTTACAAACACCTCATATTTATGCCATCCTCACAGTCCCAGGGGAGTCCAGCCTGTTGCCCACGACAGCTATGAATATGGCCCAACACAAAATCATAAATTTACATAAAACATTATGAGATTTTTTGTTTTTATTAGTGTTTATTTAATGTGTGGCCCCAGACAACTCTCCATCTTCCAGTGTGGCTCAGAGGTGCCAAAAGGTTGGACACCATACTCACAGCCATTTTTTTTACTCCTGTCCAGTGCTAGGCCTGGTATTCTCTACTCCTGTCTGAGGATAAGTCTGCATCTCATCCTCTTCTGCTTCCTCAGAAGCCTAGCTTCTGGCATCTTCAACTACTTTTTCTTTTCCTATTGGCTTCATCCCAACAGAACTTAAACATTCTCTAACTTCTGCCATCTTAAAAAATCCTCTCTTGACTTCTTTTTCTTCCTATACCTATCACTATGTCTTCCTTTGTTTAATAGTTGAGCTTATTGAAAAAATTGTCTACACATTGTTTCTACCTTCTAACCACTTTTTAATTCACTACAACGAAGCTTCCCCATGAGACTACTTTTGCCAGAGTCAATAATAACTTATATGTTTGTTATCCAAGAGGACAATTTTCAGTCTTAATTGTAGGTACTCTATAGCAGTTGATGCTAGTAGGCATCTTCTCTCCTATGAAATTACTTTTTTCCCTTGTTTTTGGTGACACTGTACTCTTCTGGTTTTAATTCTAATGTCTCTTCTTTTTAGTCATCCTTGTGACTCCCTCTTTTCTGCTGCATTACACATTGTTGTTCCTTAGGATTTCTAATGTGGGCTGCCTTCTTAACACACCAACACTCTTCCTTAAATATTCACTCCCACATTTTCAGTTGTGAATGTGTATCTTTAGCCTTAATTCATAGACCCAATTTCTTTTTTTTTTATGATTTCATTTATTTACTTTTTGGAAAGGAAAGGAGGGAGAAAAGGAGGGAGAGAAACATCAATGTGCAAAAGATACACTGATCGGTTGCCTCTTGCACGCCCCCAGCCAGGGAACCTGGACTGTAACCCAGGCATATGCTCTGACTGGGCATCAAATTGGCAACCTTTTGGCTGACCCTTTGGCTCAGAGTCACTCAAGCCACTGAGCCACACCAGCCAGGGCTGTAGACCCAATTTCTATGTCTGCTGGACTTACCACAGTACATCTACTACCAAATCTCTTCATTTTATATTATTATTTATCTCAGGGAATAACATCTCAATCAACCCATAACCAGAAGAAGAAAACCAGAGTCATTACATTCCAACTACTTTGATCCTTCCTCATCTCTCAGTGTTAGTTACTCACCAACTTAAGTCCATTTTATAACTGAATAGCCATTAATTCTACCTGTCTACATCAAAAGTACAAATACAAAATGCTGTTGTAATTGCTCACTTAGTCTACTCCAATAACCTTCTTACCGGTTGCTTTTTCTCCAGTCTTGTACCTATGCATAAAATCTGTGGTAGCTAGTTTCCAAAGATGGCCCCAAATGTAACATATCTTCCAGGATTCATGCCTTTGTTCAGTTCCCTCTCATACTGAATCTGACCTTGTTACTCACTGTACATAATGGAAAGTCCAGAAGTGACACTGTGCCAGTTCCAAGCCTTAAAAATATTTAACAGCTTCAACTTTTGCACCCAAAGAGCCTCATAATAAGTTGTGTTGGAGGACTATCTGGAGAGAGAGAAAGGCCTGGACATCCCAGGTGAACCCAGACTTCTAAATGTCCCCACCAAGATGCCAGATGAGTGAAAGAGCCATCCTACATGTTACATACCCAGAACACTTGCAGGTGATTTCAGCTACAGGTAACATCGCGTGAAGTGATGCCTGACTGAGCCCAGTCAACCTATAGAAAAATGAGAGAAAACAAAATGGTGGTTGTTTTAAACCACTGAACTTTGTGGTGGTTTATTTCACTACAGATAAAACCAAAACAAAGCCTCTCTGTTCTGCTTACTCCAGTCTCATCTTTGGCAGTTCACTAAAACTGCTTGAACTTTGCTTTTTCTTCCAGAATTTTTACTCCTGCTGTTAGAAATACTTCCTTTTCTAACTTGTACACTCTCCTTACCAAATTCCTACATAAATTTCAAGTCTTTACATGTTACTCTGAGAGAATAAGTTAATTGCCTTATGTCCTCTCATAGTAGCTACAACTCTTACTGGAAGAACAATGGTTGAAAGTATAGAGTTGAGCAATATATTATTTTATATATTATTTATTCTTTGTAAGCTTCAGTTTATTCATTATAAAATGAGGATAATAATAGCAGTTACCTATTTTGTTGTGAACATGTAAGAGTACTCTAAAAATATTAGCTATTAATGTTATTAACACATTATTATAAGTGTCTGTTCATCACCGTTTCTCTAGAATATAGCCAAATACCTGGCACATATGTGCTATATAAAATGTGAGTGAATGACTGAATGGAAGAATGATTTAAGATTATTTGGATTTTATCATATTGATCTAATTAAAGTGTAATTTCAAGCTTTTTTGGTTTTTTTGTGGTGACAAAATATATATAACAAATTTACCAATTTAACTATTTTTCGGCTTTTTACAACATTTTTCTTGTTTTATTAGCAAGACTGACTCTATGCTGAGTATTTTAATACTTTTTTCTCCAGCTATTCTAATTTGATATTAGTGTACCACTATTAACCTGTTCAAGGTTTTTATTCACATTAGAAGATAGGGGTTTTTTTAGGGGTAAAGAAGTAGTTGGAAATAATGAGGACAGAAATGTATTCGTTTTACAAGTGTTTTTTAGTGTCTACTATGTGTCACCATCATGCTAGACACTGGGTATATAAAGGTCCTTGCTTTCTCAGAATTTACAGTCTATTGGGAGAAATTGATCTTAATGAATTAATTGCACAGACAGTCATGAAGTGACAATTCTGACCAGTACTACAAAGGAGCAATACATGGTACCAAGAGAGGGATACATAGAGGCAAATGACCAGATGAGGAAGGTCAGGGATTGTTCCTGAAGAAGTCGTGCTAGAGCTGAGACCTGAGAAATGAATGGAGGCACAAGAGTCTTCCTTCATAAGGACCCTTGGACAAAGGCTTTGTGAGGGATAGGGGATGATGGATGCTGGGTATGGAAAGGAAACCAGTGTGATGCATTTGCAGGCTGGCATATAGTTCTAGATACAGATGGAGAGGGAATATCTTGGGTTATTTTCTATAATGAACTACAGGAAGATTTTTTTAGCATAATGTTGCCAGTGCCAGCTGTGTAATCCATATAAACAGCTTTGTTCAAGGACTTCTGGCCAAGATGGAGGCATAGATAGACACACTGTGCCTCCTTGAACAACCAAAATAAGGACGACAACAATTCAGAAACAAAGTAATAACCAAAACTGAGAGAAAATTAAACTGTATGGAAGTCCGATAACCAAGGAGTTAAAATAAACACATTCATCCAAACCAATAGGCGGGGCAGAGTCGGACAGCCGAGCAGAGAGGGGTTGCGGCACAGGAAGCTGTAACACTGGGCACACAAGGCACCCTGGGCTTGCAAGGCAGCACTGGGAAGACCCTGGGCACCCAGGTGGCAACTGGCAGACCCTGGGTGTGGGGTAGCAACAGGCACATCCAGCAGGGCTGCAATTGAGAAGTGGGGCACCGTGCGTGCGCAAGGTGGCTGGCTGACCAGGCAGCAGTCCCACATTCCTGCACAGATAGCTGGGGAGAAAGACAGATCACGCAACTCAGGGTCCTAGCGCCAGGAAATAAAGCCTCAAAATACGGATTGAAAACATTTGTGGGGGCTGAGGTGCCAGGAGAGACTCCCAGCCTCACAGGAAAGTTCATTGGAGAAATCCACAGTGTCCTAGAATGCACACAAGCCCACCCACATGGGAATCAGCACCAGAAAGGCCCACTTTGCTTGGGGGAAGTGGCAGAAGGGACTGAGGTGCAACAGAGAGCGGAGCAAAGCGCCATTTTTTCCCTCTCAGACCCTGCCCCCATATATAGATTCACAACCCCGTAACTTGGGTTGCCGTGCCCTGGTGAACACCTAAGGCTCTGCCCCTCATATGCAATAGGTGCAAACAGACCAAAACATTATAGCTCAAGCAGGAAAACAGCTCAAAGTCCTAGAGCTAATACTTCCAAGCGACAAAGAGGTAGCCAACCTATCAGATGCACAGTTCAAAGCACTGGTGATCAGGGTGATCACAGAACTGGTTCATTTTAGTCACAAATTAGATGAACCAATGAACCAAGGAAGGGAAATGCAAGGGAACCAATAGTGATGGGAAGGAAACTGGGCCTCAAATCAATGGAGTGGACCAGAAGGGAAAAAGAAACATTCAACCAGGACAGAATGAAGAAATATGAATTCAAAAAAATGAGGAGAGGCTTAGGAACCTCCAGGACATCTTTAAATGTTCCAGCATCTGAATTATAGGGATAACAGAAGGGAAAGAGGAAGAGCAACAAGTGGGAAAGTTATTTGAACAAATAATAAAGGAGAACTTCCCCAATCTGGCATAGGAAATAGACTTCCAGGAAGTCCAGGAAGCTCAGAGAGTCCCAAAGAAGTTGGACCCAAAGAGAAATACACCAAGGCATATCATAATTACATTAGTCAAGATTAAAATGAAGGAGAGAATCCTAGAAGCAGCAAGAGCTAAGGGGACAGTCACCTACAAAGGAGTTCCCATCAGACTGTCAGCTGATTTCTCAAAAGAGACCTTACAGGCAAGAAGGGGCTGGAAAGAAGTATTTCAAGTCATGAAAGGCAAGGACCTACATCCCAGATTGCTCTATCCAGCAAAGCTTTAATTTAGAATGGAAGGACAGATAAAGTGCTTCTCAGATAAGGTCAAGTTCAAGGAGTTCATCATCACCAAGCTCCTATTATATGAAATGTTAAAGGGACTTATCTAAGAAAAAGAAGATAAGAAACAAGTATACTAAAATGGCAGCAAACTCACAGTTACTAACAACCACATCTAAAATAAAAACAAACTAAGGAAACAACTAGAACAGGAACAGAACCACAGAAATGGAGATCATATGGAGGGTTAGCAACAGGGGAGTGGGAGGAGGAGGGTGGGGAAGGGTACAGAGAATAAGTAGCATAGATGGCAGGCAGAAAATACATAGGGGAGGGCAAGAATAGTATGGGAAATATAAAAGCTAAAGAAGTTGAGACACATGAACTAAAGGGGGGGAATGTGGGTGGGAGAGGGTGTGCAGTGTGGAGGGGAATGAAGTGGGGAAATGGCACAACTGTAATAATCAATAAAATATATATTTTAAATGCTTTGTTCAGGTAGGTCCTACTCTTCCTATTCAAATTTTCCAAGGGTAAAAAAACTCAAGGGTATTACACATCCAGTGTCACTTGTTTTGGTGTTTATTTGCTTAATTGTAGGTACAGAATTGACAACAGCCCCTTGCTTTATATGAAGAAAGAGCACTCATTACTCTTAAAAATGGATGGAATTTAACTATTTTATCAGTCATTAATTGCATTCATAATATGCAACTATCACCACTGTCTTATTTCTTGGAATTTTTCATTATCCTTGAGAGACACTGTCCCATTAAACAATAACTTCCCATTTCCTCTTTCCCCCACAGTCTGGTAACCTCTAATCTTGTTGCTGTGTCTGTGAATGTGCCTATTTTTTATACCTCGTATACCTGGAAACATACAATATTTGTCCTTTGTGTCTGACTTCACTTAGCATCATGTCCTCAAGGTTCATCCACAGTATAGCATTTCCTTCCTCTTTAAGGGTAAATAGTTCAGTGTGTGTGTGTGTGTGTGTACCATTTTGTATATCTGTTGTTGGACACCAGGTTGTTTTCATCCTTTGGCTCTGGTGAATTGTACTGCCATGAACATGGGTGTACACGTATCTGTTCAAAACCCTGTTTTCAATTACTTTACATATATAATCTCATACATGGAAGTGGAATTCTTGGATCATGTGGTAATTCTATGTTTAATTTTTTGAGGAATGCCAATACTCTTTTCCATAGTGGCTGTACTATTTGACATTCCCACCAGTAATGCACAGGTGTTCCAATGTCTCCATGTCCTGCTGATACTTGTTATTTTCTGGGTCTGTTATTATTTTTTACAATAGTCATTCTAACATGTGTGAAGCTGTATCTCATTTGTGGTTTCGATCTACAGTTCCTTAATGATTAGTGACATTGACTATTTTGTCATGTGCTTGCTTATTGTCCATTTGTGTATCTTCTTTGGGGAAATGTCTATTCAAGTCCTTCACCCATTTTAAAATCGGATTATTTGCTTGTTTTCCTTGCAGAGTTATAGGAGTTCTTTATATATTCTAGATATTAAGCCTTTACCAGACACTTAACTTGCAAATATTTTCTTCCTTTCCATGGATTGTCTTTTTACTCTATTGATAGTATCCAGTTTTAAATTCTGTTGCAGTCTAGTTTATGTTTTTATTTCTTTGTTGTCCTTTCCAAGAAGTCTTTGCCAAATCCAATATCATGAAGCTTTCTCACTGTTTTTATCTAAAAATTTTGCAGTTTTAGGCCTTAAATGTAGATCTGTGATCCATTTTGAATTAATTTTTGTACATGGCATAGGGTAAATTTCTAATTTCATCTTTGCATGTGGCTGTTCAGTTTTCCCAACACTATTTGTTGAAAGTGTCATTTCCCAATTTATGATCTTGGCACCATTGTTGAAAATAATTTGACCTCATATGCAAGGGTTTATTTCTGGACTCTTTATTCTATTCCATTGGTCTGTTTGTCTATCACAGCATGACACTCTTTTGATAACTATGGCATTTGGTAAGTTTTGAAATTGTATGTGTGAATCCTCCAACTTTGGTATTTTTCAAGATTGTTTTGGCTCTTCTGGATTCCTTGAAATTTCACATTTTCACATAAACTCTAGGATGGGTTTTTTAAATTGCTTCAAAAAATGCTGTTGGAATTTTACATCGAATCTGTATATTCTTTGGGTATTATTGTCATCTGAACAATATTAAGTCTTCCAATCTATCAACATGGAACATCTTTTTATTATTTTTTTTGATTTTTTTTTTATTGATTATGCCATTACATTTGCTCTATTCCCCCCTCCATTCTCCTCCACCCTGCATACCCCTCCCCCACCATTTCCCCCTTTAGTTCATGAACACGTGTCTCAAATTCTTTAGATTCTGTATTTCCCCTACTATTCTTACCCTCCCCCCTATTTTCTATCTACTGTCTATGCTACTTATTTTCTGTACCTTCTCCCCCCTTCTCCTCCTCCCACTCCCCTGTTGCTAACCCTCCATATGATCTCCATTTCTGTGATTCTGTTCCTGTTCTAGTTGTTTCCTTAGTTTGTTTTTATTTTAGATGTGGTTGTTAGTAACTGTGAGTTTGCTGCCATTTTAGTATACTTGTTTCTTATCTTCTTTTTCTTAGATAAGTCCCTTTAACATTTCATATAATAGGAGCTTGGTGATGATGAACTCCTTGAACTTGACCTTATCTGAGAAGCACTTTATCTGTCCTTCCATTCTAAATGAAAGCTTTGCTGGATAGAGCAATCTTGGATGTAGGTCCTTGCCTTTCATGACTTGGAATACTTCTTTCCAGCCCCTTCTTGCCTGTAAGGTCTCTTTTCGGAGACCACTGACAGTCTGATGGGAACTCTCTTGTAGGTGACTGTCCCCTTATCTCTTGCTGCTTCTAGGATTCTCTCCTTCATTTTAATCTTGGCTAATGTAATTATGATATGTCTTGGTGTGTTCCTCCTCGGGTCCACCTTTTATTTCCTTTACCAGATTTGGGAAGTTCTCCTTTATTATTTGTTCAAATAACTTTCCCACTGGTGGCTGTTCCTCTTCCCCTTCTGGTACCCCTATAATTCCGATGTTGGAATGTTTAAAGATGTCCTGGAGGTTCCTAAGCCTCTCCTCATTTTTTTGAATTCTTGTTTTTTCATCCTTTTCTGTTTGGTCCTTTTTTTCCTCCTTCTGGTCCACTCCATTGATTGAGTCCCATTTTCCTTCCCATCACTATTGGTTTCCTGTGCATTTCCCTTCATTTCACTTAGTGTAGTCTTCATTTGTTCATCTAATTTGCGACCAAAATTAACCAGTTCTGTGATCATCCTGATCACCAGTGGTTTAAACTGTACATTTGATGGGTCAGCTATCTTTTGGTTGCTTAAATGTATTGGCTCTGGGGCTTTGACTTGTTCTTGCATTTGAGCCTTTTTTTTTAATTTTTATTTTTTGGTCTGGTTGTGCCTGTTATGTAGTGATGGGCAGAGCCTTAGGTGTTCACCAGGGTGGGGTACCTGGGGTGTGATGCTGTATGTGGGGGTGGGTTCAGAGAGGGAATAATGGCACTTGCTGCGCTTTCACTCTGATTTCAGTCTCTCGGATTTCAGTTCCTTCTGCCACTTCCCACAAGCACACTGGGCCCTTCTGGTGCTGTTTTTGGGGTGGGTGGGCTTGTGTACATTCTAGGGCCCTGTGGGTCTCTCCAACAAACTCTCCTGTGAGGTTGGGAGTCTCTCCTGGCACCTCAACTTCCACAAGTGTTTTCAGTTGGTGCTTTTAGGCTTTATTTTGTGGTGCTGCCGCCTTGGGTTGCACGGTCTGTCTCGCTGCTCATTTTCACCTGGTTTACCTTTGCATGAATGTGTGACCCTGGTGTGCCGGCCACCTTGTGTGCCTCACTAGGTTAGCTCGTTGCCTCCCCATGCTGCAGGTGTGCCAACCACCGCTTTTTTCTCCTGTGACACCTCTCTGCAGGCCACCGACTCCGCCCCTCTTACCAGTCTGGATGAATGGTTGTCGGACTTCCCTACAGTTCAGTTTCCTGTTGGTTGTGTTTTTGTTTGTAAATTTTTGTTGTCCTTAATTTTGGTTGTGCTATGAGGCACGGTGTGTCTACTTAAGCCTCCATCTTCGCTGGAAGTCCTGGCAAAACTAAAATTTAAAACCCATTGAACAACCCTCTCTTCATTCTCCCCTCCTCACAGCCCATGGAAACACCTTTCTAGTTTTTGTCTCTGTGAATTTGACTACTCTAGTTGTCTCATGAAAGTGGAATCATACAGTATTTGTCTTTTGTGACTGGCTTTTTTAATTAGCAAAATGTCCTCAAGATTCATCTACGTTATAGTATGTCACAATTTCCTTTTTAAAAGCTGAATAATACTCCATTGTATGTATCACATTTTGTTTATCCATTCTTCTGTTGATAGAAACATGGGTTGCTTCCACCTTTTGGCTATTGTGAAAAATGCTGCTCTGAACATAGGTATACAAATTTATTAGTTTAGTACGGCTGCCATAACAAAATACCACAGATTGGGTGGCTTAAACACAGTAATTGATGTTTCTTACACTTCTAGAGGTTAGGAGTCTGAGATCAAAGTGTCATCAGGGTGGATTTCTCCTAAGGCCTCTCTCCTTGATTTGCAGTTGGCTACCTTCCCTCTCTGTCCTCATGTGGTCTTTTCTCTTCGTGAACATTCTTGAATCTCTTCCACTTCTCCAAAGGATACCAGTCACACTGGATTAGGGCCCTCCACATCACTTCATTTAACCTTAATCATTCCTTTCAATGCCTAAACTCCAAATACAGTCACATTCTTAGGTGGACTTGGGTTGAGGACCTCAACTTGTGATTTTGGGGGGCAAAATTCAGTTCATAGCAACAAATGTCTGTTTGAGGTCTAGTTTTCATTTATTTCAGGCACATAGCCCAGAATTGGAATTATTGGATCACATGCTAATTCTACTTTTAATTATTTGAGGAACCACCATATTGTTTTTCATGGTGGCTGCAGCATTTTACATCTCTGTCAATAGTCCACAAAGGTTCCAATTTCTCTACATTTGTTATTTTCTGTGTGTTTTTGATGGTAGCTTTTCTAATGAGTGTAAAGAGTATTTTATTTTTTCAGTATTCTTTTTTTTTAATTTAAAGATATTTTATTGATTATTACAGTTGTCCCATTTCCCCCTCTCCATTCCCTTCACTCTGCACATCCCTCCCCCATTCCCCACTTTAGTTCTTGTCCATGTGTTGTAAGTTCTTTAGCTTCTACATTTCCCCTACTATTCTTGCCTTCCCCTCTACTTTCTACCTACCATCTATGCTACTTATTTTCTGTACCTTCTCCCCTCTTCTCCTCCTCCCACTCCCCTGCTGCTAACCCTCCATGTGATCTCCATTTCTATGGTCCCGTTCCTGATCTAGCTGTCCACTTAGTTCGCTTTTGTTTAGGTGTGGTTGTTCATAATTGTGATTTTGCTGCCCTTTCACTGTTCATACTTTTTTATCTTCTTTTAACATTTCATATAGTAAGGGCTTGGTGATGATGAACTCCTTTAACTTGACCTTATCTGAGAAGCACTTTATCTGCCCTTCCATTCTAAATGAAAGCTTTGCTGGATAGATCAGTCTTGGATGTAGGTGACTTGGATTTCATGACTTGGAATACTTCTTTCCAGCTCCTTCTTGCCTGAAGGTCTCTTTTGAGAAATCAGCTGACAGTCTGATGGGAACTCCTTTGTAGGTAACTGCCTCCTTATCTCTTGATGCTTCTAGAATTCTCTCCTTCATTTTAATCTTGGGTAATGCAATTATGATGTGCCTTGGTGTGTTCCTCCTTGGGTCCACCTTCTTTGGGACTCTCTGTGCTTCCTGGACTTCCTGGAAGTCTATTTCCTTTGCCAGATTGGAGAAGTTCTCCTTTATTTTTTGTTCAATTAAGTTTTCCACTTGTTGCTCTTCCTCTGGCACCCCTATAATTCAGATGTTGGAATGTTAAAGATGTCCTGGAGGCTCCTAAGCCTCTCCTCATTTTTTCGAATTGTTGTTTCTTCATTCTTTTCTGTTTGGTTGTTTCTTTCTTCCTTCTGGTCCACTCCACTGATGTTAGTCCCGGTTTTCTTTCCATCACTGTTGGATCCCTGTGCATTTTCCTTCATTTCAATTAGTTTAGCCTTCATTTGTTCCTCTAATTTGTGACTAAAATCAACCAGTTCTGTGAGCATCCTGATCACCAGTGTTTTGAACCGTGCATCTTCTAGGCTGGCTATCTCTTTGTTGCTTAGAAGTATTGGCTCTGGAGCTTTGAGCTGTTCTTTTGCTTGAGCCATGTTTTGGTCTGTTCGGGCTTGTTATGCATGAGGGGCAGAGCGTTAAGTGTTCACCAGGGTGGGGCAACCTAGTCACTGGGCTGTGATGATGTATGTGGGGGCAGGGCCAGAGGGGAAGCAATGGCATTTGTTCTGCTCTCTCTCAAATTTTGGTCCCCTCTACCTTTTCCCACAAGCAAATTGGGCCCTTCTGGTGCTGGTTCCTGGGTGGGTGGGCTTGTGTATGTTCTAGGACCCTGTGGGTCTCTCCAACGAACTCTTCTGTGAGGCTGGGAGCCTTTCCTGGCACTTCAACTTCCAAAAATTTTTCCAGTTGATGCTTTCAAGCTTTAATTACCGATGCTGGGGTCCTGGGTAGCACGGTCTGTCTCACTGTCTGTGTTTTCACCTGGTTTTTCTGAGCATGAATGTGTGACTGCGGTCAGACGCCAGTCACCTTGTGCCCTCACTGGGTCTGCCTGTGCCACCCCGCGCCTGGGATCTGCCAACCGCCGCCTGCGTGCCTGGGTTGGTATGACAGCCACTGCTTTTCCCTGCTGTGACCCCTCTCTGCAGGCCACGGACTGCACCCCTCTTACTGGTCTGGATGAATGGTTCATTGTTGTTGGACTTTGGTACAGTTCAATTTTCTGTCTGTTTTGGTTGTGCTTTTGTTTATAAATCTTTGTTGTCCTTAAATTTGGTTGTGCGAGGTGGTACAATATTTCCACCTATGCCTCCATCTTGGCTGGAAGTCCTTTCTGCATTTGTTTGATCAGCTGATGGAGCTCTGTGAGAAGTTCTGCAATGCGGGAATCAGCAGACACAAGAGCCATTGTATATGGGTTGCCAATCCACAGGCTGGACAAGCTCGTTGCGCTGTAAACGGGGACGGCGGGCATCGGCTCGCCCCTCGAACGCTTTTCAAAGCCTGTGGATAACAATGCACTTGCTTTCGAAGATTCGCGGCACATGGAAGACCGCGCTTTCTCTCATTTACAAGCTGAGTTGCTCTGCAGACTCAGCTCATAAAATCTTTTCAGTATTCTTAAGAATGAAATTGTTTTCTTAATTTCTTGTTGAGATTGTTAAATGTTAGTATAGAAATACAACTGATTTTGCCTGTTGATTTTGTATCTTGCAACTTCGCTGAATTTATTTCTTGGATTCTTTAGGGTCTCCTCTGTAGTAGATCATGTTGTCTGTCAATAGAGTTTTATTTCTCCCTTTCCAATATGAATAATAATTATTATAATTATGAATAATTATAATTTATAATAGTAATAATACAAATAATATTAGTTTGGATAACATTCTGGCGAGAGCTTCTAATAATATGTCAAATGCAAGTGGCAAAAGCAGGCATCCATGTCTTGTTGCTGATTTAGAGGAAATCAAAGCTTATTTTTTCTATAAAGTAAAATCTTCCAAATATAGAGAATGTTCTTTCATATTTGGGATACATTTCTTATTAGCTTGGCTTGAATGAAGAAACACAGAGCTTATTAAGAACAGGGGAAAATATGGGGTGGAGGAATTTGGAATGAAGGTGATAGGAACATCACTAGGCTTGACAAGATGTTGAAACAGAGGTGGGCTCAGGGACATCCAAGAATCACCCCACCACTAGGAGGCAGTCCCTAGCTGTCTCAGAGCTAGATAATTTCTAATGACTTGTTCATACATTATGATAGGTATTTTTATAAAATAGAAATAAACATAAGGTTAAAAATAAGTACAACTCATGAAAGTTTCCTGTGTGCTTGGCTTCATTGATGTGGGGTCCATAATTTATTGTATATACTTTGAGTGAAAGAGGGTGCTTCTACTGATCCTTCCTAAAATGTGTGTGAGCTGATCATCCCCAGCAAACTGGGACATAGAGTATCCTATTTATAGAGCTCCTCACATTCTTAGATTACAACTGTAGTTAGCATTTAATTTTGGGACTGTTCATCCTGATGGCATATTGATTATGTAAAGGAATTGGCTCTAAACAATCTAGAGGTGGGTTCATAAATTTGAGAAATTTAATGTAAATAGTTTCAGATTACAAATGAACATTGATAATAAAGGATAATTTATGAAAAAGGTAGCTATCCATGCTGCTGTTACCTGTATTATTGCATATAAAGAAGTCTATTCTCTCAGCCCTACTGCCCTGTGGCAACCCTTTTTTTGTCGGTTTCATCCATCAGAGTGGTCCTTCCAGCGATGTAACTGTTTGTGATGATTGGTGATGAGTTTATAGCTCTTTTCTGTTTACTGTTATTTTCTGAGACTTTATAATAGCATCTCTGAGTCAATTACTCACCTATATATAACAGGATTCATTTTCTGAAGGTAGCGTATTTCCTTTTTAGAAAATTCTTCTTTATGAAAGGATGTATGTGACTTATACACAGGGGTATAATCTTTGATATCAACCTAAAAATTTAGGATTTGTGTCATAACATGTTAGTGAACTGTTATGACTATGTGGTGTATAACATTTCTTAAACCTTAAAAAATAATTATTTTATATTTTTAGTTTCTATCATCTACCTGGCAAGAGTAAAGCTTTCTGTCATATTATTATTTGTATGTAAAGTAGTATTCACCTTTTTGGGCTGCTTTGCTGGTTAATTCTGTAATCTTCTAACCTGTGGGTGTCTTCCATCTCTAACTTTCTCTTTATTCATTACCTGTGAAGGCTCACTCATTCTAGTGATGGAAGATTCACCTGTTACCTCTGTGGTGGCTTTTAATGATATTCAAACTGATCATCTCAATCTCATCAAATATAAAACTTAACCCATCTTTGTATGTCACACCCTCCCTTTGCAACTTCCTCAGGTCACTTATATTTGTCTTTCTCTCTATTAGTGTGTCTCTTCTATATGTTACTACCAGTCTTAACCTTTACTGCTCTCTCTGAGTCTATAGAGGCTTCATTTTTTATGTTACTTTAAATTTAGATTCCTTTGCCTTTGAAGACTTTTCATCATCTAGGTCCACCATTGTTGCTGATCCTCCCAAGATCTAACTCTACTCCTCTCCCTCCTCCCTTGGCAGTTAGATTGGTCTCCTCTTTCATGGTAAGCATACCTTGCTAATGCTGTCCAGTTAATTTTAGAATGTAGAACAGAAGGCCTATCAGAGTCTGAGCCTTTCCTGATCATCCCAGCCTCCTAAAACTATTGCCTAATTATGAACATTTGTTTCACAAATGTTTAGAGGGTAGCTGATATTCAGTTTTGTTTTGACTGGTGTTTCCTTCACTTAGCCTGTAAGTTTTATGAAGGCAGATGGACCTCTGTTATACATCTTTGTGCTTCATTGTAATCAAGTACTAGGTACATAATAAAGGCTTGTAATAAATTATTATATTTTAACTTACCATATTTTCCAATATTTACCTTAACCACATCATATTTGTACTTTAGTATTAATTGTGTTTTTGGTCAATCATAGGTTATCCTAATTCAAATTCTTATCTTCAGTTATTCTAAATGCAGTTGTTAGGGAGCATAATAGTCAGCCATTGGTTTTTTGGGGGTGCTCCTCCAGCCAGGAAAGAAAATGCAAGCACAGTTAATTAAATGGCTCATTTCTTTCCTCACCATAAAAGGGTTGGGGTAGCTTTGCCTTCTTAACGCAGATCAGCAGAGGAGTCCAAAATGAAACAATATGATTAACAGGAAGGTGTCCAGGTAGTTGAAAGAATCTTCCAAAACCCTAACTCTGTCATGGAGCCCATAGGAAGGGTTGGGTAGGGGGAGAGACAATATTTTATGCTGTAAACAGCAGCTCTAATCCTAGGAATGGTTCTCAGCAGAAGGCTCTGCATCAGCACATAGATATTTTATTGAACTGTGGCTATACCGCAGCCTCAACTAGGACAGTGTCAATAGTAAATCATTTTCATGTAAGCTAGTGTGACTTGTTTTTCCCCCCTCCTCTTGGGTGTCCCTAGACTCTTGGGCTACAATAATTGAGCTCTCAAGGATGCAGGGCAACATGGGGAGTACTCTTAGAGGCTGCAAGGTAATAGACATAACATTTATTAAATGCTCATTATGATCTAGGCATTGGATACTTAAAAGGAAAAGCTGCTTGCGTTTAGGGTAGTGGGATAATGGGTAATATTTAATTTTTTGAAACATTGGACTACCCTTACTATTACTGTTAAAAGAAAAAATTATTTTGTAATTGATAGTTCCTTCCTTGTCTGTGGAATATGAGATGACCAAATCAGTGATGCATGAGGAGAAGGGTCAATTTTGTTGTACAAATGGCTAAAGAAGAGCTGGGTAATACATGTGGTCCACAGCAAATGAGCTGTGATGTTTCTCTGAAAGCTTGTTTTTGAAGCATAAATTCTCTGTGCTACATGGTTACTTCAGACAGTCTCAAAGCATGACCAAAGTCAAAGTGTTTAATTTGCCGAAAATTATTACAGGCCCCTATAACCTGCAGGTATTTTTTTTGGACTGGGGATCAGAGGGGAAGGCAAACAATTTGTATACCTATCACCATATGTGCATTATCAAAACAAATTATTTTAAAATTAATTAAAATTTACTAAATAAAATACATCTTGGGTAAATTTTAATCTTATTAGACTATTACATGTATCCTTAATATTTATCTTAGCTTACCAGTTGTAAAGGCATAATAAAAATTAGTCATTTGCTGTTACTAAATTATAGTCCCTATTAAAGAACATAATCTACTTAGAAACATTTGAAAGTTTTAAGTGCTGACTAGGAAATTTTTAAATGTATTATTTTAAAGAGATTTCTTGACAGACAAATCAGTATTTCTGCCAGTTTTTGCATCATTATTTTTGGCAGGATAATAAGCTGTAATGCCAGGATTCAGATATATGGTAGTTGGAATTATAGATGATCCAAAAATTCATTCTCAAACTGTGATATATATCACACCCATAGGAAGTAGGGTGTGGATTACAAATAACTGGGTGTGTACATGGTTTTAGAGCTACCCAAATATAGTGGGAGAAGTGACTGAAAATGGGGTGAGAACTGAGCAAGTGGCATTGTTCCCTCTGTGACCCCTTCTCTACATACAGTGACCCAACACAGGCGACCTGGGTTGCCTTGCCCTGGCGAATACCTAAGGCTCTCCCCTAACAATGTAACAGGTGCAATGAGACAAAGAAATATGGCTTGAATGAAAGAACAGATCAAAACTCCAGAAAAAGAGCTAAGCAACAAGGAGATAGCCAACCTACCAGATGCAGAGTTCAAAACACTGGTAATGAGGATTGTCACAGAAATGATTGAGTATGGACACAAAATAGAGGAAGAAGTAAAAGCTATGCAAAGTGAAATAAAGAAAATTATACAGGGAACCAGTGAAGGTAAGGAAACTGGGACTCAAAGCAATGATTTGGAACAGAAGGAAGAAATAAACATTCAACCAGAACAGAATAAAGAAACAAAAATTCAAAAAAATGAGAAGAGGCTTAGGAACCTCTGGAAAAACTTTAAATGTTCCAACATCCAAATCATAGGGTTGCCAGAAAGAGAAGAGAAAGAGCAAGAATTAAAAATTTATTTGAATAAATAATGAAGGAAAACTTCCCCTATCTGGTGAAGGAAATAGACATGTAAGTCCAGGATGCTCAAAGAGTTCCAAAGAAGTTGGATCCAAGGAGGAACATATTAAGACACATCTTAATTAAATTATTAAAGATTAAAGATAAGGGGAGACTCTTAAAAGTAGTAATAGGAAATGAGAGAGTTACCTACAAAGGAGTTCGCATAAGACTGTCAGCTGATTTCTCAAAAGAAACCTTACAGGCAACAAGGAGCTGGAAAGAAGCATTCAAAGTCATGAAAGGCAAGGACCTACATCCAAGATTGCTCTATTCAGCGAAGTTATCATTTAGAATAGCAGGGCAAAGAAAGTGCTTCCCAGATAAGGTCAGGTTAAAGGAGTTCATCATCACCAAGCCCTTATTATATGAAATGTGAAAGGGACTTATTTAAGAAAAAGAAGATCAAAACTATCAACAGTAAAATGACAACAAACTCACAACTATCAACAATTGAACCTAAAAAACAAAAACAGAAACTAAGCAAACAACAGAATCACAGAAATGGGGATCACATGGAGGATTATCAGTGGGTCTGGGAGGGGGAGAACTGGGGAAAAGGTACAGGGAATAAGAAGCATAATTGGTAAGTACAAAATAGACAGCAGGAACTTAAGAATAGTATAGGAAATGGAGAAGCAAAAGAACTTACATGTATGACCCACTGACATGAACTAATGGGGGCGTTGCTGGAGGGAATGGGGATTCTGGGTAGAGGATGATATGGGGAGAGAAAATGGAACAACTGTAATAGCATAATCAGTTATATATACTGAAAAATGGAAAAAATAAAGCTACTCAAATAAAGATAAGTGGTTCTAATAAAGGGATGAGAACTTTTGAACTACTCTGATTATGTAAACAAACATGTTAACATACATAACATACATATGTTAACATAACAGAACATTCAATGCCTTAGTACTCTGTCAGGCTTTTGCAGTCCGTAATGGAAAGTACACAGTAATACTTAGCACTTTTTGAGGGGAAAGGCATAGCTTTAAACAGTTTCTTATACACATTCTTTGCTTATGAGGAGACAACTGAAGGTACAAAGGAGAGGGGTTCACTGATGGAGTATGACATGTACTTTTCTCTTACATAGTATATAGAAGAGCTGCCAGAGGCTCTGGTGGGTAGAGGTGAGTTCTAGAGATCAAGAAAGAGATTCCTGTTCCATAATGACAGTGGGAAAGTAGAAATCAAAATCTAAACAGACACCCCTTCAAATACTTTTTCAAATTTTATTTTATTGTAGATAGTAAAAACATTAGATACCTCATTATGTTCATAATAAAAGATGAACATAACCAGATGTTATGTTCTGGCTATAAGATGTTCATTACCAGATGAACAGAACATAGCTTAACATGGTAACTTTTTTATTTTGCAAAAAATTTATTGCCTTCCTACCAAATGCAACTAGGTACCATTATTTGTTCACATTCATTAAGGCTCTACTTGATCTGACTTCTCCCTACCTTTCCATCATCATCTCCTCTGATTCATTTCCTTGCTCATAGTATTCCAGCCACAGCGAAGTCTTTTTTCCGCCTACTCTTCAAATGTCAAGCTTGTTTTCATTTTGGGACTTGCTTATTCTTTTGCTCAGAATTTTCTGTTCCCCCCACCCTATCTTTGTATGGTTGGTTTCTTTTATCCTTTCATCTTTTGTACCTCAGTGTGGCCTTCTCTTACTTTCAATCTATATTAACAGCCTCTCCAGCTCAGTCTTCTCTATCATATCACCTGTTTTTTAACAAATAATGTTTATTACTATATACTATCTTTAAAAAATAATAATGACTATTTATTAATTGCATCTGTTTATTTATTATCTGCTTCTGGAATTTAAGTCCCCAAGGTCTGGGAACCTTGCTCCCCTTGTTATATGTCCCACATAATCGGTACTCAATAATATTGCTGAATAAATTATTAAAATGGGAAAGTGTTGTTCAAAATATATTTTAAAGTTATATTTCTGGTTTTTATGTTGGCAGCATGCTTCTTTTCTGTGTTTTTGGTTCTGTAGTCAGTTTTCTTTTTTAAATTGAACTTATTGGGGTGACACTGGTTGACAAAATTATACAGGTTTCAGGTGCATAGTTCTGTAGGCAGTTTCTTATGCTGTCTCCTGAACTAGACAGCTTGTGTGGCATATTAAAGATTTCAAATTGGAGTTAAAAAATAAATTACTTATTCCTGGTAAATAGCATCATGCAATGCATGATTTAATTTCAAATTTTCTGCAGATTGAGACTGAGTTTCGAGTGCCTGTTGGCCATTTGGATCAGAATTGGTATGCTTCAGTAGTACTGTACAATCTAATAGATAAAATTTGCAAAAATATCTGATGGAGATAGGTTGGGGTTGGTAAGAAGTATTTAAAATTTTTCTATCAAATGCTGTCAACTTTGGTGGTTTGGAGACCAGTGCACATTTGCTTGATTATGAAGCAGTTGCTTTAAATGGTCCCTTATTATCAATTTATTCCAGTGATGTTATAGTGCTTCTTGTAGACTGGCATTCAGGCACCTCTTTTAACCCAGTCAGTCAGCCATTTAACCCAGCCCTGGGAGATGAATAGGGATAGGTGCAGGCCAGTTTAAGTATGATAGCAAGAGTTTGAGGAGTTCTTGGCTAGTATTCCTTATCAGTAAGTTAGGAGGGAAAACATTTGCTCAGAGTAAGGGGAGAAATAGCAGGATGGGAGGCTTGAGGAAAGTAGTGAAGAACAGGAGGGGATTTGCTAGAAGAGTGAAAAAAGGTTACTGACTGGGTAGAGATGAAGATGAAACAGATAAGTAATGATACATTTCAGTGGTACCAATGTGTTTATATGTATGTAGGACTGGAATGGTAAGTTTTGGAGTAATATAATAAACAACTTTTTTTGAAATATATTGGACAGTTGAAATTTTGGAAAACACTACCAAATGGGGTTTTCAATATATAATGATATAATATATGAGATATAACTAAAACAGAAAGGGCAAAGGTAAAGTGATATTTATATGATGGTAATATTCTACATTGCACTTGAATTGTTAAAATAATGATTCTAAGACTGGCAAGTTAAGTAAGTTCACCATAATCCCTAGAGCAATCACTAAAAATATATGCAGAGGTATAATAAATATAAAGAGATACAATAAAAACACAGTAAGTAAAATGAAATACTAAAAAATATTCAGTCCATAAGAAGGCAAGAAAAGGAAAACAAATGAAAACAGGGACAAATAGAAGACAATAAAATGGTAGTCTTAAACCTAAACACATCAATATATATATTAAACAGTCTAAGTATAACAATTAAAGACAGCAATTGTCAGAGTCAATGATAATTTTTTTAAAGACTGTATTATACTCTGTAAGAGACCCACTTTAAATATAGTACAGTCAGATTAAAGGGATAGAAAAACATATATAAATACAAATAAACTACTTGGAGTGGCCATATTAATATCAGACAAAATAGACTTCCAAGCAAGGAAAATTACCGGGGATACTATAAAATGATAAAGGACCAAGAAGACTCATCAGTTATAAATGTCTATGCACCTTACAATAGAGCTTTACATACATGATGCAAAAACTGGTAGAACTGAAAGGAGAAATGGGCAAATCTACCTGAGAACTAAACACTTCCTCCCTTCAGTAAGTGACAAAATAAGTATAGTCGTCCCCACTTGTTTGCAGGGGGTATATTTCAAGTGAATGCTGAAACCACTGATAGTATCTAATCTGATACAGACACATAGGTATGTGTAGCAATTTTTACTACACATACTTATGATAAACATTAATTTATAAATTAGGCACAGAAAGAGATTAACCACAATAACCTATAATAAAGTAGAATAATTATAACAGTATACTGTAATAGAAGTTATTGGAATATGGTCTCTCAAAATATATTATTGTACTGTACACATCTTTTTACTTAAAGGAAGCACATCATGGTTTCTCTTTATTGCACATCTGAATCGCCAGCATCATTACTCTTGTGCTTTGGGCCCATTAAGTAGAATAAGGGTGACTTGAACATAGGACTGTGATGCAACAGTCAATCTGATAAACCATTTGGCTAGTAAGTGGGTAGCATGTACAGTGTGGACACACTAGACAGAGATGATTCACTTCCCATGTGGAATGGAGTGGGATGGCATGAGATTTCATCATGCTTCTCAGGACAATGTGCAGTTTAAAACATATGAATTGTTTATTTCTGGAATTTTTCATTTAATGTTTCGACTGAAGTTGAATACGTGTAACTGAAACTGTGGAAAGAAAAACTGCAGGTAAGAGGGGACTATTTTATGTTCAAATGATAGAAAGAGTAACATGATCTAAGATTAAGAGACTTAAAAAATAAAATTGTAATAAAGTGGAGGAGATAGGTAGATACTCATACTGAATCTCAACATTACCATCCTCTAAGAATAAGGCTAAAAAGTGTCTTATGGGCTTCAGAAATTTCACAGCTTGAGTGCCTTACTGCAAATTGTTGAGGCATAGAGCACAGTATTTACTGGTGCCATTTCCCTAATGCCTTCTCACTTTCCAAAAATTAGTAATCCTAAGGTATTTTAAAAGAAATCTGAAAGAATTTGTTTCTCCATTCCATCATGTTTTTGGAAGACCTTAGTTATTTCCCAAAACTCTGTGTATGAAATGTTTTGTGAATCATTTTCATAATTAAGGAATGCTTGGTTGTAAAAGCAGAAAGCTATTCAAAAGTTTCAAGTAAAAGGTTGGGTAGAGTGGATATCATAGATGGGCATTACATTTTATTTAACTGCTGGCAGCCTTAAGGAAACAGCTTGCTGGACCCAGCTGGCTGTTGACATTTTTTCTGCATGTTTGCTTCTTTTTTTAAATATGTTTTATTGATTATGCCATTACAGTTATTCTATTTCCCCCTTCATTCCCCTCCACCCTGCACACCCCTCCCCCACCATTCCCCTCCCTTTAGTTTATGACCACATGTCTCAAGTTCTTTAGATTCTATATTTCCCATACTATTCTTGCCCTCTCCCTATTTTCTACCTACCATCTATGCTACTTATTCTCTGTACCTTCTCCCCCCTTCTCTTCCTCCCACTCCCCTGTTGCTAACCCTCCATGTGATCTCCATTTCTATGGTTCAGCTCCTGATCTAGCTGTCCTCTTAGTTTGCTTTTGTTTTAGATGTGGTTGTTAATAACTGTGAGTTTGCTGTCCTTTCACTGTTCATATTTTTTACCTTCTTTTTCTTAGATAAGTCCCTTTAACATTTCATATAATAAGGGCTTGGTGATGATGAACTCCTTGAATTTGATCTTATCTGAGAAGCACTTTATCTGTCCTTCCATTCTAAATGAAAGCTGTGCTGGATACATCAATTTTGGATGTAGGTCTTTGGATTTCATGACTTGGAATACTTCTTTCCAGCCCCTTCTTGCCTGTAAGGTCTCTTTTGAGAAATCAGCTGACAGTCTGATGGGAACTCCTTTGTAGGTGACTGTCCCCTTATCTCTTGCTGCTTCTAGGATTCTCTCCTTCATTTTAATCTTGGCTAATGTAATTATGATATGCCTTGGTGTATTTCTCTTTGGGTCCAACTTCTTTGGGACTCTCTGAGCTTCCTGGACTTCCTGGAAGTCTATTGCTTTTGCCAGATTGGGAAAGTTATCTTTTATTATTTGTTCAAATACGTTTTCCACTTGTGGCTGTTCCTCTTCTCCTTCTGGTACCCCTATAATTCAGATGTTGGAACATTTCAAGATGTCCTGGATGTTCCTAAGCCTCTCCTAATTTTTTTGAATTCTTGTTTCTTCATATTTTTCTGTCTGGTCATTTTTTTCTTCCTTCTGGACCCACTCCCCTGATTTGAGTCCCAGTTTCCTTTCCATCACTATTGGTTTCCTGAGCATTTCCCTTCATTTCAATTAGTTTAGCCTTCATTTGTTCCTCTAATTTGTGACTAAAATCAACCAGTTCTGTGAGCATCCTGATCACCAGTGTTTTGAACTGTGCATCTGATAGGTTGGCAATTTCTTGGTTGCTTAGAGTTGCCGGCTCTGGGGGTTTGAGTTCTTCTTGAGCCATGTTTTGGTTTGTTCGCGCCTGTTACGTATGAAGAAGGGAGCCTTAGGTGTTCACCAGGGCAGGGACACCCATGTCACTGGTTTGTGATGCTGTATGTGGGGGCGGGGTCAGAGAGGGAGCAATAGTGGTCCCCTCTGCTGCTTCCCGCCGCTGGGTGCTGGGGCCTTTGCTGGTTTATCTGCGCACAAATGTGTGATCTCGGTCAGCCTGCCACTTTGCGCCTTCACTGGGTCCGCCCATTGCTACCCCACACCTGGGACCCACCCTTGGCTGCCTGTGAGCCTTAGTCTGGGGATCTTTTTTGCTTGACCCACTCTGCTGCTGGCTCCACCCCTCTTACTAGTCTGGCTGAATGTATAGTTCAATTTTCTGGCGTTTAGCTGCAGTTTTTTTTGTTGCTAAAACTTTGTTATTTTTAAGCTTGGTTGTGCGAGAAGGCAGTGTTTCCACCTACGCCTCCATCTTGGCAGAAGTCTCTGCTTCTTTATTCTAACTCATTATAAAGTGACTTTCCTGCCAATACATGCACTTGCACATGGCCTTATCATGACCATCTCAAAATGATAGCCTAAGATCTAGAGTCTACATGACTTCTGGCTCTTCTTCCCACAATTTAGTTCCCATGCTCTAGTTCCAAATCTCCAGGAGAAAGTAATTGCTTCAGTCAGTTGTGTTCTGGAGGTAGGGTTGGGAGCGAAGGGATCAGATGAAATGGGACAAGGGATTTGTTCCTTCCAGGGCTATGAGCAGGGCAGGTTTTCAGAGAAGAAATTGTTGGCATCTCTTGAATATATCATGAGAAATTTTATTTTTATGTATAATGTGAATATTTACAGAGTAAAGCAAGGAATTTTGTTTTTAGTGTGGCAATGTTTTTTAGTCTACTCATGAATTATGTGAGCATCTCTCTTCTTTCTTGATTGTGACAACTTTATTAAGTGATTACAAATGAGAGTGTACTGATTTCTAGATAGAAGCCCCTTAAATGAATCTCTATTTCAGATTTGTTTTTTGTTTTTGTTTTATATAAAATGCTATCAAATGAAGACTTTAATTCCACCTCATAAAAATTACATATGACATTTATTTGACATTTGTACTAAAGAAGTTTATTCATGTTATATAGATAGTTTTGGACATTTTTGACATTATTAAATAAAGAAGTCTATGTTACATAAACATTAAAACCTAACTATTTTAGGAAAATCATTCTTGTTCTATGTACATTTATAGTATTGCTTCCTGTATAGTTTTAAAATTTGAAATCCTCTTAGCATGCAGAATAGATTATGATATACTGAAGGATTAAGCTCACTGTCTTGTGTCAGATTAATCCCTCAAATATAGATCATCCCTTGAACTGACAGAAATACGGCTGCAATTCAGCAAAAAAAAAAAAAAAAAAGCTCAATGGATAAGTTATTTTATGCAGGGTGAATGACATGCTTCTTGACTGGTTAATGTGTACTTCTCCAAATTAAATTTAAATAAGTCTCATAAACATATTTTACTCAGACCTTCATTAGGATTCATGGAAATGGTGTCTCTGATGGTTTATGTGGTGATACAGTGCCATTAACTATTTAGATGCTTCCCACATTATTGGAATAACTTAATTTGCAAAGATATTTTTTTACTTTTATATGAAAGTTTTTCAAAATTTTAATTTCCTCATCACAAGTGCAGTTAAACTTTTACATTTAGAAAATGGTTAATCCTATAAAAACATTGCTCTGCTTGGGTATGATTATGTTTTTGAGTGCAAGAGGTAAAACCTTTATATCCATATAAGTGAATGTTGAAATGGAACATGAAAAGTGAAGATTGTTAAACCACAGGGGTTATGGTTTAAAATTAATGTACAGTTAAGGAATATTTAAAGGAAATTTAAATAAAGCATTACTTTTTTCCTAGCAGGAGATTGTATAAAAACAATTGTAAACTGTCATTTTATGTAAATAGTTGAGTGATAGAGCAGAAATATTGACTTAAAATAAAAATATTTTATTTATTTAGTTATTAGAGTTTTAATTAATCAATTGATTGATTTTCTTTTCGAGAGAAAGAAAGGGGAAGGGGGGGAGAGAGAGAGAGAGAGAAAGATACCAGTTTGTTATTCCACTTATTTATGCATCATTGGTTGCCTCCTGGAAGTGCCCTGACCAGAGAGTGAACTCACAATCTTGGTATATTGGGACAACACTCTAACCAACCAGCCAGGCCTGGGCCTTAAACAAAATTATTTTAATAAAAATGTTAAAAATAGAAGTTCTAATAAACTTGTTTAACTCTTGAAAAATATGGGTACAGTTTATGTTAGAATAATTATGAGAGAGAAAAGGAATATACTGCTTTCTTTGAAAAGTTGACATTGGAAGTGCAGAATATTGAAGAAGATTGTTAGAGCAAAATTAAAATCTGAAATTTTAAAGAACTGTGTTTTAGCCCTGGCTGGTATGGCTCAGCGGATTCAGCGCTGGCCTGTGAGTCAAAGGGTTGCTGGTTTGATTCCCAGTCAGTGCACATGCCTGGGTTGCAGGCCAGGTCCCCAGTATGGGGCGTGCTAAAGGCAACCACACATTGTTGTTTCTCTCTCTTTCTTATCCCTCCTTTCCCCTCTATCTAAGAATAAATATATAAGATCTTTAAAAAAATCTGGCTTTAAAAAAATACAATTGTATTTACATTACATGACTTTAAAAAAGCAAATTGGTGGTTATTTAATTGGGATTATAGTTCTAGACTATTAAAAGACACTGGTCCCCCTTATCCATGAGGGATATGTTCCAAGACCCCAGTGGGTGACGGAAAGCATGGATGAGTGCCAGATCCTAATCAGTTTCTTCAACTCTGCTGGAAATGTGGCAGCAATTTCTTTATCTGCAGATGCAGCCTCTCCAATAATTTTTATATTTTTCAGTCCAAACCTATTCTTGAATCTGTGTCACCATCGCTTACCTGCAATAAATGGCTTGATGTCATTTGTTGAAGGGGATTGATCCCTTGATGAAGTCTTCCTATAACAGATTCAGAGCTTTCTAGTATAACACATTAACCATCAATCAGAACAAGTTTTCTGTTCAAGTCTTCCATTCACAAATTTAATGCCTTTCCATCTTAGCTAGGCACTTATCACTCACTCTGACTGTAAGTTTTACAGCTTGAGGTGTGACAGCAAAACTAGCACGAATTTCTTTTTCCTTCTTAACAAGTTCATGGATAGATTTATTCTTACCATAGATCTTAGCAACCTCAGCATGTGATTTTTTTTTCTTATTGAGTCAAGAACTTTCACCTTTTAACTTAAAGAAAGCACTTTAAGGCTTCTCTGGCTTCTCTTGGACATATCCAGATTGCCAGCATCACTCCTCTCGGGGTTCGGGCCCATTATTAAGATAAAGGTTATTTGATCAAAAGCACTCTGATGTTCTGCCAGCCAATCTAGTAACCGAGATGGCTACTAAATGATCAATGGGTGGGAAGTATATAGGGAAGGGCAAAAGTAGGTTTATAGTTCTTGGTATGGAAATTAATACAATAACAAATACTAATACAATACAAGTAATACAACTCTGTGTTTCATATACTCACAACTGTAAACCTACTTTTGCCTTCCTGTTACATAGTAGGTCCTTAAATAACATCATTCAACATCATTGCACTATATTTATAAGATGTTGTAGAAAGTTAACTCCTGTTTATATCAATAAGCCTATTGTAAAAGTGGTTTTGTTGTACATCATTTTACTTAAAGTCATATAAGCACAAGACTAAGTGAAGACTTAACTGTACAGGGTGGATACATTAGAGATACACTAGAGAAATGGATAATTCTAGGTGGACAGAGCAGGACAGTGTAAATATTGCAAATATAATACCAGTTTTGGTTTTCTGACTTTTTAATGAACCAAACCCATTTACATAGATAATAGGTATTCTAAACATAGTTTATTCTAGTAATCAGACACAGTGTCATAGCTAATATGAATTATTGTGGAGTTATTCGGGGTCTTGAAGTTTTGGAGAATAGTTGGAAAAGTTCTGAACCTATTCCTAAAGGAGGAACTGAGTCTGTCAGCACTAGCACAGTTGCTGCCTAGTGATTCTTGTCTTCACCATTGTTATCATATACTCACAACTGTAAACCTACTTTTGCTTCTCTGTTATATAGTAGGTCCTTAAATAACATCATTCAACATCATTTCATTATAATATTTATAAGATCTCATAGGAACTTAACTACGAGCTGTTCAGAGCTGTGGTAGCTTGTTCATAATCCTGCCAATCAGTAGCAGAATAAGAATACCAATTTATTAGAATATTTAATTAATAAACACTACCAGGTTTACACTATTTGGAAAACACAGCATTTATAAACCATGTACATTGTCAAAGACCTCATACATAATATATTTTTAGCACTGTCTAAATGTGGATTTCTACATATATGAGTCAATTTTTCCTGAGGAATGTGAAATTGAAAAATAGGCAATTTATTTAAGAATTAAGTGTTGTTTAGTTTTTACCTACACAACTGGCAAACTTATCATCATCATTATATAACAAAGTAGTTATTTATATTCATATTTCATCTTAATGTCCCACTTTTTACTTTTTAGTATAGACTGTGGTCTACTTACATAGGACCTGGAAATGGCATAGGACTAGTCTTTCACCTTGTTGAGAAGACAGTGGTCAAATAAATAAAATTTATTTTATGGTATGGTAGATCAGCAAATGTCATTTGTATTTTTTGGTTAATGATTTATTTACTAAAAATCTGGAGAAAATGTTGCCATCTTGACAAAAACTATCTTTCTCAATACAATTTTTTTCTTTAAAAAATTAGTTAATGTTTGATTAATGTAATAAAGAAGGACTGGAATAGTAAAACCAAAATTTGCTGGTAGCTCTACATCTCTTTTTAGCATAGCTCACATGCTGTGTATTACTAAAACTTCTCCAGAGCAGTAGAAAAATGAGTAAGTAATTTGTTTCACCTTTTAAAAAATTTAATCTTTATTGTAATTTGTTCTATTACCATTTAGTCCCCTTATACTCCCTCCCCACTCTATTATAGACATTTACAGTTGTAAAATATATGCTTTCTACTAATGAATGTCAAGAACTTTGAAGGTCTGAGATTTTTACCTTACTTCAAGCTAACACATTATCAACTAGTTTCATGCTGGTATAACACATGAGACTTCTCAGTAAGAAATAAAGGACACTTTATCACTCACAATAATAGTACTTAAGGTATCAACTTTTGAGGCGGGGCAGAAGGTGGCATTGATTTCCTGAGCCCCACTTCTGCAGCATGATGTGAAGGGGTATGGATGACATCTTCACACTCACTGGGCTGTGTAAAGGATAGGAATTGCAGGTTTAAGGAACTCAGATCTTTTATAACTGGCAGTAAGTATGCCTGCCCTTGGCTCCAGAGGGAGACAGTATCTTGTTCCAAGGGAGAGTCAGTGCCTTATAGCATTCAAGAAACCCACAGAAAATTGTCTCTCAACAATGGACCTGGGATGAAACTTTTGCTTAATGCTTCATATTTGCTTAACACTTCATAATCCAAATTAATAATATAAATAAGATCACAAGAGGAAATGTTTAAACTACTTGCAAGAACCAAGTTTAAGTATACTACTTTTGAAGTACCAAGTAATTTACAATTTAAGAACCTTTCAAATTTTTACATTATTGAAAAAAGTTAAGCACTTTTACTTAGGATCACTTTGCCATTATGCTGCATGTTTTTGAAACTAATAAAACTTGATTTTCAAAACTATTTATTTATTTTAAATTTTATTTTTAGAGGGAAAAAAGAGAGGGACAGAAAGACTGATGTGCAAAATACGTTAGTAGGTTGCTTCTTGCATGCCCCTAACTGGAGACCTAGTCTGAAACCCAGGAATGTGCCCTGACTGGAAATTGAACCAGCGACCTTCTGATTCACAGGCTGGCACTCAATCCACTGTGCCACACCAGCCAGGGCTCAATTAGTCCCCTTATTTATTTTTTTAAAAAGTCTTTATTTATTTTAGAGAGGGGGGAAGTGAGGGAGAAGGAGAGGGAAAGAAACATCAATGTGGGAGAGAAGCATCAAGGGAAATAAATCCACAACCTTTTGGCTTGCGGGATGATGCCCAGCCACCTGAACCACACTGGCCAGGGAAAAAAACACTCTGAATATAAATTCAACTAGTTTCCTTTTTTTCCCCTTTTTTTATTGTTCAAGTACAGTTGTCTCCATTTTACCCCTACCAATCCCCCTGCCCCACACGTCTTCGCCTCCCACCCCATTCCTACCCCACTTTGGCTTTGTCCATGTGTCCTTTATACATGTTTCTTGATGACCCTTCCCTTTTCCCCCTTGTTACTCCCTTCCCCTTTTCCTTGGGTTACTGTCAGATTGTTCTTGATTTCAATGTGTTTGGTTATATTTTTGCTTGCTTGTTTGTTTGGTTGATTAGGTTCCACTTATAGGTGAGACCATATGGTATTTGTCTTTCACCACCTGGCTTACTTCACTTAGCATAATACTATCTAGTTCCATCCATTCTGTCAGGAAGGGTAGGAGCTCCTCCTTTCTTTCTGCTGTGTAGTATTCCATTGTGTAAATGTACCATACACAATGGTGCATTTTTGATCCACTCACTTACCGATAGGCACTTAGGTTGCTTCCAACATTTGGCTATTGTAAATTGTGCTGTTATGAACATTGGGTGCATAGGTTCTTCTGAATTGGTGTTTCAGAATTCTTAGGGTATAATCAGCAGTGAAATTGCCAGGTCAAAAGGCAGTTCCATTTTTAGTTTTTTTGAGGAAATTCCATATTGTTTTCCATAGTGGATGCACCAGTCTGTATTCCCATCAACAGTGCATTAGGGTTCCCTTTTCTCCACCACCTCGTTAGCACTTGTTGAATTGTTTATGATGGCCATTCTCAACTGCCTGAGGTGGTATCTCACTGCAGTTTTAATTTGTATCCCTCTGATGGTTAGCGATGCTAAGCATCATTTAATATGTCTCCAGGCCCTCTATATGTCCTCCTTGGAGAAGTGTCTGCTCAGGTCCTTTGCCCATTTCTTAATTGAGTTTAAACTTAACTAGTTTATACTCCCTTCTTTTTTTACTCCATACAAGGAAGTTTTAGTCAGAGAGTTTAGTCAGAGTTTTATTTGGTGTAAATAACAAATTTCATATTATTTACACCAAACCAAAGTGAACCATTCTTAGAGAACCACCATCTCCAATTTCCTGAAAGCAAACAAATAAAAATAATTAACAACATGTTTATGCAGAGAATAAAAACAAATGACCTAATATTTAGATATTTAATTTTAATATTCAAAAACAAAACAAAATAAAAGTTTAAAATGCATTATATATGTAAACTAGAAAACTATCTTACACTTAAATTTTTGATATAGTATTTATAAAAATCAGTAAAGCAAAATAATATATGAAGCATAAAAAAAGCAAAGAAGGAAGGACAGGATGTTAGTTGAAATTTGGAAGTATCTGAAGACTCCTACAATGAAAAGTTGCAAATTTTGGGTCATCATTTGTGATTCCACCTATTTTTTATTGTTGTGCAATTAAAGTTGTCCCCATTCTCCCACCCATTACTCACCCCTGCCGTACCCACCCCCAACTCCTGCATTCAATCTGAGTCCACATATTTGACTTTACAATATTATCTGTTCTAAATGGTTCTGTGTAGCACATGGTTCTTAATTTTGATATTTTACTAAGTGGTTGATAGTGGCTCTTGAGGCAGTGATTCATAGAAAAGATAACGGTTTTATAAGCCCTGTATAAAATTTTATGAACATGCAAAGCGATACTAACAAGAACCTTATCCATTTCCTGTTTCTTATTCTTTTTTCTCTTCCCCTACAACGATTTTTAATTTTTTAATTAAATTTATTGATATGACATTAGTTAATAAAATTACATAGGTTTCAAGTGTAAAATTCTATGATACATCAACTGTATATTACATTGTCTGTTTACCACCCAAAGTCCTATCTTCTGCCCGCACCATGTATTTGACCCCCTTTACCCTTTATTATTCCCCTATCTCCTTCCCTCTAGTCACCACCATACTGTTGTCTGTGTCTGAGTTTTTGTTATTTTTGCTTTTTCATTTGTTGCTTCCAGTTTTATATCCCACATATGAGTGAAATCATATGGTTCTTGACTTTTTCTATCTGACTTATTTCACTTACCATGATATTCTCAATATCCGTTCATGTTGTCACCAGTGGCAGTATTTCATCTTTTCTTATTTGGCTGAGTAGTATTCCATTGTCTATGTATGTACCATGTATTCTTTATCCAATCATCTGCAAAGCACTTCAGGTGTTTCCATGTCTTGGCCACTGTGAATAATGCTGCAATGAACATAGGGGTGCGTATATCTTTGCCAATAAATGTTTTCAAAATTTTCAGGCAGATATCCAGAAGAGAGCTTGCTGGGTCATATGGTAACTGTATTCTTAATTTTCGAGGAATTTCCATACTGTTTTCTATGGTGATTTTACTAGTTTAGATTTCCAACAGCAGTGATGGAGGGTTCCTTTTTCTCCACAAGCTCTCCAACACTTATTTTTATTAGTATTTTTTATACTAATAGCCATTCTCACAGAACGTAGTATCTTGTGGTTTGGATTTGCATTTTCCTAACAGCTAATGAAGTTGAGCATCTTTTCATATATCTATTGGCCATTCCCATGTCTTCATGGGTGAGTTGTCTGTTCTGGTCCTCTGCCCATTTTTGAATTGGATTGTTTATCATTGTTTAGTTGTATGAGTTCTTTATATGCCTTGGATATTAACCTTTTGTCAGAGTTGTTGTTTGCAAATATCTTCTCCCATTCAGTTGGTTGCCTTTCTGTTTTGATGGTTTATTTTGCTGTGTGGAAGCTTTTTAGTTTGATATAGTACCATTCATTTCCATTCATTTATTTTTGCTGTTAAATACTTCCCTTGCCTTTTAGGTCAAATTCATAAAATCTTCTCTAAGACCAAAGTTCTTAAGTTCAGTCCCTATGTTTACTTCTGTGTGTTTTTTTCATGTCCTATATTTAGGTCTTCAATCCATTTTGAGTTAATTTTTATGTAGTGTATGGTGACAAACAGCAGTCTGGTTCCACTCTTGTGTGTGGCTTTTTGATTCTCCCAGCACCATTTACTGAAGAGCCTTTCTTTTCTTCATTGTAGTTTTTTGCTCCTTTGTCAAAAATTATTTGCTCATTTATATGTTGGTTTATTTCTGGGCTCTCAACTCTGTTCTATTGATGTGTGGATAAACTTTAAAGAGGCTAACTTGAGCTCGTATGTTGGAATTAGTTTCTAGGTATAGAGCATACCTCTGGTTTCCTGCCACAGACTTTGGTCAAAGACAAGTAAGTAATCATGTTGTTATAAATCTATGTTGTTTTGCCTGAACCACTCATTGGTATACTGTCTGGAAGAAATCATAGACTGGAAGAAATGGCAGGAAACTCATTTTTTGATGAATTGTGAAAGGTATAGCAACATGCTGCTTATACTGTTCTTTTAGTCTTTGTTATCACGTAGGAGAGAAAAGTACAAGTATATATACACATATATGTGTGTGTGTATATATATATATATCCTCAATATTTACATATTGACACTTTACTCTCATTTATAACAAAAACTTTATATAACTGAAAGTATGTAGTTTCTGAAAATGTGATTAAAAATTTTTTTTTCTTTTATTGATTCCAGAGAAAGGGGAAGGGAGGGAGAAAGAGAGGGAGCAAAAATCAATATGAGAGAGAAACATCCATTGGTTGCCTTTCACTTGCACCCCAACTGAGCCTTTCACTCCCACAACCCAGACATGAGCTCTGACTGCAGATTAAACCCACAAACTTTTGGTTTGTGGGACAGCGCCAAATCAACTGAGCCACACTGGCCAGAGCTAAAAGTGTGATTTTAAAGTGGCAATTTTGTGTCATTGATACCTTTATCATAAAGTTTATAATATACTTCTTGAGTTCTTTGTTCACATGGATAAATGATGAACTATTCTCATACTTATTTTTTTCATGCAAAGAATGATTTAAAGAATATTTTTAAATCTGTCAATACATTCCTTGAGGAGAGTTAGATAACAAGTAGTAAAAACCAAAAATGTCAAGACAACCATAATACAGTGGTCATTCTTCATAGATATGAACCAATTTATCTTAGTATTTATGATCTATCTGTATTTATGATCTATCTGCTTTCTGAAAGATTTGGGGCAGTTCACAAAATTATTTTACATAGAATATCTAAAATAACATTACTTAAAGGAAAAATCAATTAAAGGTTACAAAGTAAGAGGTGTTGTTCAATATCTGTGCTGTTTTATACAAATTAAAACTGAGGTTAGCTCTGAACTTGGGGAAGCTAAATCAAATAAAGGGAAATAGGTTTACTTTAGGAGGCATACTGGTGTAATAGAAAGAATGCAGGACTTGTAGACAACTATCTCAGTTCTCATATACTGCCACTACTTCTTCACTGCCACGTATTTCTTTATACCTATTTCCTTATCTGCAAAATGGGAATAATTATATTTAATAATATCACAATATTATTATGTCTAATTAGATAACATGAAAGCATTCTGTAAACTGCAAAACACTGTTCATTACTATTGTTCTTACGGACTTTATTTCTTAAAGTATGCAAATGGTAAATTCATCTGGATAGAAACCTTTCTTGCACTCAATTCACACTCAAGAATGCTTGTGTTAGAAAACTGAAAAATATACTAAACATATCTTCAAGTAGGGTTTTGAAAAATAAATCCTATTTACACAGATCTTTTTATTAAAAATCTTCAATAAAATCTAAGGGAATTATACTGAATTCAGTGAAGGCATTTCTGTGGAAAGGTAAAATGATATGTTTATCCTTAGTATATTCCTTTCTGATGGTTTACTTAACACAGAGGAAGTTGGGAAGGTATAGAATATTAGCTTACCTATCATCTTGTCTCTTATAAGTAACGGAAGCCTCAAGCCAACCTTTGGCAAGTGCTAGATGGTAGTCAATTTAACATTTTGTTTTCTAGAAAGAACACCAACACTAAAACTCTGGAATATCAATTAAAAAGAAATTCCCATATGATCCTAAATATGCAAGGCACGGGGTTAATATTTCAATGGTGAAACTTGAAAACTGGACAACTTGCTCAGGAAAGCATCTCCTGTTATATGGGGGGGCCACCAGCATGCCTATAAGCAAGAGCCTTAAGTGATAAGAATTAGCAGTCATAGGAGTCAATCATAATGCAGCCCGTGGAACACATGTTATTTGACAGTACATTCAAAATGCTGTGGTGATAAAAGCACTTCACAGGGAAATAATTAAATTCTAATCCCAGCTCTGCCACTAAATGAGTGACTGGACAAAACACTTAACCCATCTGCACCTCAGTTTCCTCACCAACAAAATGAAAAAAGTTTCAGATTAAGAAACTTTAAGAGTTCTTCTATCTCCAAAATTGTATACTTCTGGGATTTAATTGTTACACCAAATCAGGAACTTTATAAAAAAACATTAGTAACATATGGAAAAACATAATAAAAGATGTATGTATTAAGGGCACAACAGACCAAAATTCAGTTTGCAGCAAAACAAAACTGTCTGCAGAGTTTGCTTATTAAAGTTTGTATGCATTTAAAGCATTAGGTAACAGAAATGGGGTGTGAGAAAGTGAGAACATAAAATGGGATAAGGATAGTCTATTCAGTAAATGGTGTTGGGAAAATTGGATAATACCTATAAAAAATAGACCACTTTCTTTTTTTAAAAATATATTTTATTGATTATGCCATTACAGTCATTCTATTCCCCCCTTCATTCCCCTCCACCCTGCACACCCCTCCCTCACCATTCCCCCCTTTAGTTTATGACCACGTGTCTCAAGTTCTTTAGATTCTATATTTCCCCTACTGTTCTTGCCCCCCGCCTATCTATTTTCTACCTACCGTCTATGCTACTTATTTTCTGTACCTTCTCCCCCCTTCTCCTTCTCCCACTCCCCTGTTGCTAACCCTCCATGTGATCTTCATTTCTGTGGTTTTGCTCCTGATATAGCTGTCCTCTTAGTTTGCTTTTGTTTTAGGTGTGGTTGTTAATAACTGTGAGTTTGCTGTCCTTTCACTGTTCATATTTTTTACCTTTTTCCTAGATAAGTCCCTTTAACATTTCATATAATAAGGGCTTGGTGATGATGAACTTGAATTTGATCTTATCTGAGAAGCACTTTATCTGCCCTTCCATTCTAAATGAAAGTTTTGCTGGATAGAGCAATCTTGGATGTAGGTCTTTGGATTTCATGACTTGGAATACTTCTTTCCAGCCCCTTCTTGCCTGTAAGGTCTCTTTTGAGAAATCAGCTGACAGTCTGATGGGAACTCCTTTGTAGGTGACTGTCCCCTTATCTCTTGCTGCTTCTAGGATTCTCTCCTTCATTTTAATCTTGGCTAATATAATGATGATGTGCCTTGGTGTGTTTCTTCTTGGGTCCAACTTCCTTGGGACTCTCTGAGCTTCCTGGATTTCCTGGAAGTCTCTTTCCTTTGCCAGAATGGGGAAGTTCTCCTTAATTATTTTTTCTATTAAATTTTCCACTTGTGGCTGTTCCTCTTCCCCTTCTGGTATCCCTATAATTTGGATGCTGGAATGTTTAAAGATGTCCTGGATGTTCCTAAGCCTCTCCTCATTTTTTCGAATTGTTGTTTCTTCATCCTTTTCTGTTTGTTCATTTTTTTTTCTTCTGGTCCACTCCCACTTTCTTATACCATACACAAAAATAAATTCAAGTGGAATAAAGACTTAAACATAAAACTTGAAACCATAAATATCCTACAAGAAAATGTAGACAGTAAAAGCTCAGGCATTTCCATAGCAATATTTTTCTGATATGTCTCCTTGGGCAAAGGAAACAAAAGAAAAAATAAACAAATGAAACTATAGCAAACTAAAACATTTTTGCACAGCAAAGGAAACTGTCAACAAAATGGAAGACAATCCATTGTTGGGAACCGTTCTGCCTGGTTTCAGGAGTTGTAACTGCCCTTCATGGCTAAGGCTGAGTGAGCAACCTCCGGAATGCAAGCCACTAAGGAGACAAAGTTTGTCCCCTGCCCCCAATGCTTGGACGGTTAGTCTAATACCATCTAAGACTGAGGAGTATGACTCCTCAGAGGAGGGGCAACCTAGACCAGACATGATCACTTGGGAGGCCATCATGGAAGGACTGGGGGGGGGTTGCAACAAAGAGAGAGTGATGGACCCTCGCCCCCCAGCTATTCTGACATAGCCTGAGTCCCCATTTCCATCTGGGAGAAGTGCTTCCTGGCTCTAATCTACTTAAGCCTGAAAACCTATGATGGGAAAGGAGATGCAGCCCTGTGCTGGAAAGGGTGCATTGTCTGGGGTGATCAGGCCTAAGAAAGAATATGTAAAATCCTGTGAAACCTGCTTTGTTTAAAATGCTCTAATTTAAATGATAAGGGTCCAAGCAAGAAGTTTGTTCCTCAAAGTTTTATGGCTCTTTAGCTATCTGACCCTGACTGAGAATAAGCCCTCATAGTTCTTTGAATGCTATCTATTGTTTGATTTTTACCTGTATTCTTGTGCAAATGAACCCAATAAAAGCCCCTCGAGGATGAAGCTCTTAGCCCTTCACCTTTCAGGGATCAGACACCTTTCCTCCCCAAGCAGATCACATCTTGCTAGTTTCACTTTCATCCATGGCAGACCAGAGGGGTGGGGCACTTTGCAGGGCAGGCAAAGTTGGCCAACTTTGGATTTCACAAGCCACTCTGTCAAAGAATATATTTGCCAATGATACATTGGATAAGGAGTTAATATCCAAAATGTATAAAGAACTTATACAACTCAACACCAAAAAAACAATCTAATTAAAAAATGGGCAAAGGACCTGAATAGACACTTCTCCAAAGAGGAGAATGGCTACCATCAGTAAATCAACCAACAAGCATTGGTAAGGATCTGGAAAAAAGGAAACCCTCATGCACTGTTGGTGGGAGTGCATTTTGGTACAACCACTATGGAAAAAAGTATAAAGTTTTCTCAAATAATTAAAAATGGAAATGCCTTATAATGCAGAGATTCCACATCTCAGAATATATTCAAAGAAACCCAAAACACTGATTCAAAAGAATGCATGCACTGCTATATTCACTGCTGCATTTTTACAACAGCCAAGATTTGGAAGCAGCCCAAGCGCCCATCAGTAGAGCAGTCATTAAAAAAGTTGTGGTGCATTTACACAATGGAATACTACTCAGCTGTAAAAAAGAAAAGGGAAAGTCTTCATTTTGTGACAGCATGGATGGACTTGAAGATCAAAATAAGCCAGTCAGAGAAATACAAATACCATATGACTCCACTTATATGTGAGATATAATGAATAAGATAAACAACAACAACAAAAGCAAAATAGAAACAGAGACCTGGCTACATGGAACAGATGACAGCTGTCAGAGAGGACTTTTACTTTTGGGGGGCTGGAAGGCTGAGTGAAAACAGTGAAAGGATTAAAAAAAACTCTTAGATATACACACAGATGACAGTATGGTGATTACCACAGGAAAAGGAGTGATAAATGGTGATGGAAGGAAACTTGACTTTAGGTGGTGAATATACAATATACAGATGATGTATTCAATATTATAGGATTGTGCACCTGAAATATATATAATTTTATTAACCATCACCCCAATAAATTCAGTAAATTTTAAAAATAAATAAATATATACAAAAATAAAGTTACCTGCTACCCAACACTAGGTAACAGCAATAGGGTATGCTCAGAAAATAAACTTAACTATACGTAAAACTCAAATGAGGGACAGGGGTGGGAGGAACTCTTTTGTTGCATTAAATTATTACATGAATTAACATGTTGCCAGTCATTCAAGAGTGAGCACAGTCTCAACACTTAATAAAATGAAAATAAGCCTCTGCTCAAAGTATAACTTCCTATCACTAAACAAAATTACCTCCTCCCAAACTAGGGAAGAAATAACACAAAACTACCAATTCTATAGTCTATCCAGAGTCCTAAAAGTTCATAAATTTGGTTCAATAATTCTGTTGCTATAGCTCTATACCAATGAAGCAATCCTAAACACAGAAAAAACTTCATGCCTAAGAGTATCTGTCATTGGGTTATTTATAAAAAAGAAGAAATAAGGTCTGGCTGGTGTGGCTCAGTCAACTGAATGCTGGCCTGCAAACCGGAGTCATCAGTTCGATTCCCAGTCAGGGTACATATTGTGGGCCAGGTCCCCAGTGGGGTGAGGGGGAGGCACATGAGTGGCAACCACACATTGATGTTTCTCTCTTTCTCCCTCTCTTTTCCCCTCTAAAAATTAATTAATTAGTTACTTAATTTAAAAATCGGAAACAATATAAATTTAACAAAAAAGAGGAATGGTTAAGGAGCACCATAGTATTGATATTTGATGAAATAAAATTTACCCATTAAAAACAAAGATTATGTATGTGGGAGCATTGAAGAGTAAAGTAAAACCAAAAACCCCCAAACCAAAAACATAGAGAAATGTATATATAATACAATTTCTGCTATTTAAAAAACAAATAAAACATATATTGGGAAAAAAAGAGATTGGAAACAAATACACATTAAACCACAGTTTTCATATGACTGGAGGGACCATGGGTAAATTTTTGTGCTTTTCTGTTTTCCAAGTTTTATTTAATGAATATACTTTAATAATTATTAAATAGCTGAGTATACAAAATATAGTTTCATTAATCATCAAAATATTCACGTAAAGTAAATAGAGTACAGCTCAAGGCTATTTAGCATAAAACAGACTTTCATGGAAACCCTGGAAATCTCCTGATGTCTTCTTTGAAAACAGGATAGATTTTAAAGAAAATCTTTCAAAGGAAAAGCTTTTTAAAATCCTGGTAGAGCCTTCAGAATTTAATTCTATGATTCCTACTTTTTTCAATGTAATTACTAACATAGGAGAAGTTTGAAGGCCTGGATGGAAGACCCTATAGAACTTCAAGAATATGGCTGAAACAGATGTTACTTCCTGGCTATGCAAAATCTGGCCTTCAAACAACAATTATATCCAAATATTAGGAAAATAATTTACCTAGGATCTCTGCTAGTTAGTGATCAAGAACAAAAGCTAAATCTAGATTTCCTGATAACCAGTCTGGTGGTGTAAAAAGCAGAATTTGATATAGTAGCTTATAAGCTATGAGTTGGAGCTTATGCTTTTTAAATACCAGTGCTTATATAAATGATTTTTTGTTTTCAAACTGAAAGCTAAAAGCCAGAACACACATGCAAATCCTGGGCACTATTAAATTACTCATTCTTCTTGTTACCTGTTTTTCCAGGTTCCTAAAAAATGTTTGTGTTCATCAGGATCCACAAGCACTTGTATACGTATGTGTTTCCTTTATTTGCCAGCTCCACACCTGTTTGAGATATAGCTACTTAAAATACTATAATATAGTACGGTATTTTTTAAAAAGGCTTCTCTTAGAAGCAAAAAGAAGTTTCAAGGTATAACTTAAGGAATAACTTTTAAGAGAAATGTCTCTAATTTGAGTACAACCATCATCTCTACTCTCTTTGCCTTTCCTCTTTATCATTTCAAAAATGTCCCCACTGTGTCATTTTTCAAATAATATCACTCACCATTAGTCTTATATTTAAACATTTTCCAATATCAGAATCCTATCATTAAATTCTTGTTCAAAATGGAGTCTTCAGGGTTTTGTATATAAAGAATCATGTCATTCTCAAAAAGTTACAATTTTACTTCTTCACTCCCAATTTGGATGACTTCTATTTATTTCTCTTGCTTGATTGCTCTGGCTAGGACTTCCAGCACTATGTTGAATAACAGTGATGAGAGTTGACACTCTTGTCTTGTTCCTGATCTTAGAGAAAAAGCTCTCAGTTTTTCACCATTGAATATGATATTAGCTGAAGGTTTGTCATATATGGCCCTGTTTTATTGATTGTTTTAATCATAAATAGATGTTGTATCTTGTCAAATGCTTTTTCCCATATTGACTGATATGATCACATAATTTTTATCCTTTATTAATATAGTGTATTACAGTGATCAATTTGCATATGGTGAACCATCCTTGTGCTGCTGGAATGAACCCTATCTGACTGTGATGTGTTTTTTAATGGATTGTTTTATTTGATTTGCTATTGTTTCATTTAGGATTTTTATATCTGTATTCATTAGAGATATGGTCTGTAGTTTTCTTTTTTGTGTGTTGTCCTTACCAGGTTTTGGTATCAGTATTATGTTGGCCTCCTAAAATGTATTAGGAAGTATTGCTCTTCAATATTTTGGAAGAGTGAGAAGGACAGGTATTAAATCATGTTTAAATGTTTGGTAGAATTCAGTAGTGAATCCATCTGGTCCTGGACCTTTACATTTTAGAGAATTTTTTATGGTTGTTTCAATTTCCTCAATGTTGATCCATTTGTTTAGATTTTCATGTTTTTCATGATTCAGTCTAAGAAGATTATAGATTTTTAGGAACTTATCCATTTCTCCTAAGTTATTGAATTTGGTGGCATAAAGCGTTTCATAGTACTCTAGTATGATCTTTGGTATTTCTGCAGTCTGTGATAGTACAATGAGATCACCTGACACCTGTTGTATTGGCTATTATCAAAAAGACTAATAAAAATAAGTGTTGGAGAGCTTGTGGAGAAAAAGGAACCCTCCATCATTGCTGTTGGAAATCTAAACTAGTAAAATCACCATAGAAAACAGTATGGAAATTCCTCGAAAATTAAGAATACAGTTACCATATGACCCAGCAAGCTCTCTTCTGGGTATCTGCCTGAAAATTTTGAAAACATTTATTGGCAAAGATATATGCACCCCTATGTTCATTGCAGCATTATTCACAGTGGCTAAGACGTGGAAACACCTGAAGTGCTTTGCAGATGATTGGATAAAGAATACATGGTACATGCATAGACAATGGAATACTACTCAGCCAAATAAGAAAAGATGAAATACCGCCACTGGTGACAACATGAACGGATATTGAGAATATCATGGTAAGTGAAATAAGTCAGATAGAAAAAGTCAAGAACCATATGATTTCACTCATATGTGGGATATAAAACTGGAAGCAACAAATGAAAAAGCAAAAATAACAAAAACTCAGACACAGACAACAGTATGGTGGTGACTAGAGGGAAGGAGATAGGGGAATAATAAAGGGTAAAGGGGGTCAAATACATGGTGCGGGCAGAAGATAGGACTTTGGGTGGTAAACAGACAATGTAATATACAGTTGATGTATCATAGAATTTTACACTTGAAACCTATGTAATTTTATTAACTAATGTCATATCAATAAATTTAATTAAAAAAATTAAAAATCGTTGTAGGGGAAGAGAAAAAAGAATAAGAAACAGGAAATGGATAAGGTTCTTGTTAGTATCGCTTTGCATGTTCATAAAATTTTATACAGGGCTTATAAAACCGTTATCTTTTCTATGAATCACTGCCTCAAGAGCCACTATCAACCACTTAGTAAAATATCAAAATTAAGAACCATGTGCTCCAGAGGAATGAACAAAAACTCAGATATAGTCAACAGTACGGTGATTACCAGAAGAAACCTGGAGTTAGGGGAAAGGTAGAGGTAGAAGAGGGCAAAGTGGGTTAAATATATGGTGAAGGAAGGAGACTTGACTTGGGTGCTAAACAACAGTACAACATACAGATGGTGTATTATAGAATTTTACACTTCATACTTATATAATTGTATTAACCAATGTCACCCCAATAAATACAAAATTCAAAATTATCTAATAAAATTTAATATAGGACTCAAATTCTTTCAGCTTTTGTCATTAGCAGAAATCCCTCCCCAAATCTTCCTTAGAGCTACTTACACCTGCAGTCATTTCATTTCTTTCTTTTTCTTTTAATTATTTTGAAAAAGGTGGTGAAATATGCTAACATAAACTTTTCTGTTTTAACCATCATGATTTCCCTCTCCCCTGAGGAGACATTTGGCAATGTCTGGAGACGTTATTTTGTTGTCACAATGAGTGGGGGCGCCACTAGCATCTAGCAGATAAGAGGCCAGGAGGGCTACTAAACATCCTACAGTATATAGGAGGGTCCCCCCAAAACAAAGGATTATCCAGCCCAAGATGTCAGTTGTTCTGAGGTTGATAAGGCCTGGTGTAGAGTCAGAGTGTTTGGGTTTGAATTCCAGCAGTACACTGCACAAGCTGTGTGACTAAGGGGGAGTTACTTAATTTCTGTGTCTGCATCTCTAAAAGGAAGGTAATAGTAGTATCTACCTCATAGGGTTGTTCTGAGAACTAACTGAATTAAAATATTTAAAGTACTAAGACCAGTGCCAGTCAGATAATAAACACTTGATAAATATTAGCATTAATTAATTATTTCATTTTACAATTATTATTGAATGTATTCAATTAATTAAAATTGATGAATAGTTGATAGAGACATATATGGAAAAATTTATCAACAGAAAATTAAAGACATAGAAAATCCTATGTTGACCAGAGGGGAGGGCAGAGGGGGATCACTGGGGGGAAAAGGAGAAGGGTCAAGTCAAGGAACATGTATTAAGGACCCATGGACAAGGACAGTGCAGGGGAGAGGACTGAATGTTGGGGGGTAGGCAGGGCAGGGGAGAGCAATGGGGGAAAATGGGGACAACTATAACTGAACAACAATAAAAATTTTTTTAATGTAGTGCATGAAATTTTGAATGAGAAAATCCTTTGCAAACAACGACAGGTTGTTAAAATCTGTACTTGAAGTGTATGTACTTAATAATAATGTCTAGACAAGAAATTATAAGACTGAGTATAAAGTGTGTGGGAGTGCTAATCTGAACTTAAGCAATATTAATATCTGAACTCAAACATTTATCGCCTCTTAGGTTATGATAACCATTTTATGTAACTGATCTTTTTCTTATTTTATATTATTTTTCCAGAAAGATCCCTGGGAAGTCAATTTCTTGATTGGATATCATGTAAAGTTTTGACAGGATATAGATTTTTTCTTCTATACAAGTCTTCTAAAAATAAGCTATTTTAAAATATATAAAATTTATGGTTTTTATTTAAGCTTTAGCAAATTACATGCAGATTATTATGCATATACAGTCAACAGTAATATGGAGCATTTCCCTCCAAGCACATCAAGAATTTTAAAAAGTTTTCATTTCAATATAGATATCTCCATAAAGAAGACTGAAGCAATGATGTTGATAATTATTATTAGTATATGTCCATATAATTAATAAAGTCCTACCACATACATGATCACAACAGTGTTTAATAAAAATCTTGTGGGGAATGGGTCAGTATCTCTATTTTGCAGATGAGGAAGTTGAGGTTTACAAAGATGAAATGACTTTTTCCCAAGTTATAATGCTAGTAATTGGGGAACTATCATTCACACTCAAATGTCCTAATGAATCAGTTAGTATAATGCACTGTGGACTTTTAACAATTGATGATGATTTCTCTGACTTATACCTGAGCTCTCTGAAACTGATATAGCAGGGCTTTGATATTCCCTCTCAAAATGAACTCTGATGTGATGTCAGCAGCAGAATATGGAGAGGCAACTCACATGCGTTACTTGTTAATATTACACATGAATGTAATAAATACTAATTGGATAACTTTGTCATTAATTGAAACCTTTTATTAAACTTATAATTTGGGATAATTTCAAATATACCAAAGTATAGAGAATGGTATATTTAAACTACAATATTACTCATCACCCACTTTCATCAATGATCAACTCATGGTGACTTAAGTTCATCTATATCCCTTCTTTCTCCCCACTGTCTTATTTTGAGGCAAATTTCAGACACATAATTTCAGTTGTACACATTCTACATACACAATTTTATTTTGCAGAAATAAATATTTTCACAATTACTTTAAAATACTGAAAAGCTGTATAGTTTTCTATCTAGATGTTTCCACTTAGCAGCTTTTCCTGAGTTCACAATAATACAGTATGCTTTTCTGTAGGAATTTAAGGTCTAAGAAGAAAGAGTAATAGAAAGTGTTTTACCTGTTCTGTGTAGTCTTCTCTTATTTCTCCTGAAATAAAAGATCACACCTTTAGTTATCTTAAAATTTAATAAAGGACCTTAACAAAAATTGTTAACAGAATCTTTTAACATCCTCACTAAAAAGAGAAATACTTAAACAATCATAACTTAAATCAAGATACTAAAGTCTAGAGAAAGCAAAAAACAAATGTAAAAATAGTAAGTAAGTACCAATTATTCTCATACATACATGTTTTGGCTGATATGTGCACTGAAATTGAATGAGTCGACTATACCTATATTATGCTTTCTGTTTTTCAAATGATGCCTTAAAACTTGCATGGCAACTGTTTCATCTAAGTGCCAATTCTGGTTGATGAGTGGTAGTTGTCCAGGGAACTGTGGCACTGTGTTGAGAAGTTTTATGAGGATTATTATTATTATTATTATTATTATAGTTAATGATAAAAATACTGTATTTGATAAATGGATATTTGCTCTCAAAGCAGTAATATACCTGCTGACCCTGGCTTAGTACATCAAAATGATGCTTTTAAAAGAGGCATCCTTACTTCAATTAGGCTAAGAGAAAAGAAATGTCATTGCTGCCACAATCTAATTTCTCATTATTGCTGGGTATTAGGTAGACATTAATATACATATTCTCATCCTTGAAACAGGTAGCTTCTGGTATTTATAAGTCCCAATATAGTACTTGGTACATGCATGCATATACCACTCATTTGGCACTGTGCTTATGTTAACTTATATTATTATTTATTTCCTTTATCTATTTAGTCTACTTGTAATTATGATATGCCTTGAGTGTTCCTCCTTGGGTCCAACTTCTTTGGGACTCTCTGAGATGGCTGGACTTCCTGGAAGTCTATTTCTTTTGCCAGATTAGGGAAGTTCTCCTTCATTATTTGTTCAAATAATTTTTTAATTTCTTGCCCTTCCTCTTGTCCTTCTGGTACCTCTATGATTCAGATGTTGGAATGTTTTAAGTTGTCCCAGAGGTTCCTAAGCCTCTCTTCATTTTTTTGAATTCTTGTTTCTTCATTCCGTTCCAGTTGGATGTTTACTTCTTCCTCTTGTTCCAAATCATTGATTTGAGTCCTGGTTTTCTTCCTGTCACTGCTGATTCCCTGAATATTTTGCTTTATTTCACTTTGTTTTGGGAATCGCCCTGCCTGATTGCAAAAACTGTAACCCCCCATGACTAAGGCTGAGTGAGAGATCTTGAGACCATAAGGCACTATGGAGACACAGCTTATCTCCCTGACAGGGGTCCTGCCTCTGCCCCCTTTTATTTCACCCTGCTTGGCTCCGGGCGGATGACTGGTTAGCCAGTGATGGGTAAGATTCCTCAAAGGAGGGATGACAGGCATGGTCACAAAGGGGCCCCAGGGAAGGACTTAGGGGACTATAGAAAAAGGGGGTGATGGACCCTCACCCCTCAGCTTTGACATAGTGTGAGTCCTCATTCTGTCTGCAAGAAGTCTCCTAATCTCTTGGCTGCTTTACTTCCCCTGCCTGACTTAAGCCTAAAACAATGCTGGAGGATGGTGCAGCCCTGGGCAGGAATGATAAGGTTCTGCGGGTTGATCAGGCCTAAGAAAGAATACATAAAATCCTGTGAAACCTGCTTTGCTAAGAATGTCCTCAATTTTTCTGATAAGGGTCCAAGCATGAAATGAGTTTGTTTCTCAAAGTTTTATAGCCCTTTAGCTAACTGACCCTGACTCAGAATAAGTCCTCATAGTTCTTTGTATGTTATCTACTGTTTGATCCTTACATGGATGCCTGACAATAATTGATGAGCCTTACCTGTCTGTATTCCTATGCAAATTGAGCTCAATAAAAGCCCATTGAGGAATAGGCTCCTGGCCTTCTCCTTGGAGAGATCGCCATCTTTCCTCCCCAAGCAGATTATGTCTTGGTAGACTCACTCTCATCTGTGGCGGACATGTGGCCCTGTGGGCAGAGATCCTCCACAACTTTGGGTATCCTTCATTTGTTTTTTCATTTTGTGACAAAGTTCAATCAGTTCTGTGAGCATTTTGATTACTAAGGCTTTGAACTCTCCATCAGATAGGTTGTCTATCTCCTTGTTCCTTAGCTGTCTTTCTGAAGTTATGCTCTGTTCTTTCATTTGGGCCATATTTCTTTGTCTCGGTGCACCTGGTAAGTTGCAAGGGGGTGGGATCTTAGGTTTCTACGACTATAAAATTAACAATCTTAGAAACTGATTCAACATGCTGTCTTCCCAATTATCAATTATCAGGGCAGGGCAACCATCTTTGTTGTGTTGTGACGCTGTCTGTGGGGGAGGGGCCAGAGAGGGAACAATGCAGCTTGTCTGCCCAGCTCTAGCCGTACTTTCCAACAAAACCTTGTGTGAGACTGGGAGTTCCTTCTACCAAGTAACTGCCTATAGTCCACAGTCAGCTCTGAGTCTGTTTCCAGTTCAACCAGCCCCACCTACATTGTCTGCCACCTTGCTGTGGGTTTTCTCTGTCCACCCATCTTACCAGTCTGGTTGGTCTGGTTGACTTGCTTTAATTCCTTGGTTGTCAGAGTTCCAAGCAGTTTGATTTTATGGCACTTCTAGGTGTTTATCAATTTTAGATTGGTTGTTATCCTCTTTTTGATTGTGTGAGGAAGCAAGGGGTTCCTACCTATGCCTCCATCTTGGCCAGAACCTGTTTTCTAAAATGTATCAGTAGTATTTTATTCTTCCTTATAGTCTTAGCATCAAGAAATGTGTGATTTCTTGATGGTGATTCTATTTTTATAAAAATATATTTTATAAAAATATGTCTGTAATCTTAAAGTTATATTTTGGCAAATTTTTTTGTATACACTGAGGTGTTTTGTTTAGCTATATAGTTTAAAATATTGCATAACATTTTAAATACAATATGGATCCCTGCTGTGAAATCTGGATTATAATACTTTCCTAGGACATCTGAATTTTAAAAAATAATCAAATGGCTTTGCATTAAGTAGATAAAAGTTAAAATCTTACTGTAAGGTGATTATACTCTTTTAGAAGATTTCTAGGACTATAAAATTAACAGTCTCAGAAACTGATTCAACATGTTGTCTTCCCAATTATCAACAAATTATTCTATGACTAAACAAAACTAAGACAAAACAAACTACTTTGCTTTAATTTATGTATGTTTTTAAGAGTCTTCCATAAGCCATAAAGACAACCAGGGGTTCTTTGTATAATTTTAAATACTAATTGTTATTCCTGTAATTTTGCTATTTTTGAACCAACAACTTTACTTTTTAATTTTTTAACAGACATAAAGTTTCACCAAGTTAGTTTTTCTTAGTCTTCATTGAATCCATGCCAATTTTATCATATAGGAAAATTAACTTCCATAGCAAATGCATTAAAATCTACGATCTAGATTCTCGATGGACATCTAAAGAGATTGGTGTAATGAAGTGACTACTTCTGATTCTGGTATGTTACGGTCTTTTAAATATATACCACTTCTGCTTAGTTTTCTCATAAGAGCCAGTGTTACTGCTTTATTTAATTTCTTGTCAACTATGACAATTCCCATCCTGTAATTGTATTTGCCTTAGTTTAGATGAGGGGTCCATATTATGTAAAGGGCCAGATAGTAAGTATTTTAAGCTTTGAGGACCAAGAGGGAAAATTGAAGATACTATGTAAGTACTTATATAACAAAGGAGAAAAAACCTAAGGTATTTTTATTGACAAAATTCAAACTACAATAATAATTGAGTATACTTTTTTTTTGTGGAGATGTGGCATAGCAATTCATTTATCTGGGGTTCAAAGTTAGTGTTCTGTTTCATCAAACTCAATTTTAAATGCTCATCTGTTAATGTCCATCTCTGATGAGATTTTATGTGTTAATATTTTACCTTTCAAAATGCACTTTCAAGCAGATAAGTACAAATACTGATATCAGTCCATGAACAGCATCTTATTTTATAGAATACATTAGATTCTTCTTTTGATGTTTGACTTTTAGGACATCTAAAAGTCAGATTTGCAGATTAATCACTTATAGTTGCAGGTTGGGTAGAAGGTCCTCAAATGCAGTTGATGAATTTTGAAATACAGAAATTTCCTTAGCATTTGCATCCAGGTCTAAAAAAATGTGTCTGGAATTGAGGAGAACAATTGTTCCACTTTTCTGGGACTAGTGGTTTCCTAGGATTTGGGACATAACAAGCTAAAACTGGGACATTTTTTTACCCCAGCTGGAGCTTAGTTTGAGATCAGAAAAATGTGTCTCCTTCAAAATCATACGGTGATACTTACCTTGTTTCTTGATTTAACTTTTGACAACACAATTTGACATTACTTGTGATTCAAACATTGAAATGAATTAATTTCAGTAAAATTTCACATGTAGTAACTCTTTTCCATTTCAATTTTAAGTTTAATTCATTAGGAAGCATTATCAAGTTTGCAGCCAAAACTACAAAGCCATTTGGTTAGATAATAGTTGTCAAGGTGGTCCTTAGTCAGAAAAATTTCAGTTCCAACACAGAACTTAAAAAGTCACAATAAAAAGTTAATGCTGCCGTTTTTGAACTTCTGCATTGTAAGGCAAGTCAGTATATTCAACTTCTATTTTTGACAAAATTCATGAAACAGATGATGGCTAAGCCCATAGGAGTGAAGTTTACCTTCAAACATGATAGATTCAGTAACACATGATAGATTCAAATATTTTTTGCAAGGTACCAGCTGAGTGAATAATGCAGTGAATAACCATACAATGTAAATACCTCAAATTTTACCAGTTTTGTAACTTTGTCTTTTTCTCCTCCACATCTATTAACATCATCAGTTGTAATACATCCCAGCAGATTCCACTTTAGGTTGTACTGAATTAGTGTTTTCTTAACCTCTTTGAAAATATTCTTCCCTAAGTTGTTTCACATAGGCTGTTAATAAAGGCTAATTCTTCAGTTACTCCAAACTTGGCATCAACTCCTCAAAAAAATCCCCACAAAAAACAGCAATATCCATAACATCTGTTGACCAAAGAAAACCACTTGAAAGCATTCTCGGGTTTTGGTTTTTTGTGGTTTTTTTTGCCTTGTTTTTAAATCAAGTATTAATATTTCTTACAATGTTCTCAATTTTTGAGCAACTATACTTGCTGAATGGCTGATAGTCTTACATTGGTTTATTTTCTCTGGACACACTTCTTCAGCTGGTATAATTAAACATGATTTAATTAACTCATCAGTAAATAGCTTTCCTTGTCTCACTAACAAATGAACCACTCAGAAACTTAGTTTAGTCATAGCCTCATGTTTAGTTTTTATTTTGTGGAGAAAGTATTCTATGATTAAATACTCCAATTTACATTTTCTGATTTTCCAATATTTCTGACCATTGTTTGCCCATGGGCAGCAGATATCATGATGAATTCTTTTTCTGGTAATAATGATATTTATCAGATTGTTTTGAGCATAGCTATAATGTCACTGCATAATAAACACAGTGCTTTACCATCTGATTTGATAACAAAACAATCCACACTCCATTGTGCCATTAAAGCATGATATTTGAAGTCCAGTTTTCTTTTCGTGTTTTAATATGGTGAGCATGTACTAGTAATAAAATAAAAAATTATAGTATGGCAATATGCATGGCACTCAAAATGCTGTGGGTTACCTACCATCTATGCTGCTTATTTTCTGTACCTTCTCCCCCCTTCTCCTTCTCCCCCTCTCCTGTTGCTAACCCTCCATGTGATCTTCATTTCTATGTTTCTGCTCCTGATCTAGCTGTCCTCTTAGTTTGCTTTTGTTTTAGAAAATAGATAGGGGGGAGGGCAAGAATAGTAGGGAAATATAGAATCTAAAGAACTTGAGACACGTGGTCATAAACTAAAGGGGGGCATGGTGGGGGAGGGGATGGTGGGGGAGAGGGTGTGCAGGGTGGAGGGGAATGAAGGGGGAAATAGAACAACTGTAATGACATAATTAATAAAATATATTAAAAAAATAAAATAAAATGCTGTGGGTTTATAATTGTGTTACTGCAATTTGCAGGTGCCAAGCAGTCACTAAAGTGCTATTCAGTCTGCCATTGTAGCATGAAACAGCCATAAACAATATGTAAAAGAATAAGCATGGCTGTGTTCAAATAAAACTTTACTTATAGACATTGAAATTGAATTTCATGTAATTTTTATGTGCCATGAAATATTATTGTGCTATTCCCACACATTCCCTTCTATGTGACAAGTCACTTTTCTCTCACTGCTGTGAAAATTCTTTGTCTTTGACTTTTGACAATTTAATTATAATGTGTCTCATGAAAATTCTTTTGTGTTCAACCTATTTGTGAACTTTTGGGCTTCATGAATCTGGATGTCTGTTTCTTTTCTCTTTTATTGATTTTATGGGGTGATACTGGTTAACAAAATTATACAGGTTTCAGATGCACAATTCTACAATACATCATCTCTTCACTGTACTGTATGTTCACCACCCCCAGTCAGGTCTCCATCTGTCGCCATTTATCTCCATTATACCCTCCTCCTCCTCCCGTACTGCTCCTCTCCTCAGCAATTACCACACTGGATGTCTGGTTTCCTCCCTAGATTTGAGATGTTTCAGCTAATATTTTTTTAAAACTTTTTGGCCCCATTCTTTCTCTCTTCTCCTTCTGGAACTCCCATGATGCATATATTGGTTTCTTATATCAATCCCATATGTCCCATAGTGTTTCTGCATTCTTTTTCATTCGCTCTTTTGTTGTTGTTCAGCGCAGTCATTGTATTCTTCAATTCCAGGGTTGTTTTTTTTTTATGGTTTCTATTTCTTTTGTTCACATATTGTTTTCCTGTTGTGTTTTTTGTTTGTTTAAGTTGTCTACCTGTTTTCTCTTTTAACTGATAGAGCATCTTTAAATGATTTTTTTGGAATCTTTTGTTGAGCAGTTCATGAATCTCTGTTTCCTTAGGGTTGGTTAGTAGAACTTGATTGGTTTCCTTTGGTAGTATTATATTTATTTACCTGATTTTTTGTGATCCTTATAACTTTGCATTGGTGTTTATACATTCGAAGGAGTGAGAACCTCTTCCATTCTACAAACTATTTTAGACATGTAAAGTGGTACCTTCCAGGTACCAGAGAGACAGACTTGCCTCCAGGACTGCAGTTGAGCAAAGGAAGGGCCAGGTCATGAGGCTGATTCCAAAGTACCAAGGCAGATCCTTGGTTGGCTGGCCTGTTACTGGGGACACTAGCAAATATGGCTTTTGCCAGCTCCCCAGGTGACTTCTACTTATAGGGGCTACTTCTAGGTCTATAGTTGACAGATGTCTTTCTAGGGGTGCATATTAGTGTCTTTTCCCAGGTCCCTGGGTGGATAAGACTGCTTCTGAAATAACCATTGAGCAGGTGGAGCAGGTCATAGGGTTACTTCCAGGTTCACAGTTGGGTCTTCAGACAGTGGGCCTATTGTTGGGGTCATACATGGTGTGGTTCCCTCAAGGTCTTTAGGGGTGGTAGTATGGCCATGAATGAGTGGGACTACAGCCATGTCCACAGGGGGGATGGGGCTTTTCCTGGGTCTGCAGACAGGTCTGTATTTGTGGGGGCAACTTTCCTCACAAGTCCCCTAGCCACCATGGATGAGAGTAAATATGACTGAGACATGATGTGATCTGCTTAGGGAGGAGAAGTGGCCATTTTCCCAGAGGAAAAAGGCCGTGGCCAGTGGCCAGTTTCTCAGGGGAAAAAGGCCTTAAGCCCATTCCTCTAGGGGCTTTTATTGGGTTGTAATACACAGGAATACAGGGCCTCAAGGATCAAACAGTAGATAACATTTCAAAGAAATCGGAGGGCTTAGTATGAGTCAGAGTCTGTCAGGAACAGAGTTCTAGGGTTTCCTGCTTGAACCCTTAACATATGAATGAATGCACTCTTAGCAGAGAAGATTTCACAGGTTTATCAGGAAGTTTTTGTGATGCCAGACTGTTCCCCAGGACATGCTCTAGCAAGGCAAGGAGCTGCACCTCTCCCCAACAGGTACTCAGGCCTAAGGCGATTAGAGCCAGGAAGCGCTTCTCCCAGAGAACATGGGGACTTGGGGGGTGAGAGTCCATTGCTCTTTGTTGCAGCCCCCCCACCCCAGTCCTTCCATGAAGGTCTCCCAAGTGATCGAGTCTGGCTTAGGTTGCCTAGCTGCCCCCCGCCCCCACTGTGAGGTATCTTTCCCATCATTGGTTTCCAACCAAGCTTTGGGGGCAGGGAGAGGAAACTGAGGCAGCATTTGCTACCAGAGACAGGCTTTGTCTCCTGTGGCTTGTATTCCAAAGGTTGTCCCTCGCCCTTAGCCACAAGGGGTCGAGATACAATTCCTAGAACAAGGCAGAACAGTCTACAACATGTATTCATCAGGCCTGCTACCAGGATTGGGGCATGCCTTGTCAGAGTGTTTTGCCTCAGTCTTGGACTCCACCATGGTGTTGCAGCTTCCTCCCTGGATTTTGAAGCTCTCATAGTGGCGCTTTTGTTCTTGGATGGTTGTCAAATCAGTGTTTCTGTGGGGAAATGTGGGCTGGTGAATCTCATATTCTGTTATGTTGCTACTAACCATCAACACTTAACTTCAAGTTTACCGCTGGCCTTGTTGAATACTATTAACTATACACTTTTCTTCAAATTCAAGGGAAAACAAATGTAGAAGGAAAATACCACATTTTTCCTACTGAGAATCCCATATCTTTAAACCATTAATGCCAAAATAATTGTTTTAAATTGTTTATTCAAGTGCCCATCCTTTATGAGAGAGAACAATTCCTTTGAAACGGTGAGAACAACTGAAGAGTTGGAGTGACAGTACTTTGAGTCAGAGTTGGGACTGTACATTATATAGCTTTGTGACATAGTTAGTAGACCTGCTTGTGAAAAAAAATGTTAGTGATCACCACCACATGCTTGGTAGTCTACAATACTTCTTTAAAAATTCTTTTCTCTCTTAACTGCTTTCATCAGATGCTAAAGTTGATCTCATATATTCTCAATAGTTCCTTCTGTATGCTACCCAGAGGAAAAAGTTCATATAGAGTCTATTCATGCCACATGCTTCTCTTAGCTTTCTCTGTATCTTCCTTTCTTCCAAATTTTGCATTCCTAAGTTTCAAAGATTTAGTGCAGCAGAATTGGTGCATTATCAGAGGGAAAAGTAAACGTGAAAAAAATGAGTAGGCCAACCTTCAAGTCATCATTAGGGGACAGTGGAAAGTGGCAAGTGAGAACTTTCAAATATTAGCCACTCTTGTCCCTCACAGCTGGTCATCTGTGTATTATTTGTGCTTTTTATTTCCAAAACTTCCTATGCAATTTGTTTTGCATGTTGAAATTGTACTTTGAAGGTCACCAGCTCAGCCAAAGATCTTGACTGGAGGTGATTGCTTTGTGACTTTGTCACATTTTTGTACCAGTTTTAAGGAGTATATTTCATGGCTGCCTTATATTATAGTACTTACTAAGTACACTTCTTTCTTTCTGGATTAGGCAAAAATTATTCTATTTTTCTCAGTGACCTTTGGAGCCTGATTTCTTAAAGTGTAATAATCTCCAGGACAGGAGCATATAAATCACTTGAGAGCTTATAGAAATTTAGAATCATGGGCGGCACCCAGGCCCATTGAATGAGAATCAATATTTTCACAGGATTCCCACATTTCATTGTATGCTCAAAGACTTAAATTAAGTCCTTGTTATAAGGAGGTAACTTGGTATTTTACATTATACCAGCCAAGATCAGTTTTATAGCACAACAACTAGAAATGCCCAGTGCCTTCTTATTTTTATTCATTTACTGAAAGTTCTTGACAGGTATGATGTTTTTCTGTTATACTTTGAATACTTTGGGTACCGTGGATACCATTACCTTATTTATTTATTTATTTATTTATTTATTTATTTATTTATTTATTTATTTATTTTCAGAGAGAGGGGAAGGGAAGGAGAAAGAGAGGGAGAGAAACATTAGTGTGTGGTTACCTCTCATGTGTCCCCCACTGAGAACTGGCCTGCAACCTAGGCACGTGCCCTGACTGGGAATCGAACCTCGATCACATGGTTCACAGGCCCGCGCTCAATCCTCTGAGCCACACCAGCCAGGGCCCATTACCTTTTTTTAATACAGGCCTTACCCATCAAAGATTCAGCACAGGTGTCTTTTTCAGGTTCATTCCTTCTGTTAAATACTTGCCTGCTGTATAAGGATTTTTTAAATTGGAAAATGATAAAAAAATTATATGGTTAAGCATGTTACAGAGTTTTTAGTATTAAATATTTTCAAACTCTTGAGGTTTTAAAAAATATAATTAAAAATTCCCTTACAACCTGATATTTAAGTGATTTCAACAATGTAATCACTTAAATATCATAATGTTAAAAACATTGAAAACTGGTTGTAATTTTCCCACAATCAAATATTTCATAGGACATTTTGAAGCACATTAAATCCAACTCTAATATACAAGTAAAATATTTTACACATATAATTTTGAAGAATGTCATATAATTTGAATCATGCACTATAAACGTTTGTAACTGGTTTCTGTCATTCAGTATAATGCCCTGATATTCATCCAAGATGTTGCATGTATCAATAGTTTGTTACTTTTTTTAATCTGTAGACTTTTAAAAAACATCCTCACCCCAGGATATGTTCATTGATTTTGGGGGGGGGGGGCGGAGAGAGAGAGAAACATTGATGTGAGAGAGAAAAAATCAACCAGCTGCCTCCGATGCATGTCCCAGCTCGGGATCAAATCCTTAACCTTTTGGTGTCCTGGACAGTGCTTCAGCCAACTGAACCACCAGGCCTGGGTAACAGTTTGTTACTTTTTATTGCTGAGTAGTATTTTATTGTATAGGTGTACCAGTTTGTTTATTCACCTGTTGAAGGATATTTACTTTCTCAGGTTTTGGCAATGTGAGTAAAATGGGTATAAACATTCAAGCACAGGGTTTTGTGGGACATGCATTTTCATTTCTCTAGGGAAAGTACTCAAGAATAGCATCGCTGAATTATATGATAAATGTATGTTTAACAACGTAGACAACTACTAAACTGTTTCCCAGATGGCTGTACCATTTTGTAGTCTCACCAGCAATGGATGAGAATCCCTATTGCTCTGCACTGCAACCCGTGTTTGGTATTGTCAATAAGTTTTTATTATGGACATTCTAATAGGTTTGCAGTGGTATCTCATTATGGTTTTAATTTTACATTTCCCTCATGGCTAACATGTTGAATATTTTTTCATGTACTTATTTGTCATGCATATATCTACTTATTAAAGTGTCTGTTCAAGTTAAGTCTTGTGCCCATCTTGGTTGTTTTTGTCTTAATCGAATTTTCAGAGTTCTTTATATATTCTGGATGCAACAGTTTATCTGTTATTTGATATGCACCTATTTTTTCTAGCATGTAGCTCATCTTTTCATGCTCTAAACAGTGTTGTTTGAAGATCAAAGGTTGATAAAGTCCATTTTGGGAGTTTTTAATGCTTTTAGTGTCAGATATGAGAATTTTTTGACTAATTCCAGATCATGAAGATTTACTCCTATATTTTTTCAAAAAGTTTTGCAGTTTTACATTTTATATTTAGATCTATGATCTATTTTAAGTTAATTTTGAATAGGTATTAGGTTTAGTTTGAGACTCAGTGTTTTTACACTTAAATGTCTAGTCGTTCAGTACCTTTTGTTGAAGAATATCCTTTCTTCACTGAATTGCCTTTGTACTTTTGTCAAAAGTCAGTTGGGCATAACTGTATTGGTGTATTTCTGAGCTCTCTGTCCTGTTTCATTAATATGTATGTGTCTGTACTTTTGCTAATGACACAATTTCTTGATGAGTATAGCCTTATAGTAGGGAATTACAAACCACAGTTCATGGGCCAAACTCAGTCCATGCCTGTTTTTGTATTGAAATAGACCTATATCCATTCATTTACAGATTGTCGATGACTGCTTTCTTGGTACAAAGTCAGGCTTAAGCAGCTGTGACAGGGACTATATGGCCTGCAAAACTCAAAATATTTGTTAATAGGCCCTTCATAGAAAATGGTTACAGACTCTTGCTTCACAGAAAGAGTCTTACGATCATGCATGATTCCTCCAACATTATTTCCCTTTTTAAAATATTTTCTCTTTCTATATAAATTTAGGATCAGACTGCATCTATAAAAAATTTCTGCACTATTGACTTGTTTTAAATCTTTAGATCAATCAGAAGACAGGTGACATCTTTACTATGTCAAGTCTTTCAATTCATAACCATGATATGTATCTCCCTTTATTTTGGCTTTCTTTGATAAAACAGTGTTTTATAGTTCTTGGCATACAAATTTTGTACATGTTTTGGCAGATTTTTACCTAAGCACTTCATTTATTTTTGAAATATTGCAAAATTAAAATTTTTCATTTCCAGCTGTACATGACTAGTATATAAAAATACAATTGAGTTTTGTGTGTTGGTTGTATATCCTGTGCCTTGCTAAACTCGCTTATTAGTTGTATGAGTTTTTTTGTAGATTCCATGGGATTTTCTTGGAGACAAATGTAAGTCTGCAAGTTAGGATGGTTTTACTTTTTCTTGACCAAGCTGTATGTTTATTCTTTCTCTTTCTTGACTTACTGTACTGGCTAAGACTTTCAGCACCAGGTTGTGTAAGAGTGGTGAGAGTAGTTGTGTGCTCTGTACCCAACATTAATGGGAAAATATTGAGTCTTTCTCTACCAAGTACAATGTTAGTGGTAGTATTTTTTTTGTAGCTGCTCTTGGAGGATTTAGGACGTTCCTTGCTATTTCTACTTTTCTGAGTTTTTTAATTAAAAATGTGTTTATTTATTTAGGTATTTTTATTGGTTATACTATTACAGTGGTCCCATTTTTTAATCTTTTTTATTTCACTCCACCCTGTATCCTGCCCAGCCTCCAGCATCCCTGTCCTCCTTTAGTTCATGTCCATGGATTGTACATGGAAGTTCTTTGGCTTTTCCATTTCTTATATTATTCTTAACATCCCCTTGTCTATTTTGTGCCTACCTATTATGCTTCTTATTCCCTGTATCTTTTCCCCCATTCCCTCTTCTCCTCCCCACTGATAACCCTATATGTGATCCCCATTTCTGTGATTCTGTTCCTGTTCAAGTTGTTGGCTTAGTTTTTGTCTTTGCTTTTATGTTCAGTTGTTGATAGTTGTAAGTTTGTTTTCATTTTACCGTTCATAGTTTTCATCTTTTTCTTAGATAAGTCCCTTTAACATTTCATATAATAAGGGCTTGGTGATGATGAACTCCTTTAACTTGACCTTATCTGGGAAGCACTTTGTCTGCCCTTCCGTTCTAAATGAAAGCTTTGCTGGATAGAGTAATCTTGGATGTAGGTCCTTGCCTTTCATGACATGGAATACTTCTTTCCAGCCCCTTCTTGCCTGTAAGGTTTCTTTTGAGAAATGAGCTCTTAGTCTTATGGAAACTCCTTTGTAGGTAATTGTCTCCTTTTCTCTTGCTGCTTTAAGATTCTCTCCTTATCTTTAATCTCGGGTAACTTAATTATGAGGTGTCTTGGTGTGTTCTTCCTTGGGTCCATGTCACATGAAGTCCACTAATGAAGGATAAGGATTTCAAAATATGTAATATTAATAAGGCTTTGCACATGAAATTATACTTTAATGTTGTGGCATAAGTAAACACAGCTCACCTCCTTGCACAACCACATCAAAATTATGACTAAAATATAGAATGTCATCACTCAGAGCTATTATAAATCAAGTTGAATGGAAGTCTGACAACTACAGAATTGAAGAATCCCCATCCATCCAGACAAGTAGGAGGGGCAGGAACATGGAATGGGCTTGTCCCACATCCATGTGTGGTGGATAAAAATTTGGGAGGGATGTCTTGGGAGCAAGAAGTCCCAACCCCACACCAGGATCCCCAGCTCAGTGTTCCATTGCCAGGAATATAAGTCCCCATAACTTCTGGTTGCAAAAGCCAATGGGGATTGAGTCAGTAGAAGAAATTCTGGAGTCTCAAGCAGTTCCTCTTAAAGAACCCACATATGGACCTACTCAGACTCTCTCCCTCTGAACTCTAGCACTAGGTAACAGCTTCAAAGGCAACAGTGGCATACTGGGAGGAACTGAAGTGTCTGGCACCAAGGTGGGAGCTGGGGGATAGTTCTCCCCTGGACAGAAAGGCAGATAGAGGCATTGCCCCTTTCCTGAGCCCTCCTCCCACAGAGCTACAGAGCTAGCAGGCAGATACCATATCTGAAACTTCATCACCTTGTCTAACACTGTTTGCCCCGCCCTGGAGATCCCCTGAGACTCTGTCATACCCAACTTACGGGCCCACCAAAACTGTTAACTGTGAATGCCTGGTCTTGGCTCATGCTTCACAACTTCTAAATCCTATCAAACAAGCAACAGTGGGCCTCAGTAAGCCCCTACTCCCTCTACCTCTTGCTAAGTGGCCCTAGGCTGGGTGCTAGCAACAGCCATCCTGGAATCACAGCTTGGTTTTGCCTGGGACTCTCCAAGCCCAGCACAAGTATCAGCCATCTCAGATTGCTTTATAGCTCATGCAGGGTGGCCTTGGGCAGAACACAGGGTGGGGCTGACCTTGGCCTGCACTACCATGGAAAACCCAGAGCCTGAGCACTCAGTTGATAGCTATCGACTACATCGGAGCACCACCACCCTGCCCCTGCACAGTTGATTCTCCACAGAGGGTGGAGGTTGGTATTCAGTGGCCCTAGTTAGTCCTTGCAGCTGACTGGCCTGGGAAAATCTGTCCTATTGACCTGCCAATAGCAATCAAGGCTCAACTACAAGAGGAGAATATACTCAACCTACATGAAGAAAGTCCCTCAAGGACCCAGCTTGGGTGATAGGGGAGGCTGTGCCACTGGACTGGACAGGACACCTACTACATTAGGCTATGCTACCAAGACAGAGAGTTGTAGCAGCTTTACCTAATACATAGAAACATACACAGGGAGGCTGCCGAAATAAGACAAACAAACAAAAACAGAACCCAAATGAGAGAACAAATCAGAACTCCAGAAAATTACTAAACAAAATGGAGGTAAGCAATCAGATGCAGAGTTCAAAACATTGGGTTTAAGGATGCTCAAGGAACTTAGTGAGGACTTCAACAGCATAAAAAAGATCCAGTCAGAAATGAAAGATGCACTAATTGAAATAAAGAATAATTTATAAGGAAACAACAGCACAGTGGATGAAGCCAAGAGTCAAATCAATGATTTGGAATATAAGGAAGCAAAAAAAAAAAAAAATCAGAACAAGAAGAAAAAAAAAGAATAAAAAAATATAAGGATAGAATAAGCAGTCTCTGTGACAACTTCAAGTGTTTGAACCATCATGCCAATAGGGGTGCCAGAGGAGAAGAGAGAGTGTAAGAAACTGGAATTTTCTTAGTAGAAACTTTTTCTATTAGAAAAAATAATGAAAGAAAACTGCCCTAATTTGGTGAAGGAAATAGAGATGCAAGTTCGGGAAGCACAGAGTCCCAAAAGAGATGGATACAAAGAGGCCCACTCCAAGACACATCATAATTAAAATGCCAGAGGTTAAAGATACAGAGAGAATCTTAATAGCAGCAAGAGAAAAGCAGTTAGTTACCTTCAGGGGAGTTCCCACAAGACTGTCAGCTGATTTCTCAAAAGACACTTTGCAGGCTAAAAGGGAATGGCAGGAAATATTCAAAGGCATGAAAAGCATTGACTTACAGCCAACATTGTTCTACCCAGTGAAGATATCATTTAGAATCTAATGGCACAATTTCCAGTCAAGATGGAGACATAGGAAGACATGCTTCACCTCCTCTCACAATCATAAGAAGCATAACAACTAAACTCTAAACAAAAAAACATACAGAAGTGCCAGAAAATCAAATTGCATGGAAGTTTGACAACCAAGGATTTAAAGTTGCCATGTTCACCCAGACAAGTAGTAGGGCAGAGACAGGGATCTGGGGCAGAGAGGGTATGGTATGGCATGGAGACATCAGATGGTGACATCAGAATGGGCAGTCCCACATTCATGTGTGTTGGATAAAACTCAGGAGGGATACACTGGGAGTGAGTGATCCCAGCCTTAGGCCACACCATGCAGCCCAGGGTTCTAGCACCAGGAACATAAAGTCTCACAATTTCTGGATGTAGACACTAGTTGGAGTTAGGGTGGCTGAAGAAACTGCCAGTTTCTCAGGAGAGTCCCATTTAACACGATTCTAGAACATACATAAACCTACCCACTGTGAATAGTCACCAGGATATGAGCTAGATGGGCACCAGTTTGTATATGGCAAGTGGATAAAGTGCCTGGAAATAGGGAGTGCCAGGCAAGCCTTCAAAGACCAGGCAGTGACACTGTCCCTGCCCCCCTCCCCCAACACAGCATTACAAAGTGGTGAAGTGGTTGCCTCGCCCTGGTGAATACCTAAGGCTCTGCCCCTTACAACTTATGGATGCACAAAAACAGGGAATCAGAGCAACTCTACCTGATACACAGAAACAAACACAGGGAGGCTGCCCAGTTAGGGAGAAAAACAAATATGGCCCAAATGAAAGAACAGAACAAAACCCCAGAAAAAGAACTAAGTGAAATGGAGATAATCAACTAATGAGATGGAGAGTTCAAAACACTGGTGATAAGGATGCTCAGAGAAACCATCGAGTACAGAAAAAAACATAAGAAATGAAGGCTATACTAAGTGAAATAAAGAAAAATCTACATGGAACCAACAGTGAAAGGAAGGAAGCCAGGACTTAAATCAATGATTTGTAACATAAGGAAAAAATAAACACTCAACCAGAACACAATGAAGAAACAAGAATTCAAAAAAAAAATGAGACTATATGAAGACTCTAGGACATCTCCAAATGTGCCAACATCCAAATCATAGGGGTGCGACAAGAAGAGAAAGAGCGAGAAATTGAAAACTTACTTAAAAAAATAATGAAAGAAAAATTCCCCAAGCTGGTGAAGGAAATAGACATGCAAGTACAGGAAACACAAAGAGTCACAAGCAAGTTGGACCCAAAGAGGACCACACCAAGACACATAATTAAAATTCCAAAGCTTAAAGATAAAGAGAACCTTAAAAGTAGCAAGAAAAAAGAAGAGAGTTACCTACAAAGGAGTTCCCATAGGACTGTCAGCTGATTATTCAAAAGAAATTTTGCAGGCCAGAAGGGACTAGAAAGAAGTATTCAAAGTGATGAAAAGCAGGGAACTACAGCCTAGATTACTCTATCCAGCAAAGCTATCATTTAGAATGGAAGGATAGGTAAGGTGCTTCCCAGAGCAGGTAAATTGAAAGGAATTCATCATCACCAAGCTATTATTACATGAAATGTTAAAGGAACTTCTTTATGAAAAAGAAGATGAAAGCTATGAACAGTAAAATGACAACAAACTCACAACTACCCACAACTGGATTTAAAAAACAAAAACAGAAACATACTAAGCAAACAACCAGAATAAGAACAGAATCATAGACGTGGAGATGATTTGCAGGGTTATCAGCTGAGAGGGGGAGTGGGAAGACCGGGGGGAGGGGGTAAGGTACAGGGGTTAAGAAGCATAACTGGTGGGTACAAAATAGGGGAATGTTAAGAAAAGTACAGGAAACGGAGAAGCCACAAAACTTATACACACAACCCATGGACATGAACTAAGGGGTTGGGGGATTGCCAGAGGGTAGGTGGGTACCAGGGATGGAGAGAAAACACATAAAATTGGGACAACTGTAGTAGCATAATCAATAAAATATACTTAAAAAGAATTTAAGGGCAAATAAACAGCTTCCCAGAGGGGGGAAAAAAACCTTAAAGAGTTCATCATCACCATACCTTAATTATAATGATATGAAATATAAAATGACTCATTCCAGAAAAAGATCAAAACTATGAACAATAAAATGGCAATAAATACATATCGACAAGTGAGCCTAAAAAACAAACTAAGCAAGCAAGAAGAACAGAGATGGAATCATGGGTAAAGTGCTTTTATGGTTGCCAGATGGGAGGAGGTCTGGGGGAATGGGTGAAGAATTGAGGGGACCAAGAGGTACAAATAGGTAGTTACAGAATAGCCATGGGGATGTAAAGTACATTATAGGAAATGGCACATGACCTATGGACAGGAACATGATGGGGGTATTGCCTGAGGAAGTAGGGGGTTCTGGGTAGAGGGGGGCAAAGGGTGAAAAATTGGGACAACTGTAATAGCATAATAAATAAAATATAATTAAAAATAAATAATCCCTCCCACACCAAAATACTGACACTTAGAGTATATAAATTTTGGAGTTTGGAATTTTCTAAGGTCTTTTCTTTTCTAGCTCTAGTTGTATAGAACTTCTATTCCACAAAAGAGCTATAAGTCCCTAAAGGAGCTCATTTCCTCCGAGTTTTTCTTGATACATATTCAAGCTACAGTAAAATGTAACTTCTCTTTCACAAGAAGCTTTATTTAGTGGGTCAGAAAACAAAAATAAGAAAATTCATAGAGACCACATTAGGCTGGAGAGAAAATGCAAATATTCTTTTTGTTCTTCAGCTCCCATGATCTTTCTCAGATTATCTTGATCAGCCTTCTCCAACATAACTAGAGATTCAGTAAAAACCTGTGAACATCTTCAGGCTGTCACATTGCTGATACTGTTAAAATTTTTTTTACCATTTATTTATTTTTTGTTTGTTTTAAAAGAGCTTAAGATTGTCCTGTTTGGAAATATGTTTAAGATTGGGTAGTTTTGTTTTCTTTTTTTTTTTTTTTGGTCAAATACGGAGGCTTAGGAAAAGATGTCTCTTTTTCTACTTTTATAGGCAGCAAATGTAACACACCTAAGTGGGGGTAGTATGAAATTAACCAGTTCTAATATACATTGTTATCTTAAGAGCTGTACACATTGGAAATGTTCAGTACATTCCACATTTATTTCAGTTTAAGATGCAGAAATGAATTTCCTAGACATATGCCATATGTTCTCCTCTTATGCCAAGTTAACAAGAATTACAAGACTGAGATGAATAAACAAGGTCAACTTAGGCTGAGCCAAATTAGACAACAGAATGATTGTCAGATTTTTTGTTGGCTGGGACAGCTGTTTTGACCCAATCTTCGTGAATTCTAGTCTGCAATTTTTTTCTCCTAAGTCTAAATATAGACCTACCAGGTGTTCTGTTGACTATGTTTTTGTAAACACTGAAAAGTTTCATCAGTTATATTGTCTAGAGGTATATATAAGGATTCTAATCAATAGGTATTTTTTATTCTAACTTAAGGGAAATGACTTAGATGTGAATCAAATAATATTAAGCCAAAATTTAATAACTTTTAACAGGATAGTATTTCATTTGGAGCTTCTTAGGTATGAATTCAGCTATAATAACAGAAAACTAAACAGTATTATAATTAATTTATGATAGTAAATATTTAAGTAAAATATTTTAAAACTTAAGTAAAAAAAACTTATGATAGCAAATTTAAGTAAATTTGCTACAAATACAAGTTTTCCTTGCTTTGTAATAAAGATTGTAAACCTTGAAGAGGATAATTTAATACAGAGAGGAAAATAGAGGCAATCAGTTTTAGTCATTTGAAATGTAATAATTTATTTAGGGCAGTGCCAAATCTAAAGTTAAGTATATTTACTTTAGTCCTAGGATCATTTATTTCATTTATCAGTGTCATTCCCACACTGTTTTTTCTCTCTTCTAAAGTGATTTTTCTTCCAGTTGGGTAAGCTTTTTAAATTGCAAGAACAAAAATATGAAAAACTAACCATTTGAATGGTGGTAGTCAGTCCTCTGCTACATCAAAAATATGAAAACCAACTATTTGAGTAATACTATTAATGACATAGAAAGTATTAACTCTCAGTTTATTCACATAATGGTGACTTTTTAAAAAGCCCTCATTCATACGCTAGATTATATAATTGCTTTAAATTTGGAAGTGCCTGATTCTTTTATCTATCTAAAATGTCTACATACTTGATGCCAGCTATATATTCTTTTCTTTTTCTTTTTTTAAGAGAGGGAAAAACATCAATGTGTGAGAGATACATTGACTGGTTGCCTCTCACATGCCCCCAACCAGAGACCTGGCCCAATATCCAGGAATGTGCCCTGACTGGGAAATCGAATGGGTGACCCTTTGGCTCTCAGGCCAGCACTTAATCCACTGAGCCACACCAGCCAGGGCCAGCTATATATTCTTATATCCTATATGTTCTTGTATCATAAAAATGTTTCTTTTATTTACTTAATAAATGTTTTGTTAAGCTTCTGTTACATACCACATACTTTTCTAAGTCCTGGGAGAAGTGAATAATAAAATCAAATGACAAACATCTCTACCCTCACATGGTTTACATTGTAGTAAGTTTGTTTATAAACTCAAGTGCAGTACAGTCTGTTCAAAACAGTTTTGTTGTTTTCTGCATTATATTTCAAATTAATTCAGTTTATGAATTTTCTCATGGGCTACTCAGAAATTAAAATTTCATTTGCTGATTTATAAGCATATGAAGGATGTAAATCCTTGGAAAGAATTTAAAATTAAGAAGACTTTTTATAGAGTAGGCTGATATTTTACAGTTCATTCACTCATTGATGGATGGAGTATTTGCTGAATGCTTCACAGTGAGCAGAAGCACACACCTCCTTAACTACTGGTGAGTGGCCCTAGGTTACAGGCTATGCTGCCATCCTATTCTCTTTTCCTTTCTTCTTCCAAAGGCCAAGATGTTAGTGAACTACTGTACTCTTTCTTTTTTTGTTTTTAAACTTGCTTTGTCTACTGAAAGAAATTCTTTCAATAAAAGAATTTCTCTTTTAAGAATTACTTAAAGAATTTAAGTAATTTTGTTACTTTGAGCAAAAGCTTTAAGTATTTCTGGGGAGCTAAACTTCTGTAAGTGCAGTTCTGATGTTCAGAGTTAGCCTTGAGCCCCAGCATTCAGACAGTGAAGCGCAAAAATGGAGCACACACCAGAACTTCCCCTGATACCAAGTCAGCCCCATCATTCAAAATGATCTATTAAAAATACAGACCATATCCTAGCACTTCATATGAGTTTTCCCTTGCTATTGTAACAAATCACCACAAATTTAGTGGCTTGAACAGGGTGCATTCTTTTCTGGAACTTCTAGAGCCTGCCTGTGTTCCTTGGCTCATGGCTCCCTTCTCCCATTTTCAGAATTATCAAGGGCAGCCTGAGTCCTCCTCACAGTGAATCTGACAACGATTCTTCTGCTTCTCTCTTTCACATTTAAAGATTCTCTTCTACATTTAAGGATTACATGAGGGCCATCTGGATAATCCAAGATAATCTCCCTCTTTTAAAATCAAATGATTAGCAGAAATTAGAGCCCAGAAATCCAAGTCTCTATAGTCAATTGATATTCAACAAAAGCAACATAAAATGGAGTAAAAATAGCCTCTTCAACAAATGGTGTTGAGAGAGTTGGACAGCTAGAAGCAAAAAAAAAAAAAAAAAAGAAACTCAACCACCAACTTACACCATACACAAATAAATTGAAGGTGGATAAAAGATTTAAATATAAGTCATGATACCATTAAAGTCCTAGGCAGGAAAATCTCCGATATTCCATGCAGTGATATTTTCACTGATATGTCCCCTAGAGAAAGGGACATAAAGGAAAGAATAAACAAATGAGATCTCATCAAAATAAAAAGCTTCTGCACGGCTAAAGAAAACAGCATTAAAATGAAAAGAGAACCAACCATATGGGAAGACATATTTGCCAATGATAACCTCAGACAAGGGTTTGATCTCAAAGTATATAAAGAATTCACACAACTCCTCTCTGAGAAAACAAACAACTCAATTAAAAAGTGGACAGAAAACTTGAACAGACACTTCTCCGAGGAGGACATATAGAGGGTCCAGAGACATATGAAAAGATGCTCAGTATCGCTAGCTATCCGAGAGATGCAAATTAAAACCACAATGAGATACCACTTCACACCGTTAAGAATGGCCATCATAAACAAAGCAACAAACAACAAGTGTTGGAAGGGTTGTGGAGAAAAGGGAACCCTAGTGCACTGTTGGTGGGATTGCACATTGGGCAACCAGTATGGAAAACAGTATGGAATTTCCTCAAAAAACTAAAAATGGAACTGCTTTTTGACCCAGCAATTCCACTGCTAGGATTATATCCTAAGAACTCTGAAACACCAATTCAAAAGAAACTATGCATCCCAATGTTTATAGCAGCACAATTTACAACAGCCAAGTGCTGGAAGCAACCTAAGTGCCCATCAGTAAATGAATGGATCAAAAAACTATGGTACATTTACACAATGGAATTCTATGCAGCAAAAAGAAAGAAGAAGCTCCTACCCTTTGCAACAGCATGGGTGGAACTGGAGAGAATTATGCTAAGTGAAATAAGCCAGGTGGTGAAAGACAAATACCATATGACCTCACCTTTAACAGGAATCTAATCAACAAAATGAACAAGCAGCAAAATATGACCAAAGACACTGAAATTGAGAACAGGCTGACAGTGACCAGAGGGGAGAAGGGAGGGGATTATAGGGGAAAAGGGAGAAGGGTTTGCAGGAACAATTATAAAGGATACATGGACAATAACAGGGGGGTTAGAAATGAGAGGGAGGTGGGGAGAGCTGAGGTGGTGGTGGGGGAGGAAGAAAACTGTACTTGAACAACAATAAAATATATATATATATATTTATATTGATCTTCACAAATGATGTTGATGTGTAATTTTTAAATACTAGAGAATTTGTTTATTTCCAATGTATTGGACCATTTTATTTTATTTTTTAAATGTATTTTATTGATTATGCCATTACAGTTCTATTCCCCCCTTCATTCCCCTCCACTTTGTACACCCCCTCCTCCACCATTCCCCCCTTTTAGTTTATGACCACGTGTCTCAAGTTCTTTAGCTCCCATTTTCCCCTACTATTCTTGCCCCCCATCTATTTTCTACCTACCATCTTTGCTACTTATTTTCTGTACCTTCTCACCCCTTTTCCTCCTCTCACTCCCCTGTTGCTAACCCTCCATGTGATCTTCATTTCTATGGTTCGCTCCTGAAATAGCTGTCCTCTTAGTTTGCTTTTGTTTTAGGTGTGGTTGTTAATAACTATGAGTTTGCTGTCCTTTCACTGTTCATCTTTTAATCTTCTTTTTCTTTTTTTTTTTTCTTTTTTTTTTATTTAGTTACTTTTCAAGTACATTTTTTTTTCTTCCCCCCCCCCCCCCCCCGCAATCTTCTTTTTCTTAGATAAGTCCCTTTAAAATTTCATATAATAAGGGCTTGGTGATGATGAACTTGAATTTGATCTTATCTGAGAAGCACTTTTTCTGTCCTTCCATTCTAAATGAAAGCTTTGCTGGATAGATCAATCTTGGATGTAGGTCTTTGGATTTCATGACTTTGGATATTTCTTTGCAGCCCCTTCTTGCCTGTAAGGTCTCTTCTGAGAAATCAGCTGACAGTCTGATGGGAACTCCTTTGTAGGTGACTGTCCCCTTATCTCTTGCTGCTTCTAGGATTCTCTTCTTCATTTTAATCTTGGCTAATGTAATTATGATGTGCCTTGATGTGTTTCTTCTTGGGTCCAACTTCTTTGGAACTCTCTGAGCTTCCTGGATTTCCTGGAAGTCTATTGCCTTTACCAGATTGGGGAAATTCTCCTTTATTATTTGTTCAAATAAGCTTTCCACTTGTGGCTGTTCTTCTTCCCCTTCTGGTACCCCTATAATTCCGATGTTGGAGTGTTTCAAGATGTCCTGGAGGTTCCTAAGCCTCTCCTCATTTTTTTGAGTTTTTGTTTCTTCATACTTTTCTGTTTGGTCGTTTCTTTCTTCCTTCTGGTCATTGACCAGAAGGCATTGAGTGCCATTTTCCTTTCCATCACTGTTGGTTTCCTTTCCATCACTGTTGGTTCCCTTCATTTCAATTAGTTTAGCCTTCATTTGTTCCTCTAATTTGTAACTAAAATCAACCAGTTCTGTGAGAATCCTGATCACCAGTGTTTTGAACTGTGCATCTGAAAGTTTGGCTATTTCTTTGTCGCTTAGAGTTATGGGCTCTGGAGCTTTGAGTTCTTCTTGAGCCATGTTTTGGTCTGTTTGGGCCTGTTACATATGAGAAGGGGAGCCTTAGGTGTTCACCAGGACGGGGCCACCCAGGTCACTGGTTTGTGATGCTGTATGTGGGGGCAGAGTCAAAGGAGGGCAATAGTGGTCCCCTCTGCTGCTTCCCACTGCTGAGGCCTGTGCAGTCTGTCTCACTGGTCACTCCTTTGCTCATTTATCTGCACGCAAATGTGTGACCGTGGTCAGCCTGCCGCCTTGTGTCCTCAGTGAGTCCGCCCATTGCTACTCTACACCTGGGATCTGCCCACAGCTGCCTGCGCGTCTGGGTCTCGTGCCTGGGTTGCTTGCCTGGGTCGGTCTGGTGGATCTTTCCTGCCCAACCTAGCTCCACTGCTGGCTTTGTCTTTCTTACTGGTCTGGCTGAAAGGTTCGTTGTTGTTGGACTTCCGTGTAGTTCAATTTTCTGTGTTTTGGCTGCGTATTTTGTTACTAAAACTTTGTTGTCTTTAACCTCGGTTGCGTGAGAAGGCACAATGTTTCCACCTACGCCTCCATCTTGGCAGAAGTCCTGGACCATTTTATAGAGCATTGGGAATATCTGATCTTTGAAGGCTTGGTAAATTCTCCTACCAAACCTGGTCTTTTTGTATAGTATAGTTCTTTAAGAACTTTGTATTTTTGTGGAAATTGGTCTGCTGCATGTTTCAAAATCTAATGGTAGTCATTTTAAGTATCTGTATTTGCCTAGGAAATTACGTATTTTTCTGTTTTCAAATTTATTTGCATAGAAATCTGCAAAGTCCCATGATTTAAAAAAAAAATCTGTCACAATGGTTAATTCTTTCCTTTCTGCCATTTCCTTTTTATTTAATTTTTAATTTTTTATTGTTATTCTATTATAGTTGTCCTAATTTTTCTACCTTTGCCATCCTCTGCCCCACCAACTCCCTACTCCCACAGTCAATTCCCACACTGCTGTCCCTGTCCATGGGTGATTCACACATGTTCTTTGACTAGTCTCTTCTACTTTCCACCATTACCTTCCTCCACCTTCACCCCCTTCCTTCTGGTCACTGTCAACCTGTTCCATGTTTCCATGCCTGTGGTTCTATTTTGCTTGTTAGTTTATTTTGTCCATTAGATTCATCTTATAGGTGAGATCACATGATATTTGTCTTTCACCTACTGACTTATTTCACTTAGCATAATATTCTGTAGGTCTATCCATGCTGTCGCAAAAGGTAGGAATTTTTTCTTTCTGCTGTGCACTGTTCCATTGTGTAAATGTACCACAGTTTTTTTATCCAGTCATTTACTGAGCCACATTTGGGTGTTTCTAGCACTTGGCTATTATAAATAGTGCAGCAACGAATATACAGGTGCATAAATGCTTTTGAAATGGTGTTTCAGGATTCTTAGGGTATGTTCCCAGCAGTGGAATCACTGGGTCAAAAGGCAGTTCCATTTATAAGTTTTTGAGGAAATTCCATATTGTTTTCCATAGTGGCTGCACTAGTTTGCATCCCCACCAACACTACAGTAGGATTCCCTTTTCTGCATATCCTCACCAGCACTTGTCATTTGTTGATTTTATTAATGATGGCCATTTTGGCAGGTGTGAGGTGATATCTCATTGTGGTTTTAATTTGTATCTCTCTAATGGCTAATGATGTTGAGCATCTTTTATATGTCTAAGTGCCGTCTGTATGTCCTCCTTGGAGGACAGAGCAAAGTCAGGTACTTTGCTCATTTTTTAATTGAATTGTTTATCTTCTTGGAGTTTAGTCATATGAGTTCTTTATGTATTTTGGAGGTTAAACCCTTATCTAATGTATGTTTCATTGGCATATATGTTCTCCCATATGGTCAGTATCCTTTTCATTTTGCTGATGGTTTCTTTAGCTGTGCAGAAGCTTTTTTGTGTAATATCATACTATTTGTTTTTTTCCTTTATTTCCCTTGCTTTAGGAGGTACATCAACAAAAATATTGTTACATGGGATATCTGAAATTTTCCTGCCTGAGTTTTCCTCTAGGACTTTTATGGTGACAGGACTTAAAGTATTTAAGTGTTTTATCCATTTTGAGTTTATTCTGGTGTACAGTATAAGTTGGTGGTTTAGTTTCATTTTTTTGCATGTACCAGCCCAATTCTCCCAACACCATTTTTTGGAGAGGATATTTTTACTCCATTGTATGCTCGTGCCCTCTTTGTCTAATATTAATTAAACATAGAGACATGGTTTTATTTCTGGGCTCTCTATTCTGTTCCATTGGTCTATGTGTCTGTTCTTATGCCATTACAGACTGTTGTAATTACAGTGGCCTTGTAATATAGTTTGATATCAGGTACTGTGATCACTCCCACTTTGTTATTCTTTCTCCAGAGTCCTGTGGCTACTTGGTTGGGGTCTTTTATGGTTCCATATACATTTTTAAAATATTTGTTCTAGATCTGTGAAATATGCCATTAATATTTTAATAGGAATTACATTGAACCTATAGATTGCTTTGGGTTGTATGGACATTTAGTGATGTTAATTTTTCCATTCCATGAACACAGTATATGTTTCTATTTATTTGTATCTTCCTCAATTTCCTTCTTCATTTTTCTGTAGTTTTCCAAGTACAGGTGCCTAACCTCCTTGGTTAAATTTATTCCCAGGCACTTGATTTTTCTTGTTGCTATAGTAAAAGGGATTTTTACCCCCCTAGTTTCTCTTTCTGATAGTTTATTGTTGGTGTACAAAAATATCACTGATTTCTGAATATTGACTTTGTATCCTGCTCCAAACTACATATTAGGTCAAGTATTTCTTTTGCGGAGACTGTAGGGTTTTTTATGTACACTATCAGTCATCTGTGAATAATGATGGTTTTATATCCTCCTTTTGAATTTGGATGCTTTTTATTTCTTGTCTGATCACTGTGGATAGAACTTGCAGTACTATGTTGAATAAGAGTGGTGAAAGCAGTCACCCTTGTTTTATTCCTGATCTTTTTTTTTATAATAAATTTTATTTAGTTACTTTTCAAGTACATTTTTTTATCTATTTCTCCCATCCGAACCCCCGTCCTCTCTCCCCCCTCCCTCCAAGTTCCCCTCCCCCAGTCCTCATCCCTGTGTCTTTCATACTTGTTCCTCAAACTCCCTCCCCCTTTTTCCCCTTAAATTCCCTTACCTCTCCCCTCTGGTCACTGCCCACTTGTTCTCTATTTCAGTGTCTTTGTTTTTATTCTGTTTCCTTGTTTGTTTTATTCTTTAGCTTCCTGTCAAAGGTGAGATCATATGGTATTTGTCTTTCAATGCCTGACCTATTTCACTCAGCATAATGCTTTCCAGTTCTATCCATGTTGTTGCAAAGGGTAGTAGCTCCTTCTTTCTCTCTGCTGCATAGAATTCCATTGTGTATATGTACCACAATTTTTTGAGCCATTCGTTTACTGATGGGCACCTAGGTTGCTTCCAACTCTTGGCTATTGTAAATTGTGCTGCTGTGAACATTGTGGTGCATAGGTTCTTTGAAATTGATGTTTTAGGATTCTTGGGGTATAATCCTAGCAGTGGAATTGCTGGGTCAAAAGGCAGGTCGATTTTTATTTTTCTGAGAAAATTCCATACTGTTTTCCATAATGGTTGTACCAGTCTGCAATCCCACCAACAGTGAACTAAGGTCCCCTTTTCCCCACAACCTCTCCAACATTTGTTGTTTGTTGCTTTGTTTATTATAGACATCCTGACTGGTGTAAAGTGGTATCTCATTGTGGTTTTAATTTGCATCTCTCTGATAGCTAATGATATTGAGCATCTCTTCATGTGTCTCTGGATATTCTGTTATGTCCTCTTTGGAGAAGTGTCTGTTCAAGTCCTTTTCCCATTTTTTAATTGGGTTCAATGTCTTCCTAGAGTGGAGTCGTGTAAGTTCTTTGTATATTTTGGAGATTAAACCTTTGTCTGAGGTATCATTGGCAAATATGTTTTCCCATACAGTTGGTGGTCTTGCTAATTTAATACTGTTTTCTTTAGCCCTGCAGAAGCTTTTTATTTTGATGAGATCCCATTTGTTTATTCTTTCCTTTATATTCCTTGCTCTAGGGGACATATCCATAAAAATGTTGCTGCGTGGAATATCTGAGATTTTCTTCCCAATGTTCTCCTCTAGGACTTTATTGGTGTCACGACTTATATTTAAGTCTTTTATCCACCTTGAATTTATTTTGGTGTATGGTGTAAGTTGGTGCTCAAGTTTCATTTTTTTGCACGTAGCTGTCCAGTTCTCCCAACACCATTTGTTGAAGAGGCTATCTTTACTCCATTTGATGTTACTGCCCCCTTTGTCAAATATTAATTGACTATAGAGAGTTGGGTTGATTTCTGGGCTCTCTGTTCTGTTCCATTGGTCTATGTGCCTGTTTTTATGCCAGTACCAGGCTGTTTTGATTACAGTGGCTTTGTAATACAGTTTGATATCAGGTATTGTGATCCCTCCTACTTTGTTCTTCTTTCTCAAAAGAGCAGCTGCTATTCGGGCTCGTTTATGATTCCATATAAATTTTTGAAGTGTTTGTTCTATGTCTGTGAAATATGCCATTGGTACTTTAATAGGTATTGCATTGAATCTGTATATTGCTTTGGGTAGTATGGACATTTTGATGATGTTAATTCTTCCAATCCATGAACAAGGTATATGTTTCCATTTGTTTGTGTCTTCCCTGATTTCTTTCTTCAGTGCTGTGTAGTTTTCTGCATACAGGTCTTTTACCTCCTTGGATAGGTTTATTCCCAGATATTTTATTTTTCTTTTTGCTATATCGAATGGGATTTTTTCCTTGATTTCTGCTTCTGCTGATTCATTGTTTGTATACAAAAATGCCTTTGATTTCTGGATATTGACTTTGTATCCTGCTGTTTTGCCAAATTCATTAATTAGTTCGAGCAGGTTTTGGGTAGAGTCTATAGGATTTTCCATGTACACTATCATGTCATCTGCAAACAGTGACAGTTTTGTTTCCTCCTTTCCTGTTTGGATGCCTTTTATTTCCTTTTCCTGCCTGATCGCTGTGGCTAAAACTTCCAATACTGTATTGAATATAAGTGGTGAAAGTGGACATCCTTGTCTTGTTCCTGATCTTAGTGGAAAAGCTTTTAGTTTTTTCCCATTGAGTATGATATTGGTTGTAGGTCTCTCATAAATGGCCTTTATTATATTGAGGAATGCTCCCTCTATTCCCACTTTGCTGAGTGTTTTTATCATAAATGGGTGTTGTACCTTATCAAAAGCTTTTTCCGCGTCTATTGATATGATCATGTGGTTTTTGTCTTTGCTTTTGTTTATGTGATGAATTACATTTACTGTTTTGCGAATGTTGAACCATCCTTGCATCCCTGGGATGAATCCCACTTGGTCATGGTGTATAATCTTTTGGATATATTGTTGGATGTGATTTGCCAATATTTTGTTGAGGATTTTAGCATCTATGGTCATCAGCGATATTGGCCTGAAGTTTTCTTTCTTTGTTGTATCTCTATCTGGTTTTGGAATTAGGATGACCCTGGCTTCATAAAAGGAGTTTGGGAGTTTTTCATCCTTTTGGATTTTTTGGAATAGTCTGTGAAGAATGGGGGTTAGCTCTTCCTTAAATGCTTTGTAGAATTCTCCTGTGAACCCATCGGGTCGGGGCTTTTGTGTGATGGGAGTTTTTTGATTACTGCTTCAATTTCTTTTGCTGTTATTGGTTTATTCAGGTGTTCTACTTCTTTTTCATTGAGTTTTGGGAGATTATATTTTTCTAGAAATGTGTCCATTTCCCCTAGGTTCTCAAATTTCTTGGCATACAGTTCTTCATAGTAATTACTTACAATCCTTTCTATTTCTGTGGTATCAGTTGTAATATCTCCTCTTTCATTTCTGATTGTGTTTATGTGTGTCCGTTCCCTTCTTTTCTTGATGAGCCTACTTAAAGGCTTATCTATTTTGTTTACCTTTTCAAAGAACCAACTACTGGATTCATTGATCCTTAGAATTGTGCTTTTAGTCTCTATGTCATTTAGTTCTGCTCTGATCTTAGTTATTTCCTTCCTTCTACTTGCTCTGGGCTGTTTTTGTTGTTGTTCCTCGAGTTCTTGCAGGCGTAGAGTAAGGTCCTTTGTTTGAAATGTTTCTATGTTCTTTAGGTAGGCCTGTATTGCTATTAACTTCCCTCTCAGGACTGCCTTGGCTGTGTCCCATAAGTTTTGGGTTGTTGTGAGATCATTTTCATTTGTTTCCAGAAACATTTTGATTTCTTCCCTAATTTCATTCTTGACCCATTCATTGTTTAATAGCATACCATTCAGTCTCCATGATTTTGGGTGTTTTGGGTTTTTTCCTTTGGGGTTGGTTTCCAGTTTCAGTCCCTTGTGGTCAGAGAAGATGCCTGGTATGATTTCAATTTTCTTGAATTTTTTGAGGCTCGTTTTGTGTCCTATCATGTGGTCTATCTTGAAAATGTTCCATGTGCATTTGAGAAGAATGTGTATTTAGCTTCTTTGGGATGAAGGGCTCTATATATATCAGTTAAGTCCATTTCATCTAGGGTGTTGTTTAATGCCACAATATCTTTGTTGATAATTTGTTTGGAAGATCTGTCCATTTTTGATAGTGGGGTGTTAAAATCCCCTACTATAATTGTGTTGCTGTCAATATCTTTCTTGAAGTCCTCTAAGATTTCCTTGATATATTTGGGTGCCCCTATGTTTGGTGTATATATGTTTACAATGTTAATGTCTTCTTGGTGGATTCTTCCCTTGAGTATAATGAAGTGACCTTCTGGGTCTCTCTTTATGGCCTTTTTTTTGAAGTCTATTTTGTCTGATATGAGAATTGCTACCCCAGCTTTTTTTTTCTTGTCTTTTTGCTTGGGAAATTTGTTTTCAGCCTTTCACTTTTAGTCTGTGATGGTCTTTTGTCCTGAGGTGGGTCTCTTGTAGGCAGCATATGTGTAGGTCATACTTTCTTATCCATGACACTATTCTGTGTCTTTTGATTGGAGCATTTAATCCATTTACATTTAAGGTTATTATTGATAGGTACTTATTCATTGCCATTTTTGTACCTGTGTTCCTCTCTGTCTGTCTCTTTTCCTTCCTTTCCTTAAAGCAGACCATTTAGTATTTCTTGTGGAGCTGGCTTGGTGGCAGCAAATTCTTTTAGACTTCTTTTGTCTTGGAAGCTCTTTATTTGGCCTTCTATCTTGATCGAGAGCCTTGCTGGGTAAAGTAGCCTTGGTTGTAGGCCTCTGTTTCTCATTACTTGGAATATTTCTTGCCATTCTCTTCTTGCTTGGAGTGTTTCCATTGAGAAGTCAGTGGCTAATCTTATTGGGACTCCCTTGTATGTTATTTCTTTTTTCTCCCTTGCTGCCTTTAAGATTCTCTCTTTGTCTTGGAATTTTGCCATTTTAATGATGATGTGTCTTGAAGTGGGCCTCTTTGGGTTCCTCTTGAATGGGACTCTGTGAGATTCCTGGATTTGTGTGACTTTTTCTTTTATCAAATTAGGGAAATTTTCTCTCATTATTCTTTCAAATATGTTTTCTCTCCCTTGTTCTTCATCTTCTCCTTCTGGTATTCTTATTATTCGGATATTATTACGTTTCATATTGTCTTGCATTTCTCTTAATCTCTCTTCATTCTTTCTGAGCCTCTTTTCCCTTTCCTGTTCTTTCTGTGAGATGCTTTCTACTTTGTCCTCTAATTCACTAATCCTATCTTCTGTTTCATCTACCCTATTTTTAATGCTTTCCACTGTGTTTTTTAATTCAGAAACTGTATTCTTCATTTCCTCTTGGCCCTTGCTAATAATTTCCATTTCCTTTTTCATGTTGATATAGTTCACAGTGAGATCATTGTAGCTCCCCTGTAGTTTCTGGTAGCTCATTGTGAGCTCTTTGAACTTCCTGATAACCAGTGCTTTGAATTCAGTATCTGATAGTTGACTTGCCTCTATTTCATCTAACATTCTTTCTGAGGATTCCTCCTTTCCTTTCATTTGGGGATTGTTTCTTTGTCTTCCCATTGTTTGTGAGACTCTTCTTGTTAGCCTCAGCTTCTTAAATTAATCTGTTTTTACACCCTGGGTTTATGGTGTGAACTTTTGTGGTAGAATGCCTGTGAATTTCAGTGGTGCAGCCTCTTTTGGTTATCCTGTTGTTCTCTGCTTCCACCTACTCAAATATGCAGCAACTTTTGGCTTCTCTCCTACAACAATGTACAATTTGTCTCTCTGACTCTACTATTGGGAGGCCTCTTCTATGGGTCCAGCTCTGGTCTTTTCATATTTTCAAGTTGATTGTGTCTCTTGTGGGTAAAAGAAAGAAATGACAAGGAAAGAAATAAAAGGAAGAAAGAAAAAAATGGTAGGGGAATGGAAGAAAGAACAGTAAGTTTAGAAAGAAAAGAAAAGAAATAGAACAGAAAATCCGGGTAAAGAGGACAAAAGTATGGAAAGATGAAACAGTAATAAAGTTTAAAAGAAATAACAGATTACTTAAAAAAAGCAAAAAGATAAAGAAAAGGAATGGAGAAGGAAGAAAGGTAAAAAAAAGAAAGAATAAAAATAAAATAAAGTAAAAAACAAACAAACAAACCCAAAAAAACAAAAAAACGCACAAACAAAAATGATCTCTCAAAAACAACATCAGAAAAGGAAATGTCATTTGTTGGCTTCAAACTAGCCGAACCGGTTTTTCTGGTTGCATTGTTGTGATTTTTTCAGCCAGCCCCTCTCAGGATCCAGACACTTGGCGCCTCTCCCCAGCTCCCTACAATGGGGAACTAGGACTTCCTCACAGCGCTCCCCTCCCAGGGGTTACCACCATAGGCTGGTTTGCTGTGTTTGCAGGCACCTGCACAGGCTTAGTTGCCTAGTTCCCTCGGGATTGAGCACAGACCTGCCCCCGTTCAGTTGGGAAGCCCCAGGCCCTCTGCCCAATCCTGGGCTCGCTGCCAAGCTGGGTGTGAAGCAGACCAGGCTGCCGTGTCTACTGGATTCAGAGCCCCAGGCTGCACCTCTGAGTTCTCTTGGGCTGGCAACCAGAGTCCTTGGTTGGGGCCCTTTGTCCTCCACACCCTCTCCACAAACGCTATCGAAAGAGTCTCTCCTGGCACCCCACCTTGTTTGGCCAGAAAGGGAGGGGGTTGAGGGTCTCAGCTCTTTTCCCAGGACCCCTCAGCGCCAGGGGCTTCCAGATAGTCTGAGGAGGGTGGACTGGAAGCCGGGAGCCCATCTGAAGACTGGGTGCCGACCCAGAAACTCTGTGCGCATGTCGCAGCACACTGCATGGTGTGTATCCCTTCTGCTCCTGTGTTTGTCTGGGTCCCCTGGCCAACCTCTGCCAAAAAAAAAAAAAACCTAGGGATGGAGCAGCACCACTCCGGGCGCTGGACCCAGAACTGTGTGCAGGCTGAAATCTCCTCTGCTCCCCTCTGGTTGGGTCTCTTGGCAGGTCCGGGCCCAAAAATCCTAGGGAGGGAGCTTTCTAGGCACTGAACGTTGGCCTAGGCGCCCTCAGGCACTTGCCCAGACACACTGTGTGTGGATCGACTAGTTCCCCAAATTGCGCGCAGGCTGAAATTTCTTCCACACCTCTTTGCCTGGGCCACTCGGCCTGCCGGGCAGAAAAACCCCAGGGAGGGAGCCGTCCAGGTGCTGAACGCTGTCCCAGGCGCTGTTAGGCACTCTCCCAGACACAGTTCCCACCAGGCGCTGGACCTCCGAGCTATGCACAGACTGAAATCACCTCTGCTCCCCTCTGGTTGGGCCACTTGGCAGGTCCCCGGCCCAAAAATCTTAGGGAGGGAGCCGTCTGGGCGCTGAAGGCTGTCCCAAGCGCCGCTGGGCTCTCACCGCTGGGCGCTGGTTCCCCTACCCTGCACCAGCTGTTTCTCCCTGCTCCGTCCAAGAGACTACTGTACCGCTGCTGTCTCCCTACCGTCTGGTTCCTCCGTGACCGATGAGGTTTCTGGTCTCTTATTTTCATATATGCTTGGCAACTGCTGGCTTGCTGGCCTCACCTCCTCCGATCAGATAGGTTTCTTTCTCTTTTGTACTAGGAACTGGTATCTGCTCTGTCCTAGTCTACCGCCATCTTGAAACTCCCCCTCTATTCCTGATCTTAAGGGGAAAGCATTTAATTTTTGCCCACTAAGTACGATTTTGGGCAGTAGGTTTCTTATACATGGCTTTTATTATGTAGAGGTGTGCTCCCTCTATTCCCCCTTTGCTGAGTGTTTTTATCATAAATGGGTGCTGGAGTTCATCACATGCTTTTCAGCGTCTATTGATATCATCACATGATTTTTGTCCTTCATTTTGTTTATGGTGGTAAATTATGTTTATTGTTTTGTGAATATTGTACCATCCTTGCATCCCTGGGATGAATCCAGCTGGGTCATGGTGTATGATCTTTTCAGTGTATTGGTAGATCCGGATTGCCAGTATTTTCTTGAGGATTTTAGCGTGTTTATTCATCGGAGATTTTGGCCTGTAGTTTTTTCTTTTTTGTGTCTTTACCTGGTATTGGAATTAGGATAATACTGACCTTGTCAAAAGAGTATGGGAGTCTTCCCTCTTCTTGAATTTTTTTGAATAGTATGAGAAAGACAGGAGTTAGTTCTTCTTTAAATGTTTGGTAAAATTTGCTGGTGAAGCCATCCGGGGGTTTTGTGTGCCTGGAGTTTTTCTGCTTCAATTTCACTAGTTGTTATGAGTCTCTTTAGGCTTTCTGCTTCTTCTTGATTCAGTTTTGGAAGATTGTATTCTTTCTAAAGATTATATTTATTTATTTTTAGACAGATGGGAAGGGAGGGGAAAAGAAAGGGAGAGAAGCATCAATGTATGGTTGCCTCTTATGTACCCTCACTGGGGACCTGACCTACAACCCAGGCATGTGCCCTAGACTGGGAATCGAACTGGAGACCCTTTTGTTAACAGGCTGGCGCTCAGTCCACTAAGACATACTTGCAATTGCTAGATTGTATGTTTTTAGAAATTTATCCATTTCACCCAGGTTGTCCAATTTCTTGGCATAGAGTTGTTCATAGTAATTTTTTATAGTCCTTTGTATTTCTGTGGTATCAGTTGTAACTTCTCCTCTTTCGTTTCTGATTTGATTTGGGTCCTCTCTCTTTTTTTCTTGATGTGTCTGGATAATGGTTTGTCAGCACTGTTTATCTTTTTGGAGAACCTGCTCCTAGATTCAGTGATCCTTTGAATTGTTTTTTTATCTGTATGTCATTTAATTCTTCTTCGATCTTGATTATTTCCTTCCTTCTACTCACTCTGGGCTTTGTTGTTGTTATTCCTCTAGTTCTTATACATGTAGGGTTAGGTTGTTTATTTGATATTTTTTCTATCTTTTTTAGTAGGCCTGTATTGAATTTTCCTCTCAGGACTGCCTTCGCTGTGTCCTATAGGTTCTGACAGTTTTGTGTTCATTTTCATTTGTTTCCAGATACTTTTTTATTTCTTTTTGCTGTAATAAGATCTAATAAGATCAAGGAAGATCCATTCATTATTTATTAACATGTTATTCAGTCTTCATGTATTTGAATGTTTTTGACTTTTCCTTGAGGTTGGTTTCTAGTTTTAAGACATTATCTGTGAAGATGCTTGATATGATTTCAGTTTTCTTGAATTTGTTGAGGCTTGTTTTGTGTCCTACCATGAGGTCTATCTTTGAAACTGTTCCATGTGCATTTGAAAAGAATGTATATTTTCTTTCTTTGGGGTGCAATGTTCTGTGTATATCAATGAATTCCATTTGATCTAGAGTGTTGTTTAATGCCACAACATGCTTGTTGATTCTTCGTTTGGAAGATTTATCTATTGTTGACAGTAGGTTGCTAAAATCCCCTATGACGAATGTTTTGCTATTGTTCTCTTTCTTGAAGTCTTCCCAATTTTTCCTTATATAGTTAGATGCTCCTTTGTTGGGTGCGTATATGTTTACAAAGATTATATCCTCTTGTGGGACTACTCCCTTATGTTGTGTGGTGACCTTTTTTGTCTCTTGTTATAGCCTTTGTTTTGAAGTCTATCTTGTTGGATATAAGTATTGCTATACCAGCTTCTTTTTTACCCCCCATGTCCACTTGCTTGGAATATTTTTTTCCATCCCTTCACTTTCAGCCTAGGTCAATCTTTTCTTCCGAGGTGTGTTTCTTGTAGACAACATATATGCAAGTCATCTTTTCTTATCTATTTAGCTATCCTATGTCTTTTGATTGGAATCCCACTTCTTATTTTGTACATTTATGGTTTCTCTCCTTTTCCTTGATCAAGTCAAGCTTTTAAACTTTCTTAAATGTAAAAAAAAAAAATCTACATTTGATATCTTGCATATTCTATTTTTTATTTAACTATTACTTAGGAATCAATAACCTATGGCCTTTGGCCTAGTTACCTATTTTTGTAAATAAAATTTTATTGGACTAGAACTCTGTCCATTCATTTATGTATTAAAAATAGCTGCTTTTGTGCTATAACAGAGTTGAGTAATTGCAGCAGAGAGCATAGGCCCACAGGCCTAAAATATGGACTCTAAATATTTAGGAAAGTTTCCCAACCTGTACTCAGCTCATTAACTTTTGCTTTTTTTAAAAAATAATTATGTTTAGGGAGAGGCGAAGGGAAGGAGAAAGAGAGGGAGAGAAACATCAGTGTGTGATTGCCTCTTGTGTACCTCCTACTGGGAGCCTGACCTGACCCACAATCCAGGCCTGTGCCTTGACTGGGAATTGAACCGGTGACCCTTTGGTTCACAGGCTGGTACTCAATCCACTGAGCCATACCAGCCAGGGCTGATTTTGTTTTTATTTCCTTCCTTTTGACTAACTTTGGGTTCCTTTCTTATTATTTTTATATTTTTTTAGTTAGAATTAATACATTTATTTTATTTTTTCGTCTTCTCTGATAAAAATATTTAATGCTATGATTTTTTCTCTGATGATTACTTTAAATATATCCAATAGATTCTTAATAGTAATGTTTTCATCATAATTGTTTTATGTTATATTTTCCTCTTTCAACCAAAAGTTGTTTACTAGAAACTTTAAAAATTCTAGGAGGAAGGTCATTTTGTTTCTTGGTAAGAACATTAATAGTTGTATTGCTTTGTGATCAGGGAGTGTTTGAAAAAATTCTTCCTTTTATGGAACTTAGTTATATCTTTTTGGCACCTGACATATGGTCACTTTTGGTGAGTATTCCATGGGTTCTTGAGAAAAAAATTATTTGCCATTAGCAGAATTTGATGAATACCTATATGTATCTTCATTACCAATGATGTTATTTAGGTATTGCTTCTCTTTAATTTTTGCCTACTTCATCTATTTTGTAATAAGAACAATGAGTTAGACTCTTATTATTGATGTTTTTCTGTCTTTTTGTAGATTTTCCTTCATAGAGGTGGGTTCTGTGTTATTAGATGCATAAATATTTGTAAGATTATATTTTAGTTATGAAATTTGGCTGGTAGCATTTCTTTTCAATAATTAATGCTTTGGGGCTTAAATTATATTCTCTCTGTAACCAAGATTTCCACTGTTGGTTTCTAATTTTCATTTGCCTGACATATCTTTTTCCATCTCTTATTTTTAGCTTTTCTGAATCAGTTTATTTTAGATATATCTCTTGTATGCAGTACATAGCTGGATCTTGGCTTATGAGCAAATTAAAAAATATTTTTCTTTTATTAGACAAGGTAAATACATTTGTACTAATTGATATAACTGATATTCTTGGTCCCAAGTCAATCTGAATATTTCTTTTTTTATTGTTTTATTGATTATGTGATTACATCTGTCCCACTTTCCCCCTTTCCCCCTTTGCCCCCCTACATCTGGTATGCCCCATTGCCTCTGGCAGTCCCTGCCTTAGTTCATGTTCATGGGTCATACATATAAGGTCTTTAGTTTATCCATTTCCTATATTGTTCTTAACATCCCACTCTCTATTCTATACTTTCCAATCTGCACCTTAATCTCCTTGCACTTTTCCCTCGTTCTCCTCCTTCCCCTTCCCAACTGATAACACTCCAAATGATCTTCATATTTATGATTCCATTTCTGTTCTGTTTTTTTCTTAGTTTGTTTTTTTAGATGCCATTGATGATAGTTGTGAATTTATTGCTATTTTAATATTCATAGTTTTGATCCTCTTTTTCTTAAAATAAGTCCCTTTAACATTTCATATAATAAGGGCTTGGTGATGATGAACTCCTTTAGCTTTACCTTGTCTGGGAAGCATTTTACCTGTTCTTCCATTCTAAATGATAGCTTTGCTGAATAGAGTAATGTAGGTTGTTGGTCCTTGCTTTTCATCACTTTGAATACTTCTTGCCAGTCCCTTCTAGACTGCAAACTTTCTTTTGAATAATCAGGTGATATTCTTATGGAAACTGCTTTGTATGTAACCATCTGCATCTCTCTTGTTGCTTTTAAGATTCTCTTTATCATTAAAATGCCTTTGGTAATTAATTCTCATTATCAGGTAATTGTCTCATTGTGGTCCTCCTTGTGTCCTTCATGTCTGGGACTCTCTGAGCTTCCTGGACTTGTATGTCTATTTCCTTTACCATATCAGGGACGTTTTCTTTCATTATTTTTTGAAGTAAGTTTTAAATTTCTTGCTTTTCTTCTTTTCACTCTGGCACCCTATGATCACCCATTCAGATGTTTGAAATTGTCCCAGATGCTCCTTAGCCTGTTCTTGTTCTGGATTCTTTTCTTCTTGCTGTTCTAGTTGAATTTTTTTTTTCTTTCTCATGTTCCAAATCATTGATTTGATTCTTAGCTTCATCCACTCCACTGTTGGTTCTCTGTAAAGTTTTCATTATTTCACTTAGTGTAACCTTCACTTCTGCTTGGATCTATTTTATGCTATTGAAGTACCCAGTGAGTTCCATGACCATCCTACTAACCAGTGTTTTGAACTCTGCATCTGATAGATTGCTTATCTCCATTTTTAGTTCGTTTTCTGGAGTTTTGTTCTGTTCTTTCATTTGGGCCATATTTCCCTGTCTTCTCATTTTGGCAGCCTCCCTGTGTTTGTTTCTGTGTATTAGGCAGAGCTGCTTTAACTCCCTGTTTTAGTAGCATGGAGTATGGTAGAAAAATACACCACTAAATTGGATGGGGTGGAGCCTTAGGTAATCTCCTGGGTGGGGCAACCAGTGTGAATGAGGTTGATGGAGTCTCAGATATGGTGTCATTGCTCTGTGGCTCTGTGTGGAGGAAGGCTCAGAGAGGGAAGAATTTTGCTGCCTGGCCTCTGGAGTTTTGTCTGGAGGAAAGCTGTCCCTCAGAACTTGCCCTGATACCACACACTTCCATTTCTCCCAGTATGCCAATGGTGCCTTTCCATTTGCTGCTCTGTTGCTAGAACCCAGAGGGATTGAGTCTGTGTGAGACCTAATTCCATTGTGGACCCTTTGACAAGAGACTCTTGAGAATCCTGCAGTTTTTTCTGCCACCCCAATTCCTACTGGTTTTTACAGCCAGCAGTTATGAGGACTTATCTGGCACTGGAACCCTGGGTTGGGTGGTCTGGTAGGGGGATGGTATCCCTCCTTCCTGAGGTATCCCTCCTGATTTTTACCCACCACACATGGGTGTGGGACCACTCATTCCATTTTTCTGTTCCTCTCTGTGCTTTTCTGTGCCTCCATCCCTCCTACTTGTCTGGACCAATGTGACTTCTTTAATTCCTTGGTTGTCAGACACCATACACCTTGATTTTCTGAAAATTCTGAGTGATATTTATTTTGCAGTCTAGTTGTAATTTTTGCTGTGGTTCTGAGAGAAAGTAAGCCATGTTTATCTATGCCTCAATCTTGACCTGAATATTTCATAATTATGTACATTTGGTTTATATTTGCTTATGTTTCTTTATGACATATTTAGGTGTTTCCTTTGTCTTAGTTTCTTTTCTTAGCTTTTTATTATGTGATATATGGTGTTTATTGGCCTCCTTTAACCCCCATCTGTATATAACAAACCATGAGCTTATTCTGCTTTTCTCTTTCATTATGTTCTCCTCTAGCTTTTCAGTTGTATCATTTGTACTGATTAGAACATGCAGCATCTGTACATGGGTCTCCCATACTTACCTCCTGTTTATATGTATTGAATCATTCACAATCAGTCCTTTGCTGAAGTTTTCTGAGTCATCCATGGTTGGGTGAAGCTCTTAGAATATTCCTCAAGAAGGGTCATGCAAACTGTTTTTCTTCAGGCTTGATATTTGAAGAAGAGCTTGAATGGATACAAAATTCTTGGTTCACACTTTCTTTCATTGAGTTTTTAAAAACTACAGCTCCAATTTTGCCTTGCTTTGTATTTTGTTTTTGAAACAGTTAATGCTAGGCTGCTGTGGCTCAGTGGATTGAAACAGTTAATGCTAGTTTAATTCTTCTGCTTTGTAAGTTACTTGATCTTTTTACCAGGAGATCTTGAAGATTTTTAAAATTAATCATTGGACTCTAAGAGCTTTGTTAGGATATGTCTTAGAACCAATTGTCTAATATAATTTTTCTCAGGTACCTGAGATGATTTTTTTCCTTTTACTTTTATGGTTATAGAATAGCATTTTTATTTATTTTTATTTTTAATTACATTGATTGAGGGGACATTGGTTAATAAAATTTTGTGCCCTTAGGTTAGAAAAATAATTTTTATATATAACGCAAAAAAGCACAATCAATGAAAGAAAAAAATAGCTAAATTGGGCTTCAACAAAATAAACTTTTGAACTTCAAAAGGCACTATTAGGAAAATGAAAGGGCAAGCCATTGACTGGGAGAAATCATTTACAAATTTTATATCTGATAAAGAACCCTTATAATTCAGTTATAAGAAGAAAACTCAGTTAAAAATGGACAAAGTTTTTGAATAAATATTTTACCAAAGAAGATATATTATAATGGCCAATAACTGCATAAAAATGCTCAACATCATTTGTCATTAGGGAAGTGCAAATTAAAATCATAATGAGCTACCACTCTATACCACCAGAATGGTTATGATAAAAAAGACTAAATACTAAGCACAGGTGAGGATGTGGAGAAACTGGAGCCCTCAGACCTTGTTGGTGGGTATGTAAAATGATACAATCACTTTAGAAAAACAATTTGGACTTGACCTAAAGACTAAGTTTCTTTAAAATTCAGGTTCCTCAGAATAAGGAAATACAGTTATTATCTAACAAATGAATCAATAAGGTTTAATATAATCTGTTATTAGTAGTATTTTTTAATTAGTGAGGGAGAAAAATGTACCAGAAAGAATTTTATTAAAACTAATTACGATCTAAAAAAAAAAAAGAAAAACAATTTGGCAGTTTTGTAAAACTAACAATATAAACTCTCAATATAATACAGCACTTCCACTCCTACATATGTACCCAAGTGGAACAAAACATAAGACAACTCACAGACTTTTATGTCAGCATTTATAGCAACATTGTTCATAGTAACCAAGAATGGAAATAATTCAAATATCAGCTGGTAAGTCAACATGTAATATCATAGTATTCCACAATTAAAAAGTAAACTACATGATGTGACATGTATGAACCTACATGGTTCATAATGCTAAGTGAAAGAAGCCTGACACAAGAAACAGCATATTGTGTGATTCTGTTCATGTGAAATTTCCAGATTATACGATTTCACTTATATAGATTTTCTCTAAGACAGAAAGCAGACCAATGATTGGCCTGGCCTGGAGATGGGAGTAGGAACTGATTGTAAATTGGCATAAAGAACTATTGGGGTGACAGAAATGTTCTAAAATGTTTGGTGATAGTTGCAAATTTTATGAATGTACTAGACATTATAATTGTATAATAATAATGGGTGAATTCTATGGTACATGTAAACTGTACCTCAGTAAAATTGTTTTTAAAACAGTAAATTGAGGGAGGACTTTCAGGTAGCTAAATATACAATAATAGTGGCAGCCTTCCTTTTCAGCTCCCAATACTTCCTCTATAAACAGTATAAAACAGAAGAGAGAAATGAAACTACATGAAAACCACACTTCTGGCATGACTTGAAGATAGAATGTTCACAATCCATAATAATTGTAAATAAAATGGAAAAAGCACCAGATCTCAATGAGCTCTCTAACTCCTAGTATTCTTCTAGATCAGAGCACAGACTATAGAAAGGGGCCTAAAATGAAAAGTACCATGCTACTTGAAGGCGGGGTGGGGGGGGGTGGCAGCTGTTTAACTTCTGGGGAAGGAGATAGGTGGGTGATCAAAGGCAAAAAAGAGAAACACCTTTGGCAATTGGGTGTGAAGGAGGAAAGAAGTACAGGGGGGAATTTAGAATTCTGCAAGACAAAGGAGAGCCCAAATATGAGGTCATATGCAGGAATGTGCAGAGTTTAATTAGCCCCTCTATGTTTCTGTCATGTCTAGGATCTCCCTGTTAAATTTCTGGGTAGACTACCACTCTATGACTTGACTTAATAAGCAGACTAGTAGATCTGTAGCCTTCCCTGTTCATTAAATATCACATTTTTACTGATGGTGAGTTTGCTATTATTATTGACAATGCTGCTTGCAGGATGGGGTTTTTCTACTCTTAATCTCCAAATCAGATCAGGTATTGGTTTTCACAGCCTGTCACACCTACTAAAAGTACAAAACTAGTTCTAAACTAGTTTAGGGGTGGTGGGAGGATGAGAGCAATCTCCTAAAACATCACAAATTACCACATATCATATATTTCCTGTATGATAGATCATATGACATATTCATATATACCACATATATATGAAAAATATGGTCTCTTCACAATTATTGCATATAACTGGGATCTTTAAGAGCATGTATGTAAATTAGAGACAACACTACAAATCCTGCCCACACAGCTACTCTCATTCATTTATTTTCTGTGGCTCCTTTCACACTACAAGTAATTGTGAGAGTCTGTTTGGCCCACAAGCCTTTCACACGAAGTTTACTGATCTTTGTTTGCTTCAGCAAATTATCATAATCATAATTAACATTATAATTTTTTTAATTTGTTTTTTTATTTTAAGAAAGAAGGGAAGGGAAGGAGAAAGAGAGGGAGAGAAATATCAGTGTGTGGTTGCCTCTTGCACACCCCCACTGGGGACCTGGCCTGCAACCCAGGCATGTGCCCTGACTGGGAACCAGTGACCCTTTGGTTCACAGGCTGGCACTCCATCCACTCAGCCACACCAGCCAGGGCCTATAATTTTCATTGTAAATAAAACTATTTAGTGTTTTTAATTTCACATTTATCCTTATATTTATTTTCTCAGTAACCCAGTGTGGTAAGTTGAATGATATTAAATGATCACCTCTCAGATTTCAAAAACTAATGGCAACCTTGTGTAACATATAATTCAAACTAAATATAAAAAAAAATAATATTTTGATCCAATAATTTAATAATCCTAAAATTTAACAATAGAATACAAACAATCCTGTATATTATAGTAATTTTATTTTGGCCTCAAGTAACATTAATTCTGAAAATTTTTATTTACATTCACCCTGGCTGGTTGTGGCTCAGTAGATTGAGTGCCAGCCAGTGAACCAAAGGGTCACTGGTTTGATTCCCAGTCTAGGGTACATCCCTGGGTTGCAGGCCAGGTCCCCTGTGAGGGTGTGCATGAGGCAACCACACATTAATGTTTCTCTCCCTCTCTTTTTCTGCCCCTTCCCCTCTCTAAAAAATAAAATCTTTAAAAATTTTTTGTTTTACATTCAATTCCATCTCCATCATGCCTGCTGTTGCATGACCAAAATACTGCAAAGCCTCAAACAAGAGAAAATGCCATTTTCTCTTGTAGAAATTATTTTCTATGCCATTTTGAAATGTCATTGCTTAACTATTAGTTTGTATTTAAAAGAAGAATCTTTAATTTAATACTAAATATTTTTCCTTTATGCAACTTTCTTAGTTCAACATATCTTACCTATTAGAAGAGACATTCAGTGTTCTTTGTTGAATAATATGACTATTGATAGAACAAAAGCAGGGGAGGTTATCTGGAAATGTGTCTTCTCCCTGAGATGTTAATGATAGGCCAACAAAAACTTCAGTCAGCATATCCCCTCTGTTCAAAGGCCCCAGGAGTTCTGTTAAAAAATGGTAAGACATGAATAAAATACAAATTCAATTTCTGCTAACTGCTTTAGAAGAATGATTACAGGAACGCTTTTACATATCCCAATGAAACTTTTATAATTTGTCCATTCATTGTGTTTTTAACCAGCATTTTATTAAATATTATATTTTTGTTACTGTAATGTTTTATTAGAATACTGTAAGAAGTGAATTATTTTACTTTCTTACATGTAACACACAAATTGAACCAGAGAACTGGACTGCAACCCAGGCATGAGCCCTGACTGGGAGTTGAACCAGTAACCTTTTTCAGTCATGTAAATACAAATAATGTCTGGGTCACAGACATCACTGAGCCATCACTGAACCAGTCAGAGCTTTTGGCACACAATTTGAAAACAAAACAGGAAGGAAAATATCCTTTCCAATATTCCAATAAAATTCTTATTTAGAATTTTTAAGTGTATAGAGAAAGTTTGCTATTCCCACATCACACAGATGTAGAGAGAAAACATAATAAAGTTGTGAAAAATACATACTTGTAGAAACAAACTTTATTAAAAGCCTAAACTGTTAAAACCATACTGTGTGTATTTTTTTAGTTAAACATTTTAATTTAGAAAAAGCATATGACTTAACTTTTGCCGTGCTATTTTTTATGTGTAGTGTTTACAGTACTATTATATATATTCACATTATTGTGAAACAGATCTTCAGAATTTTTCACCTTGCAAGACTAACAGTGTATACTCATTAAACGACTTCCCATTTCTCCCTCCCTACATGCCTTGGTAATAACTACCATTTTACATGTTGTTTCTATAAATCTGACTACTTTAGATACCCCATATAAATGTTATCAGACATTATCTGTATTTATGTGACTGGCATATTTCACCTAGCATAATGTCTCCTTAGTTCATCCATATTTTAGTGTGTGATGAGATTTTCTCACTTCTGAAGGCTGAATGGTAATCAACTGTATGTGTATATCACATTTTGTTTATTCATTCATCTGTTGATGGACACTTTGGGTTGCTTCCTCCTCCTGGCTATTTTTGAGTAATGCTGCTATGAACATGGGAGTGCAGAGAGGAACCGCTATATTGTTTTGATTGTGGTTGCACTGATTTATGGAGAGGGACTCCCCCCAAAACTGGAATTATCTTCTGGAGGGCAGGCCCTTTGTAGTACAGGCTTACACTACTAGGTGAGTTGTTCTAGGAACCCATCTGTATCAGTGTACCACCTGGCCTTGTTGTGAGAGGCTGTGTTTGGCTTCAGTGAATTTTTTTTGAAGACTTTTGTTTGCCCATTTCATGATGGGTGATTTACAAGTACACCTGCCTAACTCACACTGAGTACTCAGCAATTTTTTTTTTTTTACCAAAAACAGTATGACCCCTGTGTCTTACCCTCCCTATTTGCCACATCTTGCCCTGAGCAACTATTTTTGTTTTCCCTGATGAAAAAAATCCTCAAAGGGAAACGTTTTACTGATGTGGAAGAAACAAAAAATGGCAGAAGTAGTAAATGGCATCAAAATCCATGAGTTCAAAAACTGTTTTATGCAGTGGAAAAAAGTCTTGATAAGTGTATTGCATCAAATGGAGAGTACTTTGAAGGTGACTGAAGTTCAAACATGTAAGATAAATACACTTTTTAAATAAATAAATTCCATTTGGGGAGGTCCACCAACATACAATCCCACCAAGAATGCACAAGTGTCCCAATTTCTCCACATCCATGTCAAAACTTGTTATTTTCTGTTTTCTTTTTAAATAGTAGCCATCGTACTGGGTGTTAGGTGCTATCTCATTATAGTTTTAATTTGCATTTCCATGATAATCAGTGATGTTGAGCATCTTTTCTTGTACTTATTTGCCATTTGTACGTCTTTGGAGAAATATCTACTCAAGTTTCTTGTTCATTTTTGAATTGGGTTTGGTTTTGAGTTTTAGAAGTATTTTACATATTCTGGATTTTAATCCCTTATCAGATATTTATTTGAAAATATTTTCTCCCTTTCTGTGTGTTGCCTTTTCATTCTGTTGGTAATGTTCTTTGATGCCCAGACATTTTGAATTTTGATGTACAGTGGAACCTTGGCTCTTGAACTTAATTTGTTCTTGAAGGCTGTTCAAGAAGTTATTCATTCAAAAACTGAATCATACAGGTGACTGATTATACAGGTGTCAGCATGAAAGAGTGGTCAGGTCAGCAACTGACGTTTTGTTCAACAACTGAGATATTTTCTGTATGAACAACTTGGTTGAGAACCAAATTGTTCAAGTTGGGAGATGGCTGAGAATTGAGGATTGACTGTATTACAATTTACCTATTTTACTTTTGCTGCCTGTACTTTTGGTATCATACATGCAAGAAGTCATTGCCAAATCCATTGTCATGAAGGTTTCCCCTGTTTGTGTGTGTGTGTGTGTGTTTTGTTTTTGTTTTTCCTAAGCGTTCTGTAGTTTCAGTTCTTTCATGATCTATTTTGAGTTAATTTTACAGACACAGTGAACGGGAAGGGTCTGACTTCATCTTTTGCATATGGACATCCATGTTTCCCCACACCATTTATTGAAAAAGACATCCTTTCCTATTGAATGGACTTGGCACCCTTGCTGAAAATCATTTGACCATATATAAGAGGGGTAATTTCTGGAGTCTTATGTTCTATTGGCCTATATATCTGTTTTTATGCTAGTACCATATTGTTTTGATTGCAGTAACTTTGTAGTAAGTTTTGGGATGAGGTAGTGCAAGTCCTCTGGTTTTGTTCTTTTTCCAGATTGTTTTGGCTGTTCAGGGTCTCTTTATGATTCCACATGAATTTTAGGATGGCTTTTTCTGTTTTTGAAAAATTCATCATTGGGATTTTGATAGGGATTACATTGAATTTGTAGATTGCTTTGGGATATACAGACATTTTTAACAATAATGTCTTTCAATCCATGAACGTGGGATATTTCTCCACTCATTATTTACTGTCTTCTTTACTTTATTTCAGCCATATTTTCTACTTTTCAGTGTACAGAAGGTCTCTGACCTTCTTAGGTTTATTTCTAAGAATTTTATTCTTTTTGATGCTCTTGTACATGGAAGTGTTTTTAAAATTTGCTTTACAGATCTTCAGGTATAGAAGCACAACTGATTTCTGCATGTTGATTGTGTGTGCTGCAACTCTGATGAGTTCACTTATTCTAACAGCTTTTCAGTGGAATCTTTAGGATTTTTTATGTATAAGGTCATATCATCTGCAGAGATAATTTTATTTCTTCCTTTCCAATTTGGATACATTTTATTTGCCTATTTGCTTTGGTGGGACTTCTGGTATTATGTTGAATAGAAGTGGAAAGAGTGGATGTCCTTGGCTTGTTTATGACCATAGAGGAAAAGCTTTCAGTTTTTCACTATTGAGTATGATGTTAATTGTGCACTCTTTATATGCGATCATTATTACATCAAGAAATTTCCTTTTATACCTAGTTTGCTAAAGATTTTATCATGAAAGGGTGTGGAATTTTGTCAGATATTTTCATCTGCATAATTGACAAATATACATATATTTGACATATATAATTTGACAAATACACACACACAAATATATATATATAGTATTTGTCCATTCTGTAGGTTCAGCTATTATCTTTGCATTCCAGAAATAAGTCACTTGTTAATGGTGTATATTCTTTTTAACATGCTGCTGCACTTGGCTTGGTAGTATTTTGTTAAAAAATTTTATGTCAACATTCATCAGAAATATTAGTCTATTTTCTTAAAACATCTTTGTCAGGCCTTGGTATGAGGATAATGAGGACCTAGTAGAATGAGTTTGGGATTTTGCTTCCTCTTCAGTTTTTTAAAGTATATATTTATTGATTATGCTGTTATAGTTGTCCCAATTTTTTCTTCCCTTTATCCCCTCCTCCCAGCCCTGCCCCCACTCCAGCATCCCACTGTCCCCTCATTAGTTCAGGTACATGAATAGTACATATAAGTTCTTTGGCTACTCCACTTCCTATACTGTTCTTAACCTACCGCCGTCTATTTTGTGCCTACCTATTATGCTTTTTGTTCTCTGTACCTTTCCTCTGTATTCTCCCCCTCCCCACTCCATGTGATCTCCATTTCTTTTTTTAAAAGATATTTATTTTTAGAGAGAGGGGAGAGGAGGGAGGGAGAAAGAGAGGGAGAGAAACATCAATGTGTGGTTGCCTCTCACATGACCCCAACCAGAGACCCAACCCACAATCCAGACATGCGCCCTAGGCTGGGAATCGAACCGGCGACCCTTTGGTTCACAGGCCAGCATTCAGTCCACTGAGCCACATCATCCAGGGCTGATCTCCATTTCTGTGATTCTGTTTCTGTTCTAATTGTCGGCTTATTTTTTTGTTTTTGCTTTTGAGTCTTTAGTTTCCAGTGCTGAAACCCTGGGTTTCATGGTATGTCTTGCTCCCCCATTGTTCTTCTGGCTTACCTGCACACAAATGTGGGTGGTGCCCAGAAGGTCCACCACCTTGCCTTGCTGCATTCCCCCTCTGCTACCCCAGCTGCCCCTCTCTGTCCCTCCTGCCAGTCTGGATGAATGTTTCTTTAACTCCTTGGTTGTTGGACTTCCATGCAAATGATTTTCTGGCAGTTGTGGTGGTTTTTTGTTTTTAAATTGGCTGTTATACTTCTTTTGGTTGTATTAGGAAGTGAAATGTTTTTGCCTATGCCTCCATCTTGACTGGAATTCCCTCTTCAGTTTTTTGGGGAAAGTTTCTGTAAGGCTGCTGGTATTCTTTTCTAAATAAAGTCATCAGGTCATGGATTTTTCTTTGTAGGGAGTTTTTTTTATTACAGATTCAATCTCCTTACTAGTTATAGGTCTGTTCAGATAATTTTTTATTATTCATTTAAAAATTTTGTTTGTTACAGTTGTTTCAGTTATTTCCCCTTTTGTCCCCCTCTGCTCCCCCCCCCCCCCCACTTCCATAGTCATTGCCCATCCCCAGATTATTTCTTCATAATATATTCTTGGTTGGTGGTATGTTTCTGGAAATTTATCCATTTCTTCTATCTTTTACTGTATGTTAACATGTAGTTCATAGTACTTATCCTTTTTATTTCTGATTTTGATTTTTTAGCCATCTCTTTTCTTAGTTAATTTAGATAATGGGTTTCCAATTTTATTGAGATTTTAAAAAACAGCTCTTAGTTTTGGTGACTTTTCCTGTAAATTTTCTGGTCTTTTATTTTGGTTCTGATCTTTATTGTTTCTTTCCTTCTGCTAAATTTGGGCTTCATTTGTTCTTTTTCTCATTCTTTGAATTGTAAAGTTAGGTTATTGATTTGAATCTTCCTTTTTTTTTTTAATTTCAGCCAGATTTGTCAGTTGTTAACTAGATATATTATCAATATATAAAATATAAGGGTTTTCTTCTGAAACATTTAAGAGTACATTGCAGACATTAAGCTCCCTTTACCTCTAAATATATCAGTATTTGTTTCCTACAGACAAGAACAGCATTTTACATAACCACAGTATAATGGTCAAGTTCAGGAACTATAACATGGATATAATTTTGTTGTCTAATACCAGTCCATTTTCTGATTTCACCAGTCATCCCAGTGATGTCCCTAATTATAGCAATATTTTTCTGATCCAGTAATTTGGTCTACTTTAATCTGGAGAAGTCCCTCAGCCTTTCTTTTTTTTTTTTTTTTCCTATTTCTCCCATCCCCCCCCCCCCCACCCGGTCTCCCCCCTCCCTCCCATTTCCCCCCCCCCAGTCCTCATCTCTGTGTCTTTCATACTTGTTCCTCAAAATCCCTCCCCCTTTTTCCCCTTAAGTTCCCTTCCCTCTCCATGAATCTTCCTTCTTTTTTAATGTAAGTATTTACTGCTATAAACTTCTCTCTTAGCACTGCTGTTACTGTATTTCTTAAGTTTTGGTATGTTGTATTTTTATTTTCATTTGTTTCAAGAACCTTTTAAATTTCTCTTGTGATTTCTTGTTTGTCCCGTTGGTTATTTAAGAATGTGTGGTTTATGCCCTGGCTGGTGTAGCTCAGTGGATTGAGTGTGGGCCTGTGAACCAGAGTATCGCGGTTCGATTCCCAGTCAGGGCACATACCTGGGTTGCAGGCCAGTTCCCTGCAGGGGACACATGAGAGGCAACCATACAGTGATATTTTTCTCCCTCTCTCCTTCCTTTCCCCTCTAAAGATAAATAAATAAAATCTTAAAAAAAAAGAATGGTTTAATTTTCATGTTGTGATGGCTAGTTTTATTTCAAGTTGACTGGGCTAAGGGATACCAAAACAACTGGCAAAGCATTATTTCTGGGTATGCCTGTGATGGGGTTCAGGAAGCAAATAACATTTGAATCATTAGACTAAGTGAAGAAGATCCACCCTCATGAATGTGCGCAAATTCATCTAATCTTTTGAGGCCTGAATAGAACAAAAAGCAGAGGGAGGGTGAACTGGCTCTCTTTTGAGCTGGGACATTTATCTACTGCCCTCTGACATTGAACTCCTGGTTCTTGGGCCTTTGGACTATGGGACTTGTACCAGTTGCCTGCCTCCTACCCACCAAATTTTCAGACCTTCGCCCTTAGACTGGGAATTATATCATTGGTTCTTCTGGTTCTTAGGACTTCAGACTTGGACTAAATTACAACACTAACTTCCCTGGTAGTATAGCTTGCAGATAATGTGTTTAGGATTTTGCAATCTCGATCATCATGTCAGTCAACTCCAATAATAAATCCCTTCTATGTATCAACATATAGACTGTTGTTTCTGTTTTTCTGGAGAACGGTAATGTATTTGCATTTTTAAAGTTTTTCTTATGCTGATGGTTTCTAGGTTCATTCCATTGTATCGAGAAGAGATACTTTCTATGATTTCAGTCTTTTTTTATTTTCAGACTTGATTTTTTTTTGGGGGGGGCTAACATAAAGTCTATTCTGGAGACTATTCCATGTGTACTTCAGAAGAATGTGTTCTCTGCTATTGTTTAGTGGTCTATGTACATGTGTTAGGTCCAATTAATGTATAGTGGTGTTCAAGTCCTCTATTTTATTATGTATGGTTGTTCCCCTAATACTGAAAGTAGGGAATTAAAGTCTCCTACTAGTCTTTAGTTACTTTTTTTTTTCCCTTAAATTCTGTCAATGTTAGCTTTATAAATTTAAGAACTCTGATATTTGGCAAATAAATATTTATAATTGTTATATCTTCCTGATGAATCATCCTTTTTACCTTGATTGTCTTTTCAAATATACTTATCCCTTCTGATAGTTTTTGACATAAAGTCTATCTGATATTAGTATAGACACTTTTGTTCTCTTGTTACCTTTTGTTCAGAATATCTTTTTTCAGTTCTTATGTTTTCAGCCTATTTGTGTTTAGATATAATGTGAGTCTTTTGTATGCAGCATATTTTTGGATCCTTTTAAAAAATCTTGTCAGCCCATTTATGTCTTTTGACTGGCACTTTAATCTATGTGCATTTTCAAAAGAACATAAGCACCCCTATGTTCACTGCAGCATTATTTACAATCACCAAGATATGGAAGCAAAGTGTTGCTCAATAGATGAGTAGATAAAACAACTATGGGATATTTACCTAATGGAATATACTTGGCCATAAAAAAGAGGAAAATTTTATGCTTTGCAATAGTGGACGGACCTGGAGAACATTATGCTTAGTGAAATAATCCAGTCAGAGAAAGATGAATACCATATGATTTCACTCATATATGGAGTCTGATGAACTAAAATGACAAGGAAAATGGGGACAGACTCATAGATGGAAGATAGGATAACATTTGGGGGATGGGGTAGGTTTGGAGGTAGACAGATTGAGCAAAAAGGAAAAAGGACTCATGGACATGGACAACAATGTGGTGATTGCTGTGGGGAGAGAAATATAGGGAACTAAAAGGTAATGTAAAAAATACAATAAAGATTAAGCTAAAAGAAATCTATGTACATTTGAAGTAATTACTGATATGAACAGATTTAGCATGCCATTTTGATACTGTTTTCTGTATTTCTTGTGGCTTTTTGTGCCCCTCATTACTCCCCTACTGCCTTCCTTTGTGTCTCTCTGATTTTCTTTCTTGTAATGATTTCCTCTCATTTCCTTTTCTGTATGTTCAATAAATATTTTCTTTCTAGTTATCATTTTGATCATATAAAATACCTTATAAAATCATAAAAACTCTATTCCTTTATAGTAATGTCCTCCTATTATGATTATTACAAATTACATCTTTATATTCTGTGTACCCATTAATGTAGAGTTATAAGGCATTTTTAGGCTTTTGTCCCTTAAAACCTACACAGTAATTAAAAGTGGATTAATGCAACAAAATTATGGTAATACATGATTTGTCCAGATATTTACTTTTATTGGGTAATTTTATACTTTCATATGACATCATGTTGCTCGCTAGCATCCTTTTATTTCAGTTGATAGAACTCATGCTTTTTTAAAAAATCCTCACCCAAGAACATATTTATTGATTTTAGAGAGAGAGGAACGAGGGCAGAGAGAGAAACATCAATTTGTTCTGTTTATTTATGTATTAATTGGTTGATTCTTGTATGTGTTGACTGGATATCGAACCCACAACCTTGTCGTATAAGGATGATACTCTAACCAACTGAGCTTCCTGGCCAGGGCTTCCAGTCACATCTTGAGTGACTAGAATGTTATCCACATCCTGTCTAGTTGTACATTAGGCATTGCAGATTCTTTTCTCTTCATGGCGCCAGTACCTTTTATTACTCTTTGTTAAAAGAATGAAAATGGTAACAAAAACTATTGTGATGTAGCACTGGCTTTTCTTTTGTGAGTATACTATTTCTGCCATGATTTTGAAGTAAAGATGTTATATTGTCAAGCCAAAGAAGGGTTGTTTTTTGTTCTTTTGTGTAGTAGACCGCTCTGCCTGATTTTAGGAATTGTATCTCTACCCCTTGTGGCTCAGGGCGAGAGACGACCTTTGGAATCCCAGCCTCAGGAGACAAAGCCTGTCTCTGGCAGCAAATGCTGCCTCAGTTCCTCTCCCTGCCCCCAGAGCTTGGTCGGAAGTCAGTGATGGGAAAGACCCCTCACAGCGGGGGGCAACCTAAGCCAGACTCGATCACCTGGGAGGCCTTCATGGAAGGACTCACGGGGTTGCAACAGAGAGCATTGGACTCTCGCCCCCAGCTTTGTCAAAGCCCGAGTCCCCATGTGTTCTGGGAGAAGTGCTTCCTGGCTCTAATCCCCTTAAGCCTGGATACCTGATGGGGAGAGGTGCAGCTCCTTGCCTGGCCAGAGCGTGCCCTGGGGAAAAATCTGGTACCACAAAGACTTGCTGATAAACCTGTGAAATCTGCTCTGCTAAGAGTGCTTTCATTCATATGATAAGTGTCTGAGAGGAAATGAGTATGTCTCCCAAAGTTTCTGCAACTCTCTTCCTGACAGCACTGACTCATAGTAAGCCCTCAGATCTCTTTGAAATGTTATCTACTGTTTGATCCTTGCCACCCTGTATTCCTGTGTATTACAACCCAATGAAAGGCTATGGAAGAGGGCGCTCAGGGCCTTTTTCTTCTCAGAGAAACTGGCTGCTGCTGGCCTCTTTCTCCCAAGAGAAACTGGACACAGCCCACTCCTCCATACTCAAACAGATCTCATCTTGTCTCGGCCATATTTATTCACTCACGCATGTCCGTGGCACCGGGGGGACCTTGCGAAAGTGGACGCCTCCACACTTTTATAACCATCTGACCAATGGGTGATGGTTTATTGGTAGGGGAAACCTTACTAATGTCTTATGGATTTAACATCCAGTTGGGCAGCACTGGAGATTGGTCAGTATGTAGGAACCAGCCAAGGGTGTGGTTGTACATCCCAACTGGCGGTAAGTGTGGAAGTAACAACCACTAAAACCTCTCCAATGTGTGGCAGATGCTTCTCACATTGTACTGTTTATACCCCTACAGGACATCAATTCAAAGGAAACACCACCCATTAACCCTGGGTGATGGGATAGTTACAGCAGTTTAATTAGATGACCAAGTAATCCCTCATAGTGGCTATTATGTTTGACTGCTATGTGGCAGGACAGTCTCACCCACTCTCACTCTTGAACATTCAGAAGGCTCTGTAATGTGTTTGGACAGTCTCACCCACTCTCACTCTTGAACATTCAGAAGGCTCTGTAATGTGTTTATGTCAGTACATTCACCATTCTTTTTACTTGGCAGCTTGATCTAATTCCTCCTCTCAAATTTCATCCTTACTGAATGCCCCAGACACATCCAACCAAATGCCCAGTGACACGTTAATACACCGTGCATTGCAAGGTTCCATCCTCAACTTGTCATCCACTATGCATTTCTCTAACTGTAGGACTCTTCCTCTATATGAATGGTTAGTATAAATTCTGCTTTTCTGCAGTGTTTGAATCCAGACTCATCCACCTGACCTCATTTGCTGTACCAGCTAGGCTACTGAGGTAAGATGGGTTATTATTGGCAATATAGCCACAAAATAATTATTGGACCAATAAAACACAACAGTATGTTTTATGTATTAATCCTGTGAACCAAAAACATAAATAAATGTTATGGGTTATTTGAACCCAGGGATGTTTTCTTAGTGTGGACATTTTTTAAAAATTATTTTTCAAGTACAGTTTTCTGCCTTTTAGTCCCTTCCCAGCCCACCCCCCTCGTGCTCCCCACCTCCCTCCCATTTCCACCTCCCTTAGCTGTTGTCCATGTGTCCTTTATACTAGTTCCTCTAAATCCCTCCCCTTTTTCCCCTGAAATTCCCTCCTCTCTCCCCTCTGGTCTCTACGCCCCTGTTCTCTATTTCAGTGTCTTTGTTTTTATTTTGCTTGCTTGTTTGTTTTGTTGCTTAGCTTCCTGTTAAAGGTGAGATCATATGTATTTGTCTTTCAACACCTGGCTTATTTCACTCAGCATAATGCTTTCTAGTTCCATCCATGCTGTTGCAAAGGGTAGGAGCTCTTTCTTTCTTTCTGCTGCATAGAATTCCATTGTGTATATGTACCACAATTTTTTGATCCATTCATTTACTGACAGGCACCTAGGTTTACGCGTGGACATTTTTGGCCTTGAGGGCTAAATCTCAAGGACTATTTGGCATGAACCAAATGAGCTCATGGACATTTTTGGTAGGGACAAACAAATTTCAAGGACCTGTTAGCATAGATCACATGTGTCCATGGACATTTTGGACAGGACCAAGTATCAAGGATCTTCTAGTGTGGACCAAATGTCTCAGTGACATTTTGGACAGGACCAAATGTCTGCTAATCTCTAGTAAGTAGCAAAAGGTTGAGGTTCATATCTGGTATGTCTGGCTCAAAGCCAGCACTATTTCATTTCTTCAAATAGCCCAAATCAAAAGAACACAAGTGAGCTAAGAGAACTTACTGCTTTTATACATTTGTTTTCTGAAATAAATAGCACTATTTCCTTGGTGATATTATATATTATTCTTTAAATCTAGCTAGTCTTTTGTTGGCTTTGTTCCTTCTAAGGAGATATTCTTTCCAGTCTAAAATCTCCAAAGGATTTTCAGGGTAAAACACATTTCAAGATGTGCAATCACATGGAAGAATGAAAATCTTTTATAATAATTGTTTGCTAAAATGACAGCTCTACTTAACAGAAGCCATTAAAATATTTACAAAGTAGCAGCTGCTCTTACAAAAAAAATATGGCTTTTGGAGGCATAAAAACAAACAAGTTGATAAGTACAAGATAAGCCATTTGTCGGCTTCTTTGTGTACATAGCACAATATATAGAAATTCTGATATTTACAGAGCAATTATAATATAAAGCCTTTTAAGTTAAAAGGACACAGCCTCAGTTAGAACAGTTTACAAGAATTCTTCATACTGATCTTTTAAACAATTTAGGAAGTCCCCAACATTATTCTTCTAAGAAATGTTAGATTTTTGGTGTATTTTTTAAAAAGTTTTGTTCTAAAGACACTGAAATAGAGAACAAGTGGGCAGCGACCAGAGGGGAGAGGGAAGGGAACTTAAGGGGAAAAAGGGGGAGGGATTTTGAGGAACAAGTATGGAAGACACAGAGATGAGGACTGGGGGGGGGGAATGGGAGGGAGGGGGGAGACCGGGCGGGGGGGGTGGGGTGGGATGGGAGAAATAGATAAAAAAAAATGTACTTGAAAAGTAACTAAATAAAATTTAATATTAAAAAAAAGTTTTGTTCTTAAAGATAAATTTGCATTTGATACATGTGTATATATAATTTTATATATGTATATATATATAAAATTCTCTCCCTATTCAATTCTGTTGAGTTCTTTATGGAACTAGAATTTCAGCCAGTGGTTTTCTGAAAATAATTACAAATCATAGGAAATAGACCAAGAGAACAAAAATGTTTAAAAGCAACTGAACATTTGCATTGTTATGCCTTAACTTACTAATTTCACATTTTATAAATAAATTGAGCAGTTGATTTTGTTTTTTTAAAAAACAAATCCTTTAAAAAAGCAAATATTAATTATTAAAATTCTGTAATATTGGTTATTTTTAGGTTTTCTCAAAAGAGAACAATGATACCTGATTATTACAACCTCAGGTTATTTTTGAAGAAAGGGAAAGATACAGAAAAAGTGGCTTTTGGCAAAATCTTTTTTAAAAATTTTATTTACTTTTAGAGAGAGGGGAAGGGAGGGAGAAAGAGGGAGCAAACATCTATCAGTTGCCTCTCTCACGACTCTCACTGGGGATCTGGCCCACATGTGCCCCAACTGGGAACTGAACTGACAACCTTTTGGTTCACAGGCTGGCACTCAATCCACTGAGCCACACCAGCCAGGGCATTCATCCCACATTTTTGATAGGTGTATTCTATTACTTACAGCCCTTATAACTATTGTTTTTTATTGTGGTAAAAAATACATAACATTTTATCATCTCATCATGCAAAACTGACCCACTTTCAAGTAGAGTCAGTCCCCCCCCTTAAGATGGTTCAACTTAAGATTTTTCAACTTTACAGTGGAGTGAAAGTGGGTTTCTACTCAATTTAGTAGAAACCTGATAAGCTAAGTTATGATGTTTGGTAGATTACATGCATTAAATGCATTTTTAACTTACAATATTGTTAACTAAGATGGGTTTGTTGGGATGTAATCCCATTATAAGTCGAGGAGCACTTATTTCAGCAATGTGAAACATGCTCACATTGTTTACAACAGATCTCTAGAACTTTTTCACTTAGGAAAAATGAAACTCTGTACCCATTAAAACTAATTGTACCCCCCTCCATCACGCTACTACTTCTCTTCTTTCTGTTTGATGACCTTTGATACTGCACATGAGTAGAATCATACAGAATTTGTACATTGTGATAGGTTTCATCATTTAGTTTCATAGGTTGATATATTTATAATGTTTACCAGTGGACCTTATTTAGGTGTCAGTCATTTTGGTTGTCTGATCTCTTTCTGTAGTAGATTCCCCAGTAATGGCTCATGGGAATAATAGGTTGTTTTGGCTGAATATAAAATTTTTGGCTCATGTTTTCTTTTCTTGAGCATCTTAAGTATATTACTCCATTATTATGTTCTGGAATAAAGTGTTGCTATAAAAAATGATCATAACCTGATTTTATTTGCTGCAATAAAGTGTTGTCATCAGAAAGCAATCATAACTGCCCTGGACAGGTGGCTCATTTGGTTGGGGCATCATCCTGGTATACATGAAAGGTTGTGCATGCGATTCCCAGTCAGGGCACATACCTAATTCAATCCATGGTTGGGGTGCATACAGGAGGCAGGTGATTGATATTTCTCTCTTACATTGATTTTTTTCTCTCTCTCTCTCTCTGAAATCAGTAAATGTGCCATGGCCTCTATGGTTTGGTTGGAGCATTGTTCCATAAACCAAAAGGGTCATGGGTTTGATTTCCGGTCAGGGCACCTGTCTACAGGTGTTGCAGTTCTGTGTACAGGAGGCAGCCAATAGATGTTTTTCTCACGTCAATGTTCCTCTTTCTTTTTCCCTGGAATAAAAAATATATAGATATAAAATCAATAAACATATCCTCAAGTGAGGATTAAAAAAGTGATCATAATTTGATTCTGTTCCCTTTATAAGGACTTAGTGTTTTTGTCTGATCACCCCAAGGATTATTTTGTTTATTTTCTTTAAAGTCCAAAAATTTCATTAATATATGTCTTGATATAGAAAATTTTGGGCTGCTTTTTCAAGATATGTGATACACCCTTTCATTTTGCAGTATAAAGTCTTTTTTATTTCAGAGAAATTTTCTTTTAAGAGTTTTTTTTAGGATCTATTCTATTGTATTGCTTTGGTTATTCTTCTTTAGGAACTTATACATATGTTGGATCTTCTTTGTGTAGTATCTCTAGCACTTTCTCTTGTCTTTTTTATCTCTTCCTCATTTTTTTCAGATTTAATATATTTTATTCAAAATACACACTTTTATTATTGAGGTATAAGTGATATAGCATTATATTTGTTTCAGGTATATTATGTAATAGTTGATATTATATTATAAATTGATCAAAACAAGTCCAGTTAATATCCATCACCATACATAGTTATAATTTTTTTCTTGTGATGAGAACTTTCAAGATACACTCTTCTAGCAAATTTCAAAACATGCAAGACAGTGTAATTAACTGTATTCACCATGCTATCCATTACATGACTCACTTTATACCAGAAATTTGTACTTTTGACCCTATTCACTCATTCTTCCCTACCGTGATGTTCCCCTTGCCCGCTTCAGAAAACCATTAGTCTGTTCTCTATACTAACGAGCTCATTTTTGTTGTTTTTTAAATTCTACCATAAGTGAGATCATCCAGTATCTATCTTTTCCCCTCTGACTATTTCAGTTATCATAGTACCTTCAAATACATCCATATTGTCACAAATGACAAGATTTCATTCTTTTCTTGTGGTTGAATAATATTGCATTATGTATATGTATATGTATATATATATACCACATCTTCTTATCCATTCACTTATTGATGAACACTTAGGTGGTATCCATATCTTGGCTATTGTAAATAATGCTGCAATGAACATGTGGGTGCAGATATCTTTTTTTAAGTGAGTGTCTTTGTTTCCTGCAGATTAATACTCAGAAGTGGGTTTACTGAATCATATGGTAGTTCTATCTTAAGTTTTTTGAGGAACCTTCATACTATTTTCCATAGTGGTGACACCAACTTGCATTCCCACCAATAATGTATAACAGTTCCCTTTTTTCCACATCCTTGCCAACATTTGTTATTTCTTGATGAGGACACTGGCAAGCAGTGTCTGCTGCATTGTGGATGAGACATAAGACAAATTCACATGGACTACTGAGTCCTGTGCACGAAAAGGGATGGCATAGCCACTCTTTCAAGAGGAAAGCACACCAACCCTTGCCTTGACAGGGTTTTATTGTTTTTCTGGGCACATTACACTGAGGATGGTCCTCATTTACTATGCACAGGTTCGCTTTAGGTGGTTACCTTTTACAGAAAACAAAGGAGACAATGCAACTAATCACATCAGAGAAGAAGGGTATTTGAAAATGCAAAGGGAAAAGTGGTTGAACTGGTTGCACTCATCCCCGGAAGGCTTAGCATAGATTTTAAGGAATCACTTTAAAGATATGTAGTAAATGCTCCATTACTTCCATCCAAGATGGAGGTGTAGGTGGAAACATTGTGCCTCCTTGCACAACCAAAACTAAGGACAACAAAGATTTAGAAACAAAAACATGACGAGAATAGACAGAAAATTGGACTATATGGAAATCTGACAACCATTCATACAAACAGGTAATAGGGGCGAAGTCCGCAGCCAGCAGAGATAAGTTGGCAGGAAAAGGTGGGGGCTGGCATTCCCGGGTGTGTAGGCAGCATGGGACTAGCAGACCCCAGGTGAGGGGAGAAAACGAGCACACCCAGTGAGGTGTGCAGGGTGGTTGGCTGACCGCGCTCACACATTTGCGTGCAGATAAACCAGGCAGAAACGGGCAGCGAGACAGACTGAGCAACCCAGGGCCCCAGCACCATGAAATAAAGCCTAAAAGCACCAGATTGAAAAGGTGCTGGGAAAGACTCCCAGCCTCACAGGAGAGTTAATTGGAGAGACCCACAGGGTCCTAGAATGTACACAAGCCCAACCACCTGGGAACCAGCATCAGAAGGGCCCAGTTTGCTTGTGGGAAGCAGCAGAGGGGACTGAAGTCTGAGAGAGAGCAGAGCAGATGCCATTGTTCCCTCTCTGACTCCGCCCATACACACAGCATCACAACCCGGCAAAGTGGGTTGCCCCACCCTGGTGAATACCTGAGGCTCCTCCTGTCACTACATAACAGGCATGGCCAGATGCCCCCCCCCAAAAAAAATGGCTCAAATGCAAGAAGAAATCAAAGACCCAGAGCAAATACTTTTAAACGACCAAGAGATAGCCAACCTATCAGATACACAGTTCAAAACACTGGTGATCAGGATGCTCATAGAACTGGTTGATTTTGGTCACAAATTAGATGAAAAAATGAAGGCTACACTAAGTGAAATGAAACGAAATGCACAGGGAACCAATACTGATGGAAATAAAACTGGGACTCAAATCAATGGAGTGGACTAGAAGGAAGAAAGAAACATTCAACCAGAAAAGAATGAAGAAACAAGAATTCAAAAAAATGAGAGACTTAGGAACATCCAGGACATCTTGAAACACTCCAACATCCGAATTATAGGAGTACCAGAAGGGGAAGAGGAACAGCCACAAGTGGAAAACTTACCTGAACAAATAATAAAGGAGAATTTCCCCAGTCTGGCAAAGGCAATAGACTTCCAGGAAATCCAGGAAGCTCAGAGGGTCCCAAAGAAGTTGGACCCAAAGAGGAAAACACCAAGGCACATCATAATTACATTAGCCAAGATTAAAATGAAGGAGAGAATCCTAGAAGCAGCGAGAGATAAGGGGATAGTCACCTACAAAGGAGTTCCCATCAGACTGTCAGCGGATTTCTCAAAAGAGATCTTACAGGCAAGAAGGGGCTGGAAAGAAGTATTCCAAGTCATGGAAGGCAAGGACCTCCATCCAAGATTGCTCTATCCAGCAAAGCTTTCATTTAGAATGGAAGGGCAGATAAAATGCTTCTCAGATAAGGTCAAGTTCAAGGAGATCATTATCACCAAGCCCTTATTCTACAAAATGTTAAAGGGATTTACCTAAGAAAAAGAAGATAAAAAAGATGAACAGTGAAAGGACAGCAAACTCACAGTTACTAACAACCACATCTAAAACAAAAGCAATCTAAGTGGACAGCTAAAACAACAGTGGAGCCACAAAAATGGAGATGACTTGGAGGGTTAGCCACAGGGAAGTGGGAGGAGGAGAAGGGGGGAGAAGGTACAGAGAATAAGTAGCATAGACAGTGGGGAGAAAATAGACAGGGGGAAAGCAAGAGTAGTGTGGAAAATGTTGAAGCTAAAGTACTTATGACCCATGGACGTGAACTAAAGTGGGGGAATGTAGGTGGGAGGGGGTGTACAGGGTGGAGGGGAAGGAAGGGGGTAAATGGGAAAAGTGTAATGTCATAATGAATAAAATATATTATAAAAAACAAAAATATTTAGTAAATGTTCACTGCCTAAATTCAGGGTGAGGGAGTTTTAGCAAAAACCAAATCTCAAAGTGGCCTAGGTACAAATCAGGCCTGAACCAATCCATGGGCGTGGGTCCTGTGTACAGGACATTGCTTTTCAATGGCCTTTCTCAGTGGGAGCTGAGCCCCCGCCATGCAGAACAGTCTCCTATGATTTTGTGTCTTTTTGATAATAGACATTTTTCCCAGGTGTGAGGTGATGTGTCATCGTGGTTTTGATTTGCATTTCTCTGATGATCAGTGATGGTAAGCATATTTTCATATACCTGTTAGCCACTCTTATGTCTTGTTTGGGAAAATTTCTACTTAGATCATCTGTCCATTTTGTAATTGTATTATTTGTCTCTTTTTTCTGTTGTGTTGTATGAGTTCTTTTATTTCAAATATTAACCCCTTATCAACAATATGATTTGCAGATCCTTTCTCCTAATCTGTAAGTTACCTTTTCATTTTGTTGGTTTCCTCTACTTATTTTCTATTTTCAGGTGTTTTTCTCCTTTAAATTCTCTAGTTATCATAAGTCATATGATTTTGTTCTTGTGGTCCTTCTAGTTTGACCTTCATCTCTGAAATTATTTTTCTTTATTATAATTTTCTTAATTCTTTCATATCAAAAAAAATCTTCTGTTATCACATTTCTTAGTTTCTCCTCGAGAAACTAAGTTTCTCTAGGAACAACATACTGATTTATGTTTTTTCATAACTTCTATCATTATATCAATTTAAGCTTATTTTAGAATATTAGGGTTAGTTTTCATCTGTTTGTGGTAACATCATTCTGTAGTGTTTTCACTGTTGCTAGGAAAATTATTCTACTCCTTACTCTGTTTTTTTAACACTGTGTGTGCAATTCGGTTGGAATCTTATATTGTTACTCATTTTTTATGAGAAATTGAGTTTTCTATACATTTAAGACAGATTGGGCCATGATAATTTTTTATCTTCATAGATCTGGAGCACATTAGTCTCTTGTGTTCATCAAGTAGTCAAAAATATGGTTTCCTCTTGTCTTAGTTCATTTAGGTTGCTATATCAAAATACCACAGACTGGATAGCTGATAAATGATAGGAATTTATTTCTTATAGTTCTGGAGGTTAAAAGCCCCAAAATAGGTCATGTGCTTGTGAAGGCCCTCTTCTAGGTTAGAGACTGTCAACTTCTCACTGTCCTTATGTGGTATAAGGGGGCAAGGGATCTCTCTGTGGCCTGTTTTATAAAGACAGTAATCTAATCCCTTCATTGGGGCTCCAACCTTGTAATCTAATCAACTTCCATAGGCCCCATCCCACTACCATCACCTTAGGGGTAAGGGTTTCAATGTATGTATTTGGGGGGGACATATTCAGCCCATAGCACCTATATTCTTCCCTTTAATTTCAACCTCTTTTTTTTCCCCTGTGGCCCTGTTGTGCCTATTAAGCTGAATTTGGGCTCTACTCTCATTGTTTCTTCTCAGTTTAGGGAATTATCTAGAAATGGTTGATTCGTTAGTTTTAAGTATTTGTAGGACCCAGAATCTAGACTATTCCAGCACCTCTATACCTTCTCACAGTCTAACTGTATTTACAAATTATAGTCTACAGTGCTCCTCAAGTTTCTCCTCATGTTCTGAGAATGACCCTACAAAATTTTCCAGTTCTCCATATCTCAGGGCCATAAAGGCCCCTTACTTTTTTTCTACTTCTCCCATTAATTTTTATTATTTGCTTGCATGTGTGAGCCCTCACATTCATAGTCTTTATTCATGCTGAGAATCAACATGCAATGAGCTTTTGCTCTTCTCTTTCATGAGTGGTTTCTGTCCCCCCTGAGCTACACTAAAGACACCTGCATTACTACTTCACAAGTGCACAGTCCCAGTCAATTCCCTAACTGGCAGTGTCCCTGGAGTGGGTTGTGTCTACCTAATGTGACTGGGTGCTTGGAGCCAGAAGCAAGAGGTCCTGGGGTCAGTGAAAAACAACAACAACAAAAAAAACAGTTAGTAGTGGCATTTCACAGGTGGCCCACAATGCTGTCCCATCCCACCCTTTCAGGGTAGGGATGTGGTAGTGGGGGGTGTGTGTACCAGGAACCTCCCATTTATTATACACCTCTTGAGTCTCTTTGTTGTTCCAGAATAGAGTCAAGCCCAGCAAAGCCTTTCTTCCTTGCTGATTCTGCAAAGTCTAGTCCCTTGGCTGTGGTTTTGCTGGATAGTAGGTAGGGACATTCAGACTCATTCATTTGTTCATGCATGTCACTAATTAGATCATGAAGCATTTGACCACCTTAAGAAAATCATAGTTACTCCATCACTTATCTGTGATTCACTGAATTTCTTCACTTCAGTTTCCAGAGGACTAGGTAGAAATCACATTATTTTAACACCCATTTGGGCCTTCACAATCCCATGAAGTTTTCAGTGCATCTTATATTTGTTGGTGATTTGTCCATACTACTTATATTGGGGAGTTTATAAGAATATGTCTTCTACTAGATTTTGCTCTAGATGATTGAGGTTTCAAGATTAAAATACTGCACATAATAATATGCCATCATCTCAAAATTTTTTGGCAGCATTGATTTTTATAAAAACAGGGAATAACCCAAACATCCAGCAATAGAATATTGGTCAAACAAACTAGTGTGTCCACATAATTGAACAGTAGCTGTTAAAAAAGAGAAGGGGTCAATCTATATATACTCATATAGAGCTTTACAGAATATTTTGTTAAATTCTTTTTAAAAGGTAATTTGTAAAACAGGAAGTAATGTACAGCCATATTTTGTTAAAGATGTGTGAAAAGGCCCTGACCAGTGTGGTTCAGTTAGTTGGAAAACTGTCCCATAAACCAAAAGGCTGTGGTTTAATTTCCTGTCAGGGAGCATACCTGGGTTGTGGTTTCAGTCCTGGTCAGGGCGCATATGAGAGGCAACTCAATATTTCTCTCTCACGTCACTGTTCCTCTCCCTCTCTCTCTTCTTCCCTTACCCTCTCTAAAATTGGTGAGCATGTCTTTGAGTGAGGATAAATAATTTAATTAATGAAAGTATGAGACCTCCTTTCTCTCCCATTTAAAAATATGTGAAAGAGGGGAAAAGCTAGAAAAATACATAATATTAAGATTCCTTTTCTGGTGGGTAGAATTATACAGAAGTTTTACTTTTCAAATTAAACATTTCATCAGTGTTTAAATTATATATATGTTATATATAAAATTTATAACAAGAAAGTATATATTTTTAAAACAATGATTATTCTATAAAATTATATAACATAAAATTAACATATGTATAATTGTAAATTATACACACATACACACATATATACACCCACATAACAATTAATATTACTTGCCTCTGAAGAGAAAACTGGTGAATACAAAGTGGACTTGGGATTAGAACTTTTCACTAGATACTATAACTTTTGAATTGTGAACTGTGTGTGTATTCTTTTTTCAAAAAATAAATGTAATTTAAAATTTCAAAAAATATGCATATACATTTAAAACTTATCTAAAATGAGCAATTTAGTAAATGGCCAAAATTAATTGCCTTTTTTCTAAAAATGTATTAGCACATGAATTTTTTAAACAGAATAAGTGAAACCAAACATTTTATACTGAAAACTGATGTTTTCTATGAAGGACTACTTCAACAATAATATGGCCTAAAGACAATGCATTAGGTTCATTTAGAAGACATATTTTAAATGGCATTACTTTCAAATATTTATTCTGGCAAGTCATTGATAGGCTTTTTAAAATGTGTCAAATACTTTAAACAAGATTTAAAAAAAAATCTCAGTGACAGGTTTTTTCTTTGAGGCATAGAAATCCATAAAACAAGAACCAAGATAATCTGTTAGAACAAGAGTCACAAGCTATGGCTAGGCCAGATCCAGCCTGGTGCCTGTTTTTCTGCAACCTTATAATCTAAGAATGATTTTTAGATTTATAAATATTGGAAAAAAGTCAAAGAGGAATTATATTTTGTGACATGTGAACATTATATGAAATTTATATTTTAGTGTGCATAAATAAAGTTTTATTGGAACCTGATTTTAATATTCACTTATGTATTGTCTGGTGGCTTTTGCAGAACAGCATTAAGTAGTTGTGACAGAAATGGTATGCCCCACAATTAACATATATTTACTGTTTCTGTAATATTTACTGTTTCGCCCTTTGTAGAAATATTTGCTGACTTCTGTTTTATTAACATAGAAAAGCTGGGTTTATAGAATCAAAGGTTTTAAATAATCTCTTCAGTTTTATTTTAGTTCTGACAGAGTAATCAACAAAACAATTGATTTGATCCTCAATTAGTAGTTTTTCATTCATGACTTAGATAAATTCTCAAGACCAAAAATAAAGTACGTGAAATAGCTTTCTTTCTCCTGAACTAAAATCTTACCTCACAGCTGTCATCCTAGAGTAAAATGGAAGACTAACATATCATTTTGTGCTGGGCCACATAATTAATGGACCAGTGCACACATTGATAGGTTTAGATGAAAAGTGACTGAAATTTGAACTGTTAGCTTTCCCTTTTCTTGTTACTTCAAAACTAGTTTGGGCTTTAAACATCAACTTACAGGTGTTTATCTTTTCTTACTTGTCACATAATAGGATTCCTGAGACATAGTTTTATGGTTTGGTCCACCTAAGAAAGAAAAACCCAAGAATCCTACAATTTAGTCCACAGATAAAGACTAAACTACCTAATGTCTCTTTAGGTTGCCTCCATCCATTGATGTACCCTTCATATGCATTCAGATATGAAAAATTAGAAGTGTCACTATTGAATACTAAGTTACCAGGCAATTACAGAGAAAGGTCTTTTCTTCAAAGTTTGAGCACTGACCAAAATTCAATTTGCTAATTCCCAGTAAAAGGATTAAAAATTTTAATACTAATCTAAAAGCCCAGACATTTGAATTATTACCTTATTGAAATTAGACCATAAAAGTTATTTTACTGCAAGTGAGGTTTTTGATCTTGGAAGAAAGGGATGAGGCATTTCCACTAACTATATTGTGCTTTTCTGTACAATTAGAATTTATTTGATGAGTTAGTATTACTTTTAGTATTAATACTAAGATTAAATTAGCTAATATTCAGGATAGAATATTTAGAATATTATTAGTTATAAGTCAGTAAACTATAATATTTGTTTTCATCCCTTATTTCAGTTCAAAACTGTGTGGTTGTTAGAAAAGTATGATGTACACATACATTTGTTTCTGCATTTATTTTAATATTTTAATGTAAAATTAAGCATTTCTCATAAAATATAACATGCTATAAAATGCACATTTTTCCTGTAGTTCTTTATAGAGACAGTAAAGGTCTCTAGTGAAGCTTTCAGTAGTAATAGCAATTTTAATTCAGTCTATATATTGTTGTACTACAATACATTATTAATGTTACTTTAAAATGCTGGTTAAAACTTGCCAACAATTAATGAAATCACTTTCTTTGTCCTCAATCTGGAATAGTTGCTGAGATAATGAAGGCTGAATTACCTAATTGTGATGTTTAAATATACAACTGATATGTGTGCATAGTGTCATAAATCTTTTTTGCATTGCTCTTTACTGTTTGGGTTTTATTATTTAATTTTTTTCCAGATGGACAATTTTATGAGCCAAAACATAGGAACATTTTCTGAATTTACCTTTAGGCATTAAGACAAAAAAAAAAGTAGTGGTATTATAAACCTGACTTGTTTAAAACATCACTATGCTACTTTGAATGACAGTTTACAATTTACAAGTAGGGTGTGGCTAATAAAGTCACTGAAGCAGACATAAGCATAGGTTTTCTCTTATACACACTTCTGGTCTGTCAGTTACACCTCCCAAATGCTTTGTTGCACAGGCATGCCAATAACTAAAACCACATTTTACCACTCTTATACCCAAAGGCTTTTAAAAGGCCATGCAATCAAGTGTTTGGATGGGAGAAATAGATTAAAAAAATGTACTTGAAAAGTAACTAAATAAAATTTAATATTAAAAAAAAAGTGTTTGAAAACCCCAGATTAAAGTTGAAGTCTTCAAACACAGATTTCCATCTAAAAAGAGTAAAATTTTCTTGTGATTGAATAATGTATTATAAAAATAATGAAATTTATAATTTAAAAAAACTATTACAACTTTGGTTTTAAAGTACTTGTTCTGCCTTGTTTTCAACATTTTCTATGTAATAACTTTTATATATCTAGAAATTGTTAACACAAATGACTTAGATATATATGTATGTTATCTTCAGTGGCTTAATGCATATTAAGGTCTAGTGAAAACAACACAGCAACAAAAAACTCTATGGCTATATGCTGCCTACATCCCCTTCCCCTGCTTCCCCAAACACAGCATCCTTAGTAATTTTTTCTTATTTATTTATGTATTATGTCTATATTCTATCTTTTGTGGTACATATTTTAACTTAAAGGCATAGATGGATGGTAGAAGCAGGGTTTAAGCCAGTAAAAATTCTACACGTGTTTTAGCACTCTTTAGTTTTAGAAAATTGGTTCTCATCATAGCAGATTTCAAAACTGGACATGAAGTTGTTGGGAATTGTTACTTCTTGCGTATCTTTTGTGATTGGAGTGTGGGGTGAGAAAGTAACTTGAGAGATGTAGGGAGCAGCTGAAGTGTGGTGAAGCTGAAGTGTGGTGAAGCTGAATGAACACTTAAAACTTTAAGCTGAATATGAGGTAGTTGGTTCCAGCATGACTCCAGAAGTCTCTAGGCTACTTTTAGCTAAAATGGATAATATGGATGTGTCCTGGAAGAAAATGGTGTCTCCAACTTTGATTATGTCTCCTGATGACTACTGTCTATTGTTTGGTACATTGGAAGGTTTTTTCTTATCTTTTTAGGTTTCTTAGCCTAAAGTCCTTCTGAACTAGTGATTGGTAAGAGTTAATGAAGTTACCTAGTGGTGCAGGAAAAAAGCAGGTTTAGAAGTTAAAATTACTATGCAGTGATATTCTGTAAATAAATTATTTATTGGCCATAGTAACCCTCTAGTACAGGACTTCTGTTTTTGTTTTTCTTTTTGATACATTGAACCAGGTGTATTTGCAGATGACTTCCCCATCTCCTTGTCTATATTCCTTTAGGGGCTTGTCTCTAAAAGGTTCTTGATTAGGCATAGCTACTCATGCATGTCCACTTGCTTGCTCTTAATTGTCTCAGTTAATTAAAATGATGTGGATAATTTATGATCAAAACTGAAGCAAAACCTAATACATTTTTGAGATCGTTCATTAAACAGGGCAATGTGGTTAGAAAAATGGTAGATGAAATAACCTGTGAACCCCAGAAAAGTTTAAAAGTCTTCGATGAGAGGTGTGGGTTGTTCCATTTAGGGTTGGATCCCTTTCCATAGTTGGATAGAACACTACTGAGGAGAGTCAACTTCAGGCTGTCAGAGATACATTCTTAGGCATTAGCCCAATGGTGGTATTCTTGTAGGCTTAACTGCCAAAGCTGAATTGCTTTGCCTAGACAGAGACTCATATAAAGTTGAAACTAAGGATAAAAATAAAAATTTCATCCATATATATGATTATTCCTAAGACCAACCTTTGGAATTGAACTGAAGCACTTCATGGGTTTAAGGACATCACAGGTTACTTTTAATTTAAGAGTGTGTAGAGAGCTTTTCCACTTACAGGTGCACCCTATAAATCACAGGTGGCAAACACAAGGCCCACGGGCTGAATCCGTCCTTCCACCTTGTTGCTACCTGGCAGCAGCACTGAGATCCTTGCCCCTAGTTACATTTATACAGTCCTAAAATTACATTTTGATCATAGAAAGCAACCAAGAGGCTGATGCAGCCCCCGGTGAAAATGAGTTTGACACCCGTGCTGTAAATCCAGCTTCTTTAAGATTCAGACCATCAACCAGAGGGGAAAAGGGAGGGGATTATAGAGCAAAGGGTGAATGGTTTGCAGGAACAATTATAAAGGATACATGGACAATAACAAGGGGGGACATGGAAACAGGGGAGGGTTGGGGGGGGAGGCAGAAAACTGTACATGAACAACAATAAAAAAATTTTTATAAAAAAAAGATTTAGACCATCAGAGCTGTAGGCTATTGGCATAGTAGGAGTCCCCTGGCCCCCTATTTTTAAAAATAAAAACATTAAAAAAACCCTGGAGATCTCATGTATCATGGCCATAGATCAGGAATATGAGAGTAAGACTCCGGGCTTGGATAATAACAACGTTTGCCACATTAGGCACCACATCTTTCACTTACAGTTCTAGTGACAAGGTAGCCCCTTTTGTCTCCTGGTCTCAGAAGACCTGAAGGGGGCAGCGCATTAGGTAGAATTCTAGGAGTAGATAGAGCAGTTGACACACCGAGCTTAGATGGTTTGTGGATATGCTTACATCCCTCCCTATAGAGATAGTTTGCAGTGTTCCAGTCAGCAATACAACACACTGTATCAGCTTGCATTTATAGCTGTTATATTTAGAATGATTCTTTGTATAGGTATAAGCAACTTAATACTTTATTATGCCTTTTAGTACAGAAGTGTCACAGGGTTTACTTTTTCATTATAAATTACTTTTCTTTTATATTTAAGTTGTGACACTGCATTGTCTTCCTAAATTGTGTGGTTTAAAATGTCATTATCTATGTATTTTATTTTAGCAAAGTAAAATTGATGTCATATAAAATAATTTGTTTAAAAAAGGGGGAAAGGCAAGCAACAGCTGATCTCATTTATAAGAAAAAAATGGGACCCTGTCCAGTGTGGCTTGGTTGGAGAATTGTCTATAGACCAAAAGGTTGTGAGTTAGATTCCTGGCTAGGGTATGTACCCAGGTTGCAGGTTCAATCCCCTGTCAGGGAGGATACAAGAAGGTTACTAATCTCTCTCTCTCTTCCCCACCTTCCTCTCTCTCTAAAAGCAATGAAAAAATGTCCTCAAAAGAGGATTTTTAAAAAAAGGAAAAATGGGGAAGTGGTTCCCAACAAGCAAATTATCTACACAGACAATATAAAATGGATATATTTTTAATTCTTCTAATTCCTTATTAAACAAAAACAAGAAATGACTATATCAGTACTAAATAAATATAAATGTCTTAATGTAGGAAATCTTAAATAATAGAAAACTACAGGTTCCTATTTTGGGGTGGGGGGAGAAACATCTCCTGAATTTTTTTTTTTTTTACATTGTCATTGGTCAATAATGTTTTTTTAAAAATTTTTATGTAGTTATTTTCAAGTACATTTTTTGTTTATTTCTCCCATCCCAGCCCCCCCTGTCTCCCCCCCTCTCCCATTCCCTTCCCCCAGTCCTCATCCCTGTGTCTTTCATACTTGTTCCTCAAAATCCCTCCCCATTTTTCCCCTTAAATTCCCTTCTCTCTCCCCTCTGGTCGCTGCCCCCTTGTTCTCTATTTCAGTGTCTTTGTTTTTATTGTTTGCTTGTTTGTTTTATTGTTTAGCTTCCTGTCAAAGGTGAGATCATATGGTATTTGTCCTTCAATGCCTGGCCTATTTCACTCAGCATAATGCTTTCCAGTTCCATCCATGTTGTTGCAAAGGGTAGTAGCTCCTTCTTCCTCTGTGCTGCATAGAATTCCATTGTGTATATGTACCACAATTTTTTGATCCATTCGTTTACTGATGGACACCTAGGTTGCTTCCAACTCTTGGCTATTGTAAATTGTGCTGCTATGAACATTGTGGTGCATAGGTTCTTTGAAATGGATGTTTTAGGATTCTTGGGGTATAATCCTAGCAGTGGAATTGCTGGGTCAAAAGGCAGGTTGATTTTTATTTTTCTGAGAAAATTCCATACTGTTTTCCATAATGGTTGTACCAGTCTGCAATCCCACCAACAGTGAACTAAGGTCCCCTTTTCCCCACAACCTCTCCAACATTTGAATTTTATTCATACCTATTCTACTCATTGGAACTACATTGTGAAAATAATTTATTCAGATAATTTCTGATAAATAATAATCAGCAAAGATGTAAATTCTCCATTAGCCTAGTGATATTATCAGAGAATGTTTTATCACCTTCCTATGTGAGTATGTCTAGACAAGATACTATTTTGAAAATCTGAGTAATGCTGAAAAACCTAGCTATGTAAAGAATAGACAGTATTACCACAGTTACATGAAGGCTCCCTGGGAAACAAGTTGAACTGCAGGAGTCTAGTTTCTACTTCCCTATGGAGTTTACAAGAACCCCATTTAGGGAAGTGAGTGGGCAAGGTTTAAGTAAATTCGGTGAAACTAAAGATGTACTAGCTTCACATAGGGTAATTCAGGGGAGGGTGGAGAAAAGAATGGGTTGGGGGATACCAAGATTATAGAACCTTTTTAGGTGCTACAGGTCTTCATCATTAGTCTGATTTTGAAATGTCTTCTGATTGTCAGTGTTCTGGGAGCCAAGTAGGGGAAAAAGACCAGACAGATATCTTAGCATTTCCCAATTAGTTGTATGCAATCATTTAATTTTCCTGTTTCTGACATGTTACCCACCGTAGGGTCCTCTCTTTTACCCTTTCAGAGAATAAACCCCTAGAGAATACACCTCCATTCTGGGTCAGTCACCCAACAAATAAAGATCAAACTGCTTCTTAAAGACCTTTCTTCCCAATTTTTTATTTTACTTATTTTGTCAATTGTAATTTATTTCTGATCTTTCAGGCAAGTCACATGAAAAGGGGAAGGCCAGTTACATAATTCAAAATACTCACAAGATTTAGAGTAATCCTTTATTCAGGAGAAGTACAATTCTTTCTTAATACTAAGGTCAGACAGTAATTCTCCCCTTTGTTTTCTTAATGACATACAGTTATTTGAGAGATTATTCTGCTGGTTTAAAAGTTACTGATTTGTAAGGTTAATGCAAATCAGTATTGGACTGATCTAGAATTTTAATATTCTGTTTCATACTCCTGAGGAAAGAATTACACATTCTTTTTTTATATATGTTACTTTATTATTGTTCAATTACAGTTGTCTGCATTTTCTCCCCACCACTCCCCCCACTCCACCCATTGTTTTTTTTATAATTAATTTTATTTAGTTATTTTTCAAGTACAGTTTTTTGTCTATTTTTACCATCCCAGCCTCCCCCGCCCCTTGCTCCCCACCTCCCTCCCATTTCCACCCCCCTTAGTTCTCATCCCTGTGCCCTTCCTATTTGTTCCTCCAAATCCCTCTCCCTTTTTCCCCTTAACTTCCCTTCCTTCTCCCCTCTGGTCACTATACCCTTGTTCTCTATTTCAGTGTCTTTGTTTTTTTTTCTGCTTGGTTGGTTCTTTTGTTGTTTAGCTTCCTGTTAAAGGTGAGGTCATATGGTATTTGTCTTTCAGCACCTGGCCTATTTCACTCAGCATAATGCTTTCCAGTTCCATCCATGTTGTTGCAAAAGGTAGTAGCTCCTTCTTTCTCTCTGCAGCATAGAATTCCATTGTGTATATGTACCACAATTTTTTGATCAATTCATTTACTGATGGGCACCTAGGTTGCTTCCAACTCTTGGCTGTTGTAAATTGTGCTGCTATGAACATTGTGGTGCATAGGTTCTTTGATATTGATGTTTTAGGATTCTTAGGATATAATCCCAGCAGTGGAATTGCTAGGTTGAAAGGCAGGTCGATTTTTATTTTTCTGAGAAAATTCCATACTGTTTTCCATAATGGTTGTACCAGTCTGCAATCCCACCAACAGTGGACTAAGGACCCAATTTCCCCACAACCTCTCCAACATTTGTTGTTTGTTGCTTTCTTTATGATAGCCATCCTGACTGGTGTAAAGTGGTATCTCATTGTGGTTTTAATTTGCACCTCTCTGATAGCTAACGATATTGAGCATCTCTTCATGTGTCTCTGAATGTTCTGTATGTCCTCCTTGGAGAAGTGTTTGTTCAAGTCCTTTTCCCATTTTTTAATTGGGTTAGGTGCCTTCTTAGAGTGGAGTCGTGTAAGTTCTTTGTATATTTTGGAGATTAAACCTTTGTCTGATGTATCATTGGCAAATATGTTTTCCCATACAGTTGGTCGTCTTGCTAATTTAATACTGTTTTCTTTAGCCACGCAGAAGCTTTTTATTTTGATGAGATCCCATTTGTTTATTCTTTCCTTTACATTCCTTGCTCTAGGAGACATATCAGTAAAGAAGTTGCTGTGTGAAATATTTGAGATTTTCTTGCCAATATTCTCCTCTAGGACTTTAATGGTGTCACGACTTATATTTAAGTCTTTTATCCACCTTGAATTTATTTCGGTGTATGGTGTAAGTCTGTGCTCAAGTTTCATTTTTTGCACGTAGCTGTACAGTTCTCCCAACACCATTTGTTGAAGAGGCTATCTTTACTCCATGTTATGTTACTGCCCCCTTTGTCAAATATTAATTGACTGTAGAGAGTTGGGTTGATTTCTGGGCTCTCTGTTCTGTTCCATTGGTCTATGTGCCTGTTTTTATGCCAGTACCAGGCTGTTTTGATTACAGAGGCCTTGTAATACAGTTTGATATCAGGTATTGTGATTCCCCCCTACTTTGTTCTTCTTTCTCAAAAGAGCAGCTGCTATTCGGGCTTGTTTATGGTTCCATATAAATTTTCGAAGTGTTTGTTCTATGTTTGTGAAATATGCCATGGGTACTTTATTAGGTATTGCATTGAATCTGTATATTGCTTTGGGTAGTATGGACATTTTGATGATGTTAATTCTTCCAATCCATGAACAAGGTATATGTTTCCATTTGTTTGTGTCTTCCTTGATTTCATTCTTCAGTGCTGTGTAGTTTTCTGCATACAGGTTTTTTACCTCGTTAGTTAGGGTTATTCCCAGATATTTTATTTTTCTTTTTGCTATATCGAATGGGATTTTTTCCTTGATTTCTGCTTCTGCTGATTCATTGTTAGTATACAAAAATGCATTTGATTTCTGGATATTGACTTTGTAACCAGCTGTTTTGCCAAATTCATTAATTAGTTCGAGCAGTTTTGGGGTAGAGTCTATAGGATTTTCCATGTACACTATCATGTCATCTGCAAACAGTGACAGTTTTGCTTCCTCCTTTCCTATTTGGATGCCTTTTATTTCCTTTTCTTGCCTGATCGCTGTGGCTAAAACTTCCAATACTATATTGAATAGAAGTGGTGAAAGTGGACAACCTTGTCTTGTTCCTGATCTTAGTGGAAAAGCTTTTAGTTTCTTCCCATTGGGTATGATATTGGCTGTAGGTCTCTCATATATGGCCTTTATTATATTGAGGAATGCTCCCTGTATTCCCACTTTGCTGAGTGTTTTTATCATAAATGGGTGTTGTACCTTATTGAAAGCTTTTTCTGCGTCTATTGATATGATCATGCAATTTTTGTCTTTGCTTTTGTTTATGTGATGTATTACATTTACTGATTCCCGAATATTGAACCATCCTTGCATCCCAGGGATGAATCCCACTTGATCATGGTGTATGATCTTTTTGATAAATTGTTGGATGTGATTTGCCAATATTTTGTTGAGGATTTTAGCATCTATGGTCATCAGCGATATTGGCCTGAAGTTTTCTTTCTTTGTTGTGTCTCTATCTGGTTTTGGAATTAGGATGATGCTGGCTTCATAAAAAGAATTTGGGAGTTTTCCATCCTTCTGGAATTTTTGGAATAGTCTGTGGAGAATAGGGGTTAGCTCTTCCTTAAATGCTTTGTAGAATTCTCCTGTGAACCCATCTGGTCCGGGGCTTTTGTGTGATGGGAGTTTTTTGATTACTGCTTCAATTTCTTTTGCTGTTATTGGTGTGTTCAGATTTTCTGCTTCTTTTTCACTGAGTTTTGGAAGATTGTATTTTTCTAGAAATGTGTCCATTTCCCCTAGGTTTTCAAATTTCTTGGCATACAGTTCTTCATAGTAATTTCTTGCAATCCCTTCTATTTCTGTGGTATCAGTTGTAATCTCTCCTCTTTCATTTCTGATTGTGTTTATTTGTGTCCTCTCTCTTCTTTTCTTGATGAGCCTACTTAAAGGCTTGTCTATTTTGTTTATCTTCTCAAAGAACCAACTCCTGGATTCATTGATCCTTAAAATTGTGCTTTTAGTTTCTATGTCATTTAATTCTGCTCTAATCTTGGTTATTTCCTTCCTTCTGCTTGCTCTGGGCTGTCTTTGTTGTTGTTCCTTGAGTTCTTGCAGGTGTAGGGTTAGGTTGTTTGTTTGAAATGTTTCTATGTTCTTTAGGTAGGCCTGTATTGCTATAAACTTCCCTCTCAGGACTGCCTTGGCTGTGTCCCATAAGTTTTGGGTTGTTGTGAGATCATTTTCATTTGTTTCCAGAAACATTTTGATTTCTTCCCTAATTTCATTCTTGACCCATTCATTGTTTAATAGCATACCATTCAGTTTCCATGATTTTGGGTGCTTTGGGTTTTTTCCTTTGGGGTTGGTTTCTAATTTCAGTCCCTTGTGGTCAGAGAAGATGCTTGGTATGATTTCAATTTTCTTGAATTTTTTGAGGTTCGTTTTGTGTCCTATCATGTGGTCTATCTTGAAAATGTTCCATGTGCATTTGAGAAGAATGTGTATTTAGCTTCTTTGGGATGAAGGGCTCTATATATATCAGTTAAGTCCATTTCATCTAGGGTGTTGTTTAATGCCACAATATCTTTGTTGATAATTTGTTTGGAAGATCTGTCCATTTTTGATAGTGGGGTGTTAAAATCCCCTACTATAATTGTGTTGCTGTCAGTATCTTTCTTGAAGTCCTCTAAGATTTTCTTGATATATTTGGGTGCCCCTATGTTTGGTGCATACATGTTTACAATGTTAATGTCTTCTTGGTGGATTCTTCCTTTGAGTATAATGAAGTGACCTTCTGGGTCTCTCTTAATGGCCCTTTTTTTGAAGTCTATTTTGTCTGATATGAGAATTGCTACCCCAGCTTTTTTTTCTTGTCTTTTTGCTTGGGAAATTTGTTTTCAGCCTTTCACTTTTAGTCTGTGATGGTCTTTTGTCCTGAGGTGGGTCTCTTGCAGGCAGCATATGTGTGGGTCATGCTTTCTTATCCATTAAGCTATTCTGTGTCTTTTGATTGGAGCATTTAATCCATTTACGTTTAAGGTTATTATTGATAGGTACTTATGCATTGCCATTTTTGTACCTGTGTTCCTCTCTGTCTGTCTCTTTTCCTTCCTTTGCTTAAAGCAGACCTTTTAGTATTTCTTGTGGAGCTGGCTTGGTGGCAGCAAATTCTTTTAGACTTCTTTTGTCTTGGAAGCTCTTTATTTGGCCCTCTATCTTGATCGAGAGCCTTGCTGGGTAAAGTAGCCTTGGTTGTAGGCCTCTGTTTCTCATTACTTGGAATATTTCTTGCCATTCTCTTCTTGCTTGGAGTGTTTCCATTGAGAAGTCAGTAGCTAACCTTATTGGGGCTCCCGTGTATGGTATTTCTTTTTTCTCCCTTGCTGCCTTTAAGATTCTCTCTTTGTCTTGGAATTTTGCCATTTTGATGATGATGTGTCTTGAAGTGGGCCTCCTTGGGTTCCTCTTGATTGGGACTCTCTGTGATTCCTGGATTTGTGAGACTTTTTCTCTTATCAAATTAGGAAAATTTTCTCTCATTACTCGTTCAAATACGTTTTCTATCCCTTGTTCTTCTTCTTCTCCTTCTGGTATTCCTATTATTCGGATATTAGTACGTTTCATATTATCTTGCATTTCTCTTAATCTCTCTTCATTCTCTCTGAGCCTCTTTTCATTTTCTTGCTCTTTCTGTGAGATGCTTTCTACCTTGTCCTCCAACTCACTAATCCTATCCTCCGCTTCATCTATCCTACTTTAGAAACTTTCTACTGTGTTCTTCAATTTGGAAATTGTATTCTTCATTTCCTCTTGTCTCTTGCTGATAGTTTCCATTTCCTTTTTTATGTTGCTGTAGTTTGCAGAGAGATCACTGTAGTTCCCCTGTAGTTTCTGGTAGTTCACTGTGAGCTCTTTGAACTTCGTAATAACCAGTGCTTTGAATTCACTATCTGATAGTTGATCAGCCTCTATTTCATCTAACATTCTTTCTGAAGTTTCTGCTTTTTCTTTCATTTGGGGATTGTTTCTTTGTCTTCCCATTGTTTGAGACTCTTCTTGTTAGTCTCTGCTTCTAAAATTGATCTGTTCTGAATCCCTGGTTTTATGGTGTAAACTCCTGTGGTATGATCCTTGTGAAGTTCAGTGGTGCAGACTACTAGAAGTTTCTTGATGTTCTTCGTCTCCACCTACACTCCCGCTGGTCCTCACGCTGGTCCCTGCGTTGGTCGCCTACCACTGCTGAACGACCCAGCTCTAGTAGCCGCCTCCTCAAGCACCCAGGCCCGTTACTACGGCAGCAGCACAGAGGCTGGGAATGTCCCGGCTCCCGTATCTGGCTCTCTCTGCTGCCCAGGGCCCTCACAGGGGTTTGGAGTGTCCCAGTTTCCGTACCTGACTCCCTGGCGTCTAGTCCTGTCTCTATGGCAGTGGCACAGAGGCTTAGAATGTCCCAACTCCGTACCTGATTTCCCAGTGTCCAGTCCCATCGCTATGTCAGCGGCACAGGGGCTGAGAACGTCCCAGTTCCCGTAGCAGGCTCCTCTGCTGCCCAGGGCCGTCTCAGGGGTTTGGAGTGTCCCGGCTCCCGTACCTGACTCCCCAGCGTCCAGTCCAGTCGCTATGGCAGTGGCACAAGGGCTGAGGACGTCCTGGCTCCCGTAGCTGGCTCCTCGGCTGCCCACGGCAGTCACAGGGGTTTGGAGTGTCCCGGCTCCCGTACCTGACTCCCCGGTGTCCAGTCCTGTCACTATGGCAGCGGCACAGGATCTGAGAACTTCCCGGCTCCCGTAGCTGGCTCCTCAGGGCCCAGGCCTGTCTCTATGGCAGTGTCACAGGGGCCTTTGGTGTCCCAGCTCCTGCAACTGACCCTTTCGTTGCCCAGGCTGGTAGCTATGGCATCGGCACAGGGGCTTGGAGTGTCTGGCTACCGTACCTGACTCCCCGGCTCCCAGGCCTGTTGCTCTGGCAGCAGCACAGGGGCCGCGTGAGACCCAGCTCCAGTAGCTGACTCTGCCAATGTCTGGTGTTCCAGCATCGGTCACAATTTCTGGTCTTTTAATTTCATAAATGCTGGGTAACCGATGGTTTATTGTGCTGTTTTTCTATAGATCTGCCAGGATTTTCACCCATGAGTACAAGAGCTAGCATCAGCTCCATCTTACTCCGTCACCATCTTCCCAGCATCCTTCCACCCATTGTTTTTTTAAATCCCTTCTTTCTACCCTAATGTTATAGTTACCTATTAAACTACCTTTCCTTTAGCATGTTGAGAACTTTCTCTTAAATTTGAGAATTCTAGTAAATGATTTTTCTTACAAAGTCTGAAAGCATCACTCTACTGTTGTCTTGCTTCCAATGCTGCTCTTGAGAAGTTCAAAGTCATTTTGAATCTTTGGATTTATATAATTTGGTTGGTCCCCAGCCTTCCCCTCTGCTAGCTTCTTTCTTAGATTTACCAGTTTCCCACCCTTCCTCCTTCTTCCTCATCAGTGTAGTTTTGGGAGAGAGCATCATTAAACAGGTTAGTACAGCCTGCCACTTTTATAACTCTGTTTTTCCTGCCTTGTCACTGAAGAAAGGATTTTCAGAATTGAACTGTTACAGATTAATAATTTAAAATCACTTTAAATACATGTCTACCTGGATACTGGAAAGGGTGGTACTAGATTGTGAAAATAGTCCTCCAGGGTATTTGAAAGCAAGAGTTGTTACTTTTTAAAAATATATTATGAACAAATAAAGTATTTTCAAGAGGAAAGAGCAAGTCTAAAACTAGAAATACAATGTTTCTGGTTATATTTTGCTTGCTTGTTTATTTTGTTGATTAGGTTTCACTTAAAAGTGAGATCATATGATATTTGTCTTTCACCACCTGGCTTATTTCACTCAGCATAATGCTTTCCAGTTCCATCCATGCCTTCTTCTTTCTTCCTGCTACATAGAATTCCATTGTGTAAATGTACCATAGTTTTTTGATCCATTCATTTACTGATGGGCACTTAGGTTGCTTCCAGCACTTGGCTGTTGTAAATTGTGCTGCTATAAACATTGGGATGCACAGTTTCTTTTGAATTGGTGTTTCAGAGTTCTTAGGATATAATCCTAGCAGTGGAATTGCTGGGTCAAAAAGCAGTTCCATTTTTAGTTTTTTGAGGAAATTCCACACTGTTTTCCATACTGGTTACACCAATGTGCAATCCCACCAACAGTGCACTAGGGTTCCCTTTTTTCCACAACCCTTCCAACACTTGTTGTTTGTTGCTTTGCTTATGATGGCCATCTCAATGTTGGGAAGCGGTATCTCACTGTGGTTTTAATTTGCATCTCTGATAGCTAGTGACACTGAGCATCCTTTCATATGTCTCTGGACCCTCTGTATGTCCTCCTTGGAGAAATGTCTGTTCAAGTCCTCTGCCCATTTTTTTAATTGAGTTGCCTGTTTTCTTAAAGAGTAGTTGTGTGAATTCTTTATATATTTTGGAGATCAACCCTTATCTGAGGTTATCATTGGCAAATATATTTTCCCAAATGGTTGGTTCTCTTTTCATTTTAATGCTGTTTTCTTTAGCTTCGCAGAAGCTTTTTAATTTGATGAGATCCCATTGTTTATTCTTTCATTTATGTCCCTTGCTCTAGGGGACATATCAGTGAAAATATTGCTGCATAGAATATCGAAGATTTTCCTGCCTATGTTCTCCTGAAGGAGGTGTCATGACTTATATTTAACAGGAACTCATTGGAGGTCTTTCACATAATGCACAGAATTTCATCAAAACCTACAAATAAAAAACATCTTTGTGGATATATTGTATGCTTTGACAGAAATAAGTTGTAGATTTTAAGTGAAATATAATTTTCCTTTGAGAAGTTAGGCTGAAATGCTCATTTTGTATTAAAAAATTCCTACTTCATGACTATTATGATATTTTCTCTGATTATTTTTTAACATTATGAAAGGGATCTCTATCCCTCCTCCTTCTGGACCCCTTGATAGGCAGGAAAACTAAGACATACAATATTATTTTTTTGTTACATAGTAAAATTTCAGAGCTATGCTCAATGTATTTAATACATAATAATATTCAGTGTATTATTATGGACAAGGGAAAAAATTATTTTTTCCTGACCTCTCTCCCTCATCACCCTTGCCAGGACTTTGTATTATCACAGCTTTTTAGTTGTTCTAATAGGTGTTTACTAATGTCTCATTATAGTCTTAGTTGGTATTTTCCTAAAAGCTGCTGATGTTGAACATCTTTCATGTGCTTATTTGCCACCCTATGTCCTCTTCAGTGAAATAGCTCTTTGTGTCTTTTGCCAATTTTGTAATTGGATTGTTTTTACTGGCGATTTTGTGATTTCCTTATATATGCCAGATATGAGCCCTTTGTCAGATATGTGGTTTGTAAATAATTTTTTCCCAATCTCTAGAATCTTTACAGAGAAAAAGTTTTAATTTTTTAATAAGTCCAATTTCTTTATTTTTTTAATGGATTATGATTTTGGTGTCATATCTAAGAACTCTTCACTGAGCCTTAGGTCCCCCAATTTTTCAGTCTTATCTTTTTAAAGTTTTATACTTTCACTTTTGACATTTAAATCTATGATCTATTTTAATTTTTATATAATGTGTGAGTTGTAGTTCCACTTTATTTTTCTTGGCCTATGGCTAGCCAGTTGTTTCATCACCATTTGTTGAAAAGGTATCCTTTCTCCAATAAACTGCTTTTGCATCATTGTCAAAAGTCATTCGGGCATATCTGTGTGAATCTATTTCTGGATCCTCAATTCTTTTCCACTGACCTATGTCAATCCCCCCACCACACTATGGTCTTGATTACTGTAGCTGTATAATAAGTCTAGAAAATGGGTAAATTGTATCAAGAGGTTTTTGTTTGTTTTTCTTGCTTGTTCATTTGTTGCTTTCAGTTTTATATCGCACATGTGAGTGAAATCTTACAATTTTTTACTTTTTCTGACTCATTTTGCTTGTTATCATAAAGATGTACCCATATTGTTGCAAATGCAGTATCTTATCTTTTCTTATGGCTATTATTTCATTATTTCAAATTTTTCAGGTGGATACCCAGAGCAGGGATTGTTGTGTCATAGGTAACTGCATTCCTAATTTTTCAAGGGAATTCCACAGTGGTTGTACCAGTTTACATTCTGTTCCACAACTTCTCCAACACTTGTTATTACTTGTCTTTTCAGTAATAGCCATTCTAACAGGTGTGAGGTGGCATCTCATTTGTAGTTTTGATTTGCATTTCCCTAATAGCAAGTGAAGCTGAGCATCTTTTTATACATGTTAGTCATTTGTTTTTTCTTTACTTTTAATTTTTATTGGATTTTTTTACATTACCTTTTAGTCTTCTTATACCCCCTCCCTCCAGCAATCACCACACTGTTGTCCATGTCCATGAGTCCATTTTCTCTTTTGCTAAATCCCTTTGCCCCCAGCCTTCCCCTCCTTGCAGTTAGCTGTCATTCTGCTCTCCATCTATGAATCTGTCCCCATTTTCCAGGTTAGTTCGATTTGTCCATTATATTCCACATATTAGTGAAATCATATGGTATTTGTCTTTCTCTAACTGGCTTACTTCACTTAGCATAATGTTCTCCAGGTCCATCCATACTGTTGCAAAAGGTAAAATGTTCCTTTTAAAGGCCAAGTAGAATTCTACTGTATAAATGTCCCATAGTTGTTTTATCCAGTCATCTGTTGATGGACACTTGGGCTGCTTCTGTATCTTGGTGATTGTAAATAATGCTGCAATGAACACAGCAGTGCTTCTGTTCTTTTGAATTAGTGTTTTGGATTCCTTCAGACAGATTCCCAGAAGTGAGACTCATGGGTCAAAAGGCAGATCCATTTTTAATTTGTTGAGTTATCTCCATACCGCTTTCCACAGTGGCTGCATCAGTCTGCATTCCTACCAACAGTGCAAAAGGGTTTCCTTTTCTTCATATCCTTGCCAGCACTTCTTGTTTGCCGATTTATTCATGATAACCATTCCAACAGGTGTGAAATGGTATCTCATTGTGGTTTTAATTTGCATTTCTCTGATGATTAGTAACATTGAGCATATTTTCCTATGTCTAGTGGCCATCTGTATGTCCTCTTTGGAGAAGTGTCTATTTGGGTCCTTTGCCCATTTTTAATTGGATTGTTTGGTTTTTTTGATGTTGAGTTTTGTAAATTCTTTATAAAGTTTGGATATTAACCCCTTATGAGATGTATTGGCAAATATGTTCTCCTCTTCTGTGGGTTGTCTTTTTATTTTGTTGATGATTTCCTTTGCTATGCAAAAACTTGTTAGTTAGATTTAGTTCCATTTGTTTATTTTCTCTTTTGCTTTCCTTCCCTGGGTAGATATATACAATAAAATATTGATATGAACAATGTCTGAGATTTTACTGTCTATGTTTTCTTCTAGGATGTTTATGGTTTCAGGTAAAAAATTTAAGTCTTTGGTCCATTTTGAATTTATTCTTGTGTGTGGTATAAGAAGGTGGCCTAAGTTTCATTTTTCTGCATGTATCTGTTCAATTTTCCCAATATCATTTATTGAATAAACTATCTTTAGTGCATTGTAAGTGCCTGCTTCCTCTTTAATATTAACTGACTATAAAGGTGTGGGTTTATTTCTGGGCTCTCTATTCTATTCCATTGATTTATGTGTCTGTTTTTATGCCAGTACCATGCTCTTTTGATCACTGTTGTCTTATAGTACAGTTAGATATTAGGTAGCATGATTTCTCCAAGTTTGTTTTTTCTCGGGATCACTGTTGCTATGTGGGGTCTTTTGTGGAGTAGCAATACTTATATTTGAGAAAATAGACTTGAAGACGAAGGCTATAGTAAGAGACAAAGAAGGACACTGCATAATGATATAGGGAACAGTCCAACAAGAGGATATAACCCTGGTAAACCCAACATAAGAGCACCTAAATATGTAAAGCAAATATTGATGGACATAAAGAGAGAGATTCACAGAAATATAGTCATAGTTGGGGGTTTTAACATACCATTGATTTCAACGGATAGATCTTCCAAGCAGGAAATGTGTCAGCCATTTGTATGTCCTCTTGAGGTGTGTTTAGGTGCTCTGCCCATTCTTTAATTGGATTGCTTATTTGTTTGATGTTGGGTTGTATGAATTCTTTATCATTTGGATGTTAATCTTTTGTTGGAGCTGTTGTTTGCAAATATCTTTCTTCATTTGGTCTATTGCCTTTTCATTTTGTTGGCAGTTTCTTTTGCTGTGCAAAAGCTTTTTAGTTTGATTCAGTCCCATTCATTTACTGTAGATCTTTTCTAGTGTATTTTTCACTTTTGATATTGTATTCATTTCTGACTGGTTCTTTTTTATGGTTTCTGTGTGCTTTTTCATGCTGTTGAAGTTCTAAGTTCTTTGAGCATGCTAATAATATTTGTTTTGAACTCTGTATCTAGTAGCTTGCTTGCCTGCATTTCATTTAGTTCTTTTTCTGGGGATTACTCCTGTTCTTTCAGCTTGGGCATGTTTCTTTGTCTCCTCATTTTGGCAGCCTCACTGTGTTTGTTTTTATGTATTAGGTGGAGCTGCTTTGACACTGTGTCTTGGTAGTGGCCTAATGTAGTAAGTGTCCAGTAGGGTCCAGTAGCACAGCCTCCCACATCACCCAAGCTGAGTACTTGAGGTGAACCCATTGTGTGGGTTTGAGTACACCCTCCTCTTGTGCTTGAGCCTTGGATGCTGTAGGCAGGTCAATGGGAGGGATTTACCCAGGCCAGTTAGCTGCAAAGACTGGTTGTGACCACTGACCCACAACCTCTACCCTCTGTGGAAGATCAGTTGTGCGGGGCCAGGATGGTGGTGCTCCAATGTGGTCTATAGCTGTCCACTGGGTGTGTTGGCCCTGGGGTTTCTGGGTGGTACAGGCCAAGATCAGCCCCCACCCATGTTTTGCTGGGGCACCCTGTCTGAGCTATAAAGCAATCTGAGATGGTTGCTACTTGTGCTGGGCTTGGAGATTCCCAGGTGAAGCCAAGCTGTGACTCTAGTCTGGCTGCTTGTGGGGCTCATTGAAGGCAACTGTTGCTTGTTTGATACGATTTAGGAGCCAAGACAAGCCATTCTTATGGAAAAGGATCTTGGGTTGGTCTGTAAGTTGGGTGGAGTACGGTCTCTGTCAATCTCTAAGGTGGGTGACAGTGTTAGCCAGGTTGATGGAGTTTCACATATGGCACCAGCCTACTGGTTTTGTGGGGTGAGGTTTCAGCAAAGGGACAATGCTCTCTCCTTGCACCAATGCCAGACACTTCAGTTTCTCCTTTTATGCCACTGGTGCCCTTCCAGCTGCCACCCTGGTGCTTGAGCTTAGGGGGAGCGAGTCTGTGTAGGTCAGACTGTGTGTGAGGTCGCCTAGAGGAACTGTTTCGTGCTCCAGTAGCCTCTTCCACCAACTCAGTCCCCACTGGTTTTCAGAGCCAGAAGTTGTGGGGACCTCTTCTGATACTGGAATGCTGGGCTGGGGGACCTGGTGTAGGTCCTGGACTCCTTGCTCCTGAGGTATTCCTCCCAAATTTTTATCCATGTGGGTCCACCCCATTCCATGTCTGTACCTTTTCTACCAGTTAGGAAGGACGTGGTTTCTTCAATTCTGTAGTTGTCACATCTCCATTCTACTCCATTTTGTAGTTGTCAGACTTTAATTCAATTTGATTTCTGATGTTCCTGAGTGATGGTTGTTCCATATTTTGATGTGATTGTGCAAAGAGGTGAGCAATGTCTGCCTACACTGCCATCCTGACCAGAAGCCCTGGATCATTTTTTAAAAATGCTGCAAATCTCTGTTTCTTAACTGATGCATTTAGACTACTGACATTTAAGTATTGCTATGTTAGGGGTTACTTATATTATTTTTTGTTTTCTCCTTTTTTAAATGAGATAATGGAACTTAATGTTGTATTATGTTAGGCATACAACATGATTTGAAATATGTGTGTGTGTATATATATGTATATATATATACATATATATGTATATCATGAATTAATAGAATAACTTAATACCCATCACAGCAAATGATTACAATTTTTTCTTGTGATGAGAACTTTTAAAAGTTACTCTCTAAGCAACTTCAAAATATATAATAAAAAAATATATATATATAATACAGTAAAGTGTAATCACATTACATCTCCAGAGCTTACGAGGGGGGCCCCAAAAACCTGGGATTACCTTCTGGAGGGCAGGTCCCTTGTAGTACAGGTTTCCCCTGTAGGTGAGTGTTCTAGGAACCCATCTGTATCAGTGTATCAGCTGGCATTGTTATGAGAGACTGTATTCAGCTTCAATGAATTTTTCTGAAGACTCTTCAAAGTGCCCATTTCATCATGGGGGGATTTTCCAGTGCACCTGCCCACACCACACTGTGTGTTCAGTAGGTTTTGACCAAAAATGGCATGATCCCCCCATGCTCCACCCTCTCTATTCATCTGATCTTGCCCCAAGTGAACGTTTTTTGTTTGTTTTCCTGGATGAAAAACGTCCTAGAACCCTGAAACACAATCCAAAAGAACCTATGCACACCAGTGTTCATAGCAGCACAATTTACAATAGCCAAGACTTGAAAGCAACCTAGGTGCCCATCAGTAAATGAATGGATCAAAAAACTATGGTACATTTACACAATGGAATTCTATGCAGCAGAAAGAAAGAAGGAGCTACTACCCTTTGCAACAGCATGGATGGAACTGGGAAGCATTATGCTGAGTGAAATAAGCCAGGCAGTGAAAGACAAATACCATATGATCTCACCTTTATCTAAACAACAAAACAAACAAGAAGGCAAAATATAACCAAAGACACTGAAATACAGAACAGGCTGACAGGGACGAGAGGGAAGAGAATTTCAGGAGAAAAGGGGAAGGATTCACAGGAACAAGTATAAAGGACACATGGACAAAAACTAAGGTGGGGGGAGGGGAATGGGAGAGAGGTGGGGAGCACTGGGGGGTGGGATGGGAGTAAAAGACAGAAAACTGTACTTGAACAAAAATTAAATAAAAAAAATAAACATAAAAAAGAAAAACGTCCTTAAAGGGAAATGCTTGGATGGTATAGAAAAGGTAAAAAAAAAAAAAAGAACCATGAAAGGCATCAAAATTGACAAGTTCAAAAACTGTTTTGAGCAGTGGGAAAATGTCTCAATAGGTGTATTGCAGAAAATGGAGAGGACTTTGAAGGTGACTGAAGTTTAAACATGTGAGAATAAATGCTCAACTTTTTATTTAAAAATTCCAGGTTTTTATCTTATAAGTAGAAGTCCATACCTTTTAACCCCTATACCGATTTTGCCCAGCCCCTGTAGCTGTCAACCAGTTCTCTGTATCTGAGTTTGGTTTTTCTTAGATTATACATATATGTGAGAGCATACAGTATTTGTCTTTCTCTAATTTATTTTCCTTAGCATAATGGCCTCAAAGTCCATTCATTATACAGATGGCTGGATTTCCTTCATTTTTATGGAGAATAATATTCCATGCATGTACATATGTTTATATATATAATGTATGTGTAGATGTGAATGTTATATCTATGCATATATGTATGTATAAAATACATTTTCTTATCCATTCATCCATCAATGGACATCTAGGTTGCTTCTATGACTTGGCTAGTACAAATAATGCTGCAGTGACCATGGGACTGCTGATAGCTTTTTGAGTTGTTTTTGTTTCCTTCAGATATAAGTGCATGCACTTACTCAGAAGTGGATCTGTTGGATCATATGGTAGTTCTATTTAAAAATTTTTGAAGAATCTTGGACTTCCGGCCAAGATGGAGGCAATGATACATACACTTTGCTACCTCACATAACCAAAGAAGGACAACAACAAATTTACAAATACAAAATAACCAGAACTGTGAGAAAATCAAACTGTATTGAAGTCCAACAACCAAGTAGTTAAACATTCATCCAGACTGGTAGAAAAGGCAAAGATGAGCAGCCAGGGCAGAAAGGACTGGCAGCAACGAGGTGGCTAGAGGACTAGGCAGGCATGATGGCAGCCGGCAGACTGGGAGGTCCCACATTTGCATGCAGATAAACCAGGAGGAACAACTGAGAAGCAAGACAGGCCACGTAACCCAGGATTCCAGCATGGGAAAATAAAGCCTCAAAACCTCTGTCTGTAAAAACCTGTGTGGCTTGTGGTGGCAGGAGAAACTCCCAGCCTCACAAGGAGAGTTCATTGGAGAGACCCACAACATCCTAGAACATACACAAACCCACCCATGCAATCAGCATGAGAAGGACCCAATTTGTTTTTGGGTAGCTGAGGCTGAAAGCCAGCCAAGAACTGAGCAAGTGGTATTGTTCCCTCTCAGACCACTCCCCCATATACAGTGCCACAATGCAACAACATGAGTTGCACTGCCTTGGGGAATACCTAAGGCTCCTTCCCTTACAGCATAACAGGTGCACTGAGACAAGAACTGTGGTCCAAATGAAAGAACAGATCAAAGCTCCAAAAATAGAACTAAGTGATGAGGAGATAGCTTACCTATCAGATGCAGAGTTCAAAATACTGGTAATCAGGATGCTCACAGTAATGGTCAAGTATGGTCACAAAATAGAGGAAAAAGTAAAGGCTATTTAAAGTGAAATAAAGGAAAATATACAGGGAATCAACAGAAAAGGAAAGTAGGACTCAAATCAACAGGTTGGACCAGAGGGAAGAAGTAAACATTCACTAGAACAGAATGAAGAAAAAAGAATTCAGAAACCTGAGGAGAGGCTTAGGAACCTCTGGGATAACATTAAATGTTCCAACATCCAAATCATATGGGTGCCAGAAGGAGAAAAGGAAGAACAAGAAATGGGAAACTTATTTGAACAAATAATGAAGGAGAACTACTCTAATTTGGCAAAGGAAATAGGCTTCCAGGAAGCCCAGGAATCTCAGAGAGTCCCAAAAAACTTGGACCCAAGGAAACATATCATAGTTACATTACCCAAGATTAAAGATAAGGACAGAATCTTAAAAGCAGCAAGAGAAAAGGAGTCAGTTACCTAAAGAGTAGTTCTCATAAGACTAGCAGCTGATTTCTGAAAAGAAACCTTACAGGCAGGAAGGGGCTTTTTTGCCTTACAAGCAAAAAAAATGAAAGGCAAGGACCTACATCCCAGATTGCTCTATCCAGCAAAGCTATCATTTAGAATGGAAAGTCAGATCAAGTGCTTCCTGCATAAGGCTAAGTTAAAGGAGTTCATCATCACCAAGCTCTTATTATATGAAATGTTAAAGGGACTTATTAAGAAAAAGAAGAATATCAAAACTATGAACAGTAAAATGACAATAAACTCCCAACTATCAACAAGGAACCTAAAATTAAAAAAAAAAGTAAAAAACTAAGCAAACAACTAGAACAGGAACAGAATCATAGAAACGGAGATCACATGTAGAGTCATCAGTAGGTAGAAGGAGGGGGTAGAATGGAGGAAAAGGCAGAGAATAAGAAACATAAATGGTAGTCATGAAATAGACAGGGGAGGTTAAGAATAGTATAGGAAATGGAGAAGCCAAAGAACTTACGTACAACCCATGGACATGAACTAAAAGGGAGGAATGCTAGTGGGAGGTAGGTGTAAGGTAGAAGAGAATAAAGGGAGAAAAAATGGGACAACTGTAATAGCATAATCAATAAAATATATTTAAAAGTAATTCCAATTCTAAGTAAATAAATGAATAATATTTTTAAAGAATCTTCATAATGTTTTCCATAGTAGCCACCACACCAATTTACATTCCCAGTGCACAAGGGCTTCCTTTTCTCCACACCCTCACATTTGTCATTTCTCTTCTTTTTAAAAAATATTTTATTGTATTTTTTCCATTACTATTTATCCCCCCCATACCCTTTGTGTTTTGATAATAGCTGTAAGGTGGACACCTCATTGTGCTTTGATTTGCATTTCCCTGGTGATGAGTTATGTTGAGCACAGTTTCATATACCTGTTGACCATCTGCATGTCTTCTTTGGGAAAATGTCTATTCACATCCTTTGAAAAAGGATTGTATTTTTTTCCTTCCTGTTGATGTGTGAATTCTTTATATGTTTTGGATATTAACCCCTTATTAGATATATTATTTGCAAATATTTTATCCCAATATGTAATTGCCTTTTCATTTTGTTGATGGGTTCCTTTGTTGTAGTTTTATATAGTCCTACTTACTTAATTTTGCCTTTGTTGCCTTAACTTTAGGTGCCAAATTTCTCCCCAAATTACCAAGACCAATCTTAAGGAGCTAACCACCTCTATAAAGAACTTAAAATCATAAGAAAAAGGATGGCTCTATGGAGCAATGATCAAAAGTCTTGAGAGACACTTCATGAAATATACATCTATATTTTCAATAAATATCATAAGATGCTCAACTTCATGAGTCATCAGGAAAATATAAATTAAATTTACAGTGGGTAAAATGAGTCAACAGCATTGGGGATAACGAGTGTTGACAAGGATGGTGAGGGACTGGAAATCTCATATACTGATATTAAAAATGTAAACTGCTCCAGCTACTTTGGAGAAATCTATGGAGGTATTTACTAAAGTTGAATGTCTGTAGAAATGGTTAGGTGTATTCACAAAGGGCATGTAAAAGAATATTTATAGGAGCCCCAAAATGGAAATAATTCAAATGTCCATCAGTGACAAAATAAATAAAGTGTGACATATTTGTGGTACACAATGGAATAATATAATAGTAATGTGGGTACATTTCATATGTTAAGTGAAATAGGTCACACATCAACCCTCCTCCTCTAACAGTCATGTCTATACATTACTTACAGTACATAGATTTTTGAGTATACCTATTTCTAGATAAGGATGCATGGTTTTCTTCCAAGATCAGGTAACATGATTGTAGTATTATAAGTCAGAATGTTTATACTTTGGAGGTATGAGAATAGGGGACAAGGGAGCCTTTTGGGGTTAATGATAAAGTTCTATATAATTATCTGTATGCTTGTTATATGCATGTGTTCACTGAGTTGAACACTTACAGTATGTATACTCTTTCAAATATGTTATGCTTTAACAGTTACTTTTAAAAGAACACACTGATTTTCCTGTGACAGAAACAATATTTTGTCCTTCAGAAAGAAATCATTTGATCTAACTATATTCGTCAAAACCTTATGCTTTGAAACAGGAGTTTGTAATGACAGCCAAATAATTGCAAAAGCTTTAAATAAAAAAGTAGGTGACAGAAATATAAATTTATTGCTTAAATTGTTTGGGCAACAAACAGATATATAAATTCAGAATAAATAAATACATTTCCTGGTAGGCACAACAACTGCAAAGAAATCTAAAGATTCTTTCCATACCCCAATCTCTAGATATTTTTTTCTTTTTTTTTCCTGAGTAAAAGAATTTTCTAAGCGTTTAAGCACTTGAGCTCAACTCTTTGATATGTAACAGGAGAAAACCCCATTAAATAATCCACATATCTCTAAAATACTATGTTTTCTTTTTAAATTTATTTTTGATAGTTTATTCTATTACAGTTGTCCCATTTTACCCCCTTTGCCCTCTTCTGTCCAGCCCACCACTACTCACATAGTCTATCTCTACACCACTGTCCATGTCCATGGGTCATTCATACATGTTCTTTGACTAATTCCTTCCCCTTCTATCCACCATTATCCGCACCCCACACCCTTTGGTCACTGTCAGTCTATTCCCTGTTTCCATGTCTCTGGTATTTTGGTCATTAGAATACTCTTACAAGTGAGATCATATAGTATTTGTCTTTCACAAACTGGCTTATTTCACTTAGCATAATAGTCTCCAGTTCCATCCCTGCTGTCACAAAGGGTAGGAATTCCTCCTCCTTTCTTCTGCTGATGGGATTCCATTGTGTAAATGTACTACCGTGTTTTGATCCACTCATTTACTGATGGGCACTTGGGCTGTTTCCAGCACTTTGCTATTATAAATAGCACTGCTATGAACATACAAGTGCATAAGCTCTTTTGAATTGGTGTTTCAGGATTCTTAGGGTATGTTCCCGGCAGTGGAAACTCTGGTTTAAAAGGCAGATCCATTTTTAATTTTTTTAGGAAATTCCATACTGTTTTTCACAGTGACTGTATGAGTCTGCATTCCCACCAACAGTATACTAGGATTCCCTTTTCTCCACATCCTTGTCAGCACTTGTTTGTTGATTTACTAATGATGGCCATTCTGACAGGTGTGAGGTTATATCTCTTTGTGGTTTTAATTTGCATCTCTCTCATGGTTAATGAATAGTTATACCAATAACTTCTTTCTCTTTTGAGAAAGAAGAACAAAGTCAGAGGGATCACAGTAGTTGATATCAAACTGTACTATAAGGCCACTGTAATCAAAAGTCTGGTAATGGTATAAAATAGACATACAGATCAATGGAACAGCATAAACTGCCCAGAAACAAGCCCATCTCTATGGTCAATTTATATTTGACAAAGAGGGCATGAACATAGAATGGATTAAAAATAGCCTCTTCAATAAATGGTGTTGGGAGAACTGGACTGATACACAGGAAAAAAATGAAACTAGACCACCAAGTTACACAATATACTGGAATAAACTCAAAGTGGATAAAAGACTTAAATATAAGTTGTGATACCATAAAAGTCCTATGGAAAACAGGCAGTAAAATTTCAGATATCCCACATAACAATATTTTTGCTGATGTTATCTCCTAGGACAAGGTAAATAAAAGAAAAAATAAACTAATGCAGGATGACATAAATTAACAATTTTCTGCACAGCTAAAGAAACCATCATCAAAGTGAAGAGGGAACCAACTGTATTTGAGAACACATTTGCCAATGATATATCAGACAAGTCTTTAATCTCCAAAATATAAAAAAGAACTCATATGACTCAAACCAGGAAGACAAACAATCCAATTAAAAAATGGGCAAAGGACCTCAATAGACACTTCTCCAAGGAGGGGTACAAATGTCCCAGAGACATAAAATACTATTTGTTTTTAAGATTTCTTGAAATTCCTGACCTGTGTCATCTTTGTGATATGTCACACCATGTCATGTGAGTTATCTTACATTGAATAAACAGAAGAAAGCTTATAAATTTAGCATGCATACCACCTGACATGAAAATATTTGCCAGCTCTTTCTTTTGCTTAAATGAATGCTCCAGATATATGCATTTTATTAGTTTGGAAAAACTATAAGCTTTATAAGAAACTAAAAGTCCTCTCTATGTATTATCACAATGCATACATTTATGAATACCTCTAATCCTAGATAAGGAGTTGTACTAAAAATAATGTTTCTTTTTTACACCTTGTCTTCTCTTTTGCCCTTCCATATGAATGTATGTGCACAAACTTGTTTTACTTCCTTCTTAGAGACAGTCTTACCGGGAACATGGTAGCTATCTAGTACAAATGGAAATTAGCCAGAAAACAAAGAAAAAAGAATTAATTTAATTAAAAAAGACAATTCAACCTGGAAGCATTTATGGTGGTCAGGTTAATTATACCATTTGTTATGAAAAAGTGTTATGAAGATCTAAACAGTTTTGATAACTAAGGCAACATAAAATGAGTTCATAAGGATATTTAGATAATGTGGGAAAAATAATTTTTCTGACTGAGGAAAAGTAATCACCCTTCATACACATGCAGTAGTCTCTGGTAATGTAAATTATTTAGCTCCATTAAGCAAATTTACTAAACAATGCTTAGTCCTCCATCTCATATTTTGTTATAAATATAGCTTTAAATAAAAATTCCCACTGAGTGAATAAGTCAACTTCCTTTACTTCTAGAGGAATTGCGTAAATTTACCATTTAATAAGTGAAGAAACTATTTACCTCCAAGTCCAAGGTAAACAACTTCATTTTGGCTGGGGGCGGGGGGAGGGAGGCTGGGATGGGGGTAAAGGGCAGAAATATGTACTTGAACAACAATTAAAATTCTTGATAAAAAATAAATTTCATCAAAAAATAAGTTCAGTTTCATATTAATATTATACTTGCCAACTTACCATTCAAAGGTGTTAGCAATTGTATGAGACAGTACACAAAGCTACTTTCCTGCGGTAGGAAAATGGCTTAAGCATGCACTTTGGGCAATGTTAGTATATACTATGGCAAACAGATGACAAAGAAAACTTTTCTTATCCTGTTTTAATTCAAAAGACAAAATAATGAAACCCATAGTAAAACAACTCAAAAAATAAGTAACAAGCAGCTTTTGGCAGCAAGGAGTATAGGAAGTAGCAGTGGATTTGAAATAAAAAAGCAGAATGGCAAAGTGGGTTCTGAGTATGAGATTTGGAATCAAACAGTAATGGTTTTAAATTCTGCCTCTGACATTTTGAGTCTGTGTTCTCATTTATAAATGGGAAGAAAGACTAATATGTAACTCCTATGATGGTAAATATGAAACATGGCAGTAATTGCAGAGCCTAGTATCATGTGTGGCAAATACTATGTGCTAGTAAATGGCAGTTATTTTTATTTTTAGTTAGGTCCTTTATTTTCCTAACCATAACATGGTTTTGTTTTTTTCATATTCAGCTTAGTAAAGAAGAACAAATGTTTTGATGGAGAAAAGACCTATGGGTAACAGTTTTCTACATCATACTTTTTTCATCTGTAAAATAGATAATGTTTGTGAGATGTTGTGACCATCAAATGAGGTCATAAAGAAACAGTTCAACATACTGTCCAACATATAGTAAGCACTTGACAAACGGCTAAAATCAGAAGACCTACATTTTGGCTCTAGGTCTTGCATTAATCACTATGTAACTCTGAGCAAGTCACTCAGCCTTTCTGGATTTCATTTTAAAAAATGGGTATAATACCTGTCTTGTTTATCTAGGGCTGGTGAGATAATAAAATGATGCAGGTAAGCACTCTGAAAACTATAAAGCCCATAAAAATGGATGGTATTATTATGGTTCTGGTGGCAGTTTAAGAGGTTAAGTACCATAAAATAAGGAACTTAAAAATCTATTTTATATAATCAAGAAGCCCACACTTTTGTTAGTTTTAAAGACAATACACAAGTGCTGAACATTATATACCACCATTTTTCTCAGTCGAGATTAGTTTGTTATGGTATTAAGGATCAGGGGAAAGTTACTAAATAGTGAAGATTTTGTGCACTCAGGAATAAGATACTAACACTTGACTTTATCTATATTGTAGTATAGAGTGTATGACAAGTGTATTGAAGGTTATATTGAGCAGAAAGGCCTGTTTGGCCTCGAATTCACTTTTAACAGAATGATACACAGGGTCTGGCGGAAGTAATATCTGCTTGAGTATGGTTGGTAGGATAATAATATGGGTGTAATAATTTATAGTTTTAATTTGAACATTTTACCTAAAATGTCATATGCTGTGCATGAATGTAATAGTGTTATGTCACAGAATTATATACTTTTGATTTTGTAATAAAAAAGGGACATTATATGTGCCAGACCCTGTATTATTATATTAGATTAATTAAAATTTGTAAAGCCCTTTAAAGATGAAAAATATTCTATAAATACTTAGCATTTATTGCTACTAACACTTAACAAGGTTAAGCTCTTTTTCAGAATGCAGCTAGTGCTTGCTGAGTTAGTTGTTAAAATAACATGACATGCCAAAAAGGGAGCTGCTATATCATGCAAGTGATTTCATGATTATAGCAATCATAACTTACTAGTTATAGCTATTAAGCCATTATTTTTCTAAGGTTATTATTGTCTCACAAAATTGAGGCACTGAAAAGTGAAATAACTAATTTGATTCCATACTTCAAGCTGGAATAGAGTAAAGCCCAAGCTTCTGGGTAGTATTGATGCTGCAGAGCTACAATGTCCAACATGGTAACCACTATTATGTGTGGCTTCTGAACTCTTGAAACATGGCTAGTATGACTGAGGAACGAATTTTTTAATTTCATATAATTTTAAATAACCTAAATTTAAAAACTGATACTCAGTTTAGTAATTGTAAACTTTTTAGGAACATCTGAATCAACCTGAATACTCCAAAGTACTTATTCAACTGTAAATTTTATGAAATCTAAATATGAAGTAATTCCAATGAAAATTTAACATCTGATTTGAGAAGTATTTTAAGATATAGTAGCAATTTTAAAGTTATGTATGTGGCTTGCATTGTATTTCTATTGGACAACACTGCTATGTCGGATTAAAGATACGGAATAAATTATATATGGACCCTACTCTCTCTTATATACTCTCAATTAAATTATAGGAAACTGAAAAATATGTGAATGTTAAAAATTCAGTTCTGTTAGTTGTAGAATCAGGAGCAGTCATGTACTCTTTTCTTTGATATGTAAAAACTTGGCCTTCAGAACCATAACCTGGGAGTACCTTAGTGATGTGTTGCTAAATGATTAACAGCTGGTGCATCAAAAACCACAACAAAACAAAAGCAAAAAGCCAGCCAGTTTTCTACAATGTAAATACCTCTACCCTGGCCAATTTCAGTCTACCAAAATGACATCACTGAACTTGGAACTGGCACTTGTAGGCCACGGGAGCAAGCCACAGTGCATCACTGGAACATTTGAAGTTCCTAACATATGTATGTGATGGGACCTGAAATAGATAAACTTTAAATTCTACCCCATAGCAAATTATACAATGATTATATCTGAGAATATAGGGCATTATTTTCTTCAGGAACCTTATATAAAAACCTTGATTCTTCCCTGATTCTCCTTAAGAATATAAAGTTATGGTTATATAAAGCTAGCTTGAAAACTTTAAAATGGTTAAAAAAAGGTAAATGTATATAATACAGGTGAATATACTATTTAATTTTTATAAAGCAGATGTATGATTTAAACTCACACTTTACAGACCAACTAACTATATTAACAAAGATTTTTGTGTGTATATGAATGGAGATTTCCTGGAGATGTAGTAAGGGTACAGGAAAATTACCTTCAAAATTGATATAATTTCTGAGACATTAGAGAAATTTATACAAGTAAAATATCTGTAAGAGATCCAAATTCAGCTCTAAAGTTCAGTATTTTTATGGTATTTGTCAGCTAATTTATGTAAAATCATTTCACTTTTTAGTATTCAGTTTCTATAGTAGCTACTACGCTTGGGCACCTTGATGTCATACTTTTTGCTACAGTAAAATTCAGTATAAATAAGTCTCTTAAAGTACTAAAAGAATTTAATTCAAAGTATGTTTTGAACAAGGAAATAGCTCCTCAAAAATAATATTCAAACTTATTTCAGTATGGGTTTGCACTATTGGTGGATATGAATAAATCATTTTTTTTCACCAAGATGTAGTTGTCCAGAAATCTGTAGTGTCTTAGCTGGGGTTCTATCCAGTCATACCTGATTACATGCATGGAATTTTAGCACTAAAAAAAGATGTGGACTCTTCCAGTTCTATCTCCTTAATTTATATATGAGCAAACTGAGGCCAAATTGGTGACTTTTTAAATGTCAGATGGTTAGTCTTAACTAGTTTAGTCAAAATTAGAACTCAGTTTTTCTGACTGCCACATTAGTATCCCTTTTAAAAAAGTATTTTCAATTATAGTTGACATACAATATTTTATTAGTTTCAGTGTACAACATAGTGATTAGACATAACTTAAAAGTGAATCTGACCCAATACATAGTTATCCCAGTATTACTGGCTGTATTTTTTATGCTATGCTTTATATCCCTGTGGATTATTTTATAAAGGGCAATTTGTACACCTTAATCTATCCACCTTTTTCACCCATCACCCCAATGCCCCTCCTATCTGGCAGCCATCAAATTGTTCTCTCTTATCTACAAGTTTGTTTCTGTTTTGTTTATTTTGTATTTTAGATTCCACATATATGTGATATCACATGATATGTGTCTTTGACTTATTTTACTTAGCATAAAACGTCTAAGTCCATTTATATTGTCACAAGTGGCAAGATTTCCTACTTCATGGCTGAGTAATATTCCTTTGTATTTATGCGCCGCTTCTTCTTTATCTATTTGTCAGTGGACATTTAGGTTGCTTCCATGTTATGGCTATGGTAAATAATGCTGCAGTGAACACAGGGGTGCATAAATCTTTTTGAATTAGTGTTTTGGATTTCTTCAGATAAATACCCAAAGTGGAATTGCTGATTCATATGGTATTTCTAATTTTAATTTTTTGAGGACACCTTGTACTGTTTTCTGTAGTAGTGGCACCAATTTACAATTCCACCAGTAGTGCAAGAGGGCTCCCCTTTCTCCACATTCTGGACAATACTTGTTTGTTAATTTATTGGTGATAGCCATTCTAACGGGTGTGAGGCAGTTTCTCATTGTGGTTTTAATTTACATTTTCCTGATGATCAGTGACATTGAGCTTCTTTTCACATGTTTATAAGCCATCTGTATATCCTCTTTGGAGAAATGTCTATTCAGGTCCTCTCTTCACTTTTTAGTAAGATTTTTTTTTTGGTATCGAGTTGTATGAATTTTTTATATATTTCTGGTAATAACCTCTTATCCAATGATCACTGAGGAATATCTCCTCCTATTTAGTAGGTGGTCTTCATTTCATTGATGTTTTACCTCATGGTGCAAAAATGCCTTAGTTTGATATAGTCCAATTTGTTTATTTTTCCTTCTGTTTGCAGGGAGGCATATCCAAAAAAAATTACTAAAAGTGACATCAGAATTTCCTGCCTATGTTTTCTTGTAGGAGTTCTATGGTCTTGGGTCTTACATTTAAGTCTTTAATCCATTTTGAGTTAATTCTTATATATGCTATAAGAAAATGGTCTACTTTAGTTTTTTTCATGTATATATCTAGTTTTCCAATTACCTTTTATTGAAGACACTGTCTTTACCCCATTGTATATTCTTGCCTCCTTTGTCATAGATAATAGACCATTCAGATGTGGGTTTATTTCTGGGTTCTCCATTTTGTTTCATTAATCTGTGTGCCTGTTTTTATGCCAGTTCCATGCTACTTTCATTATTATAGGCTTGGAGTATAGTTTGATATCAGAGAGTGTGATACCTCCAATTTTCTTCTTTCTTAAGACTGCTAGGCTACATGGGGTCTTTTGTGGTTTCATATAAATTTCAAGATTATTTTTTCTAGTTCTGTGAAAATGTCTTTGGTATTTTGATAGAGATTGCAATGAATTTGTAGAGTGCTTTGGGTAATATGGACATTTTAATGATGTTAGTTCTCTCCATCCATGAACGTGGTATATCCTTACATTTATTTGTATTTTCTTCAATTACATTTTTCTGGGACTTACAGTTTTTCAAGTACATGCTTCACACCTACTTGGTCAGTTTATTCCTTGATATTTTATTTTTGATGCAATAGTAAATGGGGCTTTCTTAATTTCTTTTTCTGATAGTTTGTTACTAGTGTATAAAAATACAATTGATTTCTGAATATTATTTTGTATCCTGCTATTTTATTGAATTAATTTAATAGTTCAAATAGTTATTTGGTGGATCCTTTAGGGTTTTCTCTATACACTATCATGTCACTTTCAAATAATGATAATTTTATTTCTTCCTCTCTGATTTGGATGCCTTTTATTTCTTTTCATTGTCTTACTGCTATGGCTAGGACTTCAATACTATGTTGAATAAAAGTGATTACAGTGGACGTTCTTGTTTCATTCCTGATTCTAAAGAAAAAGCTTTCAGCCTTTCACAGTTGACTATGATGTTAGCTATGGATTTGTCTCATACATATGACCTTTAATAGTTGAAGTATTTTCTTTCTATCCTCACTTTGATGAGACTTTTTATCATGAGTGGATGTTAATTTTGTAAAATGCTTTTTCTGCATCTATTTTTTTAAAAGATTTTATTCATTTATCTGTATAGGGGAAGGGAAGGAGAGAGGGAAAGAACTATCAATGTATGGTTGCCTCACGATGTCCCCTGCTGGGAACTGGCCTGCAACCCAGGCATGTGCCCCAACCAGGACTCGAACTCCGATACTTTTGTCCGCAAGCCCGCGCTCAGTCCACCGAGCTCCACCAGCCAGGGCCTTTTTCTGCATCTATTGATATGATCATATATATTTTTTTAAATTTAAAACTATAATTCTTGGTTATATGGAAAAGCAATGCCTGACAAGTGTGATTAAAATCAAACACCATCCAGTGTTATTGTAGTCCTTTCCTCCTTACTGAGCACTTTTATATGTTTTGTTTCTTTGCTTAATCATGACATGAACTCTCTGAAGTGAAAGGGACATGCATATTCACATTACAATTTTATGGATGATAATACAATACCGAGACATTAATAACTTAAGGTTTTGTGATGATATTAGACTATTTTATTTTTCATTTTTAAAAATTGTTGTTCAAGTAAAGTTGTACTGAGACATTAATAACTTAAGGTTTTGTGATGATATTAGACTATTTTATTTTTCATTTTTAAAAATTGTTGTTCAAGTAAAGTTGTCTCCATTTTACCCCCACCACTACCCCCATCCCAGCCATCCCCATTTTCCAACCTTGATCCCACCCACCCTTGGTTTTGTCCATGTGTTCATTATAGTTGTTCCTGACACTGCCCCCTTGTTCCCCCCTATTATTTCTAGTTATTATTACAAATTTTCTTGTAACTGGTTTCTATGTTCATACTATTGTGATCAAAGATGTGTTGATATGATTTCAGTATTCTTAAAATTTATTAAGATTTGTACTTAATAAATTTTCCAAGTACCCTGGAAAATGTTCCATGTGCACTTGAAAAGAATGTGTATTCTGTTTGGGGGTGAAATGTCCTGAAAATATAAATTAAGTGTATCTGAAAATGTGTCATTTGAGGCCAGTTTCCTTGTTGATTTTCTGTCTGGATGATTTATCCATGATGTCACAGTGGGATGCTAGGGTCCCCTACTATAACTGTACTACTGTTGATCTCTTCCTTTATGTCTATAAATATTTATATATTTAGTTGTTCCTACATTGGATGCATAGATCCTTATGAGGGTTATATGCTCTTTTAGGAATGATCTTTATTATTTTGAAATGCCTTTCTTTTTCTCTTGTTACAGCCCTTGTTTTAAAGTATTTTGTCAAATATTGCTACCCCAGGTTTCTTTTTTTTTTTTCATTTCTATTTGGATGAAATAATCTTTTTCTATCCCTTTACCCTCAATCTGAATGTATCTTCTGATCTTAAGTGGGTCTTAGGCAGCATATGTATGGGTCTTAAAAAAAATACATTCAGCTCTATATACCTTTTGATTAGAGTATTTACTCCATTACACTAATAGGTATGTAGTTACTGTAATTTTCTTAATTGTTTTCTGATTATTTTGTAGTTCCTCTCTGCTCCTTCCCTATTTCCTTGCTCACCTCTTGTATGTTGAGGACTTTCTGTAGTGTTGTGTTTAGATTATTTTCTCTTTATGTTTTGTATATTTCTTTTAGATTTTTGGTTTGTGGTTACTGTGACATTCATATATACCAAAGTATGTTAGCAGCAGTCTAAGTTGATGGTCACTTTAGTTCAAATACATTCTAAAAATTACTAGAGCCCTGGCAAGCCAGGTGACTGAGTTGGTTGGAACATCATCCTGTACACCAAAAGATTGCTGGTTCAATCCCTGGTCAGGACACATACCTAGGTTGCAGGTTCCATCCCCAGTTAGGGTGTGAATGGGAGGCAACCAATCAATATTTCTCTCTCACTTCAGTGTTTCTTTCTTTCTCCCTTCCTCTAAGATCAATAAAACATATCCTTGGGTGAGGATTAAAAAGAATTGTTAAGAAGTAAAAATCACTAGAATATTTACTCAGGCCTCTACATTTTTGTTTCAGTCATTATTTTTTACTTCTTTTGCGTATTTGTGTGTAACCCTTAATTTATTGTTGTGCTTACACATGATCTTAAATATTTTTTTCCTATTTAACCTTTGTATTAGCTCTGTATAATTGGTTCATCCACTGCTTTTATTAAGTGTTCACCTTTGTTGGTGAGAATATCTTTCTCTTCTATATTTTCTAATTCTCACCTGAGAACAGTTTTTTCATTGTTTCTACAGAAGAAGAATGGGAGAGAGAAACACTGATGTTAGACAGAGGCATTGATTGATTGCCTCCCACAGACACCCCAAATGGGTGCTCAGATCAGGGATCACAGTTACCTGTCCTCTGACTGGGGATGGAACCCACAACCTAGGTATGTACCCTGACCAAGAATTGAACCCACAGCCCTTCAGTTACAGGATGATGCTCAGACCAACTGAGCCACATTGGCCAGGTCTCTTTCCTGTATTTTCTTATTTCTACTTTTGATCTTTTCTTTCTACTTAATTAAATCCCTTTAACATTTCTTGTAATACTGGTTTAGTGGTGATGTACTCTAGCTTATTGTTGTCTGGGTAATTCTTTATTCTCCAGTGATACTAAATGAAAGCCTTCTGGGTAGAGTAGTCTTGGTTGTAGGTCTTTGCCCCTCATTGCTTTGAATATTTCGTGCCTGTTCGTTCTGGTCTGCAAAGTTTCTATTTAAAAATCAACTGATAGTCACATAAGACAAATTGCTTTTCTCTTGCAACTTTTAATATTATTTGTCTTTAATTTTTGGCATTTCAATTATGATTTGTCCTAGTTTGGGCTTCTTTAGATTCATCTTGTTTATGTCTCTCTGTACTTCTGGGACTTGTATGTCTTTCTCCTTCACCAGGTGAGGAAAGTTTTAAAGTCATTATTTCCTGAAATAGGTTTTCAATCCCTCACTTTCTCTTCTCCTTCTGGTCGCTCTTTATGTGAATGTTGATACACTTGATGTTGTCCCAGAGGTCCCTCAAACCATCCTCATTCATTTGTTTTCTTCTTGGTGTACCTACTGGGTATTTTCTGCTACCTTACTTCCAGATCATTGATTTGATTCTCTGCTTCATCTAATCTACTGTTGCTTTCCTCAAACGTATTCTTCATTTCAATTATTATATTCTTTTTTGACAAGTTCTTTTTAGGTTTCTTTTAGTTGAGGTTCTCACTGAGTTCATTTGTTCTTCCCCTAAGGCCACTGAGCATAACCATTGTTTTGGACTTAGTATCTTTTAGATTGCTTGTCTTCATTTATTTAGTTATTTTTTCCTGGAGTTTTGTCCTGTTCTTTCACTTGGAACAATTTCTTTGTCTCCTCATTTTAGCTAACTTACTGTGCTTATTTCTGTGAATTAAGTAGATTTTCTGTATCTCTCAGTGTTTACAGAGTGGCCTTATGTAGTATGTGTCCTGTGGGACCTGGTGGCACAGACTTCAGGAGTGTCCGTTTTGTGGGTTGTGTGTACCCTTCTGTTGTTAAGCCTTGATGTTGACATTGTCAATGGATGGAACTGACCCTTAGTCCAACTGGCTGTGAATGCTGGCCATGACTACAACAGACAAGTGATTGTGTATGGACTGATCCCACAGACTTGCTTTGGCAGGGCTCTGGGAGTCCACCAGTTGGGTGTGTCATTTTTGGAGCTAATTGGGTTGTGCTTTGGAGTGGTCTGAAACTGGCCACTAGTTGTGTTAGTTGTGCAGGCTCTTGAAAGGGGCTATAGTGCTAGGCAAGGTCAACTTCAAAAATTTGTGTCAGGCTTAGGCTGCCTAGTGGGAGCTACAAAATGATCTGCCATTGGTTGCCACTTGTGCTGAGCTTGGAGGCAGTTGAGAGGGGCTGAACTGTGAACCAAGGCCAGCTGCCACTAGTGCCATGCTTGGGACCATTTGCTTGGCACCACAATGTGTGCTGAGGCCAGGAGACCTTTGTGCAGAATTTGTAGGTGATTAGTTGAAGTTATATTCCAGGCCAGTACCGGCCACAGCTTGTGCCAGCTTGGAGCCACTTGATAGGAGTTACAATGTAAGATGAGAACAGTTGCTGCTTGTGCCAGGCTTAGAGATGCTTAGCAAGTGGTACAGGGTATGCTCAAACCAGCTGCGTGCTTGTTTGGGGTTTGTGGATCCCTGAGAGATTTTAAGGGTGTCTGTAGCACAAGCCAAGGCAGTTTGCTTGTGTGAAAAAGCTACTAAAAGTGGCTCGGGCCAGCTGTGTGAGTTGGGTGGGATGAGGTCTCAGGGAATCCTCTGGGTGAGGCAAAGAATGTTAGCCAGATTAATGATAAACTCAGGTATGGTCTCACCTGTGCATGTCAGCTGGGTGGAAAGAGGATTTAACAAAGGAGTAATGGTGCTTACTAGTGCTTTTGTTCCTGGAGTGATATACCTCAACCCCTGCTTCTCCAGCCCCCACTCTAAAGCCAGACAAATCAGTTCCTCACCACACATCCCTGGTACTCTTTGAGCTGCAGGGTCCACCCGGGGGCCCAGAGTGAATCTGTTCACAGCCTGTCAAGAGGAATGCCTAGACTCCAGAAGCCCTCCATGTCACTTGAATGCAATCCCCACTGGTTTTCATAGCCAGCTCAGATTACTCTTTCCAGCACTGGTACCCCTCATTTTACAGAAGGGACTGCCACGGCAGATTACCTCTGAATTATTAAGTGCCACACCAGTGAGTTAGTACCTCCGTATTGCACATCTCCACCCCCTACTACAAGTCTTTCAAGCTTCTTTCTATCCTTAGTTATAGGACTTCTGTTCATATAGTCTTCAGGTAGTACTCAATGATGGTTATTCTATAATTCAGTAGTAATTCTGATGAGGCAAGCACCAGTGTTTACCTACTCTGCCATCTCAACCAGAAGATACCTTAGTATTTTTAAGTTTGTAGCATATTACTATATGAATTGATTTGTCCATTATATTTTAGAATTCTTGATAGAGCATATTTTTACTGTATTAGCACACTAGCCAAGTTACTATACATTCTGTTTATTCTTAAATTCATTTTTTATTAGTTATTCTTAATATTACATACCAACCCTCAAGCAAAAGTCTTCACTATTTACTTGCAGAAAATTTAATTACCAGTGCTTTTGGTCCTGGATCAGCACAATTTACTAGCCTAACTAATGAGTAAAGCATAGAGGGTTTGAGACATTGACTCCTTTCTGAAAAGGAGAAAAAGTATTTCCCCCTAGGAAAATGCTATTATCTTCTGCTAAGCCACTAAAAATTTATGACAAGGTAAGTTCTGAAAATATGACACCTTCTTTCATAATATAGGTAACTAGTATTTCAGAATTCAAAAGCATGTTAATTAAATATTTAAACAATGGAAATATTTTATCTGAAAATATCTGATTTAGAGAAAACCTATAGTAATAGTAGTTAAGAATTGGTATTATTTAATATATTCTATGACAATATTATGTCGGAACAAAGGTTGGATACTCATGTATTCTTTGGAATTTACTTTTAAGTTATACAAGTAATACAGCCTTGTGTAGATCACTGTAGCTAAGCAAAGTCTTTGATGTACTTAACATTATGAAAGGTTTAGGATTATGTCTTCAGGCAAAGACGCCTAGAGGAAAGAAGGTATAGATCAAAACTGACATCATGACACAATAAATAGAAGATTGGAATGAATATATCTCTTTAAGTCAAAAAGTAATATAATGTCTCTCAAGCACAGTGTAGATAAACAGTTAACTACAATTTTATATGGGAGAATGAAAAACTTTTTTGTAGCTTCACTTAAAATATCTCATTATTAACAAAATTCTTCTAAAGTATAAGAACAAATCTTTACCTTCATCCACATGTTATCTGTAGGATACATTTTCCCCATGGTATCATGATTTTATACTAAAACAAAAGAGGCATTTAGGAAGAAGATAACTTATTAAAAATCAGTATTTTTGATGACATGAAAATACCATTGGGTAACAAAAGGCAAGATAAATATTCAAATTTTGGTAAATATGAGGTGTGTCCAGAAAGTATCCAGCCACTACTATCAAAGATAAAGATATTGAAGAAGATACAAGAAACATTGTACATAAAGCAATGTTACATCAGTCTCCTTGAAAGTAGGTACCTTGGACCTCACACAGTGGCCATCAGCTGTATTTTCCTGAATTTCAATAATGGTTTGAAATCTCTTCCCTTTCAAAGGTAATTTTAGTTTTGGGAAAAGCCGGAAGTTGCAGAGCAACAAATCTGGGCCATAGAGGGGTTGAGTCACCTGGGTGATTTGATGTTTTGCCAAAAACCTCTGCATTAGATGCGATGGGTACGTTGTTGTGATGAAGCTGCCAATCACCAGCTACCCACAGCTGTGGCTTTCTGAGTCATCTGAATAGTTTCCATGAAGGAATATTCAGGCTTCACACAAAATTTGATGTAGATTTGTTGCTCTACTCAGTCATTTTTAATGTGACAGCCACATAGTATATATACTCACTCAAAGGCATCTACCACTCTGACTAGTACAGTGAAGTCATCATTGTTCATGCATGCACATTCCAGTCCACTCTCTTTGGCTGCCAGGTTACACTGATGTTCCACAAACTGTTCTTGTTATATTAACAGTGCTTCACTTTTTCCAGACAGCCCTCATATGTATAGTAAAAATAGGAAATAAATAGATTAGTAATAGTAGTCTTTAATTTTATACTATATTTTTAATATTTTGTAGTTCTCCATTAAGCACAAATAAGGTTTGTATCAGAATTTAAAAGTATGTTTAAAAGGAGATGGCAATTTATAAAGCTACAGCCTTTTTAAGTAAAAGGCAAAAGATTTATATGACCTGAAGAGAAACCAGAGTATGTACAGCCTTTTTACAGCATAGTATTTGCAATATTAAAGTGTATTTGGAGCTACAATGCATTTGGAAGAGTTTCCTAATATGTGAATGTGTAGAGTCACGTGAAGTGCAGCTGGGAATTATCTTTGAATAGGGTTTGAAAACTATTTCTTCTACCATTTTGCTTATCTTCTTTTAAATACTGTTCTTCAAATCTCATTATAACATGAAATGCTAGCTCCTCCCTTCTGCCAAGTTCCTGTTGCTTTTTACAGTGACGGTTATTTTGCTGGGTTTATGATCACCCCTCCAAAGATATTTCCCAGACTTTCATTAAACTTAGTGGTAGACTTATGAGCAGGTTTTGTAAAATGGGTTATTAGCAGAAGTGAGGTGTAACAATTATAGTTTTCTACCTTGAACAAGAAAAGAGTATGCCTTCCTTTTATTTCTCCTACTTATAGGTAGGGATGCACAAACATGCAGATGAAGGCTATACCCTAGAGATGACAAAGCAGCATGATGGAAGGGAACCTGGTAATCTGATATCAACATACCCTACCAGTTGTGGAACACCTTCCAGGACTATGTAAGAAAGAAATAAAAATATTTCTTTCAATCACTGTGCACTCACTTTGCAGATTCCTCTGTTTCTTACATAATGCACATGTTGGCATTATTCTACCACCAGTACACCATCAATGCAGCTTATTTAACCCTGGTTACTTTGATTCAAAAGACTATTGGAAGTCCTAACCAAAATGATTAGGCAAGAAAAACAAACAAAATAAAAGGCATCCAGATTAGAAAGGAAGAAGTAAAATTGTCTCCTTTTACAGATGAGATTATATATAGAAAGTCATAAAGGCTCCACCAGAAATCTGTAGAATAAGTCAATTCAGTAAAGTTGGAGGATATAAAATCAATGTAATCATTGTTTTTCTATAAACTACTAATGAATTATCGGAAAAATTAATACAATTGCATAAAAAAGATTGGGTTGGCCAAAAATTCTGTTACATTTTTCCCCATAGACTGGCCCTAGTAGTGTTTAGTTGTTTTTGAGACAATTTTGTTAGATTGTATTGTGACAGCTGTCATTTGAAAAAACTTACCAAAATTGGTGAATTTTTGTGCAGTCATTAACATTGAAGATGGAAGATCCACAACATTTTCAGCTTATTATTCTTTATTATTCTTTATTATTTGAAGAAAGGTAAAAACAACTGAAATGGAAAAAAAGACTTGTGCAGTGAATGGCGAAGGTGCTGTGACTGATCAAATGTGTTAAAAGTGGTTTGTGGAGTTCATTGGCATTACTGAAATTTTGGCCAGTTCTTTGCTGTGGGGCTGTTTTATGCATTGGGAGATGTTTAGCAGCACCCGCCTCTACCCACTAGAAGCCAATAGAGGAAGATAGCCGACATACTTAAAATATCCAACTCAAAGTTATTGGTGGAATGAAAAACATGTTGTGAATTTTAGGGAAAAAAGCATATGGATATTTTGGCCACCCCAGTAATCTAGAGGTGAAAAGATATCTGTACACTGAAAATAAAAAAAAGGTACAAATAAATGGAACAATGTCCATGTTCATGGGTTAGAAGAATTAATATTGTTAAAATGTCCATACTACCCACCCTGGCCAGGTAGGTGGTCAGTTGGTTGGAGTGTCGTCCCCTACGTTAAAAGGTTGTGGGTTCAAGCCCTAGTTGGGACATGCAGGGAGGCAATTGATTGTTCTGTCCCTGAAATCAAACATACTCTTGGATGAGGATTTTAAAAAAATGTCCATACTATCCAAAGCAGTCTACAGAATCAATGCAATCCATATCAAAATAGACCCTGAATTGCCCAACAAATTTTGATAAAGGAGACAGATGGAAGCATCATAATTCCTTATTACTAGCTGTTTTTACTTCTGTAGCTTTGTGATAAAATGTCTGTTGTCATTGACATTGTTCCATTTATTTGTACCTTCTTTTTATTTTCAGTGTACAGATATCTTTTCACCTCTAGATTACTGGGGTGGCCAAAATATCCATATGCCCTTTTCCCTAAAATTCACAACATGTCTTTCATTCCACCAATAACTTTGAGTTGGATATTTTAAGTATGTGATAAAATGTCTGTTGTCACTAAGATCAAGGGAACAGAATAGAGAGCCCAGAAATAAGCCCATACAAATATGGTCAATTAATTTACAAGGAGGCTTCTGGTACAATATGGCAGCATAGGAAGACCATAAACTCTCCTCCTCCCACAGACAGATCAATTTCTCCTGAGAAGAACTGAGGGCTAGCTGAACAGCTTTTGCACAAAAAAACGAGAGAGAGATCACACAGAAATAGGTAGGAGAGACAGAAATATGGCATCATGGGAACTACTCTCCCAACACACTAATCTGCAGAAGGAAATGAATGGATTACTGAAAGAACCACATTCAGACTTGCCCACCCTAGGGTACAATAACAACAACAAAAAACAGTAGATTAAAGGGTCCCTAGACTACATCTGAAAGAAATCTACTTGCTAACCTTAAGCATTTGCCAAATAGGAGGAGAACTTCAGGAACTTTTTGGTGTCAGAGGTACCAGAGAGTACCATTTGTTGTACTCTCCCCTTACCTTGGTCAAAGAGATATGAGCATGATATAGGCACTCTGGCCAGCTGGCCAAGGCCATTCTAGTGCACCCAGGTCCACACAAGATCTGTAGCTTGCTTAGGATCAGCTTTAATTACACCTTATCCTCAGCTTGTTTAGGATAAGCTATAACTATAGCTCTGCCTGGGTCTTCCTGTGGGCTGCTCCAGCTACAGCTACTAGTCCACCAAAGTGGTTCCAGCTTAGCTTGTCCTCAGGACTCCCCATAGCTCATACACACTTCAGCTAAAGCTCTGGGCCTATACATGGCTTGATTTGGGGACTCTGTGTGGCCTAAGCCTGCTCCACTACAGCTCCACATAGCCTGAGTCTGTTTTAACCCCAAGATTCCCCATAGCCAACCTAGGTTCCAACAACAGCCTTGGCTTGCCCCTGGATATCCCTGTGGCCTGTACCTGCTACAGCTCCTGGTCCATCTGGCCTGCCAAAAAGACTTGGCTCACAAAGTCTACAAAGGGAAAGCACCTCCCCTTCAAAGGTAAGAGAGGTTGCTTTTTCACCAAATTCATAGAAAGAGACTTTTTTAATGAGATGAATAGTTTACAAATTAAATAATAGGACAAAACACTAGAAAAAGAACTGAATGAAATGGGCACACTCTACCAAGTTAAGAGTTGAAAACAATGCTTATAAAGATGCTCAATGAACTCAGGAGAAGAATGGAGGAACTTTATGAAAACTTTAAAACAGAGGTTGAAACATATAGACCAAATCAGAACTGAAAAACACAATAACTGAAATGAAAAATAACTAGAGGGAATCAACTGCACATTTAATATGCAGAACTAGTAAGTGAACTAGAAAACAGGTAGTGGAACTCACTACATCAGAACAGCAAAAAGACCCTTTCCGCGCTACAGTGAGCAGAGCTGTCCACTTGCGTTCAGCTCTCCCGGGAAACGCACGTCCACGGCAGGGCTCAGATGTGACCACATATAAGAATTTTGCATTTCTAATTCAATTTTATCATCTGCTGAACTAGTATAATTGGATCAATGAAGCAAAGAAGGAGTGTTATCAGCAGTGTTGAATGTCAATGAGAGACAGACGGGGAGGGAGACAGAAAAGTGTCATTAGATTCATCATTACAGAGGGGGAAGAATCCTTTGTTTTATGGTCTAAACATCAAGACCAAAGCATTGTAGGATGCTGGGAAGATAGTCACAGAGTAGGACGGAGTGGATTCTAGCTCCTGTACTCGTGGGTGAAAATCGTGGCAGATCTATAGAGAAACAGCGCAATAAACCATCAGTTACCCAGCATTTATGAAATTAAAAGACCAGAGATTGTGACCGACGCTGAAACACCAGACAGCTGCAGAGGCAGCTACGGAGCTAGGACATTCATGGCCCCTGTGCCGCTGCCATAGCGAGGGGACTGGGCGCCGGGGAGTTAGCTACAGGAGCCAGCCAGTGCGGGGACCAGCACAGCAGTAGGTGGAGACGGAGAACATCAAGATACCTGAAGGAGACTGCACCACTGAAATTCAAAGGTATTATACCACAGAACAAAAGTTCACACCATAAACACAGGGAGTCAGAACAGACCAATTTTAGAAGCTCGGACTAACAAGAGTCTCAGACAATGGGAAGACAAAGAAACAATCCCCAAATGAAAGAAAAAGAAGAAACTTCAGAAAGCATGTTAGATGAAATAGAGGCTAATCAACTATCAGATAGTGAATCCAAAGCACTGGTTATTACGAAGTTCAAAGAGCTCACAATGAGCTACCAGAAACCACAGGGGAGCTACAATGATCTCACCACAAACTATATCAACATGAAAAAGGAAACAAACTATCAGCAAGGGACAAGAGGAAATGAAGAATACAATTTCCGAATTGAAGTACACAGTAGAAAGTTTCAAAAGTAGAAAGCATCTCACAGAAAGAGCAAGAAAAGTAAAAGAGGCTCAGAAACAATGACGAGGGATTAAGAGAAATGCAAGACAATATGAAACGTAATGATATCCGAAGAATAGGAATACCAGAAGAACAACAACAAGGGATAGAAAATGTATTTGAAAGAGTAATGAGAGAAAATTTCCCTAATTTGATGAGAGAAAAAGTCACACAAATCCAGGAATCACAGAGTCCCAATCAAGAGGAACCCAAACAGGCCCACTTCAAGACACATTATCATTAAAATGGCAAAATTCCAAGACAAAGAGAGGCTCTTAAAGGCAGCAAGGGAGAAAAAAAGAAGTAACATACAAGGGAGCCCCAATAAGGTTAGCTACTGACTTCTCGATGGAAACACTCCAGGCAAAGAAGAGAATGGCAAGAACTATTCCAAGTAATGAAAACCAGAAGCCCACAACCAAGGCTACTTTACCCAGCAAGGCTCTCAATCAAGATAGAAGGCCAAATAAAGAGCTTCCAGGACAAAAGAAGTCTAAAAGAATATGCCTCCACCAAACTAGCTCTACAAGAAATACTAAAAGGACTGCTTTAAGGAAAGGAAGGAAAAGAGAGACAGAGAGGAACACAGGTACAAAAATGGCAGTGAATAAGCACCTATCAATAACCTTAAACGTAAATGGATTAAATGCTCCAATCAAAAGACACAGAATAGCTGAATGGATAAGAAAGCATGACCCACACATATGCTGCCTACAAGAGACCCACCTCAGGACAAAAGACCATCACAGACTAAAAGTGAAAGGCTGAAAACAAATTTTCCAAGCAAAAAGACAAGAAAAAAAAAAGTTGGGGTAGCAATTCTCATATCAGACAAAATAGACTTCAAAAAAAGGGCCATAAAGAGAGACCCAGAAGGTCACTTCAAAATACTCAAGGGAAGAATTCACCAAGAAGACATTAACATCATAAATATATATGCACCAAACATAGGGGCACCCAAATATATCAAGAAAATCTTAGAGGACTTCAAGAAAGATATTGACAGCAACACAATTATAGTAGGGGATTTTAACACCCCACTGTCAAAAATGGACAGATCTTCCAATGCGGCATTAAACACCACCCTAGAGGAAATGGACTTAACTGATATATATATAGAGCCCTTCATCCCAAAGAAGCTAAATACACATTCTTCTCAAATGCACATGGAACATTTTCAAAAATAGACCACATGATAGAACACAAAATGAGCCTCAACAAATTCAATAACATTGAAATCATACCAAGCATTTTCTGTGACCACAAGGGACTGAAATTAGAAACCAACCCCTTTGCACCCCAAAGCACCCAAAATCATGGGGACTGAATGGTATGCTATTAAACAACGAATGGGTCAAGAATGAAATTAGGGAAGAAATCAAAACGTTTCTGGAAACGAAAATGAACTCACAACAACCCAAAACTTATGGGACACAGCGAAAGCAGTCCTGAGAGGGAAGTTTATAGCAATACAGGCCTACCTAAAGAACATAGAAACATTTCAAACAAGCAACCTAACCCTACGCCTGCAAGAACTCGAGGAACAACAACAAAGACAGCCCAGAGCAAGCAGAAGGAAGGAAATAACCAAGATCAGAGCAGAATTAAATGACATAGAAACTAAAAGCACAATTCTAAGGATCAATGAATCCAGGAGTTGGTTCTTTGAGAAGATAAACAAAATAGACAAGCCTTTAAGTTGGCTCATCAAGAAAAGAAGAGAGAGGACACAAATAAACACAATTAGAAATGAAAGGAGAGATTACAACTGACACCACAGAAATAGAAGGGATTGTAAGCAATTACTTTGAAGAACTGTATGCCAAGAAATTTGAAAACCTAGGGGAAATGGACACATTTCTAGAAAAATATAATCTTCCAAAACTCAATGAAAAAGAAGCAGAAAATCTGAACACACCAATAACAGCAAAAGAAATTGAAGCAGTAATCAAAAAACTCCCATCACACAAAAGCCCCGGACCAGATGGGTTCACAGGAGAATTCTACAAAGCATTTAAGGAAGAGCTAACCCCTATTCTCCACAGACTATTACAAAAAATCCAGAAGGATGGAAAACTCCCAAATTTTTCTTATGAAGCCAGCATCATCCTAATTCCAAAACCAGATAGAGACACAACAAAGAAAGAAAACTTCAGGCCAATATTGCTGATGACCATAGATGCTGAAATCCTCAACAAAATATTGCCAAATCACATCCAACAATATATCAAAAAGATCATACACCACGACCAAGTGGGATTCATCCCAGGGATGCAAAGATAGTTCAATATTCGGGAATCAGTAAATGTAATACATCACATAAACAAAAGCAAAGACAAAAACCACATGATCATATCAATAGACCTGGAAAAAGGTTTTGATAAGGTACAACACCCATTTATGATAAAAACACTCAGTAAAGTGAGAATAGAGGGAGCATTCCTCGATATAATAAAGGCCATTTATGAGAGACCTACAGCCAACATCATACTCAATGGGCAAAAACTAAAAGCTTTTCCATTAAGATCAGAAATGAGACAAGGATGTCCACTTTCACCACTTCTATTCAATATAGTATTGGAAGTTTTAGCCACAGCAATCAGGCAAGAAAAGGAAATAAAAGGCATCCAAATAGGAAAGAAGGAAACAAAACTATCACTGTTTGCAGATGACATGATAGTGTACATGGAAAATCCATTAGACTCTGCCCAAAAACTGCTTGAACTAATTAATGAATTTGGCAAAACAGCAGGTTACAAAGTCAATATCTGGAAATCAAAGGCATTTTTGTATACCAATAATGAATCAGCAGAAGCAGAAATCAAGGAAAAAATCCCATTCGATATAGCAAAAACAAAAATAAAATATCTGGGAATAAACCTAACTAAGGAGGTAAAAGACCTGTATGCAGAAAACTACACAGCCCTGAAGAAAGAAATCAAGGAAAACACAAACCTTGTTCCTGGATTGGAAGAATTAACATCATCAAAATGTCCATACTACCCAAAGCAATTTACAGATTCAATGCAATACCTATTAAAGTACCAATGGTGTATTTCACAGACATAGAACAAACACTTCAAAAATTTATATGGAACCATAAACGACCGCGAATAGCAGCTGCACTTTTGAGAAAGAAGAATGAAGAAGGAGGGATCACAATACCTGATATCAAACTGTATTACAAGGCCACTGTAATGAAAACAGCCTAGTACTGGCATAAAAACAGGCACATAAACCAATGGAACAGAACAGAGCCCAGAAATGAACCCAACTCTCTACAGTCAATTAATATTTGACAAAGGGGGCAATAACATAAAATGGAGTAAAGATAGCCTCTTCAACAAATGGTGTTGGGAGAACTGGACAGCTACGTGCAAAAAAATGAAACTTGAGCACCAACTTACACCATACACCAAAATAAATTCAAGGTGGATAAAAGACTGAAATATAAGCCGTGACACCATTAAAGTCCTAGAGGAGAACATCGGCAAGAAGATCTCAGATATTCCACGCAGCAACATTTTTAATGATAAGTCCCCTAGAGCAAGGAATATAAAGGAAAGAATAAACAAATGGGATCTCATCAAAATAAAAAGCTTCTGCGTGGCTAAAGAAAACAGTATTAAATTAGCAAGACAACCAACTGTATGGGAAAACATATTTGTCAAGGATGCCAAAGACAATGGTTTAATCTCCAAAATATACAAAGAACTTACACGACTCCACTCTAGAAGACATCTAACCCAATTAAAAAATAGGAAAAGGACTTGAACAGACACTTCCCCAAGGAGGACATACAGAAGATCCAGAGACACATGAAGAAATGCTCAATATTGCTAGCTATCAGAGAGATGCAAATTAAAACCACAATGAGATACCACTTTACACCAGTCAGAATGGCTATCATAAACAAAGCAACCAACAACAAATGTTGGAGAGGTTGTGGGGAAAAGGGGACCTTAGTCACTGTTGGTGGGATTGCAGACTGGTACAACCATTATGGAAAACAGTATGGAATTTTCTCAGAAAAATAAAAATCAACCTGCCTTTTGACCCAGCAATTCCACTGCTAGGATTATATCCTGAGAACCCCAAAACACCAATTTCAAAGAACCTATGCACCACAGTGTTCATAGTAGCACAATTTACAACAGCCAACAGCTGGAAGCAACCTAGGTGCCTGTCGGTAAATGAATGGGTCAAAAAACTGTGGTACATACACACAATGGAATTCTATGCAGCAGAGAGAAAGAAGGAACTACTACCCTTTGCAACAACATGGATGGAACTGGAAAGCATTATGCTGAGTGAAACAAGCTAGGGGTTAAAAGACAAATACTATACAATCTCATCTTTAACAGGAAGCTAAACAACAAAACAGACAAGCAAGCAAAATACAAATACACTGAAATAGAGAACACGGGGTCAGTGACCAGAGGCGAGAGGGGAGAAAATTTAAGGGGAAAAAAATGGGAGGGATTTAGAGGAACAAGTACAAAGGACACAGGGACAATAACTAAAGGGGGTGGAAATGGGAGGGAGGTGGGGTGCCTGGGGAGGGGTGGGCTGGGATGAGAGAAATAAACAGAAAACTATACTTGAAAAATAACTAAATAAAAATAAAAATAATAAAATATGAAAAAAAGAACAGCAAAAAGAAAAATAAAAATAGTTTATGGAACCTCTGGGACAACATCAAGCATACCAACATTAGACACATAGGTGTCACAGAAGAAGAGGAGACAGAAAACCTATTTAAAAGAATAATGGCTGAAAACTTTCCTAACTTGATGAAAGGAGCAGACATCCATATCCAGGAAACAAGATAAACCCAAACAGGCTCACACTAAGACATATAATAATTAAAATGGAGAAAGTTAAAGGTGAAATCTTAAAATCATCAAGAAAAAAGGCCACTATACAGATCCTGCATAAGACACTCAGCTGAATTTTCTGCATAAACTTTGCAAGCCAAAAAGAATGGTTTGATATATTCAAAGTAATTAAAGCAAAAACTACATCCAAAAATACACAACAAGATTATTAGCATTTAGAATTGAAGGACATAGTTTCTCAGACAAGGAAAGGAAAAGTTCATTACCACTAAACCAGCAATACAAGAAATGTTAAACAAAATTATTTTAGCAGAAAAGGCCAAAGGTAAAAAGACAAGAAAAAGCTAAGGGAGTTCATCATCACCAAACCATTATTATATGAAATGTTAAAGGGACTTATTTAACAAAAAGAAGATCAAAATTATGAACAATAAAATAACAAATACATACCTGTCAGTATTTTTAATCTAACAAACTAAGCAAACAAGAACAGAGACAGAATCATGGATACTTAGAGCACTTTGATGGTTATCAGATGGGGGGGCTGTGGGGGAATGGGTGAAGAGGTAAGGGGATAAGAAGTATAAATAGGTAGTTACAGCATAGCCATGGGGATATAAGTACAGTATAGGAAAGAGAGTAGTCCAGGAATTTATATGCATGACCCATGGACATGAAGAATGGTGAGAAGATTGCCTGAGGGAATAGGGGTTGCTGGGTGAAGGGGGTAAAAGGGGAAAAATCAGGACAACTGTAATAGCACAAGCAATAAACTAAAGATGTGAATATAAAACCAGAAAATATAAAATAACATAAGTACTAAACTAATGGACCTTGGTCTCAGAGGGATTTTGGAATTTGACCACAAAGGCAAAGGAAGTAAAAGCAAAAATAAATGAATGGGACTACATTAAACTAAAAAGCTTTTTCATAGCAAAGGAAACCATTAACAAAACAAAAAGGACACCAATCAAATGGGAGAAATAATTTACAAATAATACCTCAAATAAAGGGGCTAATATTAAAAATATATAAAGAACTCATAGCCAAATTAATCTAGAGAGAGGAGAATGAAGTTGGAGGTATCATGCTTTCTGATCTCAAACTATAGTGATTATAGTAATCAAAACAGTATAATATTGGCACAAAAAGACACATAAAGAGCCTCCTCTAAAACACTTTTATATTGTCAATCTACAATAAAGGAGGCATAGATATACAATTGGGTTAAGACAGTTTCTTCGATAAATGGTGTTGGGAAAATTGGACAGATGCATGGAAAAAAATAAAATTGAACCACCTGTTACACCATTTACAAAAATAAAGTCAGAATGGGTTAAAGACTTAAATGTAAGACCTGAAACCATAAAACTCCTAGAAAATACAAGCAGTAAACTCTTTGACATTGAACTTCACAATATTTTTTGTTGGATATGTTTCCTTGGGCAAAGGCTATATAAACAAAGAAATGGGGCTACATCACACAGAAGCTTTTGCACAGTAAAGGAAACCATCAAGATGAAAAGGCAACCTACTGAATAGGATAACATATTTGCAGATGATCTATCTGATAAGAAGTTAATATTCAAACTATATAAAGAATTCATACAACTCAAAATCAAAAAACCCAATTCAGAGTGGGCACAAGGTCTGAATAGACATCTTTCCAAAGAAGATGTCAAAGAAGATGTTTTCCATACAGATGGTTAATCACTGCATGAAAAGATGTTCAACATCAGTGATCAACAGGGAAATGCCAAGAAGTCCAAGTCAGATGGATCAGATGAAAGAAATAATTAAAAGGCATCCAAATTGGAAATCAAGAAGTAAAAGTGTCACTTTTTGCAGGTGAGATAATTTGTTATGTAGAAAACTGTAAAGACTCAACAACAAAACTATTAGAAGCAATAAATACAGTAAAGCTGTGAGACACAAAAATTAATGTACAAAAATCCACTGCTTTCCTGAATATTAACAATGAAATTACAGAAAATGAAATTTAAAAAACAAAACAGATGACTTCTGGCCAAGACTGAGGCATAGGTAGATATACTGTGCCTCCTCACATAACCAAAAGAAGGACAATAACAATTAAAAAAAACAAACCCAGAACTAACAGAAAATTGAACCGTATGGGAGTCTGACAACCAAGGAGTTAAAGAAGACACATTCATCCAGACCAGTAGGAAGGGTGGAATCTGGTAGCTAGTGGACCCAGTGAGGTGACACAGTGTGGGCAGTCCCACATTTGCACACAGATAAACCCAGTGAACTGGGTAGCAGGACAGACTGCACAACCCAGGGTCCCAGCATTGGGAAATAAAGCCTCAAACCACCAATTGAAAACACTTGTGGGGGTTGAGGTGCCAGGAGAGGCTCCCAGCCTCACAGGAGCGTTCACTGGAGAGACCCACAGGGTCCTAAAACATACACAAACCCATCCACATGGGAATCAGCACCGGATGGGCCCAATTTGCTTGTGGGAAGCAGGGGAAGTGACTGAAATCTGGTAGAGAGCAGAGCAAGCACCATTGTTCCCTCTCAGACCCCTTCCCCACATACAGTGTCACAACCCAGTAATGTGGATTACCCTGTCCTGGTGAAAACATAAGGCTCTGCCCCTCACTACATAACAGGCACATCAAGACAAAAAAAATGGCCCAAATGAAAGAACAGATCAAAGCTCCAGGAAAAATACAACTAAGTGACGAAGAGGTAGCCAACCTATCAGATACAGAGTCCAAAGCACTGGTGATCAGGATGCTCACAGAATTGGTTGAATTTGGTCACAAATTAGATGAAAAAAAAAATGAAGGCTAGGCCAAGTGAAATAAAGGAAAATGTACAGGGAACCAAAAATGATGAAAAGGAAACTGGGACTCAAAGGAGGTGACCAGAAGGAAGGAAGGAACATCCAATCAGGAAAAAATGAAGAAACAAGAACTCAAAAAAAATGAAGAGAGGCTTAGGCACTTCCAGGACATCTTTAAACCTTCCAGTATCCAACTTATAGGGGTACCAGAAGGAGAAGAGAAAGAGCAACAAGTGTAAAACTTATTTGAACAAATAAAGGAAAACTTCCCCAATCTGGCAAAGGAAATAGACTTCCAAGAAGTCCAGGAAGCTCAGAGAGTCCCAAAGAAGCTGGACCCAAGGAGGAACACACCAAGGCACATCATAATTGTATTAGCCAAGATTAAAATGAAGGAGAGAATTCTAGAATCAGCAAGAGAAAAGGAGGAAGTTACCTACAAAGGAGTTCTTATAAGACTGTCAGCTGATTTCTCAAAAAAAGACCTTACAGGTAAGAAGGGGTTGGAAAGAAATATTTCAAGTTATGAAATCCAAAGACCTACATCCAAGATTGCTCTATCCAGCAAAGCTACCATTTAGAATGGAAGGGCAGATAAGGTCAAGTTCAAGGAGTTCATTATCACCAAGCCCTTATTATATGAAATGTTAAAGGGACTTATCTAAGAAAAAGAAGATAAAAAATATGTAAAATGACAGCAAATCACAATTATTAACAAACACACCTAAAACAAAAACAAAGTAAACAGTAAACTAGAAAAGGAACAGAACCACAGAAATGGAGATCACATGGAAGGTTATCAACAAGGGAGAGGGAGAGAAAGGGAAAAGGTAAAGAGAATAAGTAGCATAGTTGGTAGGTAGAAAATAGACAGGGGGAGGGCAAGAATAATATGGGAAATACAGAAGCGAAAGAACTTATATGTATGACCCAGGGACATGAACTAAAGGGGAGGAATGTGGGTGCGAGGGGGTGGAGGGGAATGAAGGTGGGCAAATGGGACAACTGTAATAGCATAATCAATAAAATATATATATTTTAAAAATTCTTCTTGCAATGCAACAAAAAGAAAGAATGAAATACCTAGGAATAAACAACAAAGAATGTGAAGGACCTATATGCTGAAAACTACAAAACATTTTATTAAAAGAGATTGAAAAAGACGGAGAAATATTCCATGTTCATGGATTGGAAGAATCAACATAGTTAAAATGTCCATATTACCCAAAGCAATATACAGATTTAATGCAATTACAATCAAAATACCAACGGCATTTTTTAACGAAAATGGACAAAAAAATTACCAGATTTATATGGGACCACAAAAGACCCCGAAGAACCAAAGCAATCCTTTGGAAAAAGAACAAAGCTAGATGTACCACACTACCTGACTTGAAACGGTACTACAGAACAACAATAATCAAAATAGCATGGTACAGGCATAAAGACCAATGGAACAGAATTGAGAGCTCAGAAATAAAACCACATGTATATGTGCTGATAGTTTTGGACAAAAGGAGTCAGAAACACACAATGGAGAAAGAAAAGCCTCTTCAATAAATGGTGCTGGAAAAATTGGAAAGCCACCTGCAAAAGAATCAAATGAGATTATAATTCCTCTCCATGTATAAAAATTAATTTAAAATGTATCAAAGATCTAAATATGAGGCTTAAAACAATAAATTACATAGAAGAATATATTGGTACTAAACTATGTGCCTTGGCCTTAGAGAATATTTTATGAATTTGACCTTAAAGGTAAGGCAAAGGCAGAAATGAAAATGAACGATATAATACTAAAAAAATTCTACACAGCAGAATAAACCATCAACAAAACAAAAAGGCAACCAACTGAATAGGAGAAGATATTTGTAAACAACTGCTCCACAAGAGGTTAATCCAAAATATATAAAGAACTCATACAACTAAACAACAATAAAACAAACAATCCAATTAAAAAACAAGTAGAAGACCTGGGCAGGCATTTCACCCATGAAGATATACAGAGGGCCAACAGACATGAAAAGATGCTCAACTTCACTAGTTGTTAGGGAAATGCAAATTAAAACCACAGTGAGATACCACTTTACTCCCATTAGAATCGCTACTATCAACAAGATTAATAGTAAGTGTTGAAGAGGTTGTGGAAAAAGGTAACCCTTACTTCTGGTGGGAATGTAAACTGATACGGTCACTATGGAAAACAGTACAGAGGTTCCTCAAAAAATTAAGAATAGAGTTATCATATTACCAAGCAACCCCTCTTCTGGATATCTACCTGGAAAATTATTTATTCTCAAAAATATATGTAACCCTATGTTCATAGAACACTGTTCATGGAAACAACTGTTCATGGCCAAGACATGGAAACAACTGAAATGTCTTGTGATAAATGAATGGAACACATATACAGTGGAATATTGCTCAGCCTTAAGAAAAGATGAAATACTACCATTTGCAACAATATAGATAGATCTTGAGAATATTATGCTTAGGGAAATAAGCCAGACAGAAAAAGTCAAGAACCATATGATTTCACTCATATGTGGAATGTAAAACTGAAACTCAGACACGGACAGTAGTATGGTGGAGAGCAGAGGGAATGTGTGTAGGGGGATGGTAAGTGGTAAAGGGGGCAAGTATATGGTGGCAGAAGATGATTTGACTGGGTGGTGGGCATAGAATGCAGTACACACATCATATAATATACTAGAAACCTATATAATCTTATTAACCAACGTTAAATTAATTAATTAAAAAATCATGAGATACAACCTCACATCCTTCAGATTGGCAATTATCAAAGAGGCAACAAATAGAGAATCCAAGATGGCAGCTGAGTAGGTGAAGATACACTCATAGCCTCCTAGGACTAAATTGTAATTACAACTAAATTATAGAAAAATCATCCTGAACAACCCAAGTGAAGACCAGCTGAAGATAAATCTTATAACCAAGGATTTACAGAATAAGTTACATTGAGACTGGTAGGAAGGGCAGAGATGTGAAAAGGGCTGACTCCACACACTTGAATGGTGGCGGCTGAACTTCCAGAGGGATATCTCAGCTGCTGGAGATTCCCTGAAAAGCCTAATGACTCAACCCCAAGCCAGGCTCCTCAGATGAGAGCACCAGAGCTGGAAAGATGCACTCATATAACATCTGACTGAAAAGTAGTGGAGCTCTTGTCCATCAGAGAGAGACGGGAGTCTGCTAGAGACATAGACACCCTCTTAAGGGGCCAATGCAAGAAAATTTCATTTGCAGCCATTTACCCCAAGCACTGGCAGAGGTGGAGTGAACTAGTCATGTGAGGAGCATTGGGGTTTGTGGCTCTGGGGGAACAATTGAAGAGGCCACCACCAGGAACCCTCTGCTGAGTCATTCTCCTACACTGAAGACACCATCTTTCTTGGCTGGAGCATTCCCCCCATACTTCCCCCCGTGGCATCAGCCTGGAGGGAAGTAATAGCCCCACCCTGAGAGATTTTGCCTTGATGAACAGTCAGCTGCCTGGTACAGAGGTCTGGGGAGACACATGTCAGTGGTTGAGTTACACAGCTTTGGGGTGGGGGCCAATTTACCCACCTTCCCATGAACTTGACTGGTGCTTATCTCTCATAAGAGATCCACTAGCCCCACACTCTGGGCTCTGGGAGCCCACCCACTCAATTCCTAGTGATTAAATTCTGCCAAGGTTGGAGAAAAATCTGGGACAGTCTAAGTTGTGTGGCTGTGAGGCAGGGTCCATACCCCCCAACTTTCCTGAAGCTGGAACAGCACCTCCATTTCATGAGAGACCCACTAGTCTCATCCACCCAACTCCTGGCAGCCCCACCCTGCTGAGCTCCATCTCTTCCAGCATAATCTGGGACAGACTGAGTTGTGTGGCTCTAGGACAGAGGACAGTTTTTCCTTGCACACCTGACCAGAGCAGAGCCTTCCCTTCACATAGCCAAACCATGGTCTGTTGAGGTTTTATTAAACTCTGCTGGCCTCACCCTGGCAACTCCCTGAGACTGTCCCAATACAAAGGTATATGAGCACTCAGTGGTTACAGCTAGACTTGGTATACCCAGGGACATTTGCTGAGTAGCCTCAGACACAGCACTGGCACCTAGTTTGAACTTGTATAGGTCTGGTGAACACCACTTGCTGCTAACTGGTGACTTACTGAGAACCTACCTCATGAAACTTGAGTACTGACAGAGGCTTTTTCAGTGACTAAGCCTAATAGGCAGCCAGCAGGTGGAGACAGACAGAGGCAGATCTTGAGGTATCTTAGGACTTCTGCTGACGTGCCCTGGGAGCAGTGCTAGTAAAAGTCAGCCTTGGTGCACAGCTTGGTCCTTCCCACCTGCACCCAGGTCCAGCAGAGGCAGCCACAAACTATGGGTCACTTGTAGCTCCAAACATGTTGCCTAGGGCTAGTCACAGGCAGCATCTGACACTGGTCTGCTTTAGAGTCCCTCCCAAGGTGACCACAACCAACACACCTAGTAGCCAGCTTCAGACAGCATCAGAGTAGGATCCAATAAGCTTCACAAGTAGCATATCCAAAGGGAGATCTAGCCTGGGTACATTTACACAATGGAATTCTATGGCGCAGAAAGAAAGAAGGCGCTTACTACCCTTTGCAACACCATGGATGGAACTGGAAAGCATTATGCTGCATGAAATAAGCCAGGCGGTGAAAGACAAATACCATATGATCTCACCTTTAACAGGAACCTGAACAACAAAACAAACAAGCAAGCAAAATATAACCAGACACTGAAATACAGAACAGGCTGACAGGGATGAGAGGGGAGAGAATTTCAGGGGAAAAGGGGAAGGATTCACAGGAACAAGTATAAAGGATACATGGACAAAAACTAAGGCGGGGGGAGGGGAATGGGAGGGAGATGGGGAACACTGGGGGAGGTGGGCTGGGATGGGAGTAAGAGACAGAAAACTTTACTTGAATAGTAATTAAATAAATTTTTAAAAAAGAAAAAAAAAGGGAGATCTCACCAGGCACCAGACCCAGCTGAGGTGAATTCCAGTTCTGTGGTCAGCAGCTGCACAGCAACTTAATAGTGCTCTTTCAAATCATCATCATTCTTGACATGGTCACTGTTTATGACATATGTGCTCTGATTTTTTTACTTTTATTATTTTAATTAAATCTATTAGGGTGACATTGGTTAATAAAATTATACAGGTTTCAAGTGTACCTTTTATACATGATACATGGTTTATACATTGCATTGTATGCACACCACCCAAAGTCAAATTATTTTCCATCACCACAGACTTGCCCAAGATATGGAAACAACCAAAATATCTGATAGATGATTGCATAAAAAAGATATGGAACAGATACATTAAATACTCTTTTGATATCTTACACAATTTTCCTTCTTGCTTTCATCAGTGAACCCCTTTGAAAGCCAAAGCTTAGTTACTTTCTGCTTTTGGAAAAGTTCAAGACAACAGTGGAATTGAATTCAGGAAATCTGAGAGAAAATTAGCTTTCTCAGTATGACTTGGGCTGTAAAGAAGAGACTATGATGAGGAAACCACATACTCTTTCCTAATTCCATTGGGAATTGTGAGTGGGATACATCCAGTTTTCTGGAAGGAAAGTAGAGTAGAATACTCATCTAAGATAATCGTCTTTTGAGATTTACTATTGTTATTGAATGATATCTCTCTCAAGAGATAGTGACCAAAGTCAAAGAGTGAGACCTAAAAATGAAAATTTTGCTTGAAAATTGTGGGGAGTAACAAGTTTTCAGTGAAGAAAATATACTTGCTAGAAATGAAGCAGGGTTTAGAGAGGGAATCCAAGGTCTTTGGCTAGGAATTATCAACTGGCCACAGAAATCTGGTTAAAAAATAAACAGTATGTTTTGGTGGGCTGAGTAGTGGGCCTTCTTTATTTTTCTGAAATTTCATGGTAATCTCTTCACATTCCTTTTTACCCCTAGTAACTCTGATAGCTTTCAAATGCAAAGATGGCTTCCATTATATCTGATACCCTGTGGAAAAGGAAGGGTAAATAACTAAGGAAAAATCCAATAAAATTTGCTTATGACATAACCTTTCTCCTGTATATTCCTAAATGTCTATAGGATAGGGATGGAGAATATCTGTAACCTCATCATATACAATCATAATTCCTATTAACATGGTATGGTTTCATTATTTAGTTAAAAGTGACTTTTCATAACAAATTCACACTACCCACCTCACAAAGTTGTGAGTACTGATTAGTAAATATCTGTTATTTAGTATCTGGCTCATAGTAGGCATTTGATAAATATTAGCTTATTGTTATTTTTTGGAGGTATATCAATATACTTAAGAAGCAACAAGACATAGTGATAAGTCAACTGAAGTTATTCTTATCTAACACTGTGTTAATAGTATTTCTTGTGGATTAGGAATGGAATTTGAAAGTGGTTCATGCATAATTTGGAACTCTTTCAGGGATGGGATAGAATGGAATCATCTCTCTCGTAAGTAATTATCAACTTTGGTATTCAGGTTTAGAGGTATCATGGAGGTATAGCTTTGAGTCCTTCAATACCACCCTGAAGACTGGGGTCGCTGGTGGAGATGTTAGAAGCTAAAAATTACTCCCTTTGTTTGCAAACAGCATTCCAAAAACAAAGCACAAGTTGATCTATCAATTGAGAGGACTGTTACATTTTCAAGCAATTTATACAGTAGAAATCTTACTAATAAAACTCCCTTTTTTCATAAAAGTTCCAAAAAGAAATGAAATCAATTACAATTATGAGGGTATTTTGCCTAATCTAGGAATAGGAAATACCAAGAAGAGTAGGAATTGGGGTGTCTAGAGATCAGTACTCCCATTAGATAAACTGAATTTGGAAAAAGGAAGGTCATGTTGATATTATAACAGCATTAAAAACTCATTCTTCTATATGATGAAGTTTTGATGGTCCTTTAGATTCAAGTTAGTTTTTTTATTGGTTTTCTTTGAAAGACTACTTTGTAAAATGACTCCAGCAACTTCTAAACAAAAACAAGTCTCCCATCAAACCTAAAATTCCACGTGAAGTATTTTGTCTGATATAGCAGATAAGTATTTTGAGATATGACATGTCTATGTGTAAATAAAGGATTACATACATTTCTGTATTGGTTTTAATGGAAATGTAAAGGACCAGGAAGAGCTGATAATAAATTCTTTTTCTCAAAATCTTACGAAAAGAACAAAGTCCTCTATACTTTTTGCTAAGCAGTGATTAATCAATGATCATCAATTCTCATAATAACAAAATTCCAACATATATATTTACATTATATTGCTTAGCCAGGCTTAATTCTTTTTTAAAGACACTGTCTTTACAAAGAAAGTAATTCAAATGAACTAACCATGCCCTAAAAACATAAACAGAAATAATACTGAAAAAGTATCGATTAAAACAAGAAGCACTTAAAAAAAACCCAGCATGAATTCTTACCAGCTCCAGAGGTTATTGATTCTGCATCAATGTCGCTAGCTCTTTTTCTTGCCACTTCAGCTAGTGCCAATTCACCCTTATCTAGTGCAAGGTAATGGATGTCCTTTGGAAATAAAACAAAATAAAAGATTAATTCCAAAATGAATTTGGTCAAGTTACAAAGAAGACTTTTTGAAAGAAAGAACTTATTGTTAAGATTACAAAACAGACATGGCTGATGGATATACTTTCTTTTTGTATTTTCATTTTCTGTTTCCTTTTCCAGTATAAGCACATTTTCTTGAAACAGAGAGTACAGCTATAACTAATGGCAGTTATTTAAACAAGTTATTTTGTCTTTAGGGAAAAAGACAAGTTTTTAAAAGAAAATGTCTGACATACTTAGTCTTGTCAGGGAATAAAAACCTTAATTACTATTTTCCTTGGTGAGATTTTAATGAAGAAAAATGTCAGAGAGCTTCTTCAAAATTCATTTATTTGGAATACTACTATACAAATGTATCTGGTAAATATTACTTTGCTAATATTATTAATACTACTATTGTTTTGAACTCATTCAGTCAACAAACTATTGCCTACTAAGTGCCAGCAGTTTCTGGAGTACACAGCTCAATTACAACACCATATTTCATGAAGCTTTGAGCCCCATGGAGAAACAGACCACTGTAAACAATTTTATATATACATAAAATTTATATATATAATATATATATTTATATGTATTTATATATACATATATATTTATCCTTAAGACTCAGATATGTGTGTGTGTGTGTGTGTTAGGGTTTTATGGCAGATATTGCACAGAGTGCTACAAAGTGAAAGAGGAGGTCCTAGATTTGAGTCTTAAGGATAAATAAGAGTCACAGTAGGAGGGAGAATGGAGAAAAGGTGACAGAGAATATAAGATACAGTGCATATATGTAGAGAACCTTGAGAAAACAGTTCTGTTAGGCAATGGCAGGTCTTTCATTGTGAAACAGGTGTTGGATGTGTGGGGGAAATCAGTGGAAAATAGTAAATGGGTAAAGACAAAAAAAGGACTTAGAACTGCTTTGGTACACTGAATGAGTATTGGAATGAAAATTTTACTACAAGAAAAACAGAAGAATAATATGAACAATCAGTTTATAATGAAGATATGCAAGTAGCCTATAATCATAAAAATATATTTTACTTTATTAATACTCAAGTAAATATTGAAAAATTATAATTTCTTTTTTTAATATTTTATTTATTTTTTGAGAGAGGGGAAGGGAAGGAGAAAGAGTGGAAGAGAAATATCAATGTATGGTTGCCTCTCATTTGTCCCCTGCTGGGAACTGGCCTGCAACCCAGGCATGTGCCCTGACTGGGAATCGAACCTCAATACTCTGGTTCGTAGGCCCGTGCTCAATCGACTGAGCTATGCCAGCCAGGGCTGAAAAATTATAATTTCAATTAAACTTTAAAGTTAATATTTACTGGTTGCAAAGTTTGTGGGGAGACAGGCACTTAAATTTAATGGGAATATAAGAATTTATGAAGCAGGGATTGATAAACTATGGCCTATGGGCTAAACATAGCCTGCCTTTTGTACAGTCCTTGAGTTAAGAATGGTGTTTACATTTTTAAATTGTTGAAAAACTGTGCTCTTATTTAACTATAAATGGCTTCTGAATTAGCTTATGCTGCAGACTTGAAAATGTTTCAGCCTAAAACTATATGGCCAAACTACGTACATGTGAAACTTACACTGTGATAAACTCATTTCAATGAGAACTAATGTTACTCAACTTACAAGTAATGCAGGCTGTTAACACATTTCCAGCACTATCAAAAGTTAAAGTAACATCTCCATGTCTACACAAATTCCCAGCAATATATTTTCTGATTTCAGTCCACAGCAGAGTTTCTCAACCTTGATACAAGTGCAAAGAAATTTCCATATTCCAAAGTCTATTTAACAGTGCAATTATTGAGGAACTTTAATTAGAAGTGATTAATTTGAAATGTAATGCATGCTAAAAGGCAGTCTAGTCTTTTAGCTAATAGAATTCTAAAAAAAATGACATTATAGATTGAAATCAATATAGTGCAGTGCCTTGTTTGATGAAAGAAATTTGCAACAGTGAAATATATAAAATCTCATCATAGATCAGCATGAATAGATGAATATTTGCAACAGATTTTGATAAGGACAACTAAGTTTCAACCCAAACTGAAATGTTATCTGCACCAAGTTCCATATTCATAATTATAGACCTGTGTTACAAAAATCATACTCAATTATTGTATTTTAATTTCATCAGTAAAGATGCATAAAAAATTATTTTCCTGTTATATGCAGGTACCTTTATAACTTCATTTTTTCCTCTTGTCCCATAAGTCTGCAATATTTGCCATCAGGCCCTTTATAGGAGAAGATTCCTGATTCTACATTTTAACAACAGATCAGAATTTTAAATTTGCATACATATGCTTTTGGGAAACTTTCCTAAGGAAATGATATATCCAAGATTGATGATCGTAAATAACCTATAACTATGAGTAATTGGAAGCAATGTAAATATGTATCAATTGAAATAATCATGTTTTCTCTTTTAATCCAGAATACCATAATGCTTTTATAACAGATCCTTATAGTCAATAAAGAAATTAGTAATATTTAATAACCTCACTTGGGCTTGACTGTTCTTAAGGTTATACTACACTTATAAGTTAGGTGGCTTTTTTTCTATTTTTCTCATTGGCAATATTTTCATGTGATTCTTCATTGAAAAGAAGCAAAAAATATGCAATACATATGAGAAGAAATTGCCAACCATTACTGAGTGACATAAATATCTGATTAAAATATAAACATATACCTGCTTATGGCTGGTCTATACATAATAAAGATATCAATTCTGACCCCAATTAAACCATAAAAATTAGTGGAACTCAAATCGAAATCCCTTCAAATTTTTATGGGACTTATAAATAGATCTTAAAATGTATATGTAAAAACAAAGTGAAGAATATCTAAAACTGACTCTAGTTCAGACTGTATGACACTGGTATGCAAATATATAAACCATAGAAAAAGAAATATATCCACACAATTATGGTTTACCAGAGTAGCATTTTAATTTCCTTCAAGAACTTTTTCTTTGTATTTACAACATGGCTGTTTGACACACAAGGCTTGGCTTTTAGCCTGTATCAGCTTTTGATATGCCTTCCTCACTAAGCTTAATAATTTCTAGGTTTTGATTTAAAATTTGAGACATACATCTCTCCTCTTACTTGCACACTTGAAGGCCATTGTAGGGTTACTACTTGGCGTGATTTCAATATTGTTGTCTTAAGAAATGGGGAAGCCTGAGCAGAGGGAGAAAGATGAGGTAACCAACCACCAGTTGATGGAGCCGTTAAAATACATACCATTCTTATTGACTAAGTTTGATATTGTATATGGATGTGGTTCATAGGGCCCCAAAACAATTATACTATTTACATCAAAGATCACACTGTAATTGAAAAAATTAATTAAAAATAAAGAATACAAAAAATAAAAAATATATGAATAAACCTACAAAAAATCACTTATGACAGATCACCATAACAAATATAGTGACAAGGAAAAAGTTTGAAATATTCAGAAAATTACCAAAATATGACACAGAGACATGAAGTGAGAAATGCTGCTGGGAAAATGGTGGCAGTATTGCTCCATGCAGGATTGCCACAAGCCTTTAATTTGTATAAAACAAAGTGTAATACAATGAGGTTATCAAGACATGGTCTTAGCCAAATGCAGTAGAGAATGTATCTCTGTCATTCCTTGCCTGTTAGTTTGACAGAGTTCATAAGTCTTCAGGGTCTGATGCAAGACATGTATACTATCTACTGTCCAATCACTTCGCAATTGGTTAGCCTCTGGCTTCATTTATTTTTTAAGTTTTATATAATCTTAGTGTTGGAATTTAGTTTAAATGTTTGATATATACAATTAAATGTGTTCATAAAGCTCTGAGAAATGGCCATATTCTGAACAAATCAAAAACTAAAAGTTACTTGGCTATTTCATTTTCATGTGTTTTACCTGAAAGGCCAGCACATACAGGAATAAAGGACATTCAGTACAGCTAATCAAGACTAACTAAGGCTAAGGTACTGTTAAATCATACTTCATTAAAGGCACTGCAAGAGGCCAACAGGGTAGTCATACCCTACCAACCATCTCAACTTCAAATTTAATTAACAGCTGTTAATAATAAATAATTCTACAATTTTGGACTGTTTACGATGTGCCAGATGCAGAGCCTAATTTACTACACAGATAATGAAGCTTAAACTTCATCACCACTTATTTACATGTCCTTTCCAGTACCTAAATTGTATTTGAAATGTAAAATTCCTTTTTTTGCAAGAAGTATTCCTCAAATTGTATAAGCTTCAAGCCCTATAGAATGTGGATTTACCTCTAATGCCCAAACATCAAGGTTCACACATACTGGTAGATTGTGTTATCACATGCTTAACTGCTTAGAATCATGTGTCTGGAAGGTGCATGGCACAAGGAGACATTGTTTTATACAAGTTTTACAGTCCTTTTTGTTTTATTTTGTTGGTGTCTTTTGGAGATGTATTGTGTAGGATGAAAATGGCATATAACAAGTCTAAATGGACAATATATATGGCAATATGTTCAAAAACTGTCATATCGGTAAATCCCAATCTTTACTGCTGCATGACCAGGGTTACTTAGTTGGTGGATAGTTTCATTGTAAAAGTGTAACTAACTCGGGACATGTTTTCAGAAAAATATTCAGAAGAATGGACCACTTAATTTCTGCCGTTCTTCCTCAATGACAATTGTATAATTTACTATTTGCTATAATGATTTGTTAGTATCATCATTTTGCACTATTAAGTAAAACTGGCTTCCACTGAACAAAAGATAACAAACACCGATAACCTTTGGTCATGATCCAAGTTTTAAATTTATGCATATCCTGTCTGTATCATCTAAGATCTAAAATAAAAATAAACTTGTTCCTGGGTCCTCATTACCTTCATATGTGACTTTTGCATTTACTATCATAATGAATATGCAAATTTACAACAAAAAGTATTTAAAGCTAAAAAATCTTGAATAGATTTTATCTTTAAATAATATATAGATTTCATCTTTAAATCATACTTTGGGTTAGTTATTGACAGATAGTTATAACTATTATACTATGTTATAATCTTTTCTAATTTTCATAATCTCCAGGGATTCATAGGTTTATATGATATATAAGAAGCATTTACAAAGACATGCAACAACTAAATGATGATATGTTAATTTGGCAAATGGTAAGTTATAGAATGGCCATATACATATTTAAGCTTTCCATGTTTTAGCCTTCCCTGCTATAATATTTTACTTAGTTAACATTTAAACTCATAATATTCATCTTAACACATTTAAGTTTTGTCCAAAATTGCTTTCAGAACATTCAAGTTCATGATACTCTATTTGAAATAAAGTAAAATGTTGATACCATTTCTGTTCTACTTATTTAAAAATAACATTTCTTTTCATAGGGCAAATCTGATCAATAAGAAATTTTAAGAGTTGGGAAGAAAATATTGTTTCTGATAATGTGTTACTATTTTAGTTAGAATTTTCATATTTTGTAGATATGACAAAAATAACTTTCAAGATATAGAAGCACATTAAATGTTTTATATCATACTTACATTTGCTATAACTTTTAGTATTAGTTCTTAATGTCTGTATGTTTCATAATATTTCTTATATGTGATAAAAATGAATAATCCTTATAAATGTGAAAATATATGGAAAGAACTTATATTTTGTTATCAAGTGAATTTACTTGGAATGGTACATGCTTTCATGTTAAACTAAGTTTTTGGAAATTACACACTTTTGAAGTTTTCATAGAACTCATAAATAAAACATGTGGTTTCCTTTCAAGTTATATTTTGGGCTTGTTTAAATGTTCTCTTTGGGGCTACTAGACTATTTAAATTAATTTATTTCTAATGCAATTCTGAGCCATTTATATTTTTAGTAGAAAATTATTCATTTTTCACTAAGTGTTCATGTTTATTCCACTGTTGTATATAGCATTAGTTGTTGAACAACACAGATTTAAATTGCACTCATCCACTTATATGTGGATATAAGTAATTTTTCAATAAATACAGTGAGGTCTCTGTATTTATTGATTTCACATCCGTGGATTCAACCAACCACAGATTGCAAACAGTGCTTTTGGTCTGTGGTTGGGAACCTGCAGATGTACAGGGCCAATAGTGTGCATTGTTCTGTGCCATTTTATATACGGGATTTGAGCATCTACTGGTTCTGGCATCCTCAGGGGATCTTGGAGTCCAACCCTTACAGATACCAAGAGTCAAATGCAGTTAAGATTTTGGGGAGTCAAAATTTATGTGCATATTTTTTTATTGCATGGGAGGTTGTCCCCTAACCCTCACATTGTTCAAGGGTCAACTGTATTATTATCATAATTTTTTAAAAATCATCCGGCTTTTCTATATATTGCTATGGAGTGATCCCAGGACATATTGAGTTCAAAACATTAAGTTGCCAATGTGTTTAGTGTACAACTAAAACAGGTGCTAAAATACACACACACAGGGGTATAGATCAATATATATGCATATTTCATTATATATATTTTCTGTAAATGAAGGATAAACCTAAAGTAGCAGCCTAAAGGGCAAGGAAAGGAAAAGGTAAAGAAAGCAAAGACTGAAGCTAGACCTCACTAAATATACCATTTTTAAAGATCTGATTTTTAGAACCAATTACATGTAGTTATAAAATGAAAAAAAAAGTATTCTTCAGATATCATAAGCAAAATTGAATTAATGGGCTTAGTATATCAAATTTATGGCATAACTTCATGCAAAAAAGCTATTTCAAGTCGATGTAAAATATACGCATGTGAACTTCCGCCAAGATGGAGGAATAGGTGGAGATGCTGTGCTTTCACACACAACCAAGTTTAGAGACAACAAAATATTAGCAACAGAAAACACAGCCAGAACACAGAAAACTGAACTTTTCGGAAGTCTGATAACAACGAATTCTTCAGCCTGACTGGTAAGAGGGGCGAAGCCAGCAGCTGGTGGAGCGGGGTTACACAGGAAAACTTGGTCAGACGGCTCAGGCATGAGGATCCCAGGCATGGGGTTGCAACTGGGCAGACCCAGTGAGCAACCCAGTGAGCGACCAGTGCCGCAGCGAGGGTGCAGGGCGGTGGGTTGACTGTTGTTGCACATTCCTGCGCAGATAGTCCAGCGAGGGAGTGGGCAGTGAGACGGGACCCAGCAGGCCCCAGCAGCGGGAGGCAGCAGAGGAGGCCACCATTTCCCCACTCTGACCCCGCCCCCACATACAGCATCACAACCCAGCGACCTGAGCGGCCCTGCCCTGGTGAACACTTAAGGCTCCACTCCTCATACTTAACGAGCCGTACAGACCAAAAATGGCTCAAGAAGATCTCAAAGCCCCAGAGCCCATAACTCTAAGCAACGAAGAAATAGCAACACTTTCAGATGCACAGTTCAAAACAATGGTGATCAGGATGCTCATAGAACTGGTTGATTTTAGTCACAAATTAGAGGAACACATGAAGGCTAAACTAATTGAAATGAAGGGAAATGCACAGGAAACCAATAGTGATGGAAAGAAATCTGGCACTCAAATCAAGGGAGTAGACCAGAAGGAAGGAAAAAATGACCAAACAGAAAAATATGAAGAAACAAGAATTCAAAAAAACGAGGAGAGGCTAAGGAACCTCCAGGACATCTTTAAACCCTCCAACATCCGAATTATAGGAGTACCAGAAGGGGAAAAGGAACAGCCACCAGTGGAAAGCTTATTTGAACAAATCATAAAGGAGAACTTCCCCAATCTGGCAAAGGAAATAGACTTCCAGGAAATCCAGGAAGCTCAGAGAGTCCCAAAGAAGTTGGACCCAAGAAGGAACACACCAAGGCACATCATCATTACATTAGCCAAGATTAAAATGAAGGAGAGAACCCTAGAAGCAGCAAGAGATGAGAGGACAGTCACCTACAAAGGAGTGCCCATCAGACTGTCAGCAGATTTCTCAAAAGAGACCTTACAGGCAAGAAGGGGCTGGAGAGAAGTATTCCAAGTCATGAAATCCAAAGACCTACAACCAAGATTGCTCTATCCAGCAAAACTTTCATTTAGAACGGAAGGACAGATAAAGTGCTTCTCAGACAAGATCAAGTTCAAGGAGTTTATCATCACCAAGCCCTTATTATATGAAATGTTAAAGGGACTTATCAAAGAAAAAGAAGATAAAAAATATGAACAGTGAAAGGACAGCAAACTCACAGTTATTAACAACCACACCTAAAACAAAAGCAAACTAAGAGGACAGCTACATCAGGAGCAGAAGCACAGAAATGAAGATCTCATGGAGGGTTAGCAACAGGGGAGTGGGAGGAGGAGAAGGGGGAGAAGTTACAGAAAATAAGTAGCATAGACAATAGATAGAAAATAGATAGGAGGGAGGGCAAGAATAGTATGGGAAATATAGAATCTAAAGAACTTGAGAGACTTCCGCCAAGATGGAGGTTTAAGGTGGATGTGCCTGCCTCCTCACACAACCAAGTTGAGGGACAACTAAATATTAGCATCAGAAAACACAACCAGAACACGGAAAACTGAACTTTTCGGAAGTCCGCTAACAACAAATTCTTCGGCCCGACCGGTAAGGGGCGAAACCAGCGTGGGGTGAGGAGTTACAAAGGAGTCGACCCGGGCGCGGAATCCAGGCGCGCGAATCCAGTGGCACGGGTTCCAAACCCAGGATTGGACCTAGTGAGCAACCCACCGGGTGAGCGACTGCGGAGGAGTCAGTGGGGAGGCGGTGGCAGCGAGTTGACTGAGGTTGCGTGGTTGCACGCGGGTGAGGGAGTGAGCGCTTGGACCGGCGGCGCCATTGCCATTTCCCCGCTCTGACCACGCCCCCACATACAGCGTCACAACCCAGCGACCTGGGACTCCAAGGCGCCGCTCCTCCCACTTAAAGGGCCAGAACAGACCAAAAATGTTGCAGGAAGACCTCAAAGCCCCACAGATAAATCTAAGTGATGAAGAAATAGCAAATCTCTCAGACGCACAGTTTAAAACACTGGTCATCAGCTTCCTCACAGATCTGGTGGACTATAGCCACAAATTAGAGAAACATATGAAGGCTAAATTAAGGGAAATGAATGGAATTCCACAGGAAAACCATAGAGATGAAAAAAAAACCGGGACTCAAATCAATGGAGTAGACCAGAAGGAAGAAGAAAAAAAATCATCAAACAAAAAGGAATGAAGAAATAAGAATTCAGAAAAATGAGGAGAAGCTTAGGAACCTCCAGGACATCTATAAACGCTCCAATATCCGAATTATAGGGGTACCAGAAGGGGGAAAGACACAACCACCAGTGGAAAAACTATTCGAACAAATAATAAAAGAAAATTTCCCCAATCTGGCAAAGGAAATAGACTTCCAAGAAATCCAAGAAGCCCAGAGAGTACCAAAAAAGTTGGACTCAAGAAGAAACACACCAAGGCATATCATAATTACATTAGCCAAAATTAAAATGAAGGAAAGAATCCTGGAAGCAGCAAGAGGTAAGGGGACAATCACCTACAAAGGAATCCCCATCAGGCTGTCAGCAGATTTCTCAAAAGAGACCTTACAGGCAAGAAGGGGCTGGAAAGAAATATTGCAAGTCATGAAATCTAAAGACCTACAACCAAGATTGCTCTACCCAGCAAAACTTTCATTTAGAACGGAAGGACAGATAAGGTGCTTCTCAGATAAGACCAAATTCAAGGAGTTCATCATCACCAAGCCCTTATTATATGAAATGTTAAAGGGACTTATCTAAGAAAAAGAAGTTAAAGAAACATGAACAGTGAAAGGACAACAAACTCACAGTTATTAACAAACACACCTAAAACGAAAGCAAACTAAAAGGACAGCTAGAGCAGGAGTGGAAACATAGAAATGAAGATCTCAAGGAGGGTTAGCAACAGGGGAGTGGGAGGAGGAGACGGGGGGAGAAGGTACAGAAAATAAGTAGCATAGACAGTAGATAGAAAATAGATGGGGGAGGGGCAAGAATAGTATGGGAAATATAGAACCTAAAGGACTTGAGACACATGGACATAAACTAAAGGGGGGTAATGGTGGGGTTGGGGGGGCAGGGTGGAGGGGAATGAAGGGGGGAATAGAACAACTGTAACAGCATAATTAATTCAAAAAAAATAAATAAATTTATTTTAAAAAAATTAAAAAAACAACTAATAATCAAATAGAATAATTATAACAGCATACTATAATAAAAGTTATGCAAATAATAAAAAAAAGAACTTGAGACATGTAGTCAAACTAAAGGGGAGAATGGTGGGGGAGGGGTATGCAGGGTGGAGGGGAAAGGAGGGGGGAATAGAACAACTGTAATGGCATAATCAATAAAAAGAAAAAAGAAAACAATCATATTCTCAATTGCTACAAAAAGAATAAAATACCTAGGAATAAACCAAAGCAAGGATATAAAAGACCTGTACTTGCAAAATTATAAGACACTGAAGAAAGAAGTATGAGAAAATACAAATAAGGAGAAGCACATACTGTATTCATGGATAGGAAAAATTAACTTCATTAAAATATCTTTTTGCCATCTTAAAGCTTGTTGAGCCTGCCAGGAACAGAACTTCTACAACAATAAATATGTCTGTGGAAGGTTGTGGTCAAGGGCCATTTTTGCTGGCTATCGTCAGGGTCTCTGGAACCAGAGGGAGCACACAGCTCTTCTTAATATTGAAGGTGTTTAAGTTCGAGATGAAACTGAATTCTCTCTAAGCAAGAGATGTGCTTATGTGTCCAAAGCAAAGAACAACAAAGTGACTCCTGGTGGTAAACCCAAAAAAAAAAACCCAGACTAACCTGGGGAAAGGTAACTTGTGCTCATGGAAACAGTGGCACAGTTCGTGCTAAATTTGAAGCAACCTTCCTGCTAAGGCCATTGGACACAGAATCTGTGTAATGTTGTACCCCTCAAGGATTTAAGCTTATTCATAAATAAATAAGCTTAGTGGTTCAGTTGGGGGCTGTGTGGTTCGGTGGGGGGCCCTATGGCAAAGTGAAGGATTCCAGGTTGGGGGACATGGTTGGGTTGCAGGTTTAGTCCCTGGTCAAGATGCAAAGGGGAGCCAACTGATGAATGTTTTTCACACACATCGATGGTTCTTATCTTTTTTTCTCCCTTACTCCCCTCTCAAATAAGTAAATAAAATCTATTTTAAAGCATAAGTTAAAAATAAATAAAATAAAATATTGATAGTACCCAAAGCAATCTATAGATTCGACCCAATTCATATCAAGATTCCAATGATGATTATCACAGAACCAGAACAAATATTTAAAAAATTTATATGTAGCTCAGTGGATTGAGCATGGGCTGCAAACCAAAGGGTCACCAGTTCAATTCCAAGTAAGGGCACATACCTGGGTTGCAGGCCAGCTCCCCAGTGGGGGCCACGTGAGAGGCAAACACACTGATGTTTCTCACCCTTTCTTCCTCCCATCCCCTCTCTCTAAAAATAACTAAATAAATAAAACCTTTAAAACATTTATACAGAACCACAAAAGGCCCTGCATAGCAACAGTGATCCTAAGAAAGAAGAACATAATTGGAGGAATCACACTACCTAATATCAAATTATACTATAAGGTCACAGTAATTAAACAGCATGGTACTGGGATAAAGACAGACACATAGATCAATGGAACATTATAGAGAGCCCAGAAATAAACCCAAACTTTTACAATCAATTATCTACAGAGGAAGCAAGCACATACAATGTATTAAAGATAGTTTATTCAATAAATGGTGTTGGGAAAATTGGACAGACACATGCAGGAAAATGAAACTAGGCCACCTTTTCTTACCACACACAGTAATAAATTTAAAATGTATCAAAGACTTAAATGGTAGATTGAAACCATAAAAATTGTAGAAGAAAACATAGGCAACAAAATCTCGGACATTGCTAAAAGCAATTTTTTTTATTGAGTATATCTCCCCAGGCAAGGGAAATAAAAGAAAAAATAAACAAATAGGACTACATCAAACTAATTTTTTTTGCACAGTAAAGGAAACCATCAACAAAATAAAAAGACAACCCATAGAATGGGAGACCATATTTGCCGATACCTCTGAAATATCCGAAATTTATAAAGAACTTAGAAAACTCAACACCAAAAACAAATAAACAATCCAATTAAAACATGGACAAAGGACCTGAATAGACACTTCTCCAAAGAAGACATACAGATGGCCACTAGACATAGGAAAAGAAGCTCAATGTTACTAATCATCAGAGAAATGCAAATTAAAATCACAATGAGATACCATCTCACACCTGTCAGAATGGCTATCATCAAAAAATCAGCAAACAAGTGCTGGCGAGGATGTGGAGAAAGGGGGTACCCTTTTGCACTATTGGTGGGAATATAGATTGGTGCAGCCACTGTGGAAAGCAGTATGGAAATAACTAAAAAAATAAAAAATGGCTCTGCCTTTTGACTCAGCTATTCTGCTTCTGGGAATATATCTGCTTCCCAAAACACTAATCCAAAGAAACATAAGCATCTCTATATTCATTGCAGCGTTATTTTACTATTGCCAGGATATGGAAGCAGCCCAAGTGTCCATTAGCAGATAAATGTATAAAACAAGCATGGGACATTCACACAACAGAATACTACTCAGCTATAAAAAAGAAGAAAATTTTACCATTTGAGACAGTATGGATGGACCTAGAGAACATTATGCTAAGTGAAATAAGCCTTTCAGAAAAAGAAAAATGCCATATGCTTTCACTCATATGTAGAATCTAATGAACAAACTGAAGTATCAAGGAAAATAGGTATAGATTCATAGGTGGAGAGCAGGATGACAGCTAATAGGGGGAAGGGAAGGGTATGGAGGGATTTAGCAAAAAGGGAAAGGGACTCATGGATTGCTGGGGAGGGAGGGATCTATATTGGAACTAATTGGTAATAAAAATACACAATAAAGATTAAAAATAAATGGTAATAAAATTAGAGGATGGCTTTGATGATTATATATTAATCTTCAAAGCAGTAGAAATTACAGAATATCATAAACTAAGTTTGCTAGACACTATACATTTAAATATTCAATCTTTCAGTTCTTATCTTGATTAGAGAAAGAGTAGGACTATAGATATTAAAAAAATAAAGTCATGATGAAAATTTACCTTTACTAGGGTGAGTATTGCCAGAGGTGAGAAGATGGAGATAAAGAGGAAAATCAATAGGATCAGAAAATCTAAAAATTATTCTAATTAAATTTCTGACACTGACATCAGCATGCATAGGTTTTGGTGAAAATAATAAAACCTTTCCTCAATATACTAATATGGCTACTCAGTTTGACATAACAAAATACAGATGACAACAGAAGGTTCATACTTTTGTAATAATTAGAAAGATGTGTTTCATGACCAATGAAAGCACAATTTAACTGAATTACGCAAAGTTAGAATTGAAATAACAAACTCAGTCTGAAGACAAGTGATCTAATGTCATAAATCCCTATTAACAAAGCTTAAAGTACAAAATGTCTTCATTGTGCAGAACATTCAGGTAAAAGAACTTTCCATTTTTTTTTTTTGGTTTGCAAGAAGTTTTTGTTTTATTGTTTCTTTGGCAACAATGAAATATCTGTGGAGCAGAAAGCACTGGGAAACTAGGAAAGAAACCACCTTTTTTCTTCATTTGATCTCACTGTGATACTGTGGTGAAAGGTCTTATAAAACAAGAACCTGTTAAGAACACAAGAATCTATGAGAAACTGGTCAGTTTTACTGTTCATAGCTTATAAATAGGAGGACTGACGTATATGTGAACTTATAACCTCTTTGGTTCACTTTACACTGTGGTTACTTTAAAAATACAAGTGAGAATATTCAAATTTCTCACTTTGCCCTAAAATCTCTTTAGTCTGCTCAGACAGACTGAGCATATTCAAGAATGTTTGGGATATGTTTTGCCCTATATCCTGGCTCTGTAGCTGTATTTCTTCAGAGAATAGATTAGAAAGACATTTAAGCTTATTAGAAAGGTGTCATCCCCTCACATCAAAGTACATAGGGATAAAAGTTCAAGAATTATAAATTCTTAGAAAACATTAAAAAAAATCCTTTTGGACCTGGCAAGGAAAATGTCAACAAGTCAAAAGAAACTAGATGGCTATTGACCAGTTTCATGAAGGCAAAGCTGCAAGCCAAGATGGAATAATGCTTTCCCACCAAGCGACTAAGGCACACATGACACTAATCCTTTTTAATGGTCATGAAAGCTGACAACTTACTCAGCCTTAGAACTGAAGGCACAAAATCATCTCTGGGAATGACTCACCATAAACAGGTCTCGAGCACCAATGTCAACAGCTAACAAAAATGCCTTTTCAAATCTCTGGTACCTGTAAGGAAGAAATATTATCTATTAGTGCAAACAAAACTATATAAAAGCAGAGAGCTGTTTAATATATTTATACATTATTGTTTTTGCTCTTCTGATGGCAAAAATATTTTCAAACAGTAGAGCCTTTGTCCACTGGGATCTTTTGTATGTGAAATATTACTGTACTTAGAAGGCGCTGAGGCACAGTGCCCACTGAGGCCCTGCAGTACCACTTCCCAGGAGATGCATAGCCCAGAGTAGGTGCTGCTGAATACAGGGATAGCTTAGGAACTACATTTTTGAAAACTTTTTACTTTATTGTGCTTTGTAAGAGAAAAGTATAGGGGCCTGGAGACTACAGCAAGATAAGAGCAATTAACATTTTAACTACAGTTTTGTGTTTCTTAGTTAAAAGTTGAGAAGTCAAATGTTGATTACAGAAGTCTCACTTTTGAATTTTTGAAAAAATTTATCTTAGACTGTTGTAAAGTGACAAGTAAATGGTTTCTAAATATTTTTAAGATAATAGTTTTCTACTCTATTGAGTAGAAAACTACTCTATTTTCTACTCTATTTTCAATCATTCTCTTTCCCAAAAGTAAAATTTCGAGAGTTTTCTTAGTGTAAGTTTAATTTTAGGCTGAGAGAGATGAGAGCAAACTAGTTTAAATTAGTTACCTTTACAGAAAGTTTAAGATCTTCAGAGAAAAGTATGTCATGAACTTACACAGTTAATTGTTGAACAACTGGGGGTCAGGAACACCAAACCCTACAGAGTCAAAAATCCTCTTACAATAACTACATTGGCCCTTGGAATCCATGGGAGGATTGGTTCCAGGACCCCTTGAAGATACCAGAATCTACGGATTTTCATGTTCCTCATCTAAAATGATGTAATACATATAGCCAGCCAGCCATATCTGCAGATCCCAACCATGGACAGGATATATTATTTTCAGTCAGTACTTTGTTAAATCTGAGGATGTGACACCTGTGGAGGACCCACTGTATTTACTGAAAAAAAACAAACAAACAAACAAAAAAAAAACCCTGCATGTAAGTAGATCCCTGTGGTTCAAAGCCATGTTTAAGGGTCAACTTTGCACAGGGTTTTGGAAGGAAAGATCATCTTTACTTTGTCTGAATGCTGAGATTTACATAGGTATAACTGTCAGTTTTTCTGACTCTAGACACAGCAAGTAAATTACCAAGTATTCTCTGTTCTCCATTTTATTTTATGAAATGTGGTGGAACAATATATCAGATTTCAAATAAAACATCATAAAAATAGAATATTAATGAACAGATTACATAAATTTTATTAGTGAAACAGCTAAAACAATTAAAATTCAAACAAATAAGGCTTATTCTTATAATATATGAGGTAGTAGGTCCAGAACCTGAACCACTTCAGTTTCTATATTATGTTTGATGATTGTTATCTCCTCCTTGGCCTTCTTACTAATATTTCTAGTATTTACCTGAATCCCTTTCTACTGTGGAAGATCGTAAGGCAGTTGTGTTTATTTTTGTTCCTGGAAGCTCCTGGTTTCTTATATATTCAATGGAGGTGGGATGTAATGAATTACAGGATAGAGAATTTAGTAAGTTCTACTACTTTCCCACACATTCATTGCCATTTTGCATTTGTTTACATTCCAGTGAAAATTTCCTGGCAATAGTAATCATCCAAGTTCTTCTGATGATCAAACTTAAAGATAAGATGTTATCTTCTGTGCCCTTTGGCCACATTTGACCTTACAGACTCTTTCTTGAAAGTGGCTCTTTCCTTCATTTGGAAGTGCTATTCTATGGTATTTGTCCTTCAATGCCTGGCCTATTTCACTCAGCATAATGCTTTCCAGTTCCATCCATGTTGTTGCGAAAGGTAGTAGCTCCTTCTTTCTCTCTGCTGCATAGAATTCCATTGTGTATATGTATCACAATTTTTTGATCCATTCGTTTACTGATGGGCACCTAGGTTGCTTCCAACTCTTGGCTATTGTAAATTGTGCTGCTATGAACATTGTGGTGCATAGGTTCTTTGAAATTGATGTTTTAGGATTCTTGGGGTATAATCCTAGCAGTGGAATTGCTGGGTCAAAAGGCAGGTCAATTTTTATTTTTCTGAGAAAATTCCATACTGTTTTCCATAATGGTTGCACCAGTCTGCAATCCCACCAACAGTGAACTAAGGTCCCCTTTTCCCCACACCCTCTCCAACATTTGTTGTTTGTTGCTTTGTCTATTATAGCCATCCTGACTGGTGTAAAGTGGTATCTCATTGTGGTTTTAATTTGCATCTCTCTGATACCTAACGATATGTTTTCTCATTTCTTAGATTTAATCTTCTTAGTCCCCTTTCCTAGTTCATTTTTCTCTGCCTACTCCAAGAAGTTGGCATACTATGGTCCTCTTTTATTTATATTCACTCAATCCAGTCTCCCATCAACCTTACCCACTCCCATTGATAATTTCATCAGTGACTTATAAATCTTAAGGATCCATCTCTCTCCTGAACTACACACTCTTGTTTTCAAGTACCTCAAATTAAACATGACTAACACATCCATTAATAGATAAACACGGCAACCATATATATGATAAATTGAAATTTGAGAGTGAAATTAAGGGGCACAAGTTAGGATATACTCTTCTTTCTAGGTGAGCAGTGATTATGAACACTATGATAGGATGAAAGAACTGGCATTGGTATTAGGCAGCATGGTCAGCCAGAAATACCAAAGGGAGATCTCAACTAGACTGCTAGAAAATACACATTAAAGTATATCACAGAACTCTAAAAACAAAGAAAGAAGTCTCCACACCATAAACAAATCAATAAGTGTTGGAGAGGATGTTGGGGAAAAAGGAACCCTACTGCACTGTTGGTGGGAATGCAGACTAGTACAGCCACTGTGGGAAACAGTATGGAATTTCCTCAGAAAACTTAAAAATGGAACTGCCTTTTGACCCAGCAGTTCCACTGCTAGGATTATATCCCAAGAACTCTGAAACACCAATCTAAAAGAACCTATGCACCCAATGTTCATAGCAGCACAATTTACAATAGCCAAGTGCTGGAAGCAACCTAAGTGCCCATGAGCAAATAATTGGATCAAAAAAACTATGGTACCTTTACACAATGGAATGCTATGCAGCAGAGAGAAAGAAGGAGCTCTTACCCTTTGTGACAGCATGGTCAGAAATGGAAAGCATAATGCTAAGTGAAATAAGCTAGGCAGTGAGATTACAAATACCATATGATCTCACCTTTAACTGGAACATAATCAACAAAAGAAAAAAGCAAGCAAAATATAACCAGAGACATAGAAATTAAGAACAATTTGACAGTAACTGGAGGGGAGGTGGGAGGGGATAATAAGGGGAAGGGTTTTTAGGAACTACTATGAGAGACAAATGGACAAAAATCAGTGGGGAGGATGGAAGAAAGGCAGGGAGGTGGGTTTGGCTGGGGTCGGGAGGAGTGGATGAGGGAAATGCAGATAACTATGATTGAACAATAATAAAATAATTCTTTTTAAAAAGAAATCTCCAAAGATAGCATACTATCAATCAGAAAATAATCAAACAAAATCACTTAATGGACACTTGAGTAAGGATCCCTGAACAGAGAACAAACAGATGAGGGGGAGGGAAGGCAGAAGTACTCCAAGGAGATTGGACTTTGAACAAGTTTCAAAGTAAAGGTGCTAAGGTTGAGACTTCTGATTAAGCCAGGGGCAAAAATATTCCCAGGTTATTAGTGCCCCTATATTTGGCAGAAACAATTTAAAAAATCAAGGTTAGATTGAAGTACTATTGATAGAAGCCCCTAGGATTACTTTAAAATAAGACAATATAAGTTCAAAAAGATCACCAAATACACAAGAAAACAAACTACTATAACAGAAAATTAGACAACAAATAGTTTTATATCTCCATGGATTTCAGATCATTGAATTATTAAAGTTAGAATATAAAATAATTCATTATAAGATATTGATACCGAAAATAAATATGCAATGAGATACAGTAAAAAATTACCAGGTAGACTTTTCAAAGAAAAAAAAACATTTAGAAATAAAAAATTGAATTATTGGAGTTAACTTGGCATATTTGAGAGAATTAGTAAACTAAAAGATGCATAAATAAGGAATTAATACACTATGTTGCACAGAGACAGGAGATAAAAAATATAAAGAGGTTAAGCAAGATAGACAAAACAAAAAGGTTTAACATGTTTAATCAGGGAATTATGTTAATGGCTGAGATGATATAAATCCATAAACACAAGAGGAACAATGCATATCAAGCAAGATAAATTGAAAAGAATATATAATTATGCACATTTGTAATGGAAATGCAGAACTCCAAAAATGAAGATCTGAAAAAAACTGCCAGAGAAAAGACAGGTCACTTACAAAGAAACTTCAAACAGACTGATACCAGACCCCTTAATGGCAACAATGGAAGGTAGAAGACAGTAGGAAAATATCTTCAAATTATGAAGACAAAATGAGCACCAATACTTTATGATATAACAGTGGACTTCTCTTTCAACAATGAAAGCAAAATAAAGACCCTTTCAGATATACAAAAACTAAGCACATTCAACAAATCTTTAATAAAGGGACTACTAGGGGACATAACTCAGGAAAAAGGAAAATGACTTCAGATGGAAAGTCTGAGAAGCATTGGCTTTTTAAAAAAAAAGATTTGGGTAGGATCAAGGATAGGAAGTGGGGATGGCTAGGGTGCAAAGGGGGAAATGCAGACAACTTCACTTGAACAACAGTAAAAAATGTGGGGAAAAAAGAAAAAAAATTTGGTTAATGTACAGGTAGATAAACAGGGATACACAGATGTTTTGATATAATTTAAGATCAGATGATGTTAATTAGCAATATCACATAAATCAGAAGGGATTTAAAGTGCCATGGTCCTTCCTTTTTTGTACAGTTGAAGATATTAATTAACGTTTGAATAACTATGGATAGCAAATTTCAATGATAAATGGTTTTTAAGATATGAATATACAGACTTCCGCCAAGATGGAGGCATAGGTGGAGACGCCATGCTTTCTCACACAATCAAGTTTAGAGACAACTAAATATTAGCAACAGAAAACATAGAAAATTGAACTTTTCGGAAGTCTGATAACGACAAATTCTTCAGCCTGACTGGTAAGAGGGGTGAAACCAGCAGCTGGTGGAACGGGGTTGCACAGGAAAACTTGGTCAGATGGACTCAGGCGCAAGGAACCCAGGCGCAGGGTTGGACCTAGTGAGCGACCCAGCGAGCCACTGCGGGGAAACAGCGAGGGAGCAGGGCTGCGGGTTGACTGTGGTCGTGCATTCATGTGCAGATAGATAAGCGAGGGAGTGGGTGATTAGACCGGCCCCAGCAGGCCCCAGCTGCGGGCTGCAGCAGAGGGCGCCGCCATTTCCCTGCTCTGACCCCACCTCCACATACAGCGTCATAACCTAGCAACCTGAGTGGCCCTACCCTGGTGAACCACCTAAGGCTCTGCTCCTCACCCAGTGGCGAGAAACAGCAGAGGGGGTCGCCATTTCCCCACTCTGACCACGCCCCCACATACAGCGTCACAACCCAGCGACCTGGGAGTCCAAGGCGTAGCTTCTCATACTTAAAGGGCGTGAACAGACCAAAAATGGCTCAAGAAGATCTCAAAGCTCCAGAGCCTATAAATCTAACTGATGAAGAAATAGCAAAACTCTCAGACGCACAGTTTAAAACACTGGTCATCAGGATCCTCACAGAACTGGATGTTTATAGCCACAAATTAGACAAACATATGAAGGCGAAACTAATTGAAATGAATGGAATTGCACAGGACACCAATAGCAATGAAAGGGAAACTGGGACTCACATCAATGGAGTGGACCAGAAGAAAGCAAATAATGGCCAAACAGAAAAGAGTCAAGAAGCAAGAATTCAAAGAAATGAGGAGAGTCTTAGGAACCTCCACGACATCTTTAAACGCTCCAACATCTGAATTATAGGGGTACCAGAAGGGGGAAAGGAACAGCCACCAGTGGAAAACTTATTTGAACAAATAATAAAGGAGAATTTACCCAATCTTCAAAAGAAATAGACTTCCAGGAAATCCAGGAAGCTCAGAGAGTCCCAAAGAAGTTGGACCCAAGAAGGAACACACCAAGGCACATCATCATTACATAAGCCAAGATTAAAATGAAGGAGAGAATCCTAGAAGCAGCAAGAGATAAGGGGACAGTCACCTACAAAGGAGTCCCCATCAGACTGTCAGCTGATTTCTCAAAAGAGACGTTACAGGCAAGAAGGGGCTGGAAAGAAGTATTCCAAGTCATGAAATTCAAAGACCTACAACCGAGATTGCTCTATCCAGCAAAACTTTCATTTAGAATGGAAGGACAGATAAGGTGCTGCTCAGATAAGATCAAATTCAAAGAGTTCATCATCACCAAGCCTTTATTATATGAAATGTTAAAGGGACTTATCTAAGAAAAAGAAGTTAAAGAAACATGAACAGTGAAAGGACAACAAACTCACAGTTATAAACCACACGTAAAATGAAAGCAAACTAAAAGAACAGCTAGATCAGGACTGGAAACATAGAAATGAAGACCTCAAGGAGGGTTAGCAACAGGGGAGTGGGAGGAGAAGAGGGGAGAAGGTACAGAAAATAAGTAGCATAGAGAGTAGATAGAAAATAGATGGGAGGCAAGAATAGTATGGGAAATACAGAATCTAAAGAACTTGAGACACATGGTCATAAACTAAAGGGGGGGTAATGGTGGGGATGGGGGAGTAAGGTGGAGGGGAATGAAGGGGGGAACAGAACTGTAATGGCATAATCAATAAAAAAATTAAAATTAAAAAAGTAACTTTGTTGAAGAGTATACATGTTTAGAAGAGACTACTGTAGAAATTTTGTTCAATGTTTATACAAAGATTTAAATGAAAATGTGCTTGTATCCCCTATGTTCTCAGTTGTATCTCAAAATTCATTTTCTAGATTAAACTATACAAAATTTTTAAAAAAGATAAGAATATACAACAATTAGCTTTTCCATCACTAGTTGATGGTCATATGGAATGTTTCCCAGTTAGTCTTACTATGAATAAAGCTGCTACAAATATTCATATATGAGTTATTATACAGATGTTTTCATTTATCTTGGGAAAAAACATATTATTAGAATTGCTGGGTCACATGGTAAGTTTATGTTTAACATATAAGGAACTACCCAATGATGTTCTAAAGTGATTACATTTTACATGCCCACTAGCAGTAACAGGAAATTTCCAGTATATCCACATCCTGCAATACTTAGTACTCAGTCTTTTTTATTTTATACTTCTAATGGGTATATAGTAGTTTCTGATTATTACATATTTCTCTGAGGACTAATGATGCTGAGCATCATGACTGTTTTTACCCATATGAGTTTCTAGTGGTTACAGCACCATTGTTTAAAAAATTCATTCTATATGAAATTACCTTGGCAATTTAGTAAAAAACCAGTTGTAGTCAGTTTTGAAATTAGGAAGTATAAGTCTTCCAACTTTTTTCATTTTCAAGATTGTTTAGGGTATTAGGGGTTTTTTACAACTTTATATGAATTTACAGACAGGCTTTCCATATTTTTGCAAAAAAAAAATGGAATTTTGGCAGGAGTTGCATCAAACCTGTAGACTTCGTTGGATAGAACTGCCATCTTTTTTTAAAGTATTTTTTTATTGATTATGCTATTACAGTTTTCCCAATTTTATCTCCCCTCCATCCTGCCCCCGCAACCCTCCAGCACTCCCCCCCACTTAGTTCATGTCCATGGGTTATACATATAAGTTCTTTGAGTTCTCTGTTTTTATACCATTTTAATCTTTCCCTGTCTATTTTATGCCTACGAATTATGCTTCTTCTTCCCTATACCTTTCCCCTGCTATTCCTCCCTTCCCCCTCCCCACTGAACTCCCTTTGTGTGATATCCATTTCTCTGATTCTGTTCCTGTCCTGGTTGTTTGCTTAGTTTTTGTTTTGTTGTTTTTCTTTTCTTTTAGGTTCATTTGTTAATAGTTGTGAGTTTGTTGTCATTTTATTGTTCATATTTTTTATCTTCTTTTTCTTAGATAAGTTCCTTTAACATTTCATATAATAGTGGTTTGGTGATGATGAACTCCTACAACTTGACCTTATCTGGGAAGCACTTTATCTGCCTTTCCATTCTAAATGAAAGCTCTGCTGGATATAGTAATTTTGGATGTAAGCCCTTGCCTTTCATGACTTGGAATACTCCTTTGCAGCCCCTTCCTGACTGTAAGGTTTCTTTTGAGAAATCAGCTGATAGCCTTATGGGAACTCTTTTGTAGGTAACTGTCTCCTTTTCTCTTGCTGCTTTTAGGATTTTCTCTTTGTCTTTGATCTTGGATAACTTAATGATGATGTGCCTTGGTGTGTTGCTCTTTGGGCCCAACTTCTTTGGGAATCTCTGGGTTTCCTGGAATTCTATTTCCTTTGCCAGATTGGGGAAGTTCTCCATTATTTGTTCAAATAAGTTTTCAATTTCTTGCTGTTGTTTTCCTCCTCGTGGCAACCCTATAATTCTGATACTGGAATGTTTCAGGTTGTCCCAGAGAATCCTCAGCCTCTTCATTTTTCTGGATTCTTCATTTTTCTGGATTCTTGTTTCTTCATTCTGATCCAGTTGGATGTATATTTCTTCCTTTTGTCCCAAATCATTGCTTTGAATCTGGGTTTCCTCTTGTCACTGTTGGTTCCCTGAATATTTTGCTTTATTTCATTTTGGGTGCCTTTCATATGTTCTTTCATTTTTCAACCAAGCTCAATCAGTTCTATGAGCATTTCCTATGAGCATCTCCTCATCTCCTAGTTCTGAGGTTTTGCTGTGTTCTTCCATTTGGGCCATTTCTTTGTCTTGGTGCACCTGGTAAGTTGTAAGGTGCAGGGCCTTAGGTATTCACCCAGGCAGGACAACCCTCTTTGCTGTGCTGCCTGTGAAAGAGGGGCAAGAGAGGGAACAATACAGCTTACCTGCTCATCTCTAGCACACTTTCCAATAGACTCTCGTGTTAGACTGGAAGTATTTCCCACCGTGGCAACCCCAGCCTTAGCCCATAGTCAACTCTGAGTCTCAGTCTTCCCCTTAAGTCAGTCCTCCCTTGCAGCTCTGCAGAGCTCTGCAGTCAGCCCCTCCCATCAGCCACCTGGCCAAGGTTTTTCTGAGTTGGCCTGCATAGTCTACCTTACTGGTCTAGTTGTACTGGTTGATTTTTTCTTTAATTCCTTGGTTGTCAGAGTTCCATGCAGTTTGATTTTCTGGAGCTTCTGGTTGTTTATTGGTTTTAAATTGACTGTTGTCCTCCTTTTGGTTGTGCGAGAAAGTGAAGGTTTTCTACTTACGCCTTCATCTTGGCTGGAATTCCTTAGAACTGCCATCTTAATAGTAAGTCTTCCAATCCATGAACATGATTCCCAAGGGAGAATCAGGGCCCCATCCAGCCTTAGCCTACACACAGAGCTACCACTGACACCAAGCAAGAAATTGCTGACCCTCTTATACAGATTGGCTGCCCCCTTGAAATGGACAGCTAATTCATCGACACTATACATTATTGGAAATAAGCTGGGACTTAACAAGACAGGTGGTACGGGAGCAGGGACAACAAAACAACGATTTTCCCAGAAGACTAGTGCCTCCCAGGGTAGTCCCAGGGGTCCTACCCTCTTGATCACAACAAAAACCCCCTCTAGAGGCAGGTGAATATGATACAGGGGGTGCTGCCAGAAGTTGGATGACCCACCCCTGGACCTTGAGCTGATAAAAAGCCAAAAGTGCCCTGGCTGGTGTAGCTCAGTGGATTGAGCATGGACCTGTGAAGCAAAGGGTCCCCAGTTCCGATTCCCAGTCAGGGCACATGCCTGGGTTGCAGGCCAGGTCCCCAGTAGGGGACACATGAGAGGCAACCACACATTGATGTTTCTCTCCCACTCTTTCTCCTTCCCTTCCCCTCTCTCTAAAAATAAATAAATGAAAATATTATAAATAAATAAATAAATAAATAATTTAATTAATTAAAAAAAAAAGCCAGAAGCAAATTCAGAGGGAGAAGACAGAAGGCAAACACCAAACTCTGCTGAGATAAATTCCACCTCATTCTTCTACAGAATTTATTTTTTTCACATAGCCTTTCAATATTTCTTCTTTTGCTTCAATTGTATTACAACTAATTCACTATTCTTTGTCCTTTATTTTTTACTCTTTTTATTTAGATTTTTTAGATTATTGTATCATTTTGAATCTCACATTGTACCCTTCCCTTGCCTTAATCCATTTTGCCTTCTCCCTGCCCTTTTTTATTTTCATTGTAAATTTTATTTTCTCCCACACAACACCTTGTCCCTATCCCTTACTCCACAGGTGGCAAACACAAGGCCAGAGAGCCCAATTCAGCCCTATGCCTTGTTTTATCTGGCCAGCACCTTGTTTCTACCTGGCGGCAGCACCAAGCTCTTGCTTAACTGTTGAGTAGTTACATTTATACAGTGCTAAAATTATATTTGGTCCTTTGAAGGCAACTGTGAGGCTGATGTGGTCCCCAGTGAAAATGAGTTTGATGCCCCTGCCTTATTCTTAGTTATTTCTCCTCCTTCTATCATCTCAAAATCACTTTTCTTTACTGTAGACATCTCATATTCTCTTTTTCATACTTTTCTTAATATTCTTTCATAATATTCTTACTTTTCCACCTTTATTTACCTTTGCTCAGCTGTCATTGTTATTGACCCTCTTGTGATTTTTCTGCAATTTTGTTTCCTTTGGTTCACTACTGTTTAAATTTTATTTCAAACCTCACATTATACTCTTCCCTTTTCTTACTCCATTTTGCCATTGTGCTTCCCTGCTTTACCTATGTTTCAAATTTTATTTTCTCCCTATCTTCACTTTGTTTGTATTCTCTACTCTTATTATTTCTCGTCTCTCTTCCTGCTCAAAATCACTTTTCTCTCCATAGTCATCTCATATTCCCTTTTTTCTATCTGATAATATTCTTAATCTCTCTCCACCTTTATTAATCTTTGCTTAATTGCTGTTGATATTGCTGATGTGGTAGAGAAGTATTTTTGCTGGTGTGGGTTTGGTTTTCTGGGTACTACTGCTTTGTTAACGAGCACCTGTACAACAGCATACAAGATATGGCAGGTGTTGTGATTCGCAATTAACCAGCTGGAGGGGTGAAACAACCAGTGAATGAGCCAGCAATAGTCAAAGCCGAAGTACAACATGAAAGCCCACATAAACTGAACAAAGGGCGATCCTAAAACATCCAGATCAGGAGATCAAAGAGACTGCAAACTGAGTCCCACAGAACTCCTACCATAGAAGTCAACCCCATGATGACAGGTAGGCAAAGCAGAGCAACCAGAGATGCAGAAACAAACAAAAAGAGTCACCTAAAATGGAGAGACAAAGAAATAACCCTTAATCGAAAGGAAAGGAGGAATCCCCAGAAAAAGAGCTGAATGAATTTGAGGCAAGCAATCTATCAGACACAGAATTCACAATAAGGATGCTCAAGGAACTCAGTGAGAACTACAAGGAACTTTATTGGAGCTACAAGGAACTTAGTGGGAACTATAGTAGCATGAAAAAGGACACAGAATCTATGAATAAGAATGAGGAAGAAATGACAAATGGGACTTCCGCCAAGATGGAGGCATAGGTGGATGTGCCGTGCCTTCTCACACAACCAAGTTTAGAGACAACTAAATATTAGCAACAGAAAACACAGCCAGAACACGGAAAATTGAACTTTTCAGAAGTCCGTTAACAACAAATTCTTCAGTCTGACCTGTAAGGGGCGAAACCAGCGGCTGGTGAAGCGGGGTTGCACAGGAAAATTCGGTCAGATGGACTCAGGCGTGCGGAATCTAGGTGCAGGGTTGGACCTAGCGAGCGACCAGGAGAGCGACCGCCGGGGAGACAGCGGGGGAGTGGTGCTGCGTGTTGACTGTAGTCACGCATTTGTTCTCGGGTGGACAGGCGAGGGAGTGGGCGGTTGGACCGGCCCGGCGGGTCCCCATGGCAAGCGGCAGTGGAAGGCCCCGCCATTTCCTTGCTCTGACCCCACCTCCACATACAGCGTCATAACCCAGCGACCCTGAGTGGCCCGGCCCAGGTGAACCACCTAAGGCGTTGCTCCTCACCCAGTGGCGAGAAACAGCAGAGGGGGTCGCCATTTCCCCACTCTGACCACGCCCCCACATACAGCGTCACAACCCAGCGACCTGGGAGTCCAAGGCGTCGCTTCTCACACTTAAAGGGCGCGAACAGACCAAAAAAGTTGCAAGATCTCAAAGCCCCAGAGCCCATAGATCTAAGCGATGAAGAAATAGCAAAACTCTCAGATGCACAGTTTAAAACACTGGTCATCAGGATCCTCACAGAACTGGTTGATTATAGCCACAAATTAGACAAATATATGAAGGCGAAACTAATTGAAATGAATGGAATTGCACAGGACACCAATAGCAATGAAAAGGAAACTGGGACTCACATCAATGGAGTGGACCAGAAGAAAGCAAATAATGGCCAAACAGAAAAGAGTCAAGAAGCAAGAATTCAAAGAAATGAGGAGAGTCTTAGGAACCTCCAGGACATCTTTAAACGCTCCAACATCCGAATTATAGGGGTACCAGAGGGGGAAAGGCACAGCCACCAGTGGAAAACTTATTTCAAGAAATAATAAAGGAGAATTTCCCCAATCTGGCAAAGGAAATAGACTTCCAGGAAATCCAGGAAGCTCAGAGAGTCCCAAAGAAGTTGGACCCAAGAAGGAACACACCAAGGCACATCAGAATTACATTAGCCAAGATTAAAATGAAGGAGAGAATCCTAGAAGCAGCAAGAGATAAGGGGACAGTCACCTACAAAGGAGTCCCCATCAGACTGTCAGCTGATTTCTCGAAAGAAACGTTACAGGCAAGAAGGGGCTGGAAAGAGGTATTCCAAGTCATGAAATTCAAAGACCTACAACCGAGATTGCTCTATCCAGCAAAACTTTCATTTAGAATGGAAGGACAGATAAGGTGCTTCTCAGATAAGATCAAATTCAAGGAGTTCATCATCACCAAGCCCTTATTATATGAAATGTTAAAGGGACATATCTAAGAAAAAAAAGTTAAAGAAACATGAACAGTGAAAGGACAACAAACTCACAGTTATTAACAACCACACGTAAAATGAAAGCAAACTAAAAGAACAGCTAGATCAGGAGTGGAAACATAGAAATGAAGACCTCAAGGAGGGTTAGCAACAGGGGAGTGGGAGGAGGAGAAGGGGGGAGAAGGTACAGAAAATAAGTAGCATAGAGAGTAGATAGAAAATAGATGGGGGGCAAGAATAGCATGGGAAATATAGAATCTAAAGAACTTGAGACACATGGTCATAAACTAAAGGGGGAGTAATGGTGGGGATGGGGGGTAGGGTGGAGGGGAGTGAAAGGGGGAATAGAACAACTGTAATGGCATAATCAATAAAAAAAATGGAAAAAAATAAATGTCATATAAAAGTAAAAAAAAAAAAGAAATGAAAAATACACTAGAAGGAATTAAAACCAGGCTAGATGAAGTAAAGGACTAAATAAGCACGCGGGAAGGCAAGGTAGAAAGAAATACCCAGTCAGAACAATAAAATGACTCTCAAAAGAATGAGTATAATTTAAGGGAGCTTCAGGACAACATAAAATGTAACAACATTCACATCACAGGAATATCAGAAGGAAAAGAAAAGGAGCAAGGGATAGAAAACCTCTGGAAAAAATAATGACAGAAAACTTACATAATTTGGTGAGGGAAAAAGTTATACACATTCAGGATGCACAGAGAGTCCTAATCAAGGTGAGCCCGAAAAGGCCTACTCCAAGACAAATCATAATTAAAAGGCAGATTTTAAAGACAAAGAGAGAATTTTAAAGACAGCAAAGAAGAAACAGCTAGTAACATCCAAGAGAGCTCTGATAAGGCTAGCAGCTGATTCCTCAACAGAAACACTATAGGCCAGAAGAGACTGTCATGAAATATTCAAGGTAATGAAAAACAAGGACCTACAACCAAAATTACTCTATCCAGAAAAGCTCTCATTTAAAATGGAAGGTGAAATAAAGACCTTCCCAGAAAAAGAAGGCTAAAATATTACATCTCCACCAAGCCAGTATTGCAAGAGATGCTACAGGGACTGCTATAAAAAGGGGAAGAGAGAGAAGGGAAGGGAAAGAAAGGATAAGGAGGGCAGGGCAGGGCGGGGAAGGGAGGGGAGGGGAGCGGAGGGGAGGGAAGAAGCCAAACACACAGGTATGGAAAAAATGGCAATGTATAAGTACCTATCAATGATAACCTTAAATGTAAATGGATTAAATGCTCTAATCAAAAAGACACAGGGTAGTTGGATAAGAAAACCACCCTGCATATATGGTAAGAAAACATGACATGCATATATGCTATCTACAAGAGACCCAACTCAGAGCAAAAGATACACAGGTTTAAAATGAAAGGAAGGAAAAAAAATATTCCAAGCAGACATGAGTAGAAAGCGGGGTAGCAATACTTGTATCAGACAAAATAGACTTCAAAACAAAAGCCATAAAAAGAAACAAAGAAGGTCACTACATAATACTTAGGGGAGTAGTCCAACAGGAGGATATAACTCATAAACATATCTGCATCCAACAGAGAAGCATGTAAATATATAAAGAAAATCTTGGAAGACCTGAAGAAAGATACTGAGAACAACATGTTCATCATAGAGGACTTTAACACTCCCTATCAACAATGGATAAATATTCCTAACAAAGAATCAACAAGGACACTGTGGCACTGAATGACAATCTAGATCAAATGGACTTAATTGATATTTACAGAACGTTTCACCTCAAAGAAGCAAAATATACATTCTTTTGAAATGCACATGGAGCTTTTCAAAGATAGACCCCATGGTAGGACACAAAACAAGCCTCAAGGAATTCAAGAAAACTGAAATCATATCAAGCATCTCCTCAGACCACAATGCCTTGAAACTAGAATGCAACCTCAGGGAAAATAATAAAAAACATTCAAATACAAGGAGACTGTATATCATGTTATTAAATAATGAATGGGTCAATAATGAGATCAAGGAAAAAATCAAAAAGTATCTGGAAACAATTGAAAATGAACACGAAACAACCCCAAACCTATGGGACACAGCAAAAGCAATAATGAGAGGGAAGTTCATAGCAATACAGGACTACCTAAAGAAGACAGAAAAATCTCAAACAAACAACTTAACTCTATCTACATCTACAAGAACTAGAGGAACAACAACAAACAAAGCCCAGAGTTTGGAGAAGGAAGGAACTGATCAAGATCAAAGCAGAATTAAATGACATAGAGACTAAAAGAACAATTTAAAGGATCGATGAATCCAGGAGTTGGTTCTTTGAAAAAAGAAACAAAATTGACAAACCTTTAGCTGGACTCATCAAGAAAAAAGAGAGAGGATGAAGCTAAATAAAATCAGAAATGAAAGAGAAGTTACATCTGATACTACGGAAATACAAAGGATTGCAAGAAATTACTATGAACAACTATATGCCAAGAAATTGGACAACCTGGGTGAACGGGACAAATTTCTAGAAATATAAAATCTTCCCAAACTGAATTAAGAAAAAGTAGAAAGCCTGAATAACAACTAGTAAAACTGAAGTAATAATAAAAAATCTCCCAGTACAAAATGCTCTGGACCACATGCCTTCACAGGTGAATTTTACCAAACATTTAAGGATGAACTAACTGCTATCCTTCTCAAATTATTCCAGAAACTTCAAGAAGATGGAAGACTCCCAAACTCTTTTTATGAGGCCAATATCATCCTAATTCCAAAACCAGGTAAAGACACAACAAAGAAAGAAAACTATAGGCCAATATTGCTGATGAACATAGAATCTAAAATCTTCAACAATATTGGCAATCTGGATTCAGCAATACATTAAAAAGATCATAAACTATGATCAAATGGGAGTCATCCCAGGGATCAAGGATGGTACCATATCCACATATCAATAAACATAATACACCACATAAACAAAATGAAGAACAAAAATCACTTGATGATGTCAATAGATGCTGAAAGAACATTTGATAAATCCTTATCTATTTATGATAAAAATACACCACATAAACAAAATGAGAGACAAAAATCACATGATCACATCAATAGATGCTGAAAGAGAATTTGATAAAATTCGTATCTATTTATGATAAAAAACACTCAGCAAAGTGGGAACAGAGGGAGCATACCTCAACATAATAAAAGCTATATATGAGAAACCTATAGCCAACAATATACTCAATGGACAAAAAACTAAAAGTTTTCCCCTTAAAATAAAAAATAAGACATGGGTGTCCACTTTCACCATTCTTATTCAACACAATAATGGAAGATCTATGCACAGTGATCAGACAAGAAAAAAAATAAAAGTTATCCAAATTGGAAAGGAGGAAGTAAAATTGTCATTATTTCCAGATGACATGATAGTATACATAGAAAACCCATCAGTCTCCATCAAAAAACTACCTGACCTAATAAGTGAATTTGGCAAAACATGAGATACCAAGTTAACATTCAGAAATTGATGGCATTTTTATACACCAACAATGAAATATCAGAAAGAGAAACTAGGGTGAAAAAAATCCCATTTTTTACTATAGCAACAAGAAAAATAAAGTACTTAGGGATAAATTCAACCAAGAATGTAAAACATCTGTACTTGGAAAACTACAGAACACTGAAGAAAGAAATTAAGGAAGACACAAATAAATGAAAGCATATACTGTGTTCATGGATTGGAAGGAGTAACATCATTAAAATGTGCATACCACCCAAAGTAATCCTTGGGTTCAATGCAGTTCCTATTAAAATATTATTTAAGGGGAGAAAGGGGGGATTTAGAGGAATAAGTATAAAGGACACAGGGACAATAACTAAGGGGGGTGGAAATGGGAGGGAGGTGGGAAGCATCGGGTGGGGTGGGCTGGAATGGAAGAAATAGACAGAAAATTGTACTTGAAAAATAATTAAATAAAATTAAAAAAAATATTAATGGCATATTTCACAGATCAGGAACAAGTCTTTCAAAAATTTAACAGGACCAAAAAAGACCTTGAATACATTTAGCAATCTTGAGCAAGAAGAACAAAGTTGGGAGGGATCACAATACCCAACATCAAACCACGCTACAAGGCCACCACAATCAAAACAGTGTGGTACTGCCATGAGAACAGATACACAGATCAATGGAACAATTTAAAGAACCCATAGACAAACCCATGCCTCTATGGTCAATTAATATTTGACAAAGGGGGCATGAGTATAGAATGGAGTAAAAATAGCCTCTTCAATAAATGGTGTTGGGAGAACTGGACTTGTACACATAAAAAAAGTGAAACTAGACCACCAGTTCACACCATATACCAGAATAAACTCAAAATGGATAAATGACTTAATGATAAGTCATGACATCATAAAAGTCCTAGAGGAAAACATAGGCAAAAAAATCAGATACCCCACATAGCAATATTTTTGTTGATATATCTCCTAGGGAAAGGAAAATAAAGAAAAAAATGGTACTGTATCACACTAAAATGCTTCTGCATGGGCTAAAGAAACCATCATCAAAATAAAAAGGGAATGAGACTTTTGATACACAGATACAATGATACATTGGACAGGCGTTTGATCTCCAAAATATATAAAGAACTCATATGACTCAACACCAGGAAGACAGACAATCCAATTAAAAAATAGCCAAAAGACCTGAATAGACACTTCTCCAGGGCAAACGAATGGTCCATGGACATATGAGAGGATGCTAAACATCACTGGCCATCAAAGAGATGCAAACTGAAACTACAATGATATGTCACCTCACACTTGTTGGAGTGGCTATCATCTAGCCACTAGCAGAATCAACTAGCAGTTGGTGCTGGAGAGGCTATGGAGAAGAGGGAACCCTGGTACATGGTTGGTGGAATGCAGACTGGGGCAGCTACTGTGGAAAGCAGTATAAAGTTTCTGCAAAAAAACTAAAAATGGAACTACCTTTTGATCCAGTGATTCCACTGCTGGGAATATACCCTAAGAATCCTGAATCACCAATTCTAGAGAGCTTATGTACCCCTATGTTTTTAGCAGCACTATTTACAATAGCCAAGTGCTGGAAACAGCCTAAGTGTCCATCAGGAAATGACAGGTTCAAAAAACTATGGTACATTTACACAATGGAATACTACACAGCAGAAGAAAGAACCCCTACTTTTTTTTTTTTAAGATTTTATTTTTTATTTCTTTAGAGGGGAAGGGAAGGAGAGAGGGAGAGAAACATCAATGTTTGGTTGCCTTTTGTGTGTCCCCTGCTGGGAACTGGCCTGCAGGGGACTGGCCTGCAACCCAGACATGTGCCCTGACTGGGAATCGAACTGCGATCGTGTGGTTCGCAGGCCCGCACTCAATCCACTGAGCTATACCAGCCAGGGCAGAACCCCTACTTTTTGTGACAGGATGGATGGAACTGAGGAATATTATGCTAAATGAAACAAGACAGTCAGTGAAAGACAAATACTATATGATCTCACCCACAACAGGAATCTAATGAACAAAATAAAGTAATGAACAAAATAAAGTAATGAACAAAATAAAGTAATGAACAAAATAGAACCACTGGTATGGAAACATGGAACAGACTGACAGTGACCAGAGGAGTTTGGGGAGGAGGATAATGGTGGAAGAAGTAGAAGAGACTAGTCAGAGAACATATATGAATGACCCACAGATATGGGCAACAGTGTGGGAATTGACTGTGGGAGTAGGGGTGGGATGGGCAGAGGAGAGCAAAGGGGGAAAATTGGAAAAACTGTAGTAGAATAACAATAAAACATTATTAAAATACTATAACCCCATAATTAATACCCCAAGTAACAATAATAGCAAGTATCATTTATTGAGATCTCTGTATTAGTTACTAGTCTAATACTTTATATGTATTAACTCAAATAATGCTTACATCAACCCTGTCAGGTTAGTATTATTATAATACCCATTTAATCAATGAGAAAATTCAAGCACAGAGGTTAATAAGTAAAACTGCCAAATGAAACATAGAACACTCAGTTAAATTAGAATTTCACATAAATATTGAATAATTCATGAGTATAAGTATATTCCATGCAATATTTGTGATATACTAATACTAGATAGTTCTATATTATCTGAAATCCATCTTTAACCAGGCATCCCTTATTTTTATTTGCTAAATTAATCTTGCAACACTAAGCTTGCCCAAGGTCCCATAGCTAGTCACTTGTATAGCAAAACTTGGAACTGGGTAGTCTGGCTTCAAAACTTGCATCCTCTACCATAGTGTTCCTCTAATGCTACTAGAAAAGAATGAACTATGCGCTGTAGGTTTACAGGTCCTTCTTCTTCAGGTCAGGTTTCTAGTTGTTGGGTTTTCTGAATTCAAGATGAGAAATGCCATGTTGCATTCATTAAAAACGAAAGATCAAATTGCTTCATGTTTGGCTCTAAACCAGAGAGGAGATGAGCCAGCTCCCTCTTTGGCTGCTACAGTATGTTAGGAATCCAAAATTCCATCACTTCAAACTCTACAAGTTTTAAAACTAATTTCATTCAAATGTTATCATCAAATACACTGTCAACTACAAGTACATTTACTTTTATAGGGTACTTACAAAATACCTCTAATGCTCGAGGTTCTGTGTTAGGACTCTAAGGGTTAGAAAACCTTTCACATTAGTTAGTCCTTGACCTTAAGCAATTTACAGTCTAATAGGAGAGACAACCATAAACAGTGATGATCACTATTACTTATTAAGTACTTAATACATGCTAGTTGCTTCTACTTGTTCATTATTTATAATTTTGAAAATGATGTTTAAGGTTGGTAAACTCCTCTTCTGTACAATGGAAATAATAAGAGCTTAAGCAACTTGCCCAAAGTTACACATCTAATTATGAAGCTAGAATTCAAACTTAGCTCTGTTTGACTCCAAACCTTGGACTTTTCAAAATTTTTTTCAAGCTATTTCCATAACATTAAAATCTCAGGCTATAATAGAGCTGTGAATTAAGACTTAAGGGAGCATTCATAACTAGTGCATGCTCCTCAGTCCTTAATAGAGGGGTTGTTCATAGTTGCTGTTGATTATTGAGATGACACAGTAATGAATCAGATTGTTGGCATTATAATACTTATTAAAGATATTATTTCTGAGACCTTTTGTCAGTGATGATGAGTAACTGGTAACAGACTATCACCATAAACATAATGATAGAATTCATTCATTGCTCTCATGTAGATATCGACAAAAGAGTATGTTGTGACATGACTACTGACTGACATTGTTATATATAAAAATACTAGGTTGAAGAATAATTCTATGCTGGTATGTTAATCCAAAATAAATTAAAATACAAACCTCTGAATTAATGGCAGTGACTATATTTAAAATATAAGAATACAAATGAAAAGATAGGGCCTGACAAAACAGTTTCAAGAGTACTACTCAACCAACAATACCTCTCTAGAGAATTATTCAATTAGGTATTTCTGAGAACGAGTGTATCAACATACTCTTCTAACACCATCAAGATTTTCCTAATCTTCATAATCCTTATGAATACTTCTCATAACAGCTGAGTTGATGAATTACCAGTATTATAGTAGCCCTGTAAAATAAGCTGAGAGAGGAAGATGAATAGAGAAAGTATTGAGAAATGTTTTTCAGAGTCACTTCATAGAAACTTCAGCTTAGTTTGTCTCTAGTTACTTCTGCTACATGAGGAGGAAAGGAGGTCTGTATGCCTCTATGTTGACTATAGGAATGACAAATTGTGATTAATAAATCTGTTAGAGATTTATATGCATTGGTTGTTCATTTTAAATTTCATCTGTGAAGTATGAAAAGAGGTAACAATCTAACTCAAAGCACCCAATTTGTTCTGGAACCTTGAGTTTGTTAGAATTCCCTGGTTCTTTACTAAAATTATAACTGATGGTTTTTATATGGGGTATAAATTTCAAAAGTAAAATAATTTAAATCTTGGCTTAAATGTATATATTACTTTTAAGCTATAGAGTACTAAAAATTTATTTTCCTATAATTTTATTAATTTAGTTAATTTGAAACCCAGCTAAAATTTCCCTCTAGTTTGTGTTGTGACAAATTAACCTCTGTGCATAACTATTTTCAACCCATATCTTTTTCTCTATATAAGATTATTTTTAAAGATAAACTATTTCTGATTAATTTATTGTTACAATACAAAACAATCTAGCAAAATGAAAGTTTTATGAACATTTTTCATAAGTCAGTACGTACTGAATTGTAGTTAGAAGCCTGTGGAAAGAAAACTTGGAAGTTAGTTCTCTTTTATTTCCCATATAAAATGTTTATATACATACATTAAAAGGACACATATGGCCCTGGCTAGTGTAGCTCAGTGAATTGAGCACGGTCCTGCAAACCACATGATCGCGGTTTGATTCACAGTCAGGGCACATGCCTGGGTTGCAGGCCAGTTATTGATATTTCTCTCCTTCTCTCCTTCCCTTCTCCTCTAAAGATAAATAAATAAAATCTTTAAAAAAAAAGGACACATATGAAGTCATTTGGCTTTGGAATAAATAGTCATATTTTCATCTTTTGAAGGGTTAAATCACATTTGGAAAGAAAGAGGCTCATAAGAACTGTGACTGATTAGACCACCTGTGTTGGTCACGCCCTGGGTTGCTCACTCACAGAGGTGCTCTTGTGCTAAACAACAGCAGGGTCATTGCTTTGGAGCTGTAGCCTCTCCCAGATCACAATTCAGGGAATAGGCTACATCCCAGCCATTCTTTTCAAAAGGCTGAGATGGAGGAATTTATAAGGTAGAGGATTCCCTTCCCTTAACACTGTGTGCTTGTCTTTTACCCAGGCCCCATTTCTCACAGCTATATCTGAGCCATTGCCCCTCATCAGCACCTGGTAGGTATGTGTTTAAGGCTGACACTGGGAGTAACTGCTCTGAAGTCTAAGCCCCATTCTTTGCAAAGCACAGTACAGAGTATGTTCAAGAGGAGGGGCTGTGGCAGAGTGGGTACAGTTTAGCCTGCCTGCTTCATTCTGGCCCTACATTGGACTCTTGCTTTATGTAGGGATTTATATAAGCCTTCAGAAATCTCTTGGAAATTCACAGTCATTTCTGAGGCACAATGAGGTAGGTTTTAAGCTTCTATAATACTGTTTATGTATACAAATCCATATAGCAAGTTAATATACTTTTTTAGGCCTTTCCTCTCTTTCCTTTTCCTAAACACAAAATATGATTAAGTAATAAAAACTATTTTGAAATAATGGAAAATGCTAAATATCATTATTTAGTTTTTTAAAATGTTAGGACAGTATTAAATATTTAACACTTTCCCGTGCTTCCTATTTCTTATAGATGAAAACAATGTAATTTCTTCTAACCAATTTTATAGGGTTATAGGGCTAAATAAGTTAATGTATGGAAATAAATATGCTACAGGAATTACCATGAAGCCATTTTTAATGTTTATAGCTAATACCTTTTGAACAGTATTATATAACTTGCTAGTAAAACAATATATAAAGTGAGTAGTTATTTAATTATATCATTGAATGAATAAATCTGAGGATATACAGAAAGCTATATTTGAAAATACAACAGCTGGAACTTAGAACATCATTCAATGTTCTGATTTAATCTGGGCCCAAAAGCAAAGAGGAAAAGAAGCCTAGAACCCGTGTCTCCTACAGTGGACAGAAGGCTATTGAGTACCTGACCTCTGTGATGGTTTGAATACTTGTCCCCCTTCTCCCAATCATACGTTTAAAACCTAATTCCTAACATGATAGTATTAGGACCATTAGGTGGGGTCTTTGGAAGGTTATTAGGTCATGAAAACGGAGACTGGTGAATGGGATTAATGCCCTCACACCTTCCACTGGGTGAAGACTCAGTGAAGAAGGCGTGTGAACCAGGAAGATGGCCCTCACCAGAATGTGAACTTGCTGGTGCCCTCATCTTGGGCTTCCGAACCACCAGAACTATGAGATAAATTTCTGTTGTTATAAGTCACCCAATCTGTGGTATTTGGTTAAAGCAGCCCGAATGAACTAAAACAACCTCTGCATGCCAGACCCTTTCCCTAACCTCCAGTAAGACCAGGGTCACACATATGGAAGTGACATGTCCAGCTTAAGGGTGCTGGCTCTGTGCTTGGAAGCTTGAGTTCTTTCCTTACAAATTAGGTGAATCTGACATGAATTTACTGATTCCTGCCATATCCTAGTGTACTAACTATTTTTAATGAAAACTGGCAAAGTACTCCTCTTTGAAAAAATCATCTAAAGCATTTAGTTAATATTTCAGTCCCGCTCCTATTTTCCATGGTTTTAAAAACTAACAATCACAGTTTTTATTTGTAGAATACAGATGTAAAAAAATGTTTCCTAGTAATTGTTTTATTGAGTACAACACTCCTGAAATATGAGAGGCAGATTATTTCATTTCCAATTTTACAGATAAAGAGCTTGTCAAACATCTTTTAGTCTTTGGTAGAACTGGAATGAAAAGTTAATCCATTTACTCCAATTCTTTCACCTCTACCACAGATGGTCAGCTTAGACACAATGCGAGGAAAGTTAAGTTCTTCTCCACTTTGTGGGTTACAACTCATTTCAGAAATCCTAAAAGCTTCTATACATCTTCATCAGTCTCTACTTCCCATTAGTCCTGGAGGTACCTTCTAGAACCTCAGAAAAGCCCTTATTACTAGAGTGCACTTAGCTGTAACATATGTTATCTTCTTCCTTAGAGTTGCTATATCTCATATTCCCCTTCTCCACCCCTCTTATTATCTCTATCTATTCACTCTCTTCTTTCCTGCCCCAATACTCACTCTAGTCCCTCTCTCCCTTCTTCTTTCCACTCTCCATCTCTCCTATCACTCTTTTTCCTCCTTCTCCCTCCCTTTTACATTTACATCTCAATACCATCTCCCCAATGTTTGAATTTTAGCATAATCTGAGAACTTCATTCTGGCTCCCATGTCTACATTTAAATATCAACAATGCCATCGAATGGTCTTGCAATATTTCTCTCATGCTTACAAAACACAAATTTGTATTACACCAAAGCACACACACAGACTTTTATAAAGTTCATTTTCAAACAGTCCAATTAGAAAATAGACATAGGACATGAAGAAATACTTACTGCACCAGAGCATAAACAGTTGGAAAATAAACACATGAAAAGATCCTCAATATCAATGGCCATCAGGAAAATGCAAATTAAAACCACAGTGAACTTCTGGCCAATATGGAGGCATAGGTAGACACTCTGTGCCTCCTCATACAACCAAAATAAGGACAACAATTTACAAACAAAATAACAACCAGAACTGACAGAAAATTGAACTGTATGAAAGTTGGACAACCACAGAGATAAAAAAAACACATTCATCCAGACCTGTAAGTGGGCAGAGTCGGGTGGCCAGACAGAGAGGGGTCATGGCACAAAAAGTGGCGGCACCAGGCATAAAAGGCACCCAGGGAGCACAAGACAGCAGCCAGTGGACCCTGGGTGCACAGGCTAAAGCATAGTGGAAGCATTGTGCCTTCTCACACAACCAAGTTTAAAAACAACAAAGTTTTAGCAACAAAAACACAGCCAAACCACAGAAAATTGAACTATACGGAAGTCTGACAACAACAAACCCTTCAGCCAAACCCGGAAGAGGGGCAGAGCCAGCAGCAAAGCAGGGTCAGGCAGGAAAGATCCACCGGACCGACCCGGGCACAATACTCAGGTGCACCAGCAGCTGTGGGTGGATCCCAGGTGTGGAGTAGCAGGAGGACCCACTGAGGGCTGACCGTGGTCACACATTCGCGCGCAGATAAACCGGTGAAGGAGGAAGCAGTGAGACGGACCGGGTAGGCCCCAGTGGCGGGAAGTGGCAGGGGGACCACCATTGTCCCTCTCTGACCCCGCCCCCACATACAGCATCACAATCCAAGGACCTGGGTGGCCCCACCCTGGTGAACATCTAAGGTTCCGCTTCTCATACATAACAGGCTCAAACATATCAAAACATGGCTCAAGAACAACTCAGAGCCCCAGAGCCCATAAATCTAAGCAATGAAGAAATAGCCAAACTTTCAGATGTACAGTTCAAAACACTGGTGATCAGGATGCTCACAGAACTGGTTGATTTTAGTCACAAATTAGAGGAACATATGAACGCGAAACTAATTGAAATGAAGGGAAATGCACAGGAAACCAATAGTAATGAAAAGGAAACTGGGACTCGAATCAAAGGAGTGGACCAGAAGGAGGAAAAAAATGAATGAACAGAAAAGGGTGTAGAAACAAGAATTCAAAAAATTGAGGAGAGGCTTAGGAACCTCCAGGACATCTTCAAACATTTCAACATCCGAATTATAGGGGTACCAGAAAGGGAAGAGGAACAGCCACCAGTGGAAAAATTATTTGAACAAATCATGAAGGAGAACTTCCCCAATCTGGCAAAGGAAATAGACTTCCAGGAAATCCGGGAAGCTCAGAGAGTTCCAAAGAAGTTGGACCCAAGAAGGAACACACCAAGGCACATCATCATTACATTAGCCAAGATTAAAATGATGGAGAGAATCCTAGAAGCAGCAAGAGATAAGGGGACAGTCACCTACAAAGGAGTTCCCATCAGACTGTCAGCTGATTTCTCAAAAGAGACCTTACAGGCAAGAAGGGGCTGGAAAGAAGTATTCCAAGTCATAAAATCCAAAGACCTACTACATCCAAGATTGATCTATCCAGCAAAGCTTTCATTTAGAATGGAAGGGCAGATAAAGTGCTTCTCAGATAAGGTCAAATTCAAGGAGTTCATCATCACCAAGCCCTTATTATATGAAATGTTAAAGGGACTTACCTAAGAAAAAGAAGATAAAAAATAGGAACAGTGAAAGGACAGCAAACTCACAGTTAGTAACAACCACACCTAAAACAAAAGCAAACTCGGAGGACAGCTAGCTCAGGAGCGAACCATAGAAATGCAGATCACATGGAGGGTTAGTAACAGGGGAGTGGGAAAAGGGGGGAGAAGGTACAGAAAATAAGTAGCATAGATGGTAGGTAGAAAATAGATAGGGGGAGGGCAAGAATAGTATGGGAAATATAGAATCTAAAGAACTTGAGACACGTGGTCATAAACTAAAGGGGGGGAATGGTGGGGGATCGGGTATGCAGGGTGGAGGGGAATGAAAGGGGGAAATAGAACAACTGTAATGGCATAATCAATAAAATATATTTTTAAAAAAGAAAATCTTTAAGATTAAAAAAAAACTTAGCAAACAACTAGAACAGGAACAGAACCACAGAAATAGAGATCACATGGAGGGTTAGCAACAGGGGAGTGGGAGAAGGAGAGGGGAGGAGAAGGTACAGAGAATAAGTAGCATAGATGGTAGGTAGAAAATAGACAGGGGGAAGGCAAGAAGAGTATGGGAAATGCAGAAGCTAAAGAACTTATGATACATGGACATGAACTAAAGGGGGGAATGTGGGTGAGAGAGGGTATGCAGGGTGGAGGGGAATAAAGTAGGGGAAATGGGACAACTGTAATAGCATAATCAATAAAATATATTTTAAAAATATAAAAAACTACAGTAAAATACCACCACACATCTATTATAATAGCTAAAATTAAAATAGTAACAGTGCTAACAAGGATGAGGAGACACTGGATATTTCATACATTGCTTATGGGAATGCGAAATGACATAGGCACTACGAAAATAGTACAGCAGCTACCTATAGAACTAAACTCACACCACATGGCAAATTATTTAGCAAACATACTCCTGGGCTTATCAGAGATAAATGAAAACTCATAACTACATGCAAATGTGTCCATGAATGATCACAGAAGCTTTATTTGTAACTGCCCCAACCAAACAACCAAAATGCTCCTTAATAGGTAAATTTCATGATTTTTAAAATTGTACTTTATAGAATAACATTTCTATGTAGAGTCAGATTGGTAGCTTTATATATATGTAAAAAGGTGGTGTCCATTAAACATTTTCCCCCAAACAATGCAAAACAAACCAAATGTTAGCTCTGCATTAGACTAAGGACCAAACAGTAGAAGTCTGTCTCTTAGTATAACTTCACTGTTATGCACTAATTCTCTGCAGACGTTTAATCACTTGATATCTTATGGTCAGAATCTCAACTGTGAGATTAGTAAACAATTTTCTATCTAACAAAAGATAATCAAGAAAAGTACTTTTACTTCCTTGCTCAAATCCTTAACTTTCATCTTTATTTTCTAAATTCATTTTTACAAGAAAAATGCTTAAATTGCCACAATACCTATGCCAAACTTACAGATTTTTGTATTCTTTAATTATGAACTTAATACACAAATATCTTTTCAAAATTCAACAACGCAGATAAAGCAAAAACCCCTTCGGAACCACCTCCAAGTCCCAAACTCAGGTATAAGCAAAGGTGAACACATTGTTATGGATTATGTTTTTTCATACCTTTCACTTATATAATAAGTATCAAAATAAAGGGTTAAACACATAACAGTTTTAACAGGGATTTCCCTTAGATATTTATATCCAGTGAGTGAACCTCCATTATTCCTTCCTCTCAAGGAAAACCTTTATGTTTTACTAACCTCTTACTATTTAGCTGCTTCTCAATAGCCTGTGTTTATCTCTGAACACAGGCATGGTGCGGCATTCTCAGCAAAGTGCTTCCGGCTAAAAACAGATGTTAATTAAAAATGCTGATAACCAACCAGGCACCTGTTGTTTCACAGTTCTTGTACTCAAGCCCCAGTCTGCCAAGTCCTATCCTTTATTTCAGGGGTTCTCTTACAGGTTGTCTTCCATTCCACCCACAGGTCCTTCACTGTAGCGATCATTTACACTTAACAGAAAAGCCAAGTTTTACTGAGCAAACCTATCAGGATGACTACACACAGTTCAGGGAACCAAATACCACAGTTCTGATTAAGAATGAACTACATTCTAATGATGAATGTCAGTTGTCTGGGTGTGATATACTGACAATTTTACTATGGGAACATGAACTTAATAAATTAGTTAAACTTACGTCCCTCTTCCATTTCTCTTGCAGATCACAACAGATGTGCTCATCGCAGGAGATGATGATGAAAAGGAAGGGAATATATCTAGCACTGAGAGAGACCAGGTCAGATTACAGTGACCTTAATCACCTAAACATGTAGTCAGAAAAAAATTAAGGTTCTTGAAGTGTAACTACAGACCGGGCCAGGAGGCTTAGCTGGTGAAAGTATCGTTCTGATATGCTAAGGTTGTAGGTTTGATCTTCAGTCAGGGCACATATAAGAAGCAACCAATGAATGCTTAAATAAATGGAACAAGAAATCAGCACTCTCTCTGTCTCTCTCTCCCTCCCTCCCTTCCTCTCTCTTTCTAAAATCAATAAATAAAAACATTTTTTAAAGTCTAACTACAGATAAGTCACTGAAAAGGAAATAAACTATATAAAAGTGAAGGACTAAATGAGAATACATCAAAAAATTTACATAGTGGATCATATAAAGTAATTAAGACTAAGCAAGTAATATTGTGGCCAAAATAGTAGTGAATAATAAATGTATAAACTGGAATATCCTGAAACTGATCACTGATCCTAAATTATACTATATATGGGGTTACATCCTCAGCAGATACAACAAGATAGAACTTTGAACATTACTCTGCCCTCCTGACAAAGTGGGTGGTATATAGTAAATAAATATTTGTTGAGTGAATGACAGATTTTTCTCTTAATATTTTTATTGTTGCTCAATTACAGTTGTCTCCCTTTCCCCCCATTGCTTTCCCCTGCCCTCCCTCCATCTCCCACATTCAATGCTTTCTCTCATTGTCCTTGTCCTTGGGCACCTTATACATGTTCCTTGACTTGACCCTTCCCCTTCTTTCTCCCATTACCCACCTTCTCTCTCCCCTCTGGTCACAGTCAATTTGTTCTTTATTTCCATGCCTCTGGTTTATTTTGCTGACTTGTTTGTTTTGTTGATTAGGTTCCACTTAAAGGTGAGATCATACAGTATTTGTCTTTCACTGCCTGGTTTATTTCACTTAGCATAATGTTCTCCAGTTCCAGCCATTCTGTCATGAAGGGTAGGAGCTCTTTCTTTCTGCTGTGTAGTATTTCATCATGTAGAAATACCATGGTTTTTTAATCCACTCACTTGCTGATGGGCACTTAGGCTGTTTCTAGCACTTGGCTATTGTAAATTGTGCTGCTATGAATAAAGGGGTGCACAGGTTATTCTGAATTGGTGTTTTGGGATTCATAGGGTATAATCCCAGCAGGGGAACTGCTGGGTCAAAAGGAAGTTCCATTTTTAGTTTTTTGAGGAAACTCCTTACTATGTTCCTCGGTTGCTGCACCATTCTGCACTCCCACCAACAGAGTACCAGGGTTCCCTTTCTCCACAACCTCACCACTAGTTGTTGCTTGTTGATTTGTTTATGATGGCCATTCTGACCAGTGTGAGGTAATATCTCATTGTGGTTTTAATTTGTATGTCTGTGATGGCTAGTGATACTGAGCATCCTTTCATATGTCTCTGAGCCTTCTGTATGTCCTTCTTGGATAAGTGTCTGTTCAGATCCTTTGCTCATTTTTTAACTGGACTGTTTGTCTTAGAGTGGAGTCATGTGAGTTTTTTAATATATTTTGAAGATCAAACCCTTGTCCAAGGTATCATTGGCAAATATATTTTCCCATGTGGTTGGTTCCCTTTTCATTTTGCTGGCCAGTAGTTTTCTTTCTTTGTTGTGTCTTTATCTGGTTTAATGAGTCCAGCATCATTATGATGATGCTGGACTCATTAAAAGGGTTTGGCATTTTCCTTTTTCTTGGATTTTTTGGAACAGTTTTTAAAAGAATAGGGGTTAGCTCTCCCCTAAATGTTTTGTAAAATTCCACTGCAAAACCAAAATATTAGAACCTTCATAAATTGCTAATGGGAATGTAAAATGATGCAGGCACTTTGCAAAAACAATCTGGCAGATCCTCAAATGGTTAAATATTGAGTACTATATGACCTAGCAATTCCACTCTTATGTGTACCCAAGAGACCTGCAAACATGTTTATACAAAAACTTTTACATGAATGTTCATAGCATCACTATACCTAATAGCAAAATATGGAAACAAGTTACATGTTCACCAACTGATGAATGGATAAACAAAATCTACTATATCCATATGATGGAAAATTCTAACAAATGAAGTACTGATACATACACAACATAAATTAACACTGAAAATATTATGCTAACTGAAAGAACATGTGACATGAAAGTTCACATATTATACGATTCCATTTATAAAAAGCATCCAGAATAGGCACATTCATGGAGGCAGAAAGTAGATTAATGATTACCAGGAGCTAGAGAGAAGGAGGACTGAGGACTGACTGCTTAATATACAAGGAGTTTCTCTTTGAAATAATGAAAATGTTTCAAATGGTGGTGATATAATAAAAAGCACTGAATTGTACTCAACATGGTTATGATGGTGAATTTTTGTTACATTAATTTCATCTCAATTAAAAAACATAAAAAAACAATCAAGGTAAAGAAAAATTGGATTCTAAAAAAACTTCAAGCAATACACATGGAGGCAAGAGAAAGAAAACAGTAAAAAAGAGGAGAGAGCAAAAGGAAAACCAAACAAATCAACAATTATCAAGTGCTGGTGAGGTTGTGGAGAAAAGGGAACCCTAGTGCACTGTTGTTGGGAATGTAGATTGATGCAGCCACCATGAAAACAGTATGGAATTTCCTCAAAGAAATAAAAATGGAACTTCCTTCTGATGCACTGATTCCACTGCTGAGATTATGTGCTAAGAATCCTGAAACACCATCCACGCCAAAAAAACCTGTGCACCCCTATGTTCATAGTAGCATTATTTACAATAGCCAATTGCTAGAAATAGCCTAAGTGCCCATCAGTAAATGAATAGATCAAAAAACTATGGTATGGGGTGTCCAACCTTTTGGTGTCCCTGGGACACACTGGAAGAAGAAGAGTTGTCTTGGGCCACACATTAAATACACTGCAACATGTAATCACACAAAAAAATCATAATATTTTAAGTAAATTTATGATTTTGTGTTGGGCTGCATTCACAGCCATAGTGGGTTGCATGTAGCCCACAGGCCACAGGTTGGACACTCCTGATACACAATGGAATACTACTCAGTAGAAAGAAAGAAGGAGCTCCTACTCTTCATGAAAGCATGGATGGAACTGGACAGTATTATGCTAAGTGAAATAAGACAGGCAATGAAAGACAAATACCATATGATCTCATCCATAAATGGAACCTAATCAATAAAATAAACAAGCAAAATAAAACCAGAGACATGGAAATAAACAACAAACTAACAGTGACCAGAGGGGAAGTAGGAGGGGGATAATGGGGAAAGAAAGGAAAAGGGCAAGTCAAAGAACATATATAGAGGATCCATGGACATAGACAAAGAGGTGGGGATTGACAGTGGGTGGGACAGGGAAGAGCAATGGGGAAAAATGTGGGACAATTGAAATTGAACAATAATAAATAAATAAATAAACAGATTTAAGCTCTAACATATCAATAGTTACATTAAATGAAAATGATCTAAAAACATCAACTAAAATAAAGAGATTGGCAGAATCAATTAAAAAAGATGATCTGCCAATATGTTGTCTTCAAGAACCTCAATTAAAATATAACAATATAAGGTTAAAACTTAAGAATGGAAAATATAAATTATGCAAACAAATAAACTATAAGTGGCTATATTAATGTCAGATAAAAAATTACTTAAGAGCAAAGAAAATTACCAGAGACAGAGGGGGATGACAGAAGGGTCAAGGCATCAGAAAGATATAGCAAACCTAAATGTGTATGCATCAAACATCAGAACAGAAAAAACATGAAGAAAATCTGATAAAACTGCAAAGAAAAATAGACAAATCCACAATTACTGTTGGAGACTTCGGCACCCTTCTCTCAAAATGGACAGAATTAGACAGAATATCATCAGCAAAGACATTGCAGAGCTCAGTAACATCATGGATCAACTGCATCTATTGACATTTTATAAACACTCAACCCAACAACACGAGAGCATATACAGTCTTACTTAGATAGCCTAGTCATACAATAAAGCTTAACAAATGTAAAAGAACTGAAATCAAATAGTGTGTTCTGTGACTACAATGGAATCAAACTAGAAATCAGTAACAGAAGGATAACAAGAAAATCTCACTTAGCAACAATACACTTCCAAGTAATCAATGGGTCAAAGAAGAAGTCTCATGGGGAAAACTACATTTAACCAAATGAAAATGAAAATATAATACATCAAAATGTATGAAAGAGTTAACACAGTAATTAGAGGGAAATTCATAGCATTAAAATATTCATTGGAAAAGAGAGCAAGTCTCAAGTCACTAATCTGAGCTTTCATTTCAAGAAAATAGGTAGGAAAAAAGAAGAGCAAAATAAATCCAAAGCAAGAGGGATAAAAATAGTAAAGATAAAAATAGAAATCAGTGAAGTTGAAAAAAATGTAGCAAAAAAACTCCACAATGAAATGAACGACTGCTTCTTCAAAAAAGTGAAATAAGCCAGGCAGTCTCACCTTTAACAGGAACCTAAACAACAAAACAAACAAATAATCAAAATGCCAAAGTAACTGAACTAGAGAACAGGTTGACAGTGAACAGAGGGGAGAGGGGAGGAAATTTCAGGAGAAAAGGGGAAGGGTTCACTGGAACAAGTATAAAGGACACAGGGACAAAAACTATGGGGTGGTGAAAATGGCAAGGAAGTGGGGAGGACTGTGGGGGTGGGCTGGGATGGGAGTAAAAGACAGAAGACTGTACTTAAACAACAATTAAAATAAAAATTTAAAAAATCAATAAAATTGATGAACTTCTAGTAAGACAAATAAAAAAAGAAGACATATTCTAGGAACTCTGAAACATCAATCCAAAAAAAAATCTATGCACCCCAATGTTCATAGCAGCACAATTTACAATAGCCAAGTGCTAGAAGCAACCTAAATGCCCATCAGTAAATGAATGGACCAAAAAAACTATGGTACATTTACACAATGGAATTCTATGCAGCAGAAAGAAAGAAGGAGCTCCTACCCTTTGAAACACCATGGATGGAACTGGAGAGCATTGTGCTAAGTGAAATAAGCCAGGTAGTGAAAGACAAATGCCATATGATCTCACCTTTAACAGGAACCTAATCAACAAAACAAACAAGCAAGCAAAGCATAGCCAAAGACATTGAAATTGAGAACAGGCTGACAGTGACCAGAGAGGAGAGGGGAGGGGGTAAGGGGGGAAAAGGTTGAAGGGTTTACAGAAACAATTATAAAGGACATATGGACAATAACAATGGGGACTGAAAACAGGGGAGGGAGGTGGAGAGGGCTGAGGTGGTGGGGAAGAGTGGGGGAAAAAGGCAGAAAACTGTACTTGAACAACAATTAAAAATATATAGGTATAAAAAAGGAGACACAAATTACCAATATTAATAATAAAACAGGGATATCACTAAAGACCCTGAATATATCAAAAGATAAGGGAATATATCAAAAGATAAGGGGCAGGGCCTTAGGTATTCACCAGGAAGAACAACCGTCTGTGCTGTGCTGCCTGTGGGAGAAGGGCCAGAGAGGGAACAATGCAGCTCGCCCGCTCATCTCTAGTACACTTTCCAATAGACTCTCATGTCAGTCCAGAAGTATCTCCAACCCTGGCACCCCCAGCCTTAGCCCACAGTCAGCTCTGAGCCTCAGTTTTCCCCTTAACTCAGCTCCTTCCATGCAGTTCGGCTGAGCTGGCAGGCAGCCCTGACCCTCAGCTGCCCGGCCATGTTTTTTGTGAGTTGGCCTGTGTAGTCTGCCTCACCAGTCTGAATGATTTTTTTCTTTAATTCCTTGGTTGTCAGAGTTCCATGCAGTTTGATTTTCTGGTGCTTTTGGTTGTTTATTGGTTTTAAATTGGTTCTTGTCCTCCTTTTGGTTGTGTGAAAAAGTTAAGGCTTTCTACCTATGCCTCCATCTTGACCAGAACTCAAGTTGTATAAATTTTTGATAAATGTTGGATATTAACCCATTACTGGACATATCATTGGCAAATATGTTCTCCCATTCAGTGGGTTTTCTTTTCATTTTGTTGATGGTTTCCTTTGCTGTGCAAAAACTTTTTAGTCTGAAGTAGTCCTATTTACTTTTTCTTTTGTTTCCCCTGCCTGAGGAGATATATTGGAAAAATAGTGTTATAAGAAATTATTGACATTTTATTGCCTATCTTTTCTTCTAGGTTTTTTATGTTTTGTAGTTTAAGTATTTAATCCATTTGAGTTTATTCTTGTGCATGAGTAAGAAGGTTGTCTACTTTCATTTTTTGCACGTATCTCTCCAATTTTGTTTTTAAAATTCATTTCTACTAACTCATTCGGTGTTCTCTGTTTTCCATCTTTTTTACTATGTTTTTTCCCCTGCATGCTGTAGTCTCCCCCAATTCTTGACTTCTTTTGGGTTGCATTTTTTTCATCCAACATTTTTGCTCTGTTTAAAAGTTATATTTTTGTATTTTAAACTTTATTTCTATTCTTTCAGTGATTACCCTAGAAATTCTATCATGTATATTTTATATAATAAACACTGGTATTAATCGATATCTCTAGCTTCCTCTTAAAAAATACAGGAAACTTAAGAGTTTTTTAACTTTTTCACTCTTTTTTCTGATTTATGTGTTGTTATTGTCTAGGATTTTGTCTTAATGTTTAACATTGTCAATTAGATATTAGTGTTTATTTTTATATAATCAATTCTCACCAGTGTAACATTATTTTTTGCTTCATATTCCTTCTTGCATCTCCTGTCTTCCTTCGAGTTCTCTCAGAAAAGACACTGTCCATAAAGGGTTGTGGATTGATTTGGGGAACCTCTGATCCAATCTCCCAGTCTGCCTAAGCCTAAAGTTTTGTCTTTGACTATCTGAGTAAACAGCCTTTGTAAACCAAGCACCTCACAGCCATCAGATGCCTTCAAGGCAAACTTTGAATTTGCTCACTCTTATGGAATCAAGCATCCTTGTCATTTCAATCTTTGAGTGTTTACCTTAGTTTCCTGCCAGGTCAACCATGCTTTAAACAAGTACTTTACACTTGATCTTAACCAAAAGGCTGAGAAGCAATAAAACAAGTATTTTAAATATCATCTAGCATTTGTAGATGATCTACCAGGATGTTTTTTCTCTGGATATTCTGTCTTATTCCCTAAATATTCTTAGGTAATTGTTTTTGTATTCACATTCTTTGAATTCATTTCATATAATTGTTTTATTTACTGTGTGTGATCCATTAGTGAAAAGTATAACTGAAAAAGGCAACTAGAAATCAAACATTTTAATAACATTTTAGTTATTAAAAATTACTTTTGCCTGTCATATTATATTTTGCATAAGCTAAGAACTACTTCCCAAAGACTACCCATTGCCCCTGAATTCTAATTGTAATTACTGACTGAACATAATATATATTTTTTCCTCTGTATCTTTTAATAACAAATTTCAAATATCCAAGAAAGTTGAATGGATATATATTTATGATATAAATTCTATCATTGTTACTTTACAATATTGTTTTATCACATACTATCAATCAATTCATCTTACTTTCTTGTTGCACTGCAAAAGAACATGGAGACATCAATACATTTCCCCACAAATATTTCATAAATATAACTATTTTTATCTTTATAAGGTAATAAAGTTTCCTTTCACAACATTTTGCTTACTCTTTTATAAGCACTTAAAATGCATCTCTCAGGGGATTCCAAGATGGCTGTAGAATAGGTGGAAGCTCTACTCATCTCCTGGTTCCAAACCTGATTTACAGCCAAATTATAGAGCAATCAACCAGAATAACCAACTGAGGGCTAGCTGAACTGAAGTATATAACCAAGAATTTATAGAAGAAGCCACATAGAGACTGATAAGGATGGCAGAGAGGTGGAAAGGGCTGACTGTGCACACATGGTGCACTGGCTGAGAAGCCACAGGTACAGCTCAGCTGCAAAACCTCCTCCGGCCAGAGGAGTGGATTCTCAGCCCCCTGCAGTCATCCCAAAGCTACAGCAGTAGAGGACAAGAGCCGCATAGTATCTTATAGTGAAAATCAGTGGGAATTCAGTATGGGAGAGAAGGGGGTCTGCCGGAGACTCAGGTGCCATCTTCTCAGGGTCAAGCACTCCTATTACTACAGCACCAGCCTGAGGAGTGCACTTTCCAGTCCTCCAACTGCTAGCAACACAACTGTCCCCACAAATCTTGCAGAAGGGTCTGCTGGCTGCACCCAGCAGTGACTTTTGGGACACTCTTTTCTAAAGAAGCTTTTTCAGAGACTTAGACAGTGATTGAACTGTGTGGCTTTGAAAAGGGGACCATTTTTCCCCACCTGGAGTGTACAGGTGCACCCCTCCCCCACCTTTCAATCACTTAGCCTGCCATTTCGCTTCCCCTGGTGCTGCCCTGCTGAGTTGGGTCCTGCAGGAGATCTGAGTGCTGTATAGAGCTGGGACCTTCAGTACTGTCTTCGTGGAGGCTCTTGCATGGGAAGACAAAGGGCCTGCCCCACTCTTATAGGTTTGCCAGCACTACCTCCAAAGGCATACTGTCTGAATCGGCCCTCCCAAATTTCAGGGACCCTGCCCTGCTGAACTCAGCTTCACAGAGGTAAGGGAGTGCTACTTGGGGCTGGGACATTTGGAGTGTATCTTCCTGAGAATTTTGTCCAAGAACAAGACTGGTGGGTCTTGAGTTGTGTGGCTACATTGCAGAGTGGGTAGGAGGTGGCAATCCTGTCTCCAAGCTAAGCCTATTCCCCCAGCAGGAGACCCATCTGACCTGTCTTTCCAGCAGCCAAGAGCCCCACCCTGCTCAGCTCAGTCCCTCAGTGGGAGCAGAGAGTGCTGGGAGCTAAGACCATTGGACTGTGTCTTCCTCAGAGGCTCTTGCCTAGGAAAGGAAAGAAATGCCTGACCCCCTTCTATAGGCTTGCCGGCAAGACCCTCAGTGGGAAACTGTCTGGATCTGTCATCCTAAATCCCAGTGGTGCTGCCCTGCTGGGCTCAGCTCCACAGGGGAAGGGAGTGCCACTTGGAGGTGAGACCTTTGGAGCGCATCTTCTTTGGAGGCTCTTTTCTGTGACAGGTACTGGGTTTTGTGGCTGGCTGTGGAGCAGCGGGGAGGTGAAGTTCTTGCCCCTATCCTATGGATTCAGCCAGCTCAACCCCAATGGGGACTCTTTCAAACTGTCCTGTTGAACCCCAGTAGTTCTGCCCTGATGAGCTTGCTCCTGCAGAGGGTTGGCTGGCTGCACCCAACTTGAACCTACAGCATGCTCTTACTAGGGAGCTCAGGTTGGAGACTCTGGCAGAGACTGAATTGGTATTGCTCTGGAGTAGGGGCCACTTTTCCTTCACTGAGTGCCTGACCGTACAACTCCAAATAGGAAACCTGCTAGCCACACCTCCTGACACCACTTGCCCTACCCTACTGAGCTTACAATCTGTGGAAAGGTCTGTGGGTCACGGCCAGCCTGGGTCCACTCTACAATATTTCTTCAGAAGGCTCTAGAGGAAGACCAGGCTACTTCAGGGGGAGGCAGAGTAGCTGACAAAGGAAGGCAGAGGAGCTGACAGGTAGAAGCTTATCTTAGGGAACTTCAAACATTTTACAGACATGCCCGAAACTCTAAAACAGAGGAAGTTGACCCCTATACACAGCTCGGGCCATCCCATTGACCACCCAGGCCCACCTACACGCAGCCACAAACAGTAAATAGCCTGGTAGTTCCAAACATGAAGCCCAAAGCCAGTTACATATATCTGACCTTGCCCTGTACTGGAACCTTGCCCGAGTGGACCAGAATCAACACAACCAGTGGTGGGCTTCAGAACACACTACAGCACAACCGAACTAGCCACACAAGTAGCACACCAAAGGGGAATACTGGTAGGCATCAGGTCCTGCTGGGTACAACTCCATATCAAGGGACAGCCCCTGCACAGCAACTCATACGCAGTAACTGAGGTTTATCCTTATACTCAACCACCCAGAGGGGTTAAACTCAACCCATAAAGGGCCAACAGCACTCAAGTCTCAACTACAACATGAGAGTAGACATAGCCCACTAGAAACATTCCTAGAACACCAAGCTCAAGAGATCTAGAAGATTGCACCACTGAGCCCAACAAGATAGTTACATCATAATAAGTTTGGGAATCATAGCAGATCTACCTAATAAACAAAGATACACACAAATAGGCAGACAAAATGTGGACACAAAGGAATGTGCCCCAAACAAAAAGACAAGGGCAATGCCCAGATAAATTATTAAATGAAATGGAAGCAACCAAAATAGCAGATGCAAAGTTTAAAATAATGGTTATGAGGATGTGCAAAGACCTCAGGGGAAAAATGCATGATCTCAGTGAGAACTTAAGCTGATAGTAAGCATTAAAAAGGACAAAGAAGTCATAAAAAAGAACCAGTCCAAAATGAAGAATACAATACCTGAAATGAAGACTACACTAAAAGGAAAACAACAGCAGATTAGATGAATCAGAGGATCGAATCAGCAATTTAGAGGGTAAGATAACAGTATGCACTCAAATTGAGCAACAAAACGGAAAGGTAATTTTAAAAAATGAGGAAAGTCTAAGGGACCTCCAGAAAAACATCAAGTGTAACAATATCTATATCATAGGGATACCAACAAGAAGAGAGAGAGTAAGGGATCAAGAACCTGTCTGAAGAAATAATGGCTAAAAACTTCCCTAAGCTGATGAAGGAAAAAGTCCACACATAAGTTCAGGAAGCACAGAGAGTACCAATCAAGATAAAACAAAAGAAGTCTACACCAAGACACATCATTATTAAAATGGAAAAGGTTAAGGACAGAAAATTTTGAAAGCTAAGAGAGATAGCTAGTTACCTATGAGGGAGCTCCAATAAGACTGTCAGCTGATTTCTCAACAAGGCCAGAAGGGACTGGCATGAAATATTCAAAGTGATGAAAAGCAAGGAGCTGCAGCCAAGACTGCTCTATCCAGCAAGGCTGTCACGTAAAATTGAAGGTGAAATAAAGACCTTTCCAGACAAAAAAAGAGAAAAAGAAAAAAGAGCTAAAGGAGTTACTTAGCACCAAACCAGTATTACAAGAAATAGTAAAGAAATAGAGACAGGGGAAAAGGTATAAAAAAATGGTAAAAAATAAGTACCTATCAAAAATAACCTTAAAAGTGAATGGATTAAATACTCAAAAGACATAGTATAGGTGAGTAGATAAGAAAGCATTAATAATACATATGCTGTCTACAAGAGATCCAGTTCAGAACAAAGGATACACACAGATTAAAAGTGGAGGGAAGGAAAAAGATATTCCAAGTAAATAGAAATGAAAGCAAAAAAGCTGGGTTGCAATACTTTATCAGACAAAAGAGGCTTCAAAACAAAGGCCATAACAAGAGACAAAGAAGAACATTACATAATAATAAAAGGACTCATCCAACAAGAGGATATAACCCATGTAAACATACATGTACCCAACATTAGAGCACCTAAATATATGAAGAAAATTGTTGTAGACATAAAGGAAGAGATCAATAATAATACAATCATAGTAAGGAATTTCAACATCCCATTGATATCAATGGATAGATCTTTCAGACAAAAACTCAACAAGGCAAGAGTAACCTTAAAGAACATACTGGATTGGATGGATTTATTTGATATTTACAGATCATTTCATCTCAAAGCAGCAAAATATACATTTTTCTAAAGTTCACATGAAATATTCTCAAAGAAGGGCACATGTCAGTTCACAAAATAGTCTTAAAATGTATTCAAGAAGACTGAAATCATATCAAGCATCTTCATCAATGGTATGAAACTAGAAACCAATTACAACCAGAAAAATTAAAAACACTCAAGCACATGGAGGCTAAAAAATGTTATTAAACAATGAATAAGTTACCAATGAGGTGAAGGAGTAAATCGAAAGTTACCTGGAAACAAATGAAAACAAACACACAACAACCCAAAATGTACAGGACAAAGTCAAAGCAGTCCCAAGAGGGAAGTTCATAGCACTATAGACCTACATCAAAAAGAAAGATCTTAAAGAAACAATCTATGCTTACAATAAAAGAACTAGAAAAAGGACAACAAATGAAGCCCTGAGCAAGTAGAAGAAAAGAAACAATAAAGATTAGAGCAGACAAAGCCCTGGATGTTGTAGCCCAGTGGATTGAGCACAAGCCTGCTAACCAAAGGGTTGCTGGTTCGATTCCCAGTCAGAGAACATGCCTGGGTTGTGGGCCAGGTCCCCAGTAGGGGGCATGTAAGAGACAACCACACATTGATGTTTCTCTCCCTCTCTTTCTCCTTCCCTTTCATTCTTTCTAAAAATAAATAAAATCTTAAAAGTAGTAAGTGACAGAGTCTAAAAGAGCAATACAAAAGATCAATGAAACCAAGAGCTACCTCTTTGAAAGATAAACAAGATTGACAAATCGCCCTGGCTGGTGTAGCTCAGTGCATTGAGTGCGGGCCTGCAAACCAAATGATCATGGTTCGACTCCCAGTCAGGGCACATGCCTGGGTTGCAGGCCAGTTCCCAGCAGGGGACGCATGAGAGGCAACCATACATTGATATTCCTCTCCCTCTCTCCTTCCCTTCCCCTCTAAAGATACATAAATGAAATCTTAAAAAAAAAAAAAAAGCCTTTAACCAGACCCATCAAGAAAAAAAGAGAAAGGACCCAAATTAATTCAGAAGTAAAAGAGGAGAAGTAACAACTGTCACCACCAAAAAACAAATGATTGTAGGAAAACATGAAGAACAACTATATGCCAATAAATAGGACAACTTGAATGAAATGGATAAATTCCTACACACATACAATCTTCCAAAACTGAATCAGGAATAAGCAGAAAATATGAATAGACCGATTACAACAAATAAAATTAGAGCAGTAATAAAAAATTCCCAGCACAAAGCGGCCCTAAAAAAGGATGGCTTCACGGGTTATTTTTACTAAGCACTAAAAGAAGAACTCAAACTGTTCCAAAAAATTCAAAAGGAAGGAAGACTACCAAGTTCTTTATATGGGGCCAGCATTATTGTTTTGCCAAAACCAGATAAAGACACCACAAAGAAAGAAATTATAGGCCACTATCCCTGATGAACACAGATGCTAAAATTCTCAACAAAATATTAGCAAACAGGATCCAGCAAGACAGTAAAAAGATCATACACCATGATCAGATGGGATTTATTCCAAGGACGTAAGATTGGTATAATATTCACAAATCGATAAACATGATACAGCACATAAAGAAAATAAATGACAAAAATCACATGATCAGCCCTGACTGGTGTGGCTCACTGAATTAAGTGCTAGTATGAGAACTAAAATGTTGTCTGTTTGAATACTGGTCAGGGAACATGCCTGGGTTGCAGGTCAGGTCCTCAGCTCGAATGCAAGAGGCAATTGATCAATGTTTCTCTTCACATATTGATGTTTCTTTTTCTATCTCCTTCCCTCTCCTCTCTCTGAAAACAAAATATATCTTTTTTTAAAAAAATCACATGATCATATCAATAGATGCAGAAAAGTATTTGATAAAATCCAACAGCCATTTATGATAAAAACTCTCAGCAAAGTGGAAATAAAGGGATCATACCTCAATATAATAAAGGCCAGATATGACAGCCAAGGTCATACTCAATGGCCCAAAAATAAAAGTGTTTCCCTTAACATTGGGAACAAGACAGGGAAGTCCACTTTCGCCACTCTTATTTAACATAGTACTAGAAGTCCTAGCCACATCAATTAAACAAGAAGAAATAAAAGGCTTACCAATGGGAAAGGAGGAAGTAAAACTGTAATGAATCACAGATAATATAATATTATGTATAGAAAACATAAAAGACTCTATCAAAACACTACTAGATCAAATAAAAACAAACAGCAAAGTAGCAGATACAAAATTATATTCAGAAATCAGTGGCACTTTTATATATCAGTAAGTTATCAGAATGAGAAATTAAGAAAACAAGCTTATTTACTATTGTAACAACAACAAAAAAACCTAGGAAAGAATTTAACCAAGGAGATAAAAGATCTGTACTAGAAAATTGTAACACCTCGAAGAAAGAAACTGAGAAATATACAAATAAATGGAAGCATGTACTGTGTCCATGAATACAAAAAAATAACATTATTAAAATGCCAACACTTATCAAAGCAATCTACAGATTCAACACAATTCCTTTTAAAATACTAATGGTATACCTCATAGCTCTAGAAAAATATTCCAAAAATTTTACATTTGGCCTTTTCTGGAATATATCTGCATATATTCCAAAAAAAATCCTACATAGCCTCAGCAGTCTTAAGAAAGAAAAACAAAGTTGGAGGGATCACAATACCTATATCAAACTATATCACAAGGCCACAGTAATCTAAACAGCATGGCAGTGGCACAAGAACAGGCATGTAGGTCAGTGGAACAGAATAGAGAGCCCTCTATGCACAGAAATAAACTCAGGCCTTTATGGTCAATTAATATTTGACAAGGGAGGCAAAAACATATAACGGGATAAAGACAGTCTCTTCAATAAATGGTATTGGGAAAATTGGAGAGGATTATGCCAAAAAACGATCCAGACCAACAACTTACACTACACAAAACTCAAAATGGATTATATATTTAAGTGTAAGTCACAAAAGCATGAAAATCCCAGAATAAAACAAAGGAAATAAAATCTCAGATATTTCTCGAAGCAATATTGTTGCCAATATATCTTCTCAGGCAGGAAACATAGGTAAAATAAACAAATGAGACTACATCAAACTAAAAAACTTTTGCATAGTTTTAGGATTCATTGAATGGGAGAACATATTTGCCAATGATTATATCTAATAATGATGGGTTCATTTCCAAATATAAAAACGTGTACAACTACACACCAAGAAAACAAACAACCCAAATAAAAAAACAGGCAAAGGATCTGAATAGACACACTCTAAAGAGTATACAGATGGCCAGTAGACATATGAAAAAATGTTCAATATCATTAATTATTGGAAATATGCAAATCAAAAACACAAGAAGGCACCACTTCATGCCATCATAATGACTATCATCAATAAATCAACAGCCCTGGCTGGTGTAGCTCAGTGGATTGAGCGCGGGCCTGGGAATCAAGCAACCACGGTTCGATTCCCAGTCAGGGCACATGCCTGGGTTGCAGGCCAGTTCCCAGCAGGGGACACACTAGAGGCAACCATACATTGATATTTCTCTCCCTCTCTCCTTCCCTTCCCCTCTAAAGATAAATAAATAAATAAATCTTTAAAAAAATAAATAAATCAACAAACAACAAATGTTGGTGAGTCTGTGGAGAAAAGGAAACCTTAGTGCACTGTTGGTAAGAATGCAGACTGGTACAGCCACTATTGAAAACAGTGTGGAGTTTCCTCAAAAAATTAAAAATGGAACTGCCTTTTGACCCAGAAATCCCACTTCTGGTAATATAACCAAAGAAGCCCAAAACATCTCCAAAATATATAAAGAACTCATACTACTCAATGCCAGGAACACAAACAATCTAATTACAAAATGGGTAAAGGACCTCTATAGACACTTCTCCAAGGAGGACTTACAAAGGGCCCACAGACATGAAAATATGCTCAGCATCACTAGCCATCAGAAAAATGCAAATTAAAACCACAGTGAGATATCACCTCACACCTGTCAGAATGGCCATCATTAATATAAATCTACAAACAACGAATGCTGGTGAGGATGCAAAGAAAAAGGAACCCTAGTACACTATTGGTGAGAATGCAGACTGGTGCATCAAATGTGGAAAACAATGTGGAATTTCCTTAAAAAAATAAAGATGAAACTGCCTTTTCATCCAGCAATTCTGCTGCTGGGAATATACCATAAGAATCCTGAATCACCAATTCCAAAGAACTTATGTACCCCTATGTTCATAGCAGTGCTATTTACAATAGCCAAGTGCTGGAAACAGCCTAAGTGCCCATCAGTAGATGAGCGGATCAAAAAACTGTGGTACATTTACACAATGGAATACCACACAGCAGAAAAATAGAAGGAACTCCTTTCTACCTTTTGTGACAACATGGATGGAACTGGGGAATATTATGCTAAGTGAAATAAGATAGTCAGTGAAAGAGAAATACCATATGACCTCACCTATAAGAGGAATCTAATGAAGAAAATTAAGGAATGAATAAAATAGAACCACGAAACATGGAACAGACTGAAGATACCAGGGGCGGGGGGGGCGGGGTTTGATAATGGTGCAAAGAAGGGGAAAGGACTAGTTAAAGAATATCTATGGATGACCTATAGATATGGCCAGTAGTGTGAGAACTAACTGTGGGAGAGGTGGGAAGGGCGGAGGAGCACAAAGGGGAAAAATTGGGATAACTATAATAGAATAACAATAAAAAAAAACTTAAAAAAAACCCCAGAAACCCAAAACACTAATTCAAAAGAATATATGCACCTTTATGTTCATTGCAGCATTATTTACAATAGCCAAGATCTCGAAACAGCACAAGTGACCAAGTGAGCAGATGAAAAACCTATGGTACATTTACACAATGGAATACTACTTGGGTGCAAAAATTTTTAAAAAAAAACCCTTATCTTTTGTGACAGCATGGATGGGACTGGTTATTATTATGCTACATGAAATAAGCCAGTGAAAGACAAATACCATACATCTCACTTTTATGTGGATTCTAATGAACAAAATAAACTAACAAAAAAGAGAGGCATGGAAACATGGAACAGACTGACAGATGTCAGAGGGGAGAGGGATTAGAAGGTAAGGTGAAAAAGGTGAAGGAATTAAAAATCATCGTGTGTGTGTATGCTGTGTCCAAAGGTATCCAGCCATGTAATATGAAAAATAGAATACAGACATTTTTGAAGAAGACACAAGATACAAGAAACATTGCATATATGACAGTGACGTCTCGGTCCCCTTCAAAGTAGGTAACTTGGGAACTCCCACAGTTCTCCCAATCGCCATCAGCTGCCTCATCATGTTTTCCTGAATCTCATTGATGTTCTGAAATCTCTTCCCTTTCAAAAGTGATTTTAGTTTGGGGAAAAGCCAGAAGTCACAGAGTGAGAATCTGGGCTGTAGCAGGGGTTGGTCACCTGGGTGATTTTATGTTTCACCAAAAAACTCTGCATGAGCTTGTGATGCATGAGTGGGTACATTGTCATGATGAAGCTTCCAGTCACTAGTTGCCCAGAGCCGAGGCCTTCTAAAGTATCTGAATAGTTTCTGCAGAGGAATTTCAAGTTTAACGCAAAATTTGATGCAGATTCATTGCTCTACTCAGTCATTTTGATTGCCATGGCCACACAGTACACATGCTCACTCAACAGCATCTACCACCCCCACTGACTAGTACAGTGAAGTCATCATTTTCACGCATGTGCATTCCAGTCCACTCTCCTTGGCTGCCAGGTTACATCTATGCTGCACATACTATTCTCGTTCTATTAACAATGGCTGGACTTTTTCTGGAAAGGCTATATATATATCTCACATAGACAGAGAGCAGTGTGGAGATAGAGGAAAATGGGGTGTGGTAGGTGGAGGTGAACAAAGTGGGCATAAAAGGAATGTAAAGACTGCTTTGGACAGTGGGCAGCACATGACACAGTGTGCAGAGGATGTTTTGTGAATTTGTACACTTGAAATTTGTATGGTTCTATAAACAAACATTGCCCCAATAAAGTCAATTTAAAAATTATTTCATTAGCAAATATCTATATATTTGTCTCACCTGTCGATATTAAAATGCTTTGATCTTGTGTTAAAATAAATGAATAAATAAGTAAAAATAAAAAAGATGACTCTTTGTGCCACAAATACTATATGGGTCAAAAAACAAGTCTTATATTTAAGACAGGAAAAAGTAAAATGAATTAACCAGTAATCCTTTATTATATATTTCCATGTTAGTAAAATAGGCTTCATATGTGGCATGTTCATTTGAAATGTTTTTTTCAGTATGTAGCTATTCCTATTACAGTTTCTATTTGTTCATAATAAAAGCTCTTATTAGTATTACCCTATTCAGTAGTTCTGGAGCACTATTCAATTCTCTGGAGACTGAGAGGTGAACAAACACCTTGTGAACTTAATTTAGGCTAAGTTATATTAGCCTTCTATGATATTGTGATTTATAGTAAGAAATTAACTTTGGTATTTTTCTTATTCCTGGCACAGAGCTCCTAATGCCCTTGGAATTTCCCAGATGATAAAGCCAAAGGACATCACCAGACGGCCAATACAAAAATTAAATAGACTATATTATTGGAGCAGGAGATGGAAAAGCTGTATTCTTCCTGCCAAAACAAGACCAAGGGCCGATTGTGGTGCTGCCCACAAACTGTTAATATCAAATATAGGAGCAAAGCTAAAGAAAAGCAATAAAAGAATCATGGTGCCAAAATATAATGTAAGTAACACTCCTGATGAATTTAAAGTTCACATAAAAAACAGATTTGCACTGCTAAATTTAAGAGATCAAGGACCAGAAGAACAGTGGAAGGACACTAGAAATACATTAGGAAAGAATGTGAAAAGGCAAGAAAAATCAAGATGTCCGACAGAAGAAACACTAAAAATTGCCAAATAGGTAACAGGCAAAAGGTGATAAAAAGTATCCCAACTGCAGTTTTTCAATGACTATCATGTAGAGATAAAGAGAACTATTACAACAGTCATGTAAGGAGACCGAAGAAAACAAAATAGAAAAACCAAGAGATATCTACCAAAAAACTCAAGAAATAATAAGGAAATTCAAACCTAGATTAGGCATGCGGAATGACCACCAAGGAAGCACATTATCTGACCAGGAAAAAATAAAGAAAGAGTGGAAACAGTATACTAAAAATCCACATAGAAGAGACAAAGGGATGACAGATATCCTTACAGATGATTCCAATGAGAAAGAACCTGTAATTAAAAAGAGCAAAGTGAAAGATGCCCTGAAAGTATTAGGAATAAAATAATCACCAGGGGTAGATGGGATATAGACAAAATTATTTAAATCCACAGACATTGAATCTGTCCAAATGCTACCAAAATATGTCAACAAATATGGAAAACAAGACGGTGGCCTACAGTTTGGATGTTCCAGATACATCCCAGTTTTCAAGAAGGAGATGCCAGTGAGTACAGACTATAGGACCACCGCTCTAATTTCCCATGCAAGAAAACCAATGCTCAGGGTGATGCAACAAGGCAACCTTGTATGAAGAAAGAAAGGGATGGTCAAGCTGTTCTCAGAAAAAGAAGAGGCACTGACACCTAATTGTGAGCATTCGCTGGATACTGGATGGATCCAAAAATTAGCAGAAGAGGGTTAGTCTATGCTTTATAGACTACAGTAAAGCCTCTGAATGTTACATCATGCAAAGCCAGTGGCTGCTCTGAAACAAGTAAGGGGGGGGTGTTCCTCAGCATTTGACTGATGTATATAACCTGTACTGTGGACAGGAAGCCAATGCTAGGACAGAATATGGACAGACTAAATGGTTTCCTATAGGCAAAGGTGTCAAACAAGGATGTATTTTATCTCCCTATTTGTTTAATGTGTACACAGAACATATTGTTAAAAAAACTGGACTAGACTCAGAGAAAGGAGTGAAAATTGGCGAAAGAAATATCAATAACCTAAGATATGCAGATGATATCACCTTACCTGCAAGAAATGACTTCTGAGGAAGTGCCAAAGTGCCAAAGCAGGACTGCAAATGAATATCAAGACAAAACTAATGACTATGGAAGCGTTAACACAACTTTTAATGGAGACAACAAAGGCACTGAAATTATTCAAGATTTTGCTTACCTTGGTCCAGTCATCAATTTAAATGTAGACTGGAAAGGACATAAAGGAAAGAATAAACAAATGGGACTTCAACAAAATAAAAAGCTTCTGCACAGCTAAAGAAAACACTGGCAAAATCAAAAGGGAATAAACTGTATGGGAAAATATATTTGCAAATGATACCTTGGACAAGGGTTTGATCTCCAAAATATATAAAGAACCCACACAACTATACTCCAGGAAGACAAAAAAAACCTAGTTAAAAAATTGGGCAAAGGACCTAAACAGACACTTCTCCAAGGAGGACATACAAAGGGCCCAGAGACATATGAAAGGAAGTTCAGCATCACTAGCCACAGAGAGATGCCAATTAAAACCACAATGAGATACCACTTCACACCAATCAGAATGGCAATGACAAACAAATCAACAAACAAGTGCTGGTGAGGTTGTGGAAAAAAGGGAACCCTAGTGCACTGTTGGTGGGAATGCAGTCTGGTGCAGCCACTGTGAAACACAGTATGAAATTTCCTAAAAAAAACTAAAAATGAAACTGCCTTTTGACCTGGCAATTCCACTGCTAGGATTATACCCTAAGAATCCTGAAACATCAATTCAAAAGAACCTATGCACCCCTATGTTCATAGCAGCACAATTTACAATAGCCAAGTGCTGGAAGCAGCCTAAATGCCCATCAATAAATGAGTGGACCAAAAAACTAGTACATTTACACAGTGGAATTCTATGCAGCAGAAAGAAAGGAGCTCATACCCTTTGGAACAGCATGGATGGAACTGGAGAGCATTATGCTAAGTGAAATAAGCCAGGCAGTGAAAGACAAATACCATATGATCTCACTTATAAGTTAAATATAATCACCAAAATGAACAAGCAAGCAAAATATAACCAGAGACACTTAAATGAAGAACAAACTGACAGTAACCAGAGGGAAGCGGGGAAGGGCTATCAAGGAACATATATAAAGGACACATGGATAAAGACAAAGGGGGTAGGTTTGAGGGTGGGAGGAAAATGGAGACAACTGTACCTGAACGACAATAAAATAAATAAATAAATAAAATCACTGTTCCGTGTGCAAAATAAATAAATAAATAAATGTAGACTGCAACCAAAATATCCAAAGAAGGCTGAGACTTATAAGGGCAGCAATGGAGGAATTAGTAAAGATCACCAAGAGCAAAGCTGCATCATTAGAGACCAAAGCTAAGATCATCCACACCCTTGTATTTTACTATGTACCAATGCAAAAGTTGGACAGTGAAGAAGGCTAATAGGAAAAAAATGGACTCATCTGAAATATGGGTTAGGAAGAGAGCTCTATGGATACTGTGGACTGCCAGAAAGATGAGTAAGTAGGTCCTAGAGTAAAATTAAGTCCAAAACATTTCTGGAGACAAAAATGACGAAACTGAAATTGTCCTTCTGAAGGCACATCATGAGAAGGGAAGGTGCTTTGGAAAAGACAATAATGCTGGGAAAAATATAAGGCAGTAAGAAAAGAGGAAGACCAATATGAAATGGATTGATACCATAAAGGAAGCCATAGGATTGAACCTACAAGATCTGGGCAGGGCTGTTAAAGGCAGGACATTGTATCACTCATTCACAGGCTTTCCAGGAGTGGGAACTGGCTCAAAAGCACATAATACACACAGGAGTCAAAAAGGTGAAAGTAGTCTTTTGTTGTTCCTAACAAGCTCCTTTCAACCACATCTGAGTTTGTATCAATGAGGTGACTTTCTGAAAGCCCCTATAGATGGGACTGGTTATCTGGAGAACCAACCACATGATTAGAGGGTTGGAATTTTCAGCTCCACCTCGAGAATACCAGGAAGGGCTGTGGGGAGCACGGGGCAGGGAGAGACTGGAGGTTGAATGAATTACCAATCACAAGTGATTTAATTGATCATGTAATGAAGCCTCCATAAATCCCCAGAAGGAGGGAGTTCAGAGAGCTTCTAGGCCGGTTCAGAGAGCTTCTAGGTACACATGGAGGTGCTGGGAGAGTGGCAGGTCTGGAGAGAGCATGGTGGCTCTGTGGCCGTTAGCACACAACTTACCCTATGCATCTCTTCATCTAGCTATTCACTTGTATCCTTTGAAATATTGGCAATAGTAAGTAACCTGTTTCCCGAATTCTGTGAGTAGCTCTAGCAAATTATTGAACCTGAAGAGAGGGTAGGAGGAACCTCCAATTTGTGGGACAGAAGTTTTGAGTAACCTGGGGACGTGTTACTCAAAAATGGCATTTAAAGTAGGGAGAGTCTTGTGGGACTGAGCCCTTAACATATGGAATCTATACTAATTCTGGTTAGTGTCAGAATTGAATTGACTGAATTGAATTATAGAACTCCCAGCTGCTGTCAGAGAATTGGTCAGTGTAGGAAAAAACTTCTGGTGTTAAAGTGTTGTGACCATGAGAGAAAAGGAAAACATTAATTTTTTTCTAGACACTTCCCATAGGTAAGAGTCTTCCAACTAAATGGTTTTATGATTGATATCTTTAAAATGTTATTACAATAAATACTTTATTTAGCTACCACATGAAGCCTGTACTTCTACCACTTTCTATCTTTAATGTTAGCAGCAATGACATACACTTACAGGGAGCATTTCTTTATGAAAATTGATCACTTTAAATACATACAAAAAGGTGTCAGGAAAGGGCAGAAGAAGTAAGTTACAAAGTTTAGTTTCATTCTGATTTGGAGGAAAGCTGTCAGGATAATTTTTTTATACTTGCTAAAAACAAAAAAGATGTCCATGGACTCCCTCTAACTGTCAAGATAAAAACAAACCTGTATGTAAAAAATATTTTAGTAATTTACAGCATAATTGTCTATCATCACAAATTCACACTATTAATATTCACCCTATTCATGTATGAAATTAAAATCAATCTTATGTTTATTCTTATTAATCAAAAGAATGCAATCTAGCCCTGGCTGGTGTAGCTCAGTGGATTGAACATGAGCCTGTGAACCAAAGGGTCACTGGTTTGATTCCAAGTCAGGGCACATGCCTGGGTTGTAGGCCAGGTCCCCAGAGGGGGACACATTGGGGGCAACCACACATTGATGTTTCTCTTTTTCTCCCTCCCTTCGCTTCTTTCTAAAAAGAGTCCAATCTGGACTTAGGCATTCTGAGTCATCAGCTTCACCAGTGAGTGATCCTAGGTACATCCCTAGTCTACACAGCACTCCTTTCTTTCATCTTCAATTTAAAACTCCCTATGATGGTGTTTACTGTGTGGGACTTAGTCCATTATGTAATAATTTTTTAGAGTATTAAAATACTGGTTAGCCAAAGTACAGGGAATAATGCAATTCTAGCACTTCACAAATACAAAAAAGTATCTGGCCTATTTCTCTTCCCTTAAGCAGGGGAACTTCCTGGCAGCAGATTAAACAAAAGAATGGTTCTAACTTAAGCTATCTCATTTAATTTCCTCTGAACTTCTGTTTTTTCATAATGCCACATATAGCCTACTGTTAAAAGAACTAATAAACACTCATTATAACCGAAATAGTGGCAAATCATGAATAAAAGGAAACATGAAAAACCCGGTATATATCCCAAGGGAAAAACATTCAATTCCAGATGTAACCACACAGAAAAGCTGGAGTCTAATAACAGCAACAATAGTCATCTAATCAAAGTACATCCAAAATATAATCAGAATGCTGCATTTGAGAAAAATCAGTGAACAAAACAATTGTACAACAGTAGTATATGTGAATATTAGTAGGATCTGAGCATGCTAGGGCCAGCAGCCCTAGAATAATGACATTACCACATTAGGAAATACAATGCTCATGCACAGAGAAATCACTGCATAAAGTTACAGAGGCTAAACACACAGTGAGGCCACCGACAGTGTGCCTCCAAAATGCCTGTTCCATTCATGTTAATCTTTTGTGTTCTTTAGGCAAGAATTGAATTCATTAATTTTCCCTAGGAACAGGGAAAACAAAATAATAGTGAGTGCAAAGAACAAAGCCTTCCGTTCAAATAAATATCACAACAGCCACAGTATTTTTGGCATAGGTTCATAGGTAGAAGACTGCCTTGTTCAGGGTGAAAGCTTCTTGGAATATGCTAAAGTCACTTAGATAAAAAAGCAAAATTCAATTACAGATCATAACTCATACAATATATTAACATTTCTCAGCTTCTAAAATGACTGTTTTCCAAAGGCTTCACTGTTGGGTGGAGACCAAAGTGCCCCTTTACAAGTCGTTTATTTATTTGTCGAATGATAATACCCCCTTAACAGGGTAGTTCTAAGAAAAAAAGAAGAGACTATACATGAAATTGCTTTAAAGAGTTAAATAGAATTTTAACAAATGGTATTGTAAGTAAAATTAAAATTCTAAACTCAACTCAATTACTTTCTTTTGGTACATGGAGATGAAAATTTTATTACTCTGTTATAAAATATATCATATATAAAAGAATATAAAATGTACACATTCAGCTAAAACAATACTAATTTTTAATGGACCCAAATATATAACCCATTCGTTTTAAGAAATGGAACATTACTAATACCTTGGAGGCTCCTAGAAATTTATTTCTCAATTTCATTAACCCAATCCACACTATCTTAGATTTTGTGCTAATCATTTCCTTGTTTTCATTTATAGTATTGACACATTTATATATATTTCTAAACTAACTATATCTATCTACCTGTTATCATTTATCTCTATCAATCCATCTTCCACCCATCCATTTTTTGACCTTTGTATAAATGAGCTATACTATATGTACTTGTCCTTCAACTTTTACATTATTTTTCTCACAGTAATTTATTGACATTATCCAATTTTTCATATAATACCTAAGGTTAAAGGAATGTATTATACCCCTTTAAAGCAGCAAAAATGAGGCACAGTAGAGCTGGCAACTTGCCACATTATATGAGGGCAATGGACAAATCTTTTACAGTAATTTTTAAAGTAAAACTAACCCATGCCTGTCTCAGAGCTTTTTATAACACATTCATATTTTTAGCTCCAATTAAACTAAAACATTTCTCTAGTGCTAAAAGCACAATTAAATTAATATTAAGTTATTTTATACAGCTGGTATTTTTTGCTTTCATATTAAAGGGGAAGTTATATTAAAGTGTGCTGATGATGCGAAAGCCCTAAACAATATTTAAATATATTAGTTAAAAGGAAAACAAGAATAAATTAAATAAAGGATATCAAGAGATTTGGTTTTCTCTTAGGGTATGGAATATTAGAAAACAGCCATATTATAAAATATTCTAATTAAAGAAGATGGCTCCTTAAATAGGCAATTAGTTTAATACTAATTAATCTAAAGATATCATTTCACCTGAGCAAGTGGTGGAAGAATCTCCTTGCATATTTGCTGATTTGGTCTCTGTATTCCAATACAGTTTTATCCAGGAGTGGTCTTGTTGGAGCGTAGAAGGTTCCAAGGCTTGCCTCAAGCTGTGCTGTGGAATTCAAACATAGCAGCACTAAAACAAGTGAAACTCCTTCAATTACAACAGAATACTCATGTTTGCAGTCAGTCAGGTTTTGCAAACTTGGATGAAATGTGAGCTTGTTGCAGGAAAGATGAAATTAAAATATGACAGCTGGTACAAAAACAAACCTGTGTATAAACTTTCACTTAAGGCAAAGCTGACAATGACTTTGAGCAACAAAAAAGCTGTCAAAACTGAAGAAATCCATAATGAATCAACCTCTCACCACAAATGGGTAATTAAAACAGTGACTCATCAAAGTAACACAGTTTGAACTAGTATTTCCAGTAAAATCAAGTGTGTGCTAAACATTTACTCTCTTTAGTTGAAAGGAGAAAGCTAACCTGTCCACACTGGAAACTAAAATCAATATTAGAAATGATTTTTTAAAATAATACAAATACTCCAAATAAAAAGTCTTATTGTAAAATCTATAGAGATATTAATATCTCTATCACAATTTTACATAAATAGTGAAAGTTCTTATGTGGTCCCAAAGTCCTGTCCTAAACAGTAAGACTGTTGCTTTGGTCCAGGTGTGAAAGCTAACACCCCTGGGAGGGAGGAAGTGCTAATCTTCTTGGGGTCAACTGACACCTTCCTAGGAAAGAAGAATCGGAGAGCAGGTTTGGATAAATCAGAGCACTATAATTAGGAAAAAGAGGCACGCTTTGCCTCCTTCACAATTTTACGAGGATATGCATATGGGGTTGTATTTCCTCCCAGAAATACCTGGAAGTTCTATAATTACCATAATGGTGATAGAATGAGTATATATGACATACTACAATTCATAGTAAGACTTCACTGATTCTTATGCTACTTACTAGCATTTGGTTGAATAAAAAATTTTTATTTAGTGAAACTCTTTAGTTTTAGGCATATTTAGGTTTGAAAGTATTGAATACCTCATCAGAGTAATTGCTATGGACTTGGCTAAGCTGTAAATAATTTCTTTTTTAATCTCAAATCTAGAGAGTAAAGTAAGATGAACTTTAGGGGTATTTTCTTTCAAAGCAGCAGTCAATTTAGATTAAAATTGAATACAGCAATGCTATTGTGAAAACAAGCCAGATTCTCTTGCCATTGCTTGTTTTCTTGACAGCATGTTTTATACGTCTGAAATGTTCAAGCCTACATGGAACACTCAGAACTCCCAGCACAGTTACAGATTCATTAGATAACCCAGCTTGATGTTTAAGGCAGAAATGAAGATTTGCCACAACACGGCTACAAATAAAAGAGCCCACTGGGTTTCACTAATAAAAGGAAAACAAATTACCATGTCAAATTTGTTAGACTCAGATGGAATAAATCTCAATAGAGAAGAGTTCTGAATGTTTTAGAAGTGTGTTTTGCAGTTACTTGGGGAAAATGCATATACCTACTTAAAATGTACATATTCTCATAACCCAGCATCATGAAAGCATTTTAATTTTAAAGCCTACTACCATACAAGCATTTTATTTCCAAATCTCCCCAATATTATCCGGGAAAATATTCTTTATTACAACACAGAAATCTTACAATACAAATTCACCAAGATGTTAGCAATTTCACAGTGTCCTGAGTCACAGTACAAATTTATTTTCTCCACATTTCTTCAGTTGTAAATTTAGGATCTCTTGTACAGATTTGTGCAACATAACAGCTTTTCTTTAGGGACTCTCTTCTTTTGTTTTTATTTCCTCTATTATTTACCCAATCTTGAGAGCATGCCAATACTAAGAAATAATTATTTGGAATAACTATGCAAGCAGAAATATGATAGTAACTCCTAGTACCTAAAATTTTGAAGTTACACCCTTTTTATTTTTAACTAATACTCGAGTACCTACTGTGGGCCAAACACTGTGCCTGGCATTTTTTCATTATAGAAATACTGGAATCCCCATAGATGGGTTCGATTACTTCCAAAAAGCATTCACGTAACATTAAATAAATATTTATTATGGGCCTCCTGTGAGCTGGGCCAAGTCCCATGATGCAGACTTCCTGAAGGAACATGTTCACATTGATTATTCTTCTCTAAAATTACTAAAATGAAAGTTAGATACAGAATTCTATCTAAACAATTTACTTTGGAAACAAAATAGAATAAGAAAATTTATCAACTTGCAAAGAAAATAGGGGAAAACAAGCTCTCCAGTTAGCACCTTTCGATATATTTCCTGTTTCCCCTACCTTATAAACTATCCTGAGGACTGTTTCTCATTGGCTACACATTAATGTCAGTGATTTCCTACCATTAATATTGATGCTTATTGCAAAGATTTGAAATAAAGAAGCAAGTGCAAATATGTTTAGTTTCACTTTATATTAAGTAAATAAGTAAATCACAATAAATATACCATATTAATAAATGACAGATACAAAAATTTCATTATTGTATGTGGCACATATTTGGGATTTTTTAAACAAAATTTTACCTCTCTTTGACAATAAACATTTGAGATACTACTTACAGAACTAGAAGTTAGAATGAAAACAAGCAGCAGCAGCCTGGGCTGCAATTCTGACCCAAAAATACACAGACACCAGCAGGGGTAAGGACTACTGTCTGGACAAAGGACCTGTGGTGTGAGAGAAAGATATTGATGTCTACAGTGAAGGAGGAATAAGGACCTTTGTTTGGGGCCTTCTGTCTACCAGGCCCTAGCAAGTACATAAAATTCTTGATCAAAGTTTGAAATCAGTATATTCCACACATGAACTTACACTGAACTATATCCAATGACCGCACTGTAAGTTCCAAAATAGTATATACAGGAAAGTTGCTATTTATGTTGATAAATACTATATAGTAAGTACTATATGGGGGTAATTTTTGATATCTAATCTTGTCAGTTTTAATACAGCATTAACATTTTTGTCTTTTAGTCTTCAATAACATAACTCAAAACACCCTCATAAATAACTGACTAAATAAAATATACTTCATGTTTATGTAAAACCCACTTATGATATTTATTTCAGGTCTGACCTTCTCTCTCTGGAGTGAGCTTTTGTCTAAGAAGATGGTTCACAATGGCACTCATGCTGATAAAGCACTGGTGGCCCAGAGTGTCCCAGTTCATACTGCTCAGGATGTTTATCGCCTCATAGATCTCATCATAGTGAATGTACTGGAAGATGATGTCTACCAGGCCCAGCTGTCCTTGCGTGAAGATACCTGTAACAAAAAATGTAAAGCCAAGTAAATCTTTTAAAAATAAAAATTAGAACAGTTAAGTTTTCAATAAAGGAGAAAAAAGTACTCATTTCTTGCAAACATGCTAGAAATGTGAAATTTGGGGGATCCAAATTTTGAGTAACATGGATTTGTGGTTAAATCTTCATTTTAAATAATACCTACCAATTCTGTCTAGCTTATTCTTGTCATTTCAGTACATATTAACTAACTTATATTCCATGTAATCAAACTGCTTAAACTAAAAGTGAATAAGCATGAGAAGAATATTTAGGTAGATGACAATAGCTAACACTATTTTTCCCATTGGTTGTTTAGGCTTCTGTTATATACATTTAAAGGCAGGATTATGATGTGAACATGATTCGTACAGGCCAGCTTCATTAGTTCTAACTTGCACTTAGTCTTCATGAACTTGGGGAGAGGGGAGTACAAATGTACAAATGACAAATATGACTATACAAATGCTTTTAAGACTTCTTATTAATTGGTATTAAAACTCTCAACTGATAGTTTTTTCTCAACTGGTAGTTATTAAAATTCTCAACTGACAGTTTTTTCATAGCTACCACATACCAATTTATTTTAAATTGGCTTTTAGAGATTATTCTCTTCTATTGAAGTAAGAAATGATTAGTATTAAACCTGCTATTGCTCCCGCTATAAAGTATTGTGGTAAAATAGAAACATATTTGTTTATCCTTTTAAATGAAAGCAAAGCCACTTCTAATCTTAGAGGAACAAGAACACAAAACAAATGGAGGAGAATTCAGTTCTAGTTTTATTTTATCAACATTTTAATCCTGATTATACCTCATTTGAAACTAAGTATTCCTGTATAATTAAATAACAATAACTAGTAGGGCTTTTAAGCAGGTTATTGTTTTTAAATTTTTTTAAGTGGTTGGCAGTAAAATTTTTTTTAACATTTCTATAAATTTATTTATTTTTAAATTGTTGTTCAAGTACAGTTCTCTGCATTTTCCCACCACCACTTTCCCTGTCCCACCCTCATTCCTACCCCACTTTGGCTTTGTCCATGAGTCCTTTATACATGTTCCTTGATGACCCTTCCCCTTTGCCCTGTTTCCCCCCTCCCCTTCCCCTCTGGTTACTGTCAGTTTGTTCTTTACTTCAATGCCTCTGGTTACATTTTCTTGCTTGTTTTTATTCAGGCAAAGTTTAAAAATTTGAGTGAGTCTACACAAACTTCCCAGTACAAATATTTATAGAGCTAAATGAGAAAATGTACATGAAATTTGTAAGCTGTAGAGTATATAAAATATTATTGCAATTCTTTTCATTACCATTTTCATTTGACTACAATGGTTATAGGTTTCAGGATTTTAAAAATACATTAGTTTAGGAGAAAAATGCCAAAATTCTCTATATTAACTTCAAGTCACATCAAAAAGAAAACTATTCAACAGGATTCAACTTGATAGGAAGTCTGGGGAATTGCCCTAAGCAATAAAACTTAACTATTCCTTTTGTGTTGGTAGATTCAATGAATGCTACTGCACAAAAGCCTTCATGAGCATGCAGTCAAGCACTGAAAGTCCTCATAAATCAGAGTGATTCCTTGGAAGTAGACCTTAATGTGGAGGAACTCTGCAGGAAAATGAAAATATCCAAAATCTGTTGACTCTATCTATATCTTATGCAATACTTTTAGCAAGAGAAAGAACCAAATTTTGAAAAGCTAATATAAAATATAATCATAATCAAATTGTGCAAAAGGTAATAAAAAAAAACTTTAAGGAGCAACCCAAAAAAGGACACACGATGTACAGAGAAACAAAGATATGAACTGGAAACTTCGCTTCTGAAATTAGGCAAGCCAGAAGACAACAGTAAATAAACGTCTTTAATATGTTGATAGAAATGAATTAGCCTAAATTCTATATCTTTATAATAAAAAGTTGAAAATTCATGAAGAACCATAATAATTTTAAGTGACAGAACTCTGAAATAATAAAGCAAAAACAGAAAAAGAAAAACAGTCAATTCTATAATAATAGTTGGCACTTTTTGTCACTGAAAAAACATATAAACAGAAAACAAGTATGAACAGAAAAATACTTGAAAAACATTATTGATGATTTTGACCTAACTGGTTTTTATAAAATATTTCACACAAGAACAGTAAAGTACACATTCTTTTTAAGTACACAAAGAACATCAGGTGGAGCATGTTCTGTGTGATAAAACAAGCCTCAGTAAATTTAAATGTTTTGAAGTCACACAGAGCTGGTTCTTTGATCACAACAGAGTTAAATTAGATTATCAGTACAGAAAGATACCTGAAAAATCTCCAAATATCTAGAAATTAATCAACATTCTTCTCAATAACCTATGGCTCAAAGAAGAAATTACAAAGTAAATTAGAAAATATTTTGAAATGAATAGAGTTTTAAAATACAATCAAAATTTTTAAGGTGTGGCTATGGCAGTACTTAGAGGGAAACTTATAGCTGTTTCAATTAGAAAAGGGAAAAAGTGTAAAAATAAAAAATCCAAGCCTCCATATTAAGAACCTAGTGAAAGAACAGTAAATTAGACCTAGAGTAAACAAAAAGAAGTAATAAAAATAAGAAATAGAAATAAACAAAGACTAGAGAAAATCAATGAATTAAAAAACTGTTTCTTTGAACCACTGAAAGTTGCCACAGATTTTTTAGTCTAATTAGGAGTAACTTCTATGAAATAGCCTGGCCAAATTGGAAAGAGAAATTGCACTCATTTGGCTGCTTTTTCTTTCCAAATAAAAACTTACCTTACAGCCATTCTTAGACTGAGAAGCTAAACTGAACAAGCAATTCAAATTCTATCTTAAGGAAGCATGATTTTTAGGAATGTTTTTCAGTTTTGAAGTTTAAAACCTCAACTGAGAAATGAATTTTTATAGGGACTGTTAATTGCCATTTGTACCTAGTATTGCGTGCATGTGTGTACATAAAAGTGTGTGTGTGTATACACACATAATATATATATATGTAATACAGCCTGGCACTATGTGACACAGGTTGCATTTTGGGGACTGCAGTAAGGGCTGGTGTGTTAGGGGGGAATACTGTGTAAATTTAATAACTACTTGTTTTTAAATTAATGAATGCTTAGCCTTTCTATGTGCATAATGGTACAAGAGCTTGATATTTAGGAGTCTGACAAACTGAGACATCTGCTGTTCAGTTTCAGACTGGGGAAACAGCCTACTATTTGGCATTAAGACTGTCAAGACTGACTAGGTTTGAATCATAACTCTCTCTCCTTCATCTAATGGGGATTTAACAAAAACTATCAAAGTTCATTCAAGAAGGAACAGATAAGCCAAATGACCCTTTATTATTTGGATTTGAATCTGCAGTTAGAAAATCTTTACATATATGACACATACACACTCATACTGGAACAGATACACATACACAGCCTGCATGTCCAGATGCTTTCACTGGTGAATTCTCTTAAACATTAAAATAAAAAACAATACCAACTCTACAGACTTCAAAATATAATAAGAGGGAACACTTCCCAATTCATGTCATGATGTTAGCATTACACTGATACCAAAAACAACAAAGACATTAAAGGGAAAAAAGAAAAAGGTTTAAAGGTTTAAATGGAACATATATAAAGGGCCTGTGGACAAAGCCCAAGGGAGGTAGAAGGGTGGGTGGTGGGAGTGGGTGGGGCAGGGGAAAGTTGTGGCAATTAAATGGAGACAATGGTACTTGAACAACAATAAAAGAAAAAAAGAAGAAAAAAATCTTAAAATTTCAGATGCGATATTCATCTACGTAGAAAATCCTAAGGAACTGACAAAAAAGTTACTACTAACAATGAGTTAAAAAGTGTTGTAGGATACATGGTCATATTTTAAATTTTTATTTCTGTATAACCCCAATGAACAATTAAAACTATAATTAAAAAAACTATTTATAATAGCATCCAGAAATGTAAACAAAATATGCAAATCTCTACACTTAAAATTGTAAAACACTGCTGAGAGAAATCAAAGAAGACCTGAGTAATTAATTGGAGAGAGAGACTGTGTTTATAGATCAGGAGATTCAATATCATTAAATTGTTATTCTACTCTAATTTAATCTATGGATTCAATATGATCTCGGTCAAAATCTAGGAGGTCTTTTTGCAGAAATTGTCAAGTCAGCTTTAAAATTTACATAGAAATCTAAAGATCTAGAGTAGCCAAAATAATTTTGAAAAAGTAGAACAAACTTGGGAGGACTAACAGAACCAATAATTTTAAGGCTTCCTATGAAACCACAGTAAGTAAGGCAACGTGGTAGTTACGCAGAGACACATAGATCAGTAGGAGAAGAGTCTATTCATAGGCACACATGCACTTGGTCAATGTAATTCAATGAAGAAAGAATAATCTTTCCAACAATTGGTGCTGACACAATTGAATATTTATATTAAAAATTTAATTTCAACACATACCTCACACCACATGCAGAAAATTAAGTTGAAGTAGACAATAAACCTAACTGTGAGAACTAAAACCATAAAACTTCCAGAAGAAAACAGGATTAGACAACAAAAAACATAAGCCATAAAGCACAGAATTTTAAGAATTGGATTTCCTTAAATTTAAAGACTTCTGCTACCTGAAACACACTGTTAGAAAATGAAAAGGTAGCCCTGGCATGGTGGCTCAGTTTGTTGGTGCATCATCCTGTACACCAAAAGGTTGTGGATTCAGTTCCTGGTTGGGCCCATATCTAGGATGCAGGTTTGATCCCCAGTTAAGGCGCATATGGGGGGCAACCAGTTTCTCTCCACTTGCCTTCTTCTCTAAAATAAATAAACATATCCTCAGATAAGGATAAAAAAGAAAACAAAGCAAAATGAAAAGATAAACTATGCTGGAAGAAAATATTCACAATACTAATATCTTACAAAGAACTTGTATTCAGAATATATAAAGTCTTACAAATCAGTAATAAACCATTCAGTTAAATGTGGGCAAAAGATTTGAAGATATTTCATCAGAGAAAACATATGGCAAATAAGCACATAAAAAGATGCTCAACTCCAATACTCATCAGGGAAATGCAAATTAGCATCACTACACATTCACTAGGATGGCTAAAAGTAAAAGGACCATTAATGCCTAGTAGGACTGAAGATGTGGCGCTACAAAATAGTTCCCTCTTAAGTTAAACATACATTTAGCATGTGGCCCAGCCTTTCTACTTTCAGGTTTTTCTCAAGGAAAATTAAAATAGATGTCTATGCAAAGACTTATACATGAAAGTATGTGGCATTTTTAGTAATATTAGCATAAATATTAAAACAATCCAAATGTCTATCAACATGTGAAAAGACACAAGTTGTGGTTTAATCTGTATAATGGAATGCTACTCAGTAAAGGAAAATTTACAAATATACCCACCAATATGGAAGATTCCCACAGATTAATGTTTAGTGAAAGTAGAAAGCCACAAAACAGTTTCTTTTTAGTTCATTGCTATGAAATTCTAGAAGAAGCAAATCTAATCTGTAATAACAGAAAGTGTGTCAATACACTTTAGCTTTGAGGGTTGTGAGGACTGACTGCACATGGGCCTGAGAGAATTTTGGGTGGGAGTGATGTAAACATTCTCTATGTTGATTGTGGTGGTAATCATGAAGATATGTACATTGTTAACACCTACTGAGTTATAAATTTAAAATGGGTACATTTCATTTTATGTAAATTATACCTCAATAAACTTATTTAAAAATCCATCAGCACTCTAGTTTGAAGAATACAGAATGCTGTCTGGAATAGCAATCTATTTCAAATGATATGAGATCCAATTTTTAAAAAAGATTTTATTTATTTATTTTTAGCGAGCAGGCAAGGGAAGGGGAATGAGAGGGAGTGAAACACCATGTGCAAGAGATATGTTGATCGGTTGCCTGTTGCACATTTCCAACCAGAGACCTGGACTGCAAGTCAGTCATGTGACCTGAACCAGGAATCAACCAGCTACTTCTCAGTTCATAGTCCACTGAGTCACACCAGCCAGGGCAAGATCCAATTTTAAGATGACTAGGGATATAATAAAGTATTTGACATTTCCTTCAGGCAATTAATTACCACTTGGGTAAAGTATAATATTTAAGTAATTCACTATAAGATAACTATATTGAAGAAGAAATACTTCTTATAAAAATTCTAAGACAAAAATCATAGTACTTGTTTTTTAGAGTAACATACACACAAAGGTACACACAGATTGCCTATGAGAAAGAAGTTAGCTTTAATTATTTATTTTTATTAGCTTTAATTATTTCTTGCTTAACATTATCACTTGAACATGAACCTTCCCCAACTTTGCAGGCTCTCTGAGAGCATCGTGGGGGCACTGCAAGTACACAGAATACTATCCACACCACATGGGAAGGAGGGAGTGTGACAGCACGTGCTATGACTGGGGAGCACCACTAATGCAGCCCAGCTGGGCAGATGAAGCCTGAGAGGAAGACGAAGGCTGATCAGCCACTGAAGGACTTTAAGCTGGAGAATCCATGACCAAATCTGTATTGTTAGATTAACTGGGGGCTGGGATGGGAACATTGGTAGGCAGATAATTATAGATGGTCACTGCTTGATCATGGGAAATAGGAAACAACTAGATTAAGGTGATGACAGCAAGGTTGAATAGAATAATGTGTTTCTGAAAGCATTTAGAAGGCAGAATTGAGATTTGGTCACTGATTTGATACGGCATTGAGGGTGAGAGAGGATTCCAGAATGACTTGTACTTGGGAATCCATCTAAATAACTGTACCATCCACCAAAATGGAGAATACAGAAGTAGGTTTGGGGAGAAAGATGATGACTTCATGTCTGTACATTGTAAGTCTGAGGCACTTGTGTACATCTAAGGGGAGATATCCATCAAGTCAGGTAAATATGTGGATGTGGAGTCAGGTGCAGTCTGGGCTGAAGTCAGAGATGTGATAGTGAAATTAAAAATAAACTCTGAATCTGTAAAAACTGGGAGGAGAGCTAAAAATGGAACCTTAGAGAGCCTTAAACATTAAATTCTGAGAGGTCTTCAAGTGAATGAAAGAAATATATGCATCAATTAGAAAGTCATGGGATGACCTTTCCAACAGCAGTTCCAGGAGAATACTGAAGACAAAACCAAGAATTTGGGGCTGTGAGAAGTGAGTAAGTGAAGAAGCAGAGAAAGTCAGTGTTCACTGATATTCCACTGAGTCTGACTACAAAAGGAAGGTGAACATTTATTTGATTAGTAACAGAAGGGAAACAATTGTAAGGAAGAGATGTTTTATGGTATGGTTTGGCCCTGTATCTGCTGATGTAGCAAGATTTTTGGGAGGAGGGGGGAGGGACACAAAGTTAAGGTGTCAAAGGGAATGTTGTAGGATTCAAAGTAAAAGTACCGGTGGAACTAGTCTTGGACAAGAGGAAAGGCTCCTCTTCCAGTGAATACAGAAGGAAGGATTTATGCAAATGTACATGAGTGGCTGACTGGTTTGTTGAGTAGATGGATGGGTGAGTGGGTGGTAAAAAGCTGATAAACTTAGTGAAGAGCCTATTAAAAGGCAAAATTCTGTTGAGGGGGCAGGAAGCTGATCATGTTAATTTAAGGAGAGGGGTATGGGTTATAAAAGATACTGATGAAAATAGAAAAATTTTAATATCTCAGTGGTATAATTAGGAACTCCTTTTTAAAAAATTAATCTAGATCAGGAGTGGAAACATAGAAATGAAGATCACATGAAGGGTTAGCAACAGGGGAGTGGGAGGAGGAGAAGGGGGGAGAAGGTACAGAAAATAAGTAGCATAGACAGTAGATAGAAAATAGAAGGGGGGGCAAGAATAGTATGGGAAATATAGAATCTAAAGGACTTGAGACACATGGTCATAAACTAAAGGGGGGTAATGGTGGGGATGGGGGGGTAGGGTGGAGGGGAATGAAAGGGGGAATAGAACAACTGTAACAGCATAATCAATTAAAAAGTTAAAATTAAAAAAAAATTAATCTCAGTCTACAAATGTGGACATATGGGATAGTGACTGTATCAGATAAAGAAATTCTGATTGCATATTGCTTTGTATAAAATAGTGCTTCTTGGCTTCTAAATGGGAGGATGACACCTAGCTTCTTCCTGAAAAGGACATATTCTTTCAATTCTAGTAACAGTAGTGATGGCCCTTAAATCCCCAATGCATTTAACTGATGATTTATAAGGATTTAGAATGGATGCTCTAGCCTTGGAACAGAGTTTTCTTTCAACATTATACGAACTGACCTATTCTGAAGTGTCAAACTCCAGAAATCTTAGTATGCTGGCACCAGCCACTGCCACGTTTACATATGACAGCATTCTATTTTAAACTATGATCTATCTCAGCTTCTTAAATTGTAAGCTACACCTTTCATGTCAAGTTTTCCAAAGCCTTGCATAACAAGCACATGAAAAAAAATCTCATAAAGCTCCCCAGTAGGGAAACTGCACATGTAACTACCTGTTTATATATGCAGTAACTTGAATTATACATGAAAATTCCACATGGCTGCCCAGAATCAGCACTGTGTTAATTCGAGAAGTATATTAAAATTTTTGGATGTATTTAGTAGCAGATCCTAAGAAAAATCTGTCCTTTAAACAAGATTTTCTTTTTTAAAAAATTAAAAGATCTGTTAATTGGAATCTACTGTTTCAAGAAATCGACTATTCCTAGAGAAAAAATAATCTGTAATAAACATTAGTTTAATAACAGTTTAAAAATCATGAGATTAAAAATATTTAGATCTTTTAAAGAGTCTGCAAGGCTGTAAATTTTCCCTATTCTATAAAATGTAAGAGTCATATTGAAAATAAAATTTAAATGATAAATGTCAGTTGCAGAAGTTATCACCTTTTCATTTGAACACTTGACTTCTATTGGATAGTTCTTTTCCAAGAGACCTTCTTTGAAAGAGGTGACAGCCAACTCATTGCCTAATTGATTTAGGAATAGTGCCCAGGGAGACAGTCCAATTAAGTTTACAAGCTGGCAATTAGCAGGAAGCCCTCTAAAGCCCTACACTGAGAGCCTGTTTACTTTAGTAAGAAGGCAAATGTGCTAGAGATAGGAACAGAAAGCTGTGCTTTTTGCAAAGCTGTTGTGAGTAGGCCCACAAGGGAGGGCTGAAGAAAAGCTAGGTATATGTGGGCAGACAGCCTTCTGTTTGACAGGTAAGTGGGTAATTTATGGGGGTGGGGGGGTGGTGTGTGTGTGTGTGTGTGTGTGTGTGTGTGTGTGTGTTAACAGACATGCAAAACATCTAACATCCACTTTAATGACTGTTGTGTATGAAGACATATAACTGTTAAAAATGCAGTAGGACAAAGTGCAACTGGATTATTTCATAACAAATGAGATTCTAAACATTTTTCCCTTGGATACTATTAACATTATGAATAGATTTAGTTGCATTTTTATTATGTAGTAAAAAAAACACCCCCCACATTATATTCACATCTTTCAGGTTAATCAAAAAATTTTCACTAAATTTATTTCATGTGTTCAATTTCAGAGGCAAAAAGATCCATAAAACAACAAAGTAAACTGAGAGCTATTTAATAAACACTACAATGTCTTCAAAAACTTAATTTTTTACCACTGAATCAAAGCCTGTAAGGAGTTTTTAAATGGATTTACTTTTCTAAGTTTTCAAGTAATAATGTGCCTTAATTAAAATCTGCTTTTTAAAACCTGGGAGAGATTCTACCAAAAATTTTAAGCCCTGGCTGGTTTGACTCAGTGGTCGAGTGCCAGCCTGAGAACCAAAGGGTATTGGTTCCATTCCTGATTAGGGCACATGCCTAGGCTGCAGGAAGGTCCCCAGCAGGGGGTGCACAAGAGGCAACCACACATTGATGTTTCTCTCCCTCTTTCTCCCCCCTCCCATCTCTCTAAAAATAAATAAATAAAATCCTTAAAAACATTTTAAAAATTATACAAGACTGCCTAAAGAATATCATATATTCCAGGGTATAGCTGGTAACGCAAACCTACAACAGGCAAATATATCATAATAATGAAATTGTGTTCTAAAGCTTCCTGGTTGAAATGAGCTATATGAATACATAACTTTTGTAATACTAATGAATCCTTTTGAATATTTTTAGCTAAAAGGGAAACAAAAATGTAAAAATATCTTTATCAAATGGTAATTAAACATGCTCTCTCTTCTTTTAAAACACTTGCTTTACACAATTCCAATCTAAGAAGCAATGTACGCCTATAATCTAAAATCATTTTAATAAAAAACTATTATGGTCCTACAAATAATTTTTTAATGGACATATTAAGTGCTTTTAAAATACTCACATACCAGCACTTCTGGCCAAGATGGAGGTGTAGGTAGCTATACTTGGCCTCCTCACACGACCAAAAGAAAGACAATGACAAATTTAAGAACAAAAAATAACCAGAACTTCCAGAAAATAAAACTGTATGGAAGTCTGACAACCAAGGAGTTAAAGAAGAAACACTCATTCAGACTGTGCCACAATGCAGCAACATGAGTTGCCACACCCTGGCAAATAACTAAGGCTTCACCCCTTACTATGTAACAGGTATGTGAGACAAGGAAAGATGGCCTTAATGAAAGAACAGATTAAAACTCCAAAAATAGAACTAAGTGATAGATAGCCAACTTATCAGATGCAGAGTTCAAAACACTGGTAATCAAGATGCTCACAGAAATGGTTGAGTATGGTTACAAAAGAGGAAAAAGGGAAGGCTATGCAAAATGAAATAAAGTAGTAAAATATACAGGGAACCAAGAGTGAAGGTAAGGAAACTGGGACTCAAATCAACAGTCCGCAGCAGAAGGAAGAAATAAACATTCAACCAGAACAGAATGAAGAAACAAGAGTTCAGAAAAATAAGGAGAGGCTTAGAAACCTCCAAGACGACTCTAAATGTTCCAACATCGGAATCACAGGGGTGCCAGAAGGAGAAGAGGAAGACCAAGAAATTGAAAACTTATTTGAATGAATAATGAAGGAGAACTTCCCTAATCAGGCAAAGGAAACAGACTTCCAGGAAGTCCAGCCATCTCAGAGAGTCCCAAAGAAGTTGGACCCAAGGAAGCACACACCAAGTCACATCATAATTAAGTTGTCTAAGATTAAAGATAAGGAGAGAATCTTAAAAGCACCGAGAGAAAAGGAGACAGTTACCTACAAAGGAGTTCTCATAAGACCATCAGCTGATTTCTCAAAAGAAACCTCGCAGGCAAGAAGAGGCTAGAAAGAAGTATTCCAAGTCATGAAACGCAAGGACCTACATCCAATATGACTCTATCCAGCAAAGGTTTAATTTAGAATGGAAGGGCAGATAAAGTGCTTCCCAGATAAGGTCAAGTTAAAGGAGTTCATCATCACCAAGACCTTATTATATGAAATGTTAGAGGGAATTAGCTAAGAAAAAGATGATCAAAACTATGTTCAGTAAAATGACAACCAATTCACAACTATCAACAACTGAATGTAACAGTCAAAAACAAACTAAACAAACAACTAAGAACAGGAACAGAATCACAGAAATGGAGATCACATGAAGGGCTATCAGCGGGGAAAGGGAGGGGTGCAGTGGTGGAAAAGGTAAAGGGAGTAAGAAGCATAAACAGAAGGTACAAAACAGACAGGAAGAGGTCAAGAATGGGTAGGAAATGAAGAAACCAAAGAACGTATAAGTATGGCCCATGGACATGAACCAAGGGGCAGAAGGGAATGCTGGTGGGGGATACAGGGTGGAGGAGAATAAAGGGGAGAAAAATAAATAAAAATATTTACATACATATATTTATCTACATAAAAATAACATATTCACATACCTACATCTAAAGGAATTTTTTGGTAGACAGTTTATTTTGGAAAGTATCAAATGTGAAAGTTCAGGCTTTTTATTCATCACGATGGATACTTACTGCAATTTCTAAATTCATCAATATCATACCCAATGGTATTAAAGAATGACCCTTGACATTTAGAAAATTATCCACAAAGCATTTTTAAGGAAATGATATGACATGTTTGAAAGGAAGCCTATTTATGGGATGACAAAAGGTAATCTACATACCAAAAATTGTTTTAGTGTCTTAATTATAGTATCACCACTATACACACTTTAATTTACTTACCAACTTGTTTGACTTACCAAGTTTAAACAAAAGTACACCCAACGGTCCTCTGTCAAACCTGAGGAAGAGGAGATTATAGATGTCCCCACTTTCAGGCTTCTGAGAAACAACCTGAGGAGCCACCCACTGCATTTGAACAAGACTGCTGGAAACATCAAAAAAATTTTTGAACTGTAGAGTCTCCTTGGGTGAGCGGTCTTCAGCCAAGAGCTGGATGTTAATAGGGGACAGAGCCATATCAAAAATTTGCAGCTCTCCTTGGTTGCTGCCAACTAGCAGAATGGTGCCACTTGGGTGGCAGCTTATTATTGAAGGCAAAAGTTCAGCTTGGGCTAAGAGAGTCACTCTACGATGAGTTTCATAAAGAATTACTGAAGAATCTTCACAGCCCAGAATCAGTTTGTCTTCAGTAACATTCCTGCAGCAGCTAATGGCCTTGGATCTTAGTGGTATTCTGGTGACTGAGACACACTGAATTTTGTTCCGAACACATTCATAGATGCAGCTGTCAGCCATGGGCTCTTTGTCTACACTGATGGAGTGCTCCACTGTCAACACCTGGCAAGTCTGTCTGGCACCAAAGCGAACATCCAGGGGATCCTGTTCTGTGCGGACAGAACTCAGAACCTGAAAGAAGTGTATCAAATATGTTCACAAAGAACTTGGTTTTACTTCAGCTGTCACACATAGGCCTAGATATTAATCCAGCATCCTAATGAAGAACATCAATTATCACCTTAAACATTAGCAATATGTAAGTGTGTATGTAATCACATAGAACACATATGTAAGTATATATAGAATACACATAGCAGAAATTAAACTATAAGATTAACTTGACCACTTTGTTTTAGAAGGTCCATAAACAACTAAAAGACAAATATGTGCCACAGTATATAAAAACAAATAAGGTAGGCTTTTAGTAAAATAATACAGTTAACAGAATATCTAAAACCTTTAGAAGTTTGATTTTTAAAAGGATGAATCAAGAATGTGAAAGAACTTAGCTCATCTCCTTCCCACCCATTATCCTTCCCAATTCTGAAACTACAGGTAAATTATTTGCCAAAAATATATTTCTAATTAGTAGGGCAGCACAGACCAAGGAAGAGACTTTATAACCCCATTAATAGTCTCCAAGAAATATTTTGCTATTAGAAAGGACATGAAGGTTAAGTAGTCAAAAGGGTTAGGTAGGAAAAATAACATGTAATATATTGGTTTTAAAATAAAAAAATTAAGACCTGGTAAGTAATTTGAACTGTCAATACTTGTTAAGATTTAAAAAGCATCTTTGGGCCCTGGCTGGTGTGGCTCAGTGGACTGAGTGTTGGCCTGTGAACTAGAGTCACTGGGTTTGATTCCCTGTTAGGGCATATGCCCAGGTTGCCAGCCAGGTCCCCAGTTGGGGACACATGAAAGGCAACCACACATTGTTGTTTCTCTTCCTCTCTTTCTAAAAATAAATATATTAACTGATAAAATTTTAAAACAGCATCTTTGATGTAGAACAGCTACAAGAAATACCTATGCAGAATATTTCTGGTCAAGATAGAGGCATAGGTAGAAACACTTTGCCTCCTCACATAAACACAAGAAGAATTAAAAATCTCAAAACAAATAATATCCAGAACTGTCAGATAATTGAACCATATGAAAGTCTGACAATCAATGATTTAAAGAAGCCATATTCATCCAGATGGGTTGGGGGTGTGGAGATGCAGAGACAGGGCGGAGGGGTGAGGAGGTGCTGTGCGGCACAAAGAGGTGGTGGTGGCAGTGGTGGCAGAATGGGCAAGAGTGGTCCCACACTCATGTCTGGTGGGTAAAAATTGGGAGGGATACCTTGGAAGTAATCAATCCCATCCCCAGGCCAGAGCACACAGCCCTGGGTTCCAGCGGTGGGAAGATAAATCCCTATACCTTCTGGCTATAAAAGACAGGAATGGTTGGGGCAGCAGAAGAAACTGCCAGACAGGAAACTCTGCTTAAACATCTGCTTAAACACCCCTGTGGTCTTAAAATGTATGAAAACACCCTCTCTGGGGTTCAACATCAGGGCAAGAACTGATAGGGTGCCAGTTGCATACAGGGAGTGGGTGAAGTGACTGGAAATGGGGCAAGTGCTGGCAAACCCCCAGACGCTAGGAAGAGGCAAGTCCCCTCTCTGAGCCCTTCCCCTACACAGAGCCACAAAGCAGTGAAGCAGGTTGCCCCACCCTGGAGATTGCCTAAGGTTCCACCCCACACAATTTACAGGTGCCTTTTACAGAGAGTCAAAGCAGCTCTACCTAACACACAGAAACAAACACAGGGAGCTTGATAAATTGAGGAGACAAAAATATATGGTCCAAATGAAAGAACAGAACACCACTCCAGAAAGAGAACTAAATAGAACAGAGATGCAGAGTTCAAAACACTGGTGATCAGGATGCTCAAAGATCTCAATGAGTACGGCAAATGCATAAGGGAAGAAATGAAGGCTACACTAAGTGAAATGAAGAAAAACCTACAGGGAATCAACAGTAAAGGGAAGGAAGCCAAGTTTCAAATCAATGATTTGGAGCTGAAGGAAGAAATAAACATTCAACCAGAACAGAATGAAGAAACAAGAGTTTAAAAAAATAAGGAGAGGCTTAGAAACCTCTAGGACAACTTTAAACATCCCCACATCTGAATCACAGAGGTGCCAGAAGGAGAATAGGAAAAGTAAAAAATTGAAAACTTATTTGAAAAAATAATGAAAGGAAACTTCCCTAATTTGTTGAAGGAAATAAACATGCAAGCCCAGGAAGCATTAGAAAGTCCCAAAGAAGTTGGACCCAAAGAGGACCACACCAAGATACATCATAATTAAAATGCCAAAGCTTAAAGAGAGAATCTTAAAAGCAGGAAGACAAAAGAAGACAGTTAACTACAAAGGAATTCCCATAAAACTTACCAGCTGATTTCTCAAAAGAAACTTTGCAGGCAAGAAGGGACCAGCAAGAAATATTCGAAGTGATGAAAGGCAAGGACCTACATCTAAGACTGCTCTATCCAGCAAAGCTATCATTTAAAATGGAAGGGCAAATAAAGTGCTTCCCAGATAAGGTAAAGCTAAAAAAAAAGTTCATCATCACCCAGCCCTTATTATATGAAATGTTAAAGAAACTTATTTAAGAAAAAGAAGATCAAAATGATGAACAATAAAGAGGTAATAAATTGACAACTATCAATAACTGAATCTAGAAAAAGAAAAAAAATTAAGCAAACAACCAAAACAGGAACAGAATCATAGGTATGGAGATCATTTGGAAGGTTATTAGCTGGGAGGGGGAAGAAGGTGAGTGGGGGGGAAGGTGCAGGAGTTAAAAAGCATAAATGGTAGGTATGAAATAGGCAGAGGGATGTTAAGAATAGTATAGGAAATGGAGAAGCCTAAGAACATGTGTACGAACCATGAACATGAGCTAAGCAAGGTATTGCTGCAGGGAAGGTATGTAACAGGCAAAGGATGGTGAAGGGGGAGAAACTGGGACAACTGCAATAACATAATCAATAAAATATACTTAAAAATACCTAGGCAGAAGAATAAAAACATAATAGAGTAGCCCATTCAGTTTAGTCATATATAAATGTGGGAGACCATGAACTTGAAAAGTAGTATTAAAGTGGCCCTAAATATTTTATAACACTGTCAAAATCTTCAAAATCAGATGCAGAATTATTAAAAAGCACACTTCAAAACACATGATAAAAATTCATATAATTATAAATACACACAACTCACAGAGTGCATGTTAGACTTCCGCCAAGATGGAGGCATAGGTGGAGACGCCGTGCTTTCTCACACAACCAAGTTTAGAGACAACTAAATATTAGCAACAGAAAACACAGCCAGAACACAGAAAATTGAACTTTTCGGAAGTCTGATAACAACAAATTCTTCAGCCTGACCGGTAAGAGGGGCGAAGCCAGCAGCTGGTAGAGCGGGGTTACACAGAAAAACTCGGTCAGACGGACTCAGGCGCATGAATCCCAGGCATGGGGTTGCAAAGGGCGGACCCAATGAGCAACCCAGGGAGTGACCCAGGGAGCAACCTGTGGACCCAGCGAGGGCGCAGGGCAGCGGGTTGACTGTGGTGGCGCATTCCTGCGCAGATAGACCAGCAAGGGACTGGGCAGTGAGACGGACAGAGCAGTCCCCAGCGGTGGGAGGCAGCAGAGAGGGGAATGCCATTTCCCCGCTCTGACCCCATCCCTAAATACAGCGTCACAACCCAGAGACCCCGCCCTGGTGGCCCCACCCCTGCCTTAAGGCTCCGGTCCTCATTCTTAACAGGCGCGAACAAACCAAAACTGGCTCAAGAAGATCTCAAAGCCCCAGAGCCCGTAACTCTAAGCGACTAAGAAATAGCAACACTTTCAGATGCACAGTTCAAAACACTGGTGATCAGGATGCTCACAGAACTGGTCGATTTTAGTCACAAATTAGAGGAACATATGAAGGCTACACTAATTGAAATGAAGGGAATTGCACAGAAAACCAATAGTGATGAAAAGAATGGGATTCAAATCAAGGGAGTGAACCAGAAGGAAGGAAAAAATGACCAAACAGGAAAATATGAAGAAACAAGAATTCAAAAAAATGAGAGGCTTAGGAACCTCCAGGACATCTTTAAATGCTCCAACATCCAAATTATAGGGGTACCAGAAGGGGGAAAGGAACAGCCACCAGTGGAAAACTTATTTGAACAAATAATAAAGGAGAATTTCCCAAATCTGGCAAAGGAAATACACTTCCAGGAAATCCAGGAAGCTCAGAGAGTCCCAAAGAAGTTGGACCCAAGAAGAAACACACCAAGGCACATCATCATTACATTAGCCAAGATTAAAATGAAGGAGAGAATCCTAGAAGCAGCAAGAGCTAAGGGGACAGTCACCTACAAAGGAGTTCCCATCAGACTGTCAGCTGATTTCTCAAAAGAGACCTTACAGGCAAGAAGGGGGTGGAAAGAAGTATTCCAAGTCATGAAAACCAAAGACCTACATCCAAGATTGCTCTATCCAGCAAAGTTTTCATTTAGAATGGAAGGACAGATGAAGTGCTTCTCAGATAAGATCAAATTCAAGGAGTTCATCATCACCAAGCCCTTATTATATGAAATGTTAAAGGGACTTATCTAAGAAAATAAAAAATATGAACAGTGAAAGGACAGCAAACTCACAGTTATTAACAACCACATCTAAAACAAAAGCAAACTAAAAGGACGGCTAGATCAGGAACGGAAACATAGAAATGAAGATCTCATGGAGGGTTAGCAACAGGGGAGGGGGAGGAGGAGAAGGGGGGAGAAGGTACAGAAAATATGTAGCAAAGATGGTAGGTAGAAAACAGATAGGGGGGAGGGCAAGAATAGCAGGGGAAATATAGAATCTAAAGAACTTGAGACACGTAGTCATAAACTAAAGGGGGGGAATGGTGGGGATGGGGAGGTACAGGGTGGAGGGGAATGAAGGGGGGAATAGAATGACTGTAATGGCATAATCAATAAAATAAAAATTTTTTTAAAAAGTGCACGTTAAATCTGATAAAATCAAACTAAGGCCTGTATCTGTGTTAATAGTATTATACCAAGCTCATTTTGCTGAATTTGACAATGTACTGTGTAATGTATGTAGTATTGTCCCAAATACTATTATTGGGGCAAAATGGGGGAAAAATATAAGAAGGGAATTAGCTTTTAGCAGTTTCAGCAATTATTTTAGGAGTAAAATGATTTCAAAATTAAAAGGCTTTTTTTGCTTGTTTTTTTAGTCCTCACTTGAAGACATGCCCAGTGACTTTAGAGGGGAAACGGAAGGAGACAGGAGAGAAACACTGATGTTTCTCTCACATGTTGCCTCTTGTATTGGGGACCAAATCTGCAACTTAGGCATGTGCCCAGACTGGGAATCAAACCATCAACCTTTCAGTTTATGGGATCATGATCCAACCAACTGAGCCACACAGGCCAGGGCTGTTTGTTTGTTTAAAGTACATAAATAATACTGCATATGGAAGTGAAAGGGAGTTGATGCAAAATTTTACTAAAAAATCCATCCTAAACATTATCACCAAATGTATCTTACTCAACTAAAAGTTTTTGCTCCCACTCTCCCTTTTGAACTCATCATTGGCTACCAGTTGATTAATGAATTAAATTTTTATTTCCCTTCCTAGAATGCAAAAGCCTGTTGGACCCATACAGAAACTTCCCTCCCTCACTCTTTCTTTGCTTGTTTTTCTTTTGTGAGTAATAGATATTTGAGTATGAGTTATGTGTCAGGCAATGGTCCTGGGTTCTGGGAATACAGCAGTAAGTCCTCACCCTCGGAGAACACACACTCTAATGTCTGAAGACAAGGCAACAATTCACAAACAGACATCCATAGGATGTTAGTGATCCTATATACATATTTCCTAAATACTATGAAGAAAAATAAACCAAAGTAAGCAGAATGAGGAGCAGCAGGAGTGGGAAGGGAAGCTCATATGGAGAAGTCAGGAAAGAACTTTCTAATAAAGGTGACCTGAAAGAAATGAAAGGTGAGCTATGCAGCCACTGGGAGAAGAGCGCTCCAAGCAGAAAGGAAACAAACATCCTGAGGTGGGGCCTGTGGCCTGTGGCCTGATAAAGGAACGTGAGATAGATCTGGCTAAAAAGTGGAGCAAGGAAGAAAGCAGTGGTAGTTAGGGGAGGGAACAGATTCTGTAGTAGCTTATGGGCTACTTCTCAGGGACTCCGGCTTTTTCTCCAAATGAGATGAGAAGTCATAAGCAAAGGAGGGACAGGATCTGACTTGCAAATTCTAGTGTTAACTCCTACAGCTTCCCCTCATTACTCTACTCTGAGTTCAAACTAAAATGTTCCCTGCATTTTCTGAGCTCTGTCACTTGTGAAATTAATTCAACAAGGAGGCCATAGACTGATACAGTTCTAATGCCATGGTGGCCCCCATCAGCAAACCAAAATCTAAGCTTGTTAATGTCTCAAAGTTAAAAATCAAAACATGAATGATAACCAATCAGGCTTTAGGCTATAGCTAGTCAAATAATGTCCTTTCTTTACTTCTGCACTATCTCTGTATAAATCTTTCCCCTAGCTCCCATCTGTGGAGTGCTCCTAGTCACTCTGAGTTTGGCACTGTCTGATTAGAATGAATTTTTGCTCAAATAAACTCTTAAAATTATAATATGTCTCAGCTTGTCTATTAACAACTTCACTCAATTTTTCCTTCTAACTACTCTTACCCTTTTAGAACAAAATCAGATGTTATCCCAGTTTCTAGAGTCCTTCCAGCTAGGGAGCATCCTTCCTTCCTAGGATCTCATCTCCATACCCACTTCCCCACTCAAATGCCTCTATGATGACTTTGGCTTTTTATTTCCTGCTGTTTGTTCATATGTCCTGTTTTTCACTGAAGTTTAAATCTATTTTCTTTTATTGTATCCATGTAGCACCTAGCCAAAAGCTATGCTGGTAGCAGGTATGCAACAAACTTTTTAAAGCTATGAATTAACAAAAACAAAAAAAGCACTTTTTAATGCCATTAAAATATGCTTACAAAGCCCTGGCTGGTGTGGCTCAACGGATTGAGTGCTGACCTGCAAATCAAAGGTCACCAGTATAATTGCCAGTCTAGGCCACATGCCTAGGTTGCAGGCCAGGTCCCCAGTAGCGGGTACACTAGAAGTAACCACACTGATGTTTCTGTCCTTCTCTTTCTTCTTCCTTTCCCCTCTCTAAAAATATATAAATAAAACCTTTAAAAATATATATGCTTGCAGAAAACTTAAAAGTTTTGTAAAGGAAGCTTCAGGGAAGAAAACTAAAAAGGGCAAGTGACTCTGAGTAGGGCCTATACTCAAAAAGACAGCCTCAAAGGAGGAGCCCAGCTATATGACCGTCTTGGCACAGAACAAGTTTAGGCTCAAGGTCCAGAGAGAAGACGCCAGGCTTTTTCAGTTCGAAATGTTAGTGAGACTCTCTCCAATAGGCTCTGTAGTATCACCAAAAGAAATAATTTTAAAGGGGAGAGTAATGTTGTGATTTACAAAAAAACACTTTATGTATTTGGTCATTCAGATGACAAAAAATATATTTTTCATACATCTTTGGTCTTTGTCCACAGTTCTTGACTCATAGCTCCCACAACCCTTGGATCTTTCCTAAGTGTTGAGTGCCACAAAGATGTCTTTTGTTATGTTAATGAGGTGACTTTTAGAAAGCAGGTAAGAATGGGTGGATGTTGCAATGGAGCCAACCTTGTGATTTGCAGTCTGGAACTTTCAGTCCCACCCCCTGACATCCAGAAAGGGAAAGGGGTGGAGACTGAGTCAACAGCCAATGACTAATGATTTAATCCACCATGCCTGTGTAATGAACCGTCTATAAAAACCCAAAAGGACTTGTAGAGGACACGGAAGCTCTAAACCTTTTCCACGCCTTGCTTTACGCATCTCTTCCATCTGGGTGTTCCTGAGTTATACCCTTTTATAATACACTGGTGACTATAGTAAGTAAAAAGTTTCTCTGAGTTCTGTGAGCTTCTTTAGCAAATTAATCAAATTCAATAAGGAGGTCTGGGGAACCTCTTTATAACCAATTGCTCATTAGTACAGGTAACACCTGGACTTGTGATTGATGTCTGAAGTCCAAGTAGGAGGTCATGGGAACTGCAAATCTGTAGCAGGTAGGTCTGCAAGCCGGTAACAACCTGGGCTTGCAAGTGGGGTCTGAAGTTTGGAGCGGGGCAGTTTTGCAGGACTGATCCTTAACCTATGGTCTCTGATGCTATCTCTGAGTAGATAGTGTTGGAATTGAGTTGAATCGCAGGACAACCTGCTGGTGTTCAAGAACTGCAAAGTGGTGTGGGGAAACCATACACACAGGTATTGGTACCAGAGCCAATTTAGGGAGTAAGACCATGGACTCCATGTATGCCTTTTCTCCACTGCCTATCCCAGATAATTCTAAAAGGCATGAGACGGTCAGAGGATGACCTCCTGTCTTTCCAAATAAATGGCTAAAATTCATTTAAGGGAGGAAGATGTCTTGCATGGCCTAATTAAAGATATTATAAAGGCTTAAAGATACAAAAACAGAGTGTGCATAAGTTTCAATAAAGAATAACCCCATCAATAATAAAGGAAACAGGGTCCTGTGCTAATCACTTCATACAATAAGTCACTTGAACATAAACACTGTGATATCTTGATAGTCGATCTGATAACCAAGACATCCACTGAATGAACAACAAGTGGTAAAGTACTGCAATATATGCTAGACAAAGGGACAATTCATGTCCCAGGCAGGTTGGAGTGGGAGGGCATGGATTTCATCATGCTCCTCAGAATGGCATGCAATTTAAAACTTGTTAATTTTGTTTATTTCTGGAGCTTTCCATTTACTATTTTCAGACTGCAGTTACTGCAGGTAAGTGAAATTGAAAAAAGTAAAATTTTGGATGAGGAGGAACTACTGTATATTCTAGAAATAAAGGAAATAAGGGTCAGAGAGATGGTATAAGTTGGTCTTGATCCCAAAGTTAACAAGTGACAGCTTTAGCTTGAATACCAATCTGTCTGACTCTAAAAACCAAGGTCTCTGCTAGACGCACTGCCTCACGAGCACAGGTAATTAACAAGTTTACATGAATGTACAGCTTTTTCTCTTATGTGAGCAGTCAGGGAATAAGAAGAACCACGAGGCATTAGGAACCTGAAATGTGGGGGCGGGGGGGATCCCACAGAGGAGAATGGATGAGAAAAAGGTGAAGTGACTGAAGAGACAAATTATGCAATGACAATGGAGCCTGTTAACCATGGGAATGAGGAAGATACTTGCTCAGAGCTATTTTTGTCAAGTAGCATATAATATAGGCAACTTTCCTTTATAACACTGAGGAAATTTAAAAGGCAAAGTTCTTAATAAGCTGATTTCTTTTAAAGATGCTTCATTATTAGATTGAGTTGTACTAAAAATAAAGAGCATACTTTGTAAATATAAATGCAAAAATATCTCTAAAATGAAGCAAATAAAATTATACCTTTTTTCCACAACATAAATTATATAAACACAAAACATTATTGCTAGTTTTTACACCTGAAAAGAAAAACTTTAAGTTTGTTTTATGATGTTCCATGGAATCTTTTGAAAGTAGTATATTGTCATGAACAGACGGGGTCAAGTTTGCATTACTCTTAAAGCATAATAAAGTGACGGTAGCATTAAAATCCAAAATATCTGTATGTTTAAAAGTATCTGACATAATTAAGTTCAGAATTTAACTGCAAGTTGGACCTGATCCTGTACATCAGCCACAAGCAACCCCACACAGCAGAAGCAGCAAATAACAGTGTCTGACTCCTGGTTTTGGTGATAGACAGCTTTGCAATCTCGGGTGAACGAACCTCTGGGAACTGTAGTTTGCTCATCAGTAAAATGAGGATTTATTAATCTGTGTTGCTGAATTGCCATATGAATTAAAAATAATGTACCTAATATGCAGGGGACAGAGAAGCCCTCAGTATAACAAGTAGCTATTATTGTTTTTCCTGAAGAGAAAGTCCTGGATACTTTGGCCAGGATTGCAGTCAAAAAGAATGAGAGCTACTTTTCCTCAATAAAACCCAGATCTAGTTATTTAGAATTTTTGGCTGACACTATACAGGGGTGGGCAAAAGTAGGTTTGCAGTCTTAACACAAATAGTACAATAATAAATAAATAATAATACAAGAACAAACTGTTTCGTGTACTCAAAATTGTAAACCTACTTTTGCCCACCCCTGTAGTTGCAGACTGTCAATGTGGAAGACAATTCTAAATATAAAAAAGATGTGGGTTGGAAGTTAATGTAAAACTGATTTCATTTACTTACAATGTTTAGCACTGTGCCTGCCATGACAGCAGCTCAATAAACACTACTTACTGAGTGTATTTTAAGTAAGATGTACAAAGCTCATACTTAATTTCATAATTTTAAATTTATCTAAGTTGATACTTAATTATGTGATTTTAAAGGATAACAATATTAGAAAAACATTTCAATCTATGAAAATAAGAAATCTATATATACAGATACTGCCATGATTAAAGTGTCATGTATCATAAGAAAATAAACAATGAGCATTATGTGTAGTGACAGTAAATCTACAGAGGAAAATGTTTATAATTTCACTGACACAGCACAAAACCTTTGTGAAAAAGTTTTGGTCAATCAAAAATACTGAAATGACACTCAGATGTTACCTAATTATGATATTAATATTTTTAATTGAAAGGAAAATGAACTGGGCTTCCAATTAAAATTAGAAGTAAGATATTTTGTATGTAAATAGAGAGAAAAAGACAATCATCAATATAAAATGAGCAATTGGATGCAAAAGAAGAAAATTCAGCCTTTGAGTTTTTCTAAAAAAATGCTAATGTGGTGGACCAAGATTATGAAAAGGAAGGGTTACACTTACATTTTCAGCAGCCTTTTTTAAAAAGTTATTAGCTCTTTTTCATGGTGCCTCAGAGGCAGTCAGCAGCTTCAGGATGAAGCTGAACATCTCTTTCCCAGCCACTGGCTGCCAGAAACTCATTAAAGTGGACAATGAACACAAACTTTGTACATTTTATGAGAAGCATATGGCCATGAGAGTTGCTGCAGATGCTCTGGGTGAAGAGTGGAAAGGTTATATAGCTTGAATCAGTGGTGGGAATAACAAACAAGGTTTCCCCACGAAGAAGGGTGTCTTGACCCATGGTCGAGTCTGCATGCTGCTGAGTAAGGGGCACTTCTATTATAGACCAAGAAGGACTGGAGGGAGAAAACACAAATCTGTTTGGGGTTGCACTGTGGATGCCAATCTCAGTGTTCTCAACTTGGTCATTGTAAAAAAAAGGAGAGAGATATTCCTGGTCTCACTGATACTACTGTGCCTCATCCCCTGGGGCCCAAAAGAGCTAGCAGCATCCACAAACTTTTCAGCCTCTCTAAAGAAGATGATATACCCCAACATGTGGTGAGAATGCCCCTAACCAAAGAAAGTAAGAAACTAGGACCAAGCAAGGCACCTGAGATTCAGCATCCTGTTACTCCACGTGTCCTGCAATAGAAACGTCGGTGAATTGATCTGAAGGAACAACGTACTAAGAAAAATAAGGAACAGGCTGCAGAATATGCTAAACTTTTGTCTAAGAAGATGAAGGAGGGGCCAAAGAAAATGCCAGGAACAGACTGCCAAGAGACGAGGCTGTCTTCTCTGAGAGCTTCTACCTCTAAGTCTGAGTCCAGTCAAAAATGAGGTTTTCTAAGAGTAACAAATAAATAAGAACACACATCAAAAAAAGTTACTAAAATATAACCTACTGACTGAAGGACAACGTGGTAAAAATCTGTTAATATGATTTCTAGGTTTAACATGTTCTCTTAGCAAGTCATCTGCAAATAACTTGAAAACAGCAAGTACAAATTATGTAGTTATTGCAAAATACCAAGAAAGAGCAGATTTTTTTTTTAATCCAAACTTGCACAGACTAAGACCTCTCTCATCTTATGTTTGTGCGGCCAGGTTTCCCTCCCAAAATGAACTTAGATTGAAGTATTAGTCACAAGATGATCAGGCCAAGATATAATGCTAAGATAAAGAAATGAAATGTATGGTGTGTAATGAAGGGAGAAATGCTAAGTGACAATGCCCTGAAGAAAAACCACAAAGAAGAGAGAAGAATCCCAAAAAGAAAGGACTGTGGCTGGTGATAGTTATATAACCTAGCAAGATGAATCTGAAGTCTACGCTCACCTTCCAGGAGGCATGCTCATTGTTGTCCTCCATAACATCATGAGTAGGCATTACCTTTTCTCAGAGAACATTCTTGGTCTGCCTTTTCTCTCTCTCCTCCTTTCCTTTCCTTCTCTTTTTTTTTTAAATTTGAGGTATAACTAACATATAATATATTATTTTTGGATACAGAACATAATGATTCAATATTTGTATACATTACAAAATAGTAACCTCAATAAATCTAGTTAACATCTATCACCATACTTAGTTACAAAAATTTTATTTTCTTGTGATGAGCACATTAAGATTTACTCTCTTAGCAACTTTGAGTTCTACATCTGAATCTTAGCTTCAACTACTTCACAGGTTTAGTGAATTCTGAAGTCTAATAACTCTCAAAGAGTCCTAAAATATATACCAGGAGTTTCAGGAACTGGTCATTATAATTCAAGTAGGAATGCCTATTGTAACAAAAACAAAAACGGTAAAAAGTTCTGACAAAGGCATAATGAAAAGGTATTACAGTGAAAATGGAAAGAACAGTTTTAGATAATTAAGGGATAAAAAATAAAGACTTTTATAATATGTGTTGACCTGCTGAAAGTCTGAGAATCTGAAGGAAAAGCTCTCTGCTTTAATTCTAAAGTAATAAGAAGTTCGGAAGTTAATAGCACAGAAACACAGGTGGTGTATGAGCTAAACCCCAGGCTGTGCAACATCAGTAGTGGCCAATGAAGTGAGATTGTGATACCAGCCAAGACACAGATGACCACGGCTCAATGGTTTATTTTTGTGTTTTGCTTTAAAAAACAAAACAAAACAAAACTGTGTGGTGAACTGAAAATTTCATAGGGGTGAGCAATGGGGAAAAAGGCAGGACAACTGTAACTGAACATCAATAAATTTTTTAAAAAGGAGATTTCAAGCAAAGAAAGAACAGAAAAGATATAGACTTTATGAATCCTAAAGGTCTTGGAATTTCCCAGTTTCAAGGAAAAACAAGTTGGCTGTATCATCCCTAAAGTGAAGTGTTTCAGTCAAGTTTAAATTAGTCAACTTTAAAGTGGGAACTTGTTGAAAAAATGCACACTGAGATGATTTTGTATTCTTAAAAAAACAACAACAACAAAAAACTGTGTTTGACAAAAGTAAACAGAACTGACCCCAAAGTCATCTCGATATACAATATAGAGAAGGAAAAGCATATATAGTCAATATGATTGATGTCTTCTCTGGAAGATATTTTAAAACTAAGAAAGCACAAAAATCAGGAAAGCAATCACAGTGAACTGGAAATAGGCTCAAAATTCTCATGCTTTAGCTACAAAGGGTACATATTATAACCCCTACTAAAATCATCCAATATATAAATCAGAAAAAAATTATTTAGAGTTTCTTTTTCTGGAACTGAACACTTTTACCAGTACCTAGGTTATGTAAAAGATTATGCTGTGTCCTGGAGGGGTAAGGAAGTTGGTTAGAATATCATCCCAATATGCCAAGGTCTCTGGTTCAATCCCTGATCAGAACAACAAATCTCTCTCTCCCACCCTCCCCCTCTGTCTCTGTCTCTCTCTCTCAATAAAAAAAAAAATTATGTAGCAACCAAAATTCTAGCTTACCATTAGAATTTATTCTTAAATCTACATTTCTACCCCCATCTTGCAGAAACCTTTTAAGATAAAAGGCACACTTCATTTTTAATTCTTTATTGTGAAACATTCAACAATGCATAAAAGAGAGAAGAATATGATAAATATGAAAAAAAACTTTATGAAATATTATCCCTTTGCAACAATTTTTTCTAAAGAAGTAAAATATCAGATATACACCCTGGATGGTGTGACTCAGTGGGTTGAATGCTAGCCTGCAAACCTAAAAGTCACTGGTTCAATTCCCAGCCAGGGCACATGGCTGGGTTTCAAGCCAGGTGCCCAGTTGGGGGTGTGCGAGAGGTAACAGATTGATGTATCTCATGCCATCAATGTTTTTACTCCCCTCTTTTTCCCTCCCTTCCCCTCTAAGAATGAAATAAATAAAAATCTTTAAAATATATAAATACAGTTAAAACATGCCAGATCGCCTTCCCTTTCTCCCCAGAGGCATTGCTGTTAAGAATTTTGTATTTATTCCTATTATGTTATTACTACATCAATCTAGAACTATCCTGATTTATAGATAGCACTGTTTTGCATCTTTTAAAATTTCGTATAGATGTTATTATCCTGTATCATACAGTTATTCCCTTTTGCTCAACTTATTCTTTTGGATTTAATCACATTGTTCTAGTTCCTTCATTTCAACTTCTGTTTAGTATTCCATGCTCTGAATACCACACCACAAAATAGGTTTTTATTCCCCTGTTTCTGGATATATAGTTGTTCCCAATTTTTCTGCTATTAAAAACAATGTTACTATGAATACTACAGTACATGTCTCCTTGTGCAGGTGGGCCAGTTTTCCTTAGCCTAGGGGACCCACACCTTCAACCATATTAGCTGTTTCTAAGCACAGTGATTTACTAATTTATTTCCAATAAGCAGTGAATGACAGTTCTCTATTGCTCCACATCGTTACTTATCCAAATATATCAAATAAAAATAAAATAGTAATAGCTGTTTTCAAATGGATATGTCTCTTATTTTTAATTACTTTCCATGAAACCTGACATTTGTATACAGAATAAATATAAAAATGTCTTACAAGATTAGAAAAACAGACATATCTACCAGGAGGTATCAATATTCCCTTATCCATAATTTTTGGTATCTGAAAGTTATCACTTCTATGCTTATATGAATAAAATCCTGTAACTCTTCCGGCCAAGATAGAGGCATAGGTAGACACATTTTGCCTCCTCACACAACCAAAATAAGGACAACAACAATTTAGAAACAAAAACAACCAGTACAGACAGAAAATTGAACTGTATGGAAGTTGGACAACCATGGAGTTAAAGTAGACACATTCATCCAGACTGGTAGGAGGGGTGGAGTCAAGTATCTGGACAGAGAGGGCTCGAGGTGAAGCAGTGGCTGGCAGACCCCAGGCGCACAAGGCAGCAGCTGGCAGACCCAGCAAGGCAGCAGCATTGTGAAATGGGGTGCCGTGCACAAGGCAGCTGGCAACCCGGTGATCCCACATTCACGTGCAGATAAATCAGGTGAAACTGGGGAACAAGACAGACCACACAACCCAGGGTCCCAGCGCTGGGAAATAAAATTTCAAAACACTGATGGAAAACACCTGTGGGGGTTGAGGTGCCAGGAAAAACACCCAGACTCACAGGAGAGTTCATTGGAGAGACCCACAGGGTCCTAGAATGTACTCAAGCCCACCCACCAGGAATCAGTACCAGAAGGGCCCAACTTGCTTGGGGGAAGCAAGGGAAGTGACTGAAATCCGGCAGAGAGCACAGCACACGCCATTGTTCCCTCTCAGACCCCAGCCCCACATACAGCGTCACAACCCAGCAAGTGGTTGCCCCACCCAGGTAAACACCTAAGGCTCCGCCACTCACTATGTAACAGGCGTGTCAAGACAAAAAAAATGTCCCAAACGAAAGAACAAATCAAAGCTCCAGAAAAAACATAACTAAGTGATGAAGAGATAGCCAACCTATTAGATGCACAGTTCAAAAACACTGGCAATCAGGATGCTCACAGAACTGGTTGAATTGGTCACAAATTAGATGAAAAAATGAAGGCTATCCTAAGTGAAATAAAGGAAAATGTACAGGGAACCAATAGTGATAGGGAGGAAACTGGGACTCAAATCAATGGAGTGGACCAGAAGGAAGAAACAAACATCCAATGAGAAAAGAATGAAGAAACAAGAATTTTAAAAAATTAGGAAAGGCTTAGGAACATCCAGGATATCTTTAAATGTTCCAACATCCAAATTATAGGGGTACCAAAAGAGCAACAAGTAGAAAAGTCATTTGAACAAATAATAAAGAAGAACTTCCCCAATCTAGCAAAGGAAATAGAATTCCAGGAAGTCCAGGAAGCTCAGAGTTCCTGGACCCTAGAAGTTGGACCCAAGGAGGAACAAACCAAGGCATATCATAATTACCTTAACCAAGATTAAAATGAAGGAGAGAATCTTAAAAACAGCAAGGCAAAAGGAGACAGTTAACTACAAAGGAGTGCTCATAAGACTGTCAACTCATTTCTCGAAAGAAACATTACAGGCAAGAAGGGGCTGGAGAGAAGTATTCCAAGTCAGGAAAGGCAAGGACCTACATCCAAGATTGCTCTATCTAGCAAAGCTTTCATTTAGAATGGAAGGACAGATAAAGTGCTTCTCAGATAAGATCAAATTCAAGGAGTTCATCATCACCAAGCCCTTATTATATGAAATGTTAAAGGGACTTACCTAAGAAAAAGAAGATAAAAAATATGAACAGTGAAGGGACAGCAAATGCACAGTTATTAAAAACCACATCTAAAAAGCAAGCTAAAAGGATGGCTAGATCAGGAGCGGAAACATAGAAATGAAGATCTCATGGAGGGTTAGCAACAGGGGAATGGGAGGAGAAGGGGAGAGAAGGTACAGAAAATAAGTAGCATAGATGGTAGGTAGAAAATAGATGGGGGGAAGGCAAGAATAGTAGGGGAAATATAGAATCTAAAGAACTTGAGACACGTGGTCATAAACTAAAGGGGGGGAATGGTGGGGATGGGGAGGAAAGGGTGGAGGGGAATGAAGGGGCGGAATAGAACAACTGTAATGGCATAATCAATAAAATAAAAATTTTTAAAAAATGACAGCAAACACAATTATTAACAATCACACCTAAAGCAAAAACAAAAACAAACTAAGCAAACAACTAGAACAGGAACAGAATCACAGAAATGAAGATCACATGTGGGGTTATCAGCAGGAGAGTGGGTGGGGAGAGGCAAGGGAAAGGTACAGAGAATAAGTAGCGAAGATGGTAGGTAGAAAATAGACAGGGGGAGGGTAAGAATGCAATGGGAAATATAGAAGCCAAAGAACTTATATGTATGACACATGGACATGAACTAAGGGGGGGGTGTGCAGGGTGAAGAGTAGTGAAGGGGGGAAAATGGGACAACTGTAATAGCATAATCAGTAAAATATATTTAAAAACTAAATTCTCTACTCCATGAAACTATTATAACAGTCAACATAATATATTAAAAAGTTACTTTGTGAAAGAAAAGAGAAATATATCAATGGAACATAGAAATAGATCCACAGACCAAAAGATCCACTGACTGTACCTCACAAAAGAATAAAAGTGATTCAATGAAGAAAGAATAGTCTTCTCAACAAACAGTGTTAGAACCACTGGACATCCACATGCAAAATCATCACTATAAACATAGGTCTTAAACTGTTCACAAAAAATTGCTTCAAACTAAGTGTTTATTAGGACCATGAACATGTTATGACAACATGGCATTGGTGGCACTATTGTTTTGAATCTCTCTAAATCCCCACATGAAAGGAACAGTTCAACGAAATAGCAAAACCAAAACAGTTCAACTAAGTAGCAAAACCCATAGAGGGTTAGATGAGGGTGAAAAGAGAGCACTATATATAATGACTATATGCTCCAATAATGTAAATAAACTACAACTATGTAAAAATAAGAGGGGAGAAATGAGAAAATACAGGCAAAAAGTTTTTGAATGTTCTCAGTAGTTTACGTTAGTAACGGTGATATCATTATGCTTATTCTGAGATTGTTGGGTGTGGACTATGGGATAAAATAAACAAGTAATTATGAGATATTATAACTCAACTCATGCCTCTGCACTAGGATTTTGGCATGGAAGAGAAAAGACACAGATGTACAGAAGAGGATAAATTAAAAACCCTGTAATCCTGAATTTAAATTACAAATACCAACACGATCTCACTCTGAATACATACATATATATATCTATATACATATATATAATATATATATAAATCTCTGCTCTAATAAAGAAACCTAGAAACAATGACCTACTCAATAACAACAGTACAATATCCTTAGTTCCCAAACTTGAGTTTAAAATACAGTTTTCCATTAAAAGAAACTAGAGCCAATTTTTTTTTTTCAGATATATCTCCTTGGGCAAGGGAAAAAAAGAAAAAGTAAACAAATGGGTCTATATCAAATTTCAGTTTCACACAGCAAAGGAAACTACCAACAAAATAAAAAGACAATCTACTGAATGGAAGAAGAAATCTGTCAATGATATATCCAATAAGGAGTTAATATCCAAAATTTATAAAGAACTAATACACCTCAACACCAAAAATCCCAACAATCCAATTAAAAATGGAGATGGGACCTGAATAGATACCTCTCCAAAGAGGACATACAGATGGCCAATAGACATATGAAAAGATGCTCAATGTCACTAATCAGAGATATGCAAATTGAAACCACAATGGGATGTCACCTAGCACATGTCAGAATGGCTATCATCAGTAAATCGACAAACGACAAGTGCTTTCGAGGATGTGGATAAAGAGGAATTCTTGTGCACTGTGGAAAACAGCATGGAGTTTCTTCAAAAAATTAAAACTGGAACAGTCTGGAGCAATTCCAGTTCTGGATATATATCCAAAGAAATCCAAAATATTAGTTAGAAGAATTTATGCACCCCTGTGTTCATTGTAGCATTACTTACAATAGCCAAGATATAGAAGTAACCCAAGTGTGCATCAATAGACCAGTAGTTAAAAAAAGCTGTGGTACATATATACAATGCAGAATAAGTCAGCCATAAATTAGAATAAAATTTTAATATTTATGATGGCATGGATGGAACTAGAGGGTATTATGCTAAGCAAAGTAAGTCAGTCAGAGAAAAACAAATACCATATGATTTCGCTTATATGTGGAATCTAAAAAGCAAAATAAACAAAATAGAAACAGACTCAGATAGAGAAGAGAGTGATGGTTGTCCCAGGGGAGAGGGTTTAGATAGCTCAGTGAAAAAAGTGAAGGGATTACGAAGTACAAATTGGTAATCACAAAACAGTCCCAGGATGTGAAGTACAGCATAGAGAATATAGTCAACAATGTTGTAATAATACATATGGTGGCAGGTGGGTACTTGAAATATCAAGGGAACCACTTTGCAAAGTACTTGATTGTCTACCACTATGCTGTACATCTGAAACAAATACAAAATAATACTGAATGTAAACTGTGATTGAAAAATAAAATTAAAATAAAAAGAAACTAGAGCTTTTTGAAGAGATAGCTATATTCAGGAATGGGGTAGGAAATGTACAGGATGTGTATGGGACAGATGGTCATACCAGATAGCAGGGAAGGTACCAGGACAAAAAAAGGAGCCACTCTGAAGAGGCCCCCACTGTCTAAAGATAAGGCAATCTGAGCTTCCAAGAGGATTACAATTACAATGTACTGAAAAAAATTCAGTCATATATGTTTAAATCCATGACTTTCATGTTATTTTTATTTATTTTATTGTTTACTTTTAATTGTTGTTCAAGTACAGTTGTCTCCATTTTCACCCTACCTCAGCCCCCTTCCCCACCCATCCCGCCCCCTGGCATTGTCCCCCTTTGGCACTGTTCATGTGTCCTTTATACATGTTCCTTGATGGACCTTTCCCTATTTTTTCCCCATTATTCCCCATCCCCTCTGGTTAATGTCAAGTTAAATAAACCAGTGGTGAAAGACAAATACCATATGACCTCACCTATAAGTGGTACCTAATCATAATGTTATTTAAAAAAAAAACTAATTGGTTACCTTCAGGGGAACCAATTATCTTGAAAACTGGTAAAGAAAAAAAAACATTTATCCTGATAATATTATATGAATTCAACCAATGGGAAAATAAATATCAGTGGAACTGTCTTTTTGTAAAAGTAACCTGATTAATAAATGAAAAATAGTAATAAAATTAGAATATCACCATTTTGCAACCCTAATGACTTAATGGATCTAGGCATTCAGCATCCATAGCTCTAACATCAAGACAGAGACAACCAAAAGACAGACAGCCTGACACTGTGTGCCTTTTGATAAAAAGTCACACCAGCCCACAGTCTTGCCATAATTGACCATTAACTTGTAGAATTTTTAAAAGAGAAACATATTGCGCCCCACCATGATTATGCAAATAATAAAATCCAGATGTTGGACACTGTAGTCTGTACAGGTAAAGTTTAAGAGAAAGAAAGGAATGGAGGAGGAATTTATAGATTAAATAAAGAGATTTAAGAGACACATTAAAGTGGCACACTGAAGTATTCTTTTTATTTTTATTGATTATGCCATTATAGTTGTTCTATTCTCCCCCATCATTCCCCTTCACCCTGCACACCCTCCCCCACCATTCCCCCTTTAGTTTATGACCACGTGTCACAAGTTCTTTAGATTCTATATTTCCCCTACTATTCTTGCCCTCCCCCTGTCTATTTTCTACATACCGTCTATGCTACTTATTCTCTGTACTTTCTCCCTTTTTCTCTTTCTCCCACTCCCCTGTTGCTAACCCTCCATGAGATCTTCATTTCTATGGTTCTGCTCCTGATCTAGCTGTCCTCTTAGCTTGCTTTTGTTTTAGGTGTGGTTGTTAATAACTGTGAGTTTGCTGTCCCTTCACTGTTCATATTTTTTATCTTCCTTTTCTTAGATAAGTCCCTTTAACATTTCATATAATAAGGGCTTGGTGATGATGAACTCCTTGAATTTGATCTTATCTGAGAAGCACTTTATCTGTCCTTCCATTCTAAATGAAAGCTTTGCTAGATAGAGCAATCTTGGATGTAGGTCCTTGCCTTTCATGACTTGGAATACTTCTCTCCAGCCTCTTCTTGCCTGTAAGGTCTCTTTTGAGAAATCAGCTGACAGTCTGATGGGAACTCCTTTGTAGATGACTGTCCCTTTATCTCTTACTGCTTCTAGGATTCTCTCCTTCATTTTAATCTTGGCTAATATAATTATGATGCGCCTTGGTGTGTTCGTTCTTGGGTCCAACTTCTTTGGGACTCTCTCAGCTTCCTGGACTTCCTGAAAGTCTATTTCCTTTGCCAGACTGGGGAAATTCTCCTTTATTATTTGTTCAAATAAGCTTCCCACTCGTGGCTGTTCTTCTTCCCCTTTTGGTACCCCTATAATTTGGATGTCGGAGCATTTAAAGATGTTTTGGAGATTCCTAAGCCTCTCATTTTTTTGAATTCTTGTTTCTTCATATTTTCCTGTTTGGTCATTTTTTTCTTCCTTCTGGTCCACTCCCTTGATTTGAGTCCCAGTTTCCTTTCCATCACTACTGGTTTCCTGAGCATTTCCCTTCATTTCAATTAGTTTAGCTTTCATTTGTTCCTCTAATTTGTGGCTAAAATCAACCAGTTCTGTGAGCTGGTTGTGATCACCAGTGTTTTGAATTGTGCATCTGATAGGTTGGCAATTTCTTGGTTGCTTAGAGTTATAGGCTCCAGGGGTTTGAGTTCTTCTTGAGCCATGTTTTGGTTTCTTTGAGCCTGTTACATACGAGGAGGGGAGCCTTAGGTGTTCACCAGGGCAGGGCCACCCAGGTGGCTGGTTTGTGATGCTGTATGTGGGGGCGGGGTCAGAGAGGGAGCAATAGTGGTCCCCTCTGCTGCTTCCTGCTGCTGGGCACTGGGGCCTTTGTGGTCTGTCTCACTGCTCACTCCTTCACTGGTTTCTCTGCATGTGAATGTGTAACTGCGGTCAGCCTTCCGCCTTGCGCCCCCACTGCATCTGCCCGGCGCAACCCCACACCTGGGGATTCGCCAACCACCAACTGCGTGCCTGGGCCAGTCTGGCCAACTTTTCCTGTGCAACCCACTTTTCCTGCCAGCCGCTGGCTCCACCCCTCTTACAGGTCTAGCTGAAGGGTTCCTTATTGTTGGACTTTGGTAGTTTAATTTTCTGTGTTATGGCTGCATATTTGTTTTACTAAAACTATGTTGTCTTTAAACTTGGTTGTGCGAGAAGTCACATTGTTTCCACCTACGCCTCAATCTTGGCGGAAGTCCACACTGAAGTATTTTTAGTAGATAATATTAAATTATATTTTGGGGGGATATATATTTAGGTGATAAAAATATATGGATATACAAAAGAGTGACTAAAAGTCAGCACAGAAATTACTTTTGAAGACTGGAAAGAAGTTAAGATTGTGACAGAGTATGTGGTGGTATTTCTGGGCACCTGGTAAAATTCTATTTCTTGACTAGGAGTACTTCTGTTCTAATAGCTTATTAAAATAAACATTTATTTTTTGTGGTTTTCTTTATGTGTGTTTTATAATGAAGACATTAAAACATACATCACCTCTAATACAGAAAAATCTCTGTTATCTGGGTGAAAGCTAATACACTATATATATTTCTTTGGAAAAGATGTTTCTTAAATATTTTGACTTTTCAGTTGGATGCATTTATAATGCTTCCTGACTGCTTCTTTTATCAAATCATACTGTATTAAAAGCAGGTCACATTTTTACTTTCAGATCAGTTGATGTTCCTCTAAAACACTACAAAAATAGTTTTTATCTTTTATGGGAAATAAGTTATCTTTCTAAAGTTATAGTTCCCTAGCTCTGACAACAGGCTTTAAGGTTTAAAAGCTCTGCTTACATGCTTTTGATTAATTTGGTAAACAAATTCAGGGGACTTTTTCTGAGTACGGTGTCTTGAAATTAACACAATAGTCAGAGAGCATCACCAAATCTATATGGCTGAAAAGTTAAAATACCTGCTCAAAGATAAAAGTAAGGAAAGAATAAATTGTGTTGTCACCACATTTTTGACAGTGAATGAATTAAACAGTTCTGAGATGATGGCAGGAACTTTCCAAAAGAATGTAGAAAGAGTATGTGAAATTTAAGTAAAAATGCTACCACATTATATATGATATCCACAAATACACTATTAAAAATGTTTTAAAAATAATTTACTAATAAATGTTTTTTTCTGAACACTATTGTATATTTTTCAAGAGAAATTTTTTCCTAGATTACATAACTCTGCTTTATGCTTCTAATTAAGATATGTACTGTTGTTTAGAGCTCTGTAGTGTGACATTAGACAAGCAGTTTTCTAATATCCATAAAATAAATAAAAAATGTTCATCCTCTAACAGACTGATAATTCAGTCACAGACAGCTTATTTCTGTTTCCTTTGTTTTGGGGATTTTTATTTTTTAGCTGCTTGGTAAGCCAATTTTCTACTTAGAATATACTGTTAAAACTCTCATTTGGTTCAGTATGTGGGCTTCATCCTTTCCAAGGCCTGTTATTCAAAAAAAGACGGTTTTAATTATTTTTCTTTTTTACTGTGCTGCAAAGCAACGGTTCTCAATTTTGATGCACATGTGAATCACCTAGGGAACCTGTGAAAGAACACTGATACCTCCACCCCTTCAGAAGATTCCGATGTAACTGGTCTGGGTGGGCCCCTTTGTAAATGCTCTGCAGGTAACTGTATTGCATGGCTAGGTCAAGGAACCACTAGTCTAGGACCTTGCCAGTGTACCAAAAAATTTTTAAAAAATTTTTTTAAACCTTATCTTTTCTGATTGAACTTGGAGGGGAAAATGCTTCTTAAAAATTCTACAGTGTAACAGATGCAAAGATTAAATTTCTTCTCTATCAGGTTGCTACCTTTTTCGTTTGAATTTTAGGCTTTAAAATTTATTGTATCTTTTGAGAAATGCAAATTAAAACCAAAATGAGATTATTACCTCACACCTGTCCAAATGACTATCATCAACAAAAGAACAAACTACAAGTGCTGGCGAGGATGTGGAGAAAGGGAAACCCATTTGCATTGTTGGCGGGAATGCAAATTGGTGCAGCCACTATAGAAAGCCATATGGAGTTACCTCACAAAATTTAAAATGGAACTGCCTCATGACCCAGTGATTCCAGTTTTGAAAATTTATCAGAAGAAACCTTAAACACTAATTCGAAAGTACATAAGCATCCCTATGCTCACTGCAGCGCTATTTACAATTACCAAGATATGGAAGCAGCCCAAGTGTCCATCAGTCAATGAGTGGATAAAACTGTGGGACATTTATACAACGGAATACTACTCAGCCATAAAAAAGAAGAAAATTGTACCCTTTGTGAGAGCAGGGATGAACCTGGAGAACATTATACTAAGTAAAATCAGCCAGTCATACAAAGACAAATACCATTATGATTTCATTTATACATGGAATCTAAGGAACAAACTGAACTAACAACAAAGTAGAGATAGATACATAATATAGAGCAAGCTAACAGGCTCGGGGTGGGGCAAGATGTTAGTGGGTGGAGGGATCAAGCAAAAAAAGAAAAAGGACTCATGGACTCAGACAACCAAGTTGTGTTTGTAGAGGCAGAGGGAGAGAGGTGGGTGGTGTTGGAAGAAGGTATAAGGGGGATAAATGCTAATAGAAGAATACAATAAAAAATAAAGTATATTGCATCTTTTATTCTAATATTAGTTCAAGAAATTTATTGGTCACTAGTGAAAAAAATTAAAGACATATGCTGAATACTATTTTTATAGGGTTGTGGTTTTAGTTCATGATATGCTAAAAAGATAAAGTGCTACAATTCATAAAGATTATGTCTTTGCACTCAAAAAATAATTAGTTTCCTAAACATTCCCTCCAAAAGACATTGACCTTTTGCATACAGAATTTCACAGGAGATTCTGAGAAAGAAATACTTCCAAAATTTTCTTACACTTTAATTTTCATACAATGACTGAAAGGGCCAAATTCAACATAAAAACTACTTGCAAAAAAGATGAATTATATAACTTAACATATTAGGATTGACAAAGGGGACATTAACTATGCAATCAGTGGTGAATAATTAAAAATCATGTGCAAGTATCATATATAACTTTATTAAAATCTATTCAAATACTTACACAAAATGGATAATTTTTTCAGATACATAAAATATGGAAGGTAATGCAAGGAAAAATTGAATTCCTGAAAAACAAACAACCCTTAAAAAGTAGAACCAGTATGAAAAATCTACCTTTCTTGAAAGACACCATACCCAGGCAGTTCTAGGGAAGAGTTTTACCAGACATTCAAATATCAGATAATTCCTTTTACTTTTTCAGAGAGAAGGAAAAATAAAAACCAGCCAAATCACTCCACAGGGCTAGGACAACCCTGATGTGAAACTTAGAAATAGTAAAAGAAAGTAAAATTGTGTACTAATCTCATATTTGAGCAAATTGCAAAGCCTCTTCAATCTTTACTCCTTAATGTCTAAATAGAATCAATTATTACCCATTGGCTTCTACTATAGCTTACATACTCTATAGCTTACATACTCTATTCATAGCACCATCTAACATTTTGAGTGCACTTACACGTTTTCATATTTGTCTCTCATTGGTAGACAGTAAGATCCTTGCCAGCAGGCACAGTTTTGCATTTATATCCCATGGCATGAACTACAGTGCTTATTACTCCATGATCATGCTCAGTAGTTTCTGAATGATGTAGAAAGAGAAAGGAAAGAACCTTTCAAGTAGAAACAGCAGTAATGTGTATGCAGAAGATGGGAAATAATGAGGCAGTGAGTGAACCATCTGGCTAGAACATAGATCTGTATAACACTGAAAAGGCAAGTCAGAGCCAGTCAAGAGTGGGCTTTTCAGTGCTGAGGCAGTTTATTTTCAGTACCTACTGAAGGCATTTGAGCAGGCAGTGGCTAAATCAGATGTGTGCTTCAGAATCTTGATGAGCACTTTTTAGAGCTGTCAGGGAACTGGCAACTATCTGGTTTAATTCCATCATTTTAAAAAAGAGAAAACTAAAGTCAGAGACGGTAGGTGACCTACCCAAGGTCTATCACACATAAGCTTACAAGGAGTGAACTTGATTAAGTCACAAAGTTAGTATATGGTCCAACCAACAGGCAAACCCAGGTCTGTCAGCCTCAAGTCCATGATGTAGATGACAGCAAGAGATGAGGTATGCAAACCAGGGGTGCGCCCTTTTAGGGCAGCCCTAATTTCATGTAATACACTCATTTAAAATAAAGGTAATGTGTGCAATGTATAACTAAAGACTATTTTAAGTATTTTTACTTTTATTATGAAACAGAATATTTAATAGAATTATAAGTAGCTTTATTACATTGTCATTTTAAAAAAATTAATCTTCACCTGAGGACATTTCCCCCCCTTGCTTTTATAGAGAGAGAGGGAGGGAGAGAGGAAGGGAGGGAGAGAACCACTGATTGGAGAAAAAAAAAAAACATTGACTCGTTGCCTCCCCTACACACCCTAACCACCTGGAACTGGATCTGAAACCCAGGCCTATGCCCGGTAACCAGGATTGTAATGGCAGAGCTAGGAATTGAACCCAGAAGCCTTGTTCTAATCATTATGCTTTTCACACCAGCCCTTAAATTGTCTTTGTAACCTCGAGGTATGATACTTTTAAGGATCCCATTTCATATTCCTTTTTTGAATATTAGGAAAAATAAATTACAGGTTGAAAAAATCATTTGCATTTACTTCAAATTAGAAAAAGTAAATAATCCTATTTCACCTGCTCTTCAACAAAATATAGGTATTTCTTTTAGATTTACCTCCAGTCTTCCTTGAGCATAACCCAGCAGCAGAAGATTGGCTCTGTCCTTCTCAGCAGAGATGGGGGTCCATGGCCAAGCATCATCACTGACCAGTGGCCACCAGCAAACAACTGTATCCTGAGCACGGTTGATAGCCAGACGCCGTGCTGTTGTCCTGTTGACTGGGCCAGGTATTTCATGATAGGAAATCTAATTTTTTTTTTTGAAAAAAAAAGCACACAGGATCATTTTTAATGCAAAGTCCTGAGAGTATTGTAATAATTAAAGCATCTGTAAATGTAGATAAATGCAAGTAAATATGCATGTTAAACACATGGTTAAGAAGGTGTTAGAATTTACCAAATACTTTTGATGCGTATATAAAAAAGACATATGTTCAAAATTCTCTATGTTTTTAGCAGAGGGAAAAATATGGGTTAGGGAAGAATTGGCTGTGGCAATCTCAATCGATACCAAAATGGACAGTCATGGTTGCTTGACAGCAGCGACCTGCACATAAGATTTAAGACCAGCTATGTTAAATGACAAGTTTAGTACTGCTCACCAAGAATGTCTGACTACTGTTTAAGACATAACATGTTAACAATGACTGACAACAATCAGAGGAAAAACAACTTGAGGCAAATATCACTTTAAAGACTATGTGAGACATACATACATATGCTACTGCAAAAAAACAATAAGCCACACCATCATGTGTAAAAGTTTATTCAGCTTCTGAGAATTATGCTTTTCCTTCTGAGGAAGAATTTGTAAAAATTTATTATTCAAACTATGTTATTTTGGAACATGGTTATTTGAAAACATAAGCACAGCACCATCTGGGTGACACATGCCAAGGAAATATAGATTGCACCGTATTTCTGCTTAAGGAATTAATGGAAGGTTGATAGCTTGGAGGAAAAAAAAAAACTATCTTGCCATTGCTGGTCAGCAATAATCGAACCACTTTCTGGGGATTAAGCGCATGGCTAAGCCTACTGGACCAGACACTAGCAAAGGGCAGGGGGTCTTCTTATCAGAGAAATGCTTCTGGAGCCAGTCTCACTACATGACAGATTGCTTTCATATTCCTGTCTGCAAGGCAACAAAGGATGGCAGTAATGCGATAATGCCAGAGTGCAATGGGTGTTAAGAACCCGTTGCATTTATGTATTGTATTTAGTAAATAATCAGGCTCATCCAAATTGTGATCTCACCACTCAACCAAGGCCATTAAAATCAAGGTTAATGCTTTAATAATCCTCTGCTATTTTAAAAAATATGGTCAAAAGAAACCCTTTTCTATTTGCATGGCCATAATATTATTGACCTCTTCATCCTCTGAATGCACATCAAAAGGAACTGAAATCAAAGTAATTACCAGTGTTGTTCTCGCATGGTAAATATTTAACTCCTTGCACTGTCCCTTCACTGTTAAGTAAATTGAATTGGATTTTTTAAATGCAGACAGGAAAACTTGTTAAAAGTCAATAGTTTCATGATATTTACCCAGTATTTTTTTTTTTTTTGCCCAAAAACACTTCAATCTACAAGAATTAAATTACGGTACAGCTATAAAGAAAAGGAAAATTATTTTTTTAAGCAGAATTATAATACTCCATACTGTTTCCTTGTTTTCAAATCCAAATGGGCAATGATAGATAACACACATGTACTTTATGCTTGGAGGTGCAAATTCTTATACTGAAGCTCTCAATATCATTTGTTCTCTTCTTGTTTGAAAGAAGTATCACAATGGAATTACTAAGTCCTTAAAAATATATATATTCTTTTGATGTCCCACCTGCCATGTAAACATTATTACCTACAAATTTCTACATGAGGAAATAGAGTTAAACAAGAGACTGATATTTTCAGTCCTCACAGAACACAAATCATGTATGTTATCTGCAATTTCATGTTTCCTGTAAGTTTGAATCACATCATATTCTATCTTGATAGCATACAGAGCAAGTAAAAAAGAAGTTTCTTAAAATACCCTTCCAATTAACAAATTGGAAGTTTGTACTCAGTATTAAATGTATTCAGTTTTTAATCAGTATTAAATACTTATAACCAAATATTAAACCAGAATATGAAATCCATGGACTTTCCAAAAGGATTACTTCTCTAATTATAGAAATATGGAGTGCCATATTCTAATTTCTCAAATCCAAAGGCAGAAAAAATAAACAAAGAATTCCCTTACTTAATGTATAAGGGCCCACATACTCAGGCTATTTTCCACATCTTTTCATAAGAAAAGATGATGTCCTGACAGTTCCTCTCTTCTCTCACTAATGGACAGCTACTATTCTTCAGCTGGGAAGACTTCGCTAAACTATCCATCAATCCTAAAATGGACAAACTAGTCAAATAACATTTTATATGACAGCATTAGAAACACTGAAAATAGTTTATGTTAATGCATACTGGTGCATTTTGAAGAACACTACTGGTAAATAAACACCATTTCCAATTAAATCTATAATTAGCCATTCTGGAAAATAACATACCATTAAAAATGTTAATACCAATTTTTGACTAACCAAAATAAATACATGAGTACCACTGATTTCCAGCTAAAGAAAATTGATATTACATAATATCAGTTATAGAAGCTCCATAAAGCCAGTGAACAGAACCAAACTGTACTTTATTACCATGATGAAAAGCTTACTTATATTTTATCCTATATTAAAAATCTTTTTAATAAGAATAAATGTTTCTGCTAAATAAAATTAGGTCCTCCCTCACACCACTACCACCTCAGTCACAGTAAGAAATAATCTCAAAGGTAAAAGGGTAGGTTAAATATTAGTTTTTCAAAAACATACACAGATTCAAGCCACAAAGCTGACGTCTAGAAATCTTTGCCTTTGCTGTATACTCTAGGTATGGCATAAGTGCACATCCCCTTTAAGGAAGCCATGTATCAGCTCTGTTCCCGGTGAACAGTGAACTGTCTCAAATCCACGTCACAGAGGCTGGATCAATCTTGCAAACACAAGTCATTGCTAAAAAGAGCCTTGAACTGAAACAGCCTGGAAAATGTATTAGATACTCATCCTAGCAGAGAATATGCCTTTCAAGCAGTTAAAATGTAATGTGGCAAAACTTAAATTAAACACATCATTTAAAATAAAAATCCTGCCTTAACAGATGTAAAGTCCCTGATACAAGGAAACAAATTACTTGGAGTTAGTGAAGGGAGAGATATACTAATATATAAAGATTTCTTTTTGCATTTTCTCCAGTTATAGTTTGAAGGGGGAATCTACCTACTCCTCGTTTATTACACTTTTTTATCAACTGTTAAAAGTACCTTCTTCCTTCTTTCTCTTCTTTTGAAATAGAAGCCAGAGCAACTATCCTACCCTAGAAAGATAATATGGGGCCTTAGGGAAAAAGAAGAATGGTATATATACTACCACTAGCAACAAGACCATTTTTTAATATGTAACTTGCCTCTGTTATCTGTCCTTCACTTACATTAGAGATATATAAATTGCTCCAAAAATGCCATTGTTAGATCAACCCCATAATGAGAGTAGAAAAGAAAACTTAGGATGGCCACTGTTTCTAATAAATCAAGCTTAATCCTATAATGACTCTGAAATCCAGAAATGTTCAAGAATAATGAATATAACACCAACTCATGTGATACTCAGAATACCTTAATAATGAATAATATGACTATTTAAATTGAAATCTCTACCTTATAATCCAAAGCTGAGAGTTTTTCCAATCTTTTGTTTATACCAGGAGAACCCATCTTCTTGGTAAACTGAATAAAACATAGTTTGTTTTGTGCCAAAAATGAAAAGATGATAAAGCTGTCTGTGAGAAGAGCTTTAAAAAAAGAGAGATTTAACAATACCATCACATAATAAGCTAGAATAAAATAATAATGAATAGATTTTTTCCCACCAAAATATTACAAAAGGCAATTTTCAAAAGATAAATGTTAACTGAAATAACTAAAGTCTCCTAAGTATCATTATGACATTTTACAAGGATATTACAGATATTGGAAATAAATGATAATCATCCATCTAATTATGCATGGTTTTGATACTTTTCCTTCTTTTCTGAAATCATTGTGATAAACTCTGATGTTTGGAGACTATCACCAAAATCATACAGTTGGAACTAAAGCTATAAAAGCATAATATAAAGACCATTTCATACCTGAATACAAAGATAAAAACATATACTTTTATTCATGCTTAGCCTTTAATCCTGTGTTTAATCCATCTGAGAATAAATTGGATTTATTAAGGTATACAGATCAGTGTTCCCCACCAATCTTATTTTATTTTTAAATTTTCATCAATGAACCTTCTTTTGAGGATATACAAGCTAATGAAATAAAGCACATTATATCCAATATGTGCATTACATACATTAAAATTTTATAAGGAAGATAAGCAAAATATTTCTACAGATTTTATTTCTAAAGCATACAAGTAGGTAGAAAATTTTTATCAGGTACAGAAAGGGCTATTAATGTTGTATAAAATTACTGATAAAAATAACTGAGAAATGTTTTACATTGTTCCTAGAATAAAAAATATTGAATGTTTTATATACTTTTCTTTACTTCTGCCCCTTCGTTGTGCAGTGACCAACAGTAGACCTGCACAATTAGAGGAGAACCTGGAGAACTGCCAAGAAATCACTGTTATCACAGTCTCATGAGAGTGCACTATTTTGGGTACAAATAAAAGAAACAAGTGAAAGAAGATATCTCAGACATGAATAGTGTTGGAAGTCTCCTTTCAATTCTTATAGAGGTACATCAGTATGATAAAATCATCACAGTCACTATTTTATTTGCAGTGTCAACAAAGGGGTCCAATTATGAGACATGAAAATGAAACCTCTTCCATAGGGAAGTTTCCTTAGCACCATATTTCTGTAAGGAAGAGAAAACAGAACGCTTACAATCCTTATTAATACTGCTAATTATAGCCATCCTGCAGACTGCTTTTCTTTAAGATGATGAAATTGAGTCTGATTTATTCAGAGATAGCCCTGACCTCTGTCTGTTTCCATTGGACCACACTTTCCTTTGATTATTCAATTTAAGATACTGACCATTTTCAATCTCTAATGAAAATACAATCTGCTTCTTGGAACTTTTACTGTGAGTAAAAAAAGCATAATCTTAAAACTGTAGGAGTCACCATAGTATAGTGCAAAGAAAATAAGTTCTGCAGCTAGAACCTGGGTTCATTCATATCTTACCTGTCATTTTTGAGCTATTCCTTAGTATCTCAACTTCAATTTCCTTATCTATAAGGTGAAAATAACTATACCTTATAAAAGGTTGTTTTTTGAACTAAATAAAATGGGTAGGTTGGCAAAGCATAGAGCCTCTTAGGGCTCAACAAATACCAGTATCCTACCTTTTAAATATCTGACTTAAAATCTTTTTCTTATATGCTTTATAGCAATTATATAGTATTACGGTTTCACTTAATAAGATCCAGATTTACCTAGTATATTTGGCATTGATTTTTGATATTTAGAAATACTGTCCAGTCATTGTGTTGTACAACTGAAACTAATATAATATTGTATGTCAACTCTAATTTTTTAAAAAAGAAAGAAATATTGTCTAGACTCTCTCAAAAGTTAGTACTCATAGATTTCAGTAACAAAGAATCTTCCTAAGAGGCAAAGCACAAATTTTCTTTACTGAGTTGTGTTGGCATATTTGGGTTACTTATTCAAAATTCATTTGAAAATGAAAAATATTTGAAATGTTAATAGGAAACTAATTTTGAAAGAACACACCAGAAAAATCCATTTTGAAAATACAACACATTTTTTAAGAAAAGGGTGAAATATTAAGAATATGAGCCCAACACTCGATAAAAACTCTGATATTAAACATTAGTCAAAACTTGTATTGGTCCCATGGGTTCTAACTATGCTATTACAAGCAATTACTAGTGTTTTCAAGTCCTCACTGGTAATAATTAGTCTACCTGTTGACACACTATTTCTCCTGCCCCACTGTTAATTGTAGGCAATTGATTTGCACATAGGGGTAATTACCATCACTGATGGTGTCTGAGATGAGCTTTCCCACCAGGCTTCTGTCAATCACCACTTTCTCCAGCTGTGGCCCAGAAAGGCTTAGGGACACCAGCACACCTGAACCAAAGAGGAGCTAAAACCAGGTAAAAGGGGAGATGGGGAGGAACATAGACTGAGGATTAGAATCTTTAAAAAAAAAGTCTAAATGTATAACTTATATTTACACATGCATGTATACCATGAAATTATAACGAGTTTTTCTTCATCAGAAAACAATCACTGACAGATACAGGTGGTTAAATAATGCAACACGACAGGTGCACTGATTAAAGCTATATGCAAAAATCATATTTAGTCCATGTTTATGAAAAGACCAATCTCTGATAGAAAGTACTTATGCGGAAGTAACTGCTTTGTATTACATTCAGAAAGGTAATATGGTCTATTAAAATATTTTGAAAGAGTATTATTTATGTCAAAAATGAAAAGACTTCTTGATATTTGAGTAGATATTGCTACCCATGAGAGAGAAGATGTCATCATAAAAGTGAATGTTAACAATTTTCTTGGAATCTAAACCCCACTTTTACAAGTAAAGATTCTGTCCATCTAAAATATTAAAATACATAAAATCAAAGCAATTGAAGTAAAATGTTCAATTCAAAAATCCATAAATAGGACTTCTACCAAGATGGAGGCATAGGTGGAAACACTGTGCCATTTCGCACAACCAAGTTTAAAAACAACAAAGTTTTAGCAACAAAAACACAGCCAAACCACAGAAAATGGAACTATACGAAAGTCTGACAACAACAAACCCTTCAGCCAAACCAGTAAGAGGGGCAGAGACAGCAGCAGAGCAGAGTTGGGCAGGAAAAATCCACTGGATCTACCTGGGTGAGAGACCCAACCACTCAGGCAGAAGTGGGTGGATCCCAGGTGTGGAGTAGCAGCCGGTGGACCCACTGGGAGCTGACCACGGTCACACATTCACACGCAGATAAACTGGCAAAGGAGCAAGCAGTGAGACAAACCACACAGGCCTCAGCAGCAGGAAGCAGCAGAGGGGACCACTATTGTCCCTCTCTGACCCTGCCCCCACATACAGCGTCACAAAACAGCGACCTGGGTGGCCACACCCTGGTGAACACCTAAGGCTCCTCTCCTCATACTTAACAGGTGCGAACAGAACAAAACATTATGGCTCAAGAAGAACTCAAAGTCCCAGACCCCATAACTCTAAGTGACCAAGAAATAGCCAACCTTTCAGATGCACAGTTCAAAACACTGGTGATCAGGATGCACACAGAACTGGTTGATTTTAGTCATAAATTAGAGGAACATATGAAGGCTAAACTAATGGAAATGAAAGGAAATGCACAGGAAACCAATAGTAATGGGAAGGAAACTGAGACTTAAATCAAAGGAGTGGACCAGAAGGAAGAAAGAAACGACCAAACAGAAAGAGATGAAGAAACAAGAATTCAAAAAAATGAGGAGAGGCTTAGGAAACTCCAGGACAGCTTTAAACACTCCAACATTCGAATTATAGGGGTACCAGAAGAGGAACAGTCACGAGTGGAAACCTTATTTGAACAAATAATAAAGGAGAACTTCCCCATTCTGGCAAAGGAACTAGACTTCCAGGAAATCCAGGAATCTCAGAGTCCCAAAGAAGTTGGACCCAGGAAGGAACACACCAAGGCACATCATCATTATATTAGCCAAGATTAAAATGCTGCTTCTATCTCTTGCTAGAAGCAGCAAGAGATAAGGGGACAGTCACCTACAAAGGAGTTCCCATCAGACTGTCAGCTGATTTCTCAAAAGAGACCTTACAGGCAAGAAGGGGCTGGAAAGAAGTATTCCAAGTCATGGAAACCAAAGTCCTACATGCAAGATTGCTCTATCCAGCAAAGTTTTCATTTAGAATGGAAGGGCAGATAAAGTGCTTCTCAGATAAGATCAAATTCAAGGAGTTCATCATCACCAAGCCCTTATTATATGAAATGTAAAGGGACTTATCTAAGAAAAAGAAGATAAAAAATAGGAACAGTGAAAGAACAGCAAACTCACAGTTACTAACAACCACACCTAAAACAAAAGCAAACTAAGAGGACAGCTAGATCAGGAGCAGAACCACAGAAATGAAGAGCACATGGAGGGTTAGCAACAGGGGAGTGGGAGAAGGAGAAAAGGGGAGAAAGTACAGAGAATAAGTAGCATAGACGGTAGGTAGAAAATAGACAGAGGGGAGGGCAAGAATATTAGGGGAAATATAGAATCTAAAGAACTTGACACATGTGGTCATAAACTAAAGGGGAAGAATGGTGGGGGAGGGGTGTGCAGGGAAGAGGGGAATGAAGGGGGGAATATAACAACTGTAATGGTATAATCAATAAAATATATTTTAAAAATCCATAAATAGTAGGATGGAGGGTGGGAGGTGGGGATGGCTGGGGTGGGTGGGAGTGGTAGCAGGAAAATGGAGACAACTATAGTTAAACAACAATATAAAAAGAAAAATGCATTTAAAAATTCATAAATAAGTAATACATACGAGAAACAATATCTCAAGAAGAGATAAGGAGATATGGTAAAGTTTCCAGACTTTATCAATATCAGGGCTCACCCAAACACCCAATAAAAGATGATTTAATATCACCATTATGATTTTATACTGCTCTTTTCCATTTGTGACAGCATAATTCATTCATCTCCAAATGTTTAAAACTTCTGAAATACTATGCATATGTGTATGCTTGTTATCTATGAGATTATGAAATATCAACATTGGAAGAAATGGTTTCACCTTCAAGGCAACAGACTCAAAGCAGATGAATCACGGAACAGCATATGGTATAAGAGGAAAAAAAAAACAATTGTCAGTAAACTTAGCATGAACATGCCAGCCAAACCCAAAGACAACTATGATTTTAAACAAAATGGGAATTCCCCACCTACCTAGGCATCCAGTCCCAGCTAGTGAGAATGATTCTGTGTCAAGGCATATTGGGACACGTGTGAAAGATAAGCAACATGAAGTACCAGGGCAACATAAAGAATAACCACTACTCCCCCACTGTCCAACAGATTTCAGGCATGTGATCAGGAAAGACCCTGAAGGGTCCCTTTGTATTTAATTGTTAGAATGCTTGTCCTAATCACCAGAAAGCTTTAAGTCTTGTGAACATGACTTAATGGACTGTCCATTTCATATTAATGCCTCTAAAGAGGGTAGAAGGAGATAGGACTTAATCATCTTTATTGGTTTTGGAGAAAGCACATTTGTTCCAAGAATTTTAAATTATTTTCACTACTGAGTTACATCCGCCCTATACTATATCTTGACAGGAAACACTGGCATTTCCATTTGGGGGAATTTCCCCAATAAGAACATAGCATGTAGTCTTCATTCCCTGAATTCTCCCTTCTCAGGAAGCCAATTTTAGGGTCATCTTTCATACCTAGTTCTTCCCCTTGTAACAGCTCTTCCCTCCCTTCCCCATTTATTCAAAACATTTCAAAAATAAAGAGGAAAAGACAGATTTTAATCTATTAAAACTTTATACCTACACCCTTAAGTACCTCTGTTCTTAATTTTCCAGGGACTACTAGTTCCTATGAATACTGGCTAGGCCACTTTTACCTTTTTATCTTCAGTGCCTAGAACAGTGCTAGAAACACAGTATGTGCTAACTTAATGTTTTGAGAAATAATCATAATTAATTCATGATAGGATCAGATAATTGATGGAAGGATTCTATTTCCACGTGACATGGAAGTTTCTTCTGTAGCATCCCTTAAAGCATCCCTCAAGCATCCAGCTCATGCTTGAATACTGCTGGTGACCAAGAGCTCATTACCTTACAAAAAAGGTATTCCACCACTGGATAGTTCTAATCAATTTAAAGATCATCCATTCACTTTTTTCATTAAATGAAAATTGAATGGTGAATATATAATATGTCATCCACTAAACTAAATCTAGTGGCTCAAACATAATCCTTAAAATAGGTTAAATGTAGGTTAACAGAGAGAGCTAAAAATACAAGTACAGAAGTATAAGAAAGTGTTGTTACTGGTCCTGTTATAGAAGTACCTACTGTGCAAAATGAGGGGATTAAGAAAGAGGCAGTGACATTTAAGGTGAAGACAACACCGCCTTCTTAGGACATCTACAGTAGCCCCAGTTTTCTTCAATAGCATTTTTAAAATATTAAAATAACATACAGATTAGAAACATGGACTCTAAAATCAGAATGAAATTAGCACTGGCTCTGCCTCTTACCACCTTTGTGACCTTGTGGAAATTACTCTCCTTCTCTGTAACTTCATTTTTTCATCTAAAAAGAGATAGGAGGGACTTCCGCCAAGATGGAGGCGTAGGTGGAAGCACTTCTCCTTATCACACAACCAAGTTTAAAAACAACAAAGTTTTAGCAACAAAAACGCAGCCAAACCACAGAAAATTGAACTACATGGAAGTCTCACAAAACAAACCCTAGAGCCAAACCAGTAACAGGGGCAGAGCTAGCAGCAGAGCCACCAGCAGAACCGGGTCAGACAGGAAAGATTCACCCAACCAACACAGGCCCGCTACCCAGATGTGCCAGCAGCCGTGGGCGGATCCCAGGTGTGGAGAAGGGGGCGGACCCCCTGAGGGCGCTAGGTGTTGGACCCACTGAGGGTGCAAGGCAGCAGACCCACTGAGGGCAGACCATGGTCGCACATTCAGGCGGAGATAAACCGGTGAAGGAGCTAGCAGTGGTGAGGCGGACCTTGCAGGCCCCAGTGGCAGAAGGCAGCAGAGAGAACCGCCATTGTCCGTCTCTGACCCTGCCCCCACATACAGCATCACAAAACAGCAACCTGGGTGGCCACGCCCTGCTGAACAACTAAGGCCCTGCTCCTCATACGTAACAGGCATGAACAGGTCAAAACATGGCTCAAGAACAACTCAGAGCCCCAGAACCTATAAATCTAAGCAATGAAGAAATAGCCAAACTTTCAGATGCACAGTTCAAAACACTGGTGATCAGGATGCTCACAGAACTGGTTGATTTTAGTCATAAATTAGAGGAACATATGGAAGCTAAACTAATTGAAATGAAGGAAAATACACAGGAAACCAATAGTAATGGAAAGGAAACTGGGACTCAAATCAAAGGAGTGGACCAGAAGGAGAAAAAAAATGACCAAACAGAAAAGGATGTAGAAACAAGAATTCAAAAAAATGAGGAGAGGCTTAGGAACCTCCAGGACATCTTTAAACGCTCCAACATCCAAATTATAGGGGTACCAGAAGGGGAAGAGAAACAGTCACGAGTGGAAACCTTATTTGAACAAATAATAAAGGAGAACTTCCACAATCTGGCAAAGGAAATAGACTTCCAGGAAATCCAGGAAGCTCAGAGAGTCCCAAAGAAGTTGGACCCAAGAACGAACACACCAAGGCACATCTTCATTACATTAGCCAAGATTAAAATGAAGGGGAGAATCCTAGAAGCAGCAAGAGATAAGGGGACAGTCACTTACAAAAGAGTGCCCATCAGACTGTCAGTGGATTTCTCAAAAGAGACCTTACAGGCAAGAAGGGGCTGGAAAGAAGAATTCCAAGTCATGAAATCCAAAGACCTACATCCAAGATTGCTCTATCCAGCAAAGCTTTCTTTAGAATGGAAGGACAGATAAAGTGCTTCCCAGTTAAGGTCAAATTCAAGGAGTTCATCATCACCAAGCCCTTATTATATGAAATGTTAAAGGGACTTACCTAAGAAAAAGAAGATAAAAGAGATGAACAGTGAAAGGACAGCAAACTCACAGTTATTAACAACCACACCTAAAACAAAAGCAAACTAAGAGGACAGCTAGATCAGGAGTGAACCATAGAAATGAAGGTCACATGGAGGGTTAGCAACAGGGGAGTGGGAGGAGGAGAAGGGGGGAGAAGGTACAGAGAATAAGTAGCATAGACAGTAGGTAGAAAACAGATAGGGGGGAGGGCAAGAATAGTATGGGAAATGTAGAATCTAAAGAACTTGTGACACGTGGACTAAAGGGGGAGAATGGTGGGAGAAAAGGTTTGCAGGGTGGAGGGGAATGAAGAGGGGGAATAGGACAACTGTAATGGCATAATTAATAAAATATATTTAAAAAAGAAAATACCTCAAATCCATGAGATTATTAACATATCTGGGGGGAAATTAAAAGTAAAGGTGTGCAGGATCAGTACTAAAAACCAACAATGTCCAGTCAGGGCACATGCCTGGGTTGCAGGCCGGTTCCCTGCAGGCCAGTTCCCAGCAGGGGATGCAGGAAAGGCAACCATACATTGATGTTTCTCTCCCTCTCTTCTTCCCCCCTTCCCCTCTAAAGATAAATAAATAAAATCTTTAAAAAATAAAAATAAATTTAAAAAAATAAAAAAATAAAAACCAACAATGGGTGATAAGTTCAATCCATGATTTGGGAGTTAAGTTATGGACAGGAAGCCAAGACTGATCCCATGAAATCACTAGGGAACATGTGGGAGACAGCAGGTACTAAACACTACAATACACATAGGCAACGAAGTATTAGCCTCTTGCAACGAATTACAGGGCTAAAGCAAACATTTAAAGTATTACAGAAACAACTCTCTTGGAAGCCAAGTGAATTTGCATCCTGATAGTAACCAACACCTCCCCCAGCCCTGGCCCCCAGTCTGAACCATGGGGTAAATCTGGTGAAACTCTGAGAACTCTAGACGGTCAAACAATTTTATATTGGGGAAATCTAGAACAAAGAGTAATCACTGACCATTTCAGAAGATAACCTGCTAGAAGAGTGATAACATATTTTCTGTAATTTATTCTTTCATTCAGTAAACATTTATTGGGTATAGAGGGAAACCATGCCTGACTAATCCATTAAAGTACAGAGACAAAATTGAATGTAGCTAAGACAAGGATAAAAAATTTAATTGACTCACTATAGGGAACTGACTTAAGAGCAGGAAACAAAAGAATAAAACATAAACACTTTTTTTTCTGTATAGAGAAACCTAATGTAATTTTAAATGCAGCATATATAATAATATACTCTGTATTTAGTACACACATAACTTACATAATTATATGTATTTAATATTTATGTAATTATTATACATATAATTATATAAAAGTGATCATCCCTAAAAATATTCATAATCATGGTCAAGTTCACAAAGATAAATCATATATTTGCCAGTAGTTTAAAAGATCTAAATGGATAAAACCAGTGGCAGGAAGTGAACAAGAAGACATTCCAGGCAACACATTACCTTTGTACAAAATTTCATAATTTACAGAGAACTTTATATGCACTTTCTCTATTATGAATGTGCAATGCCCACACAATTCTGAAACATAATAAGTACATTAATTATAAAAGCTGTAGTAACAAGGTTAATCCTCACACTAATTCACAATCAGGAGGGTAAAGCAACTAACCAAAGGTCTCATAATCAGTGGGAAAGTAGATTAAGACAGGAAAAATCCTATATTCTTTCTATGTGTTGCTGGGGAATTAGTATCAGTAACTCCACAGTCAACTTCCATGCAATAACTCACCTAGTTTTCCTCTCTTTAGCTCTTACTGTACTCTACCAGAGGTGTCCTACCTGCAGCCCACGAGCCACATGTGTCCTAGGGTGGCTATGAATGCAGCCCAGCACAAAATCGTAAATTTACTTAAAACATTATGAGATTTTTTGTTATCACATGTCACAATGTATTTAATGTGTGGCCCAAGACAACTCTTCTTCTTCCAGAGTGGCCCAGAGATGCCAAAAGGCTGGACACCCTAGAAGGAGATTGGTTTGGAGTCTAAAGCAATCTTCCACTAAACCAGTAGTTCTGAACTTGGAGAGAATTTGGCCTCCAGGGGACATCTGACATATCTGGAGACACTGTGATTGTCACAACCTTTATATGTAGCCACCTCCACAGAGGCTCACCTAAGAGAGTGCTTATAAGTTGCTGTGGAAGCAACGGTGTTTTCCACATCTCCATCAATCAGATTTAGGAACTCCTCAAATTCTAATGAACACTTTTCTCAGATATAGACCAGGTAATGGATGAGGACCTGGTCAGATATCTCAAATGAAGTGGTGGTGGGCAGTACACAGTTAAGATCAACACCCTGGAAGACTTCCACCAACATGGAGGCATAGGTGGAAACACTTTGCTTCCTCGCACAACCAGATCTAAAAACAACAAAGTTTTAACAACAATAAATGCAACCAGATCACAGAAAATAGAACAATACAGAGTCTGAAAACAACAAACTGCTCAGCTAAACCAGTGAGAGGGGTCAGCAGTGAAGTGGGTGGAGCAAAAACAATCCCCCAACCCGGGCGGCGGCGCAAGCAGCCGAGGGCGCGGTTCCCAGGTGTGGGGTAGCTATGAGAAGTCCCCACGCAGCTGGCTGTCTGAGGTAGCACATTTGCATGTGGATAAACCAGTGAAGAGACGTGCATTGAGACAGACCTCGCAGGCCCTGGCACAAGGCGGTGGGCTTGCACATTTGCGCTCAGATAAACAGGCGGGGGCAAGGAGTGAGGAGGACTGGGCCAGCAGAGAGGACCACCACTGCTCCCTCTCTGACCCCGCCCCCACATACAGCATCACAAACCAGCGACCTGGGTGGCCCCGCCCTGGTGAACATATAAGGCACCTCTCCTCATATGTAACAGGCACAAACAGATCAAAACATGGCTCAAGAACAACTCAGAGCCCCAGAGCCCATAAATCTAAGTGATAAAGAAATAGCCAAACTTTTAGATGCACAGTTCAAAACACTGGTGATCAAGATGATCACAGAACTGGTTGATTTTAGCCACAAATTAGAGGAACGTATGAACGCGAAACTAATTGAAATGAAGGGAAATGCACAGGGCACCAATAGCAATGGGAAGAAACTGAGACTCAAATCAAGGGAGCAGACCAGAAGGAAGGAAAAAATAGCCAAACAGAAAAATATGAAGAAACAAGAATTCCAAAAAATGAGGAGAGGCTTAGGAACCTCCAGGACATCTTTAAACGCTCCAACATCCGAATTATAGGGGTACCAGAAGGGAAAGAGAAACAGTCACGAGTGGAAACCTTATTTGAACAAATCATAAAGGAGAACTTCCCCAATCTGGCAAAGGAAATAGACTTCCAGGAAATCCAGGAAGCTCAGAGAGTCCCAAAGAAGTTGGACCCAAGAAGGAACACACCAAGGCACATCATCATTACATTAGCCAAGATTAAAATGAAGGGGAGAATCCTAGAAGCAGCAAGAGATAAGGGGACAGTCACCTACAAAGGAGTGCCCATCAGACTGTCAGCTGATTTCTCAAAAGAGACCTTACAGGCAAGAAGGGGCTGGAAAGAAGTATTCCAAGTCATAAAATCCAAAGACCTACTACATCCAAGATTGATATATCCAGCAAAGCTTTCATTTAAAATGGAAGGACAGTTAAAGTGCTTCCCAGATAAGATCAAATTCAAGGAGTTCATCATCACCAAGCCCTTATTATATGAAATGTTAAAGGGACTTACCTAAGAAAAAGAAGATAAAAAATAGGAACAGTGAAAGGACAGCAAACTCACAGTTATTAACAACCACACCTAAAACAAAAGCAAATTAAGAGGACAGCTAGATCAGAAACAGAACCATACAAATGAAGATCACGTGGAGGGTTAGCCACAGGGAAGTGGGAGAAGGAGAAGCGGGGAGAAGGTACAGAGAATAAGTAGCATAGGCAGTAGATAGAAAATAGACAGGGGGGAGGGTAAGAATAGTAAGGGAAATATAGAATCTAAAGAACTTGAGACACATGTTCATGAACTAAAGGAGGGGGAATGCTGGGGGAGGGGTGTGCAGGGTAGAGGGAAATTAAGGGAGGACTAGAACAACTGTAATGGCATAATCAATAAAATAAAAAATAAAAATAAATAAATAAATATTTTTTAAAAAAACCACCCTGGAGGAAGCCTGTTCCCCATGTCTTTTACCTTGTTCAGGATTATGGCTCTGATAACTAATGCCAGTTGTCAAGAGAGAAGGAGCCCCAGGACAGGCAGGGGTCTACGGTAGCTTAATAGAAATATCCTATAAAAACACCTCTTTGCTTTCTTTCCAATTCTCAGCTCACCAATGAGCCTTATCTTTAACTTAGTCTCTTGAATAATTAATTCATCCATCAGTTGAGAATGCCCCGAGCAAATAAGTGGGGTCTGTCATGCCAAATATATCTCACACTGCAAATCAGTAAACTACCATGAGGTTAATAAATCAGTTGCTTGTGAGTTTAGTTACTGTGACTGTTGTTAGTACAAGAAAACAAATGAAGATAACATAAAAGACAGATAAAGTTTAAGTAACCAGAAATTTTCTGCCCAAATCCATAATACACTACTGAAGTGGGGAGGAAATTTTTAAAAGCTGCAGACCTATATGAACAGTATCATCCCATTTTATTAGGGAAAAAGCAGATTTGGTATGTGTACATACAAGGTCTGTCCAGAAGGCATCCAGGTATGTAATACGAAAAACAGACATTTACTGAAAAAGATACTAGATACAAGAAACACTGTACATGGGATGATGATACCTCAGTCCCCTTCAAAGTAGGCACCTTGGCATTTCATACAATTCTCCCAGTCACCATCAGCTGCCACATCATATTTTCCTGAATCTCATCGACTGTCTGAAATCTCTCCTCCATTAAAGCTGATGTTAGTTTGGGGAAAAGCTGTAAGTCACAGGGCGCCAAATTTGTGCTGTAGTGGGGCTGAGTCACCCAGGTGATTTGATGTTTTGCCAAAAAACTCAGCATGAGACATGATGCATGAGCAGGCACATTGTCATGATGAAGCTGCCAATCACCAGTTGCCCATAGTTGTGGCCTTCTGAATCATCCAAATAGTTTCCAGGGAGAAATGTTCAAAGCTAATGCAAAATTTGATGCAGATTCATTGCTCTACTTGGTCAGTCATTTTGAATATGATGGCCACACAGTACACATGCTCACTCAATGGCATCTACTGCCACCACTGACTAGTACAGTGAAGTCATCACTGTTCACAAATGTGCATTCCAGTCCTCTCCTTGGCTGCCAGATTATGTTGATGTTATGCAAACCATTCTTGGTATATTAAAAATGGGTAGACTTTTTCCAGACAGACTTTGTGTTTAATAACTGCTTTTCATCTCACAGTCACTTAAGTAGTGCATTTGCTAACCTAATAGTTTTATTTTTTTTAACTTTAGGGTATAAATTACAATTTGGCAAAAGCACTTGATGTGTTTTCTCTATCAGCTACACTGGCATATATAACATAATACACTCAAATATGAATGTAAAGTTTCTGAGCTCTCACACCCAACCTTAGATGCTTTTAGTTTATAAATACATTTCTAACTGGCTCATTCCAACTTGTGCCTATAATACAAAGTTCTAAATTTGAAATGTAATGGGTTTTTTTTTTGTCTAAAAATTCTCTGTAAGTATTCAAATATAATGCATTAAAAGTCTTTTCATTAGCTAGCTATAGAAGTAACTACTTTCCGTTTAAAAAACATAAATGTTTGGCATGTGTTTGTTTCTACTGTGTAAAAGATATATTAAAATCAACACAAAAGGAACTAGATTATTGAGATTTGAATTCATTTAGCTTTACACATATTTACTATTAACTATAACTGAATATATGAAGGAAATTCATAGTTCTATGCTGGCTTCCTCTGGGACAAAAATTCCTTGAAGTTTCCAAAATATTAGTAGGCAGGAATGCCAAGGGTGGAGGTGGGGAATTATGAATATCTTTAAAGAAATATTTTTAAATAAAAGCAATTAATAAAAAAGAAGAAAGAGTCACTTATAAAAAGAGTAGGAGGGAAATGCTGATTGATGACACAAAGACAGACTATTATAAAGAAAATTAAATTTTTCTTTGTTCCAAAATTGGGTTCATTTCTTGCTGTATTTTTAAGAGTAAATAATTAATGCATCAAAGAATTACCATAGGTCATCACGATACAATATAAATTCTATTTTTCCTGGAAAGGCATGAGTTTTTTTGCCTGAGAAAGAGTAATTACCAGGGCATGGTATTAAACCTCCTAGCTGAACATGAAGATTACTCAGGTACAATGTTATAAATGTAGAAACATACAGATACACATTCTTATTTTTAATATAAATTTTTGTGAGTGTGATGGCCATGGACACATACCACTCAGAACTCCTTCAGGAGGAATGGAAGCTGGGAACATAGTTGACTGACAAAGGCCACAGTTTCCCCTGGGGGCTACTAGCCAATGACTGAACATAGTCGGGAATTAGTCCTATGGAGACTCCTCTAATGGGCAAATTTAGCCTAGGGACTCCTTATTCGGCCTGGCTGAAACTTCTTCAGCCCCATACTGCAGCTTGAGGCTCTTTACAGTCAATCCTTTTCTTCTCCTTTCACGGGGTTCAAACCAGCATCTCAGTCAAACAGCTCTTCCCACCTATTCCTGTTCCCTCCTCCACTCTTTTTCACATCTCCCCCTTAAGTCCCTTGCATTCCTAGTACCATCTTGACGTCTGTTTCTCAGAAGCACTCTGAGAATGTTTTAAAATATTTCAATGAAAGAAATACATATAAATTGTTAAAATATTAGAGAATACTTGAAATCACTGTGTACTGCCTTATCCCACCACAACCTCTCATCTCACTTGCAAATGTCACCATTTTCAAGTTTTAGTAGTTTCTTCTAATTCTACCACATTTCTAAATATGTGTGTCACCAAGAACTGCATTCAGGTGCATGCAACAGAGACCTCAAAAAAATCATTACTGAACAAAATGGGGGTTTGTTTTTCCTAGGAGAACAAGAAGTCTGGAGTTTGGCAGTGCTTGGCTGATAAGACATCTCCATGATATCACCAGGTACTAGGGACCTACTCCCCATCCCCTCCCCCCTTTAAAAAATTATTTATTTATTGGGAAGGGAAGGGAGAAGGGAAGGGAGAGGGGAAGGGGGAGGGGGAGGGGGAGGGGAGGGGAGGGGAGGGGAGGGAAAAAAGAGAGGGAGAGAAATACCAATGTATGGTTGCTTCTCATGTGTCCCCTGCTGGGAACTGGCCCCTGCTAGGAACTGGCCCCTGCTAGGAACTGGCCCCTGCTAGGAACTGGCCTGCAACCCAGGCATGTGCCCTGACTGGGAATCAAACTGTGATCTTTTCGTTCACAGGCCTGCACTCAATCCACTGAGCTACACCAGCCAGGCTCCCTCCCCCTTTTTTAAGTGGCTTTTTGTCACTTAAGAAGTGACATTACTCCAGCAATTAATTATCACTGTTCCTGCAACAATTTTTCCCTTACTGGATCACATCTATTTGCATACCAACAGAAATAAACGTTATTTGTCCCATCTAAAAAAAAATTATAACCTCTTATGACCCCATCTCTCCTTCCCTATATCTCCACTTTCCTTTATAACATAACCCTTATGCTGTAAACCCCTCTGCTCTCTCCTCCCATTATCTCTTAAATGCATTCCAATTGGGCTTCTGCCCACACCATCAACCAAAATTGCTCTCATCCAGGTCACCCATCACCTCTGTCACTCTACCCAATCAATGGTCAATCTCAGACATCTTGTTACCGGTATCTTACGTACCAGTTAAACCCGACTTTCTTCTTGAATCTTAATCTCCTGGACACCACATTGCCTTCAGTGTGTTCTACCTCTGGATCTTACTCAGTTTCTTTTCTCCATCTCTCCAATCCCCAAATGCTGGAGGACCCCAGGGATCAGCCCTCCAGCCTCCTCTAGATCTCTATCTATACTCCCTAGGTGATGTTCAGCAATCTCTTAGCTTTGATGTCATCTGCATGGTTTTCTACCCAATTTACCTCTCTAGCCGAGACCTCTAAACCATAGATTCCTATCACCAAAGCTCTATTGGAATGTCTAATAGGTATTTCAAACACTGATGTCCAAAACTGAGCTCCTAATGTGTCCTCCAAATGTCTTTTCTCAATCTTCCCCTTCTCAGTGAATGGTAAATCTAGTTGCCCAGAAACTTCTTCTACACCCAACATTTGATCCATCAGCAAAATCCAATGGCTCAAAAAATATACTCAGAATTTGGCTACTGCACAACCACTTAACCCCTCCCATAAGTCAAAGCCACCATTATGAATCCACTGAACTATGGAAACCACCTTTAACTGATCTCCCTAACTTGATTTTGTTCCCTGAATCTGTTCCTATCACAATAGCCAGGTTGAACCAATTAAAAAGTAAATCAAGATCAAGTTCCTCCTCTGCTCAAAATTTTTCAAAGCTTTCCCATCACACTTAAGGATCAAAGGCAAGTCCTTACAAAAGCCTAGAAGGTCTTATATAACTAGTATCTTTCTCTGGTCTCAATCCCTACTACTCTTCTGCTTGCCCCTTCTACTCCAATTATATTGACTCTGCTGTTCTGCAAACACACCAACTATACTCCCATCTCTGGGCCTTTGCACCTGCTGGTCTTCTACCCCAAACCCTGTTCTACAGATATCTTCCATGGCTGGCTCCTTCATGTCTTAATCACATAATATTTCAGTGAGGCCTTTCCTGGTCACCATATATCAGGCCCATCGTGCCCACCATCCCCCAAATACTTTCTATCTTTCTTGCTTTCTTTTTCTCCAATAGTTTTCATTTTCTTACATACTCTAAATTTTACTTATCAATCTTCCTCTGGTATTCCCTATCAAAACAAAGATGTTTTATCCACTGGTATCCCCAACAACTACGAATACTATCTGGAAAATTGTAGCACTAAAATCTATATAGGCCTTGAGTCAAACACGGGTTCATATATATATATCAGGCCTATGTCAGATCCAGACTTGAAGAAAGCACAGAGCAGATTCTGAAAAGGCGCATGTCAGGTGAGTATGCCCCTTTAATAAACTTGTAAGTCCTACGAGTCACCTCTGCTTACTTTGGCCAGAATTGCTTCATATGGCCACCTCCAGCTTCAAGAGAAACAGGAAAGCTGATTACTTTAAATTGGTGATATTGCCACTCTGAACATCACGGTCTGTTCCTAAAGAAAGGCAGAAATTGGGCAAGCAACTAGCAATGTCTTCCATATATGCTATCTCTTGATTTAGTTATTACTTACTGATTTCCTATTTTCACAAATCAAGATTTAATTCTTATGTATTTTATTATCTCATTATTAAAATAACAGTGATTAATAATAGTAATTATCATTAATTCTCCTATATCAGATCAGATATATGATCCATCATTTCCTTTTCTTCCCTACCTCCAAACTCCCTAGAACCTTCTGTACCCTGCTCCAATTTAGACTAGCTGCATTCTAGACCTAAGGCATAGTAATTGTTCTAAGATTTCTCTTCCATACTATATAGGATCCTTTGTGTTTCCTAGATCCTAAGAATCTCTGTTGCTTTAAGCCAGTATATCTTCCAATAACTTCCTGAGAAAAGTACATGGTAGGTAAATTTTTTCTGAGCAAACAAGTCTGACAATGTCCTTATTTGAACAACAGATTAGAAATCTGCATAAAGATTTCTAGGCTAAAAATCACTTCCCTTCAGAATTTTGCAGGCATCATTCCATAGTCTTCTAACTACTTGCTACTGAGAAGTCTGATTTCTATACCTTTTCATGTATCTTGTTTTTCTTTTTTACTCTGAAACCTTTAAGATGTTCTCTTAATCTTTGGTTTTCTAAAATTCACAAAATAAGCTTTGATATTTATCTTTTTTCAATCATCGGATCTTTTCAAATTGGAAACAAGCATCCTCCAGTTCTGAAAAAAATTTTTTTGCTGCCCTTCTGTTTTCTCTAATTAGTTAAGATATTAGATCTTCTGGTCTGAAACTCTAATTTTCTTATCTTCTACCAACTATGTTCACTACTATGTCTTTTTGTGACTCTGTTCTGCACTATAGGGATGTTTCAACTTTATTTTTCAAGTCTTCTGTTAATTTTTCTGTTTGTGCTGTCACACTCACAATTTCCAAGAGCTCCTTTCCTTTCCCCTGATTACTCTTTTAAAAAATAGCATTCCTTCCTCTTTCAAGGATGCAACAGCTACTTATTTCTCTGTGGGGGGCAATTTTAAATCCTTTTATTTAAATTATTTCATTGTCCCTGATTCTTTTTTTCAATTTGTTTTATCCTCAATTCATAGATCTCAGATTTATAGATAGAGAATAACCTCAAAAGTATTCTAATCTCTGGTTCTATTTGTTTTTAATTATATTTTATTGATTATGCTATTACAGTTGTCCCGATTTTTCCCCTTTGCCCTCCTCTGTCCAGTACCCCCATTCCCTCCAGCAATCCCCACCCCCTTAGTTCATGTCCATGGATCATGCATATAAATTCTTTGGCTTCTCCATTTCCTATACTGTTCTTAACAGCCCCCCCCCCATCTATTTTGTACCTACCAATTATGCTTCTTATTCCCTGTACCTTTTCTCCCATTCTCCCTTCTCCCTTCTCCCTTCTCCCCCCTCCCAGCTGATAACCCTCCATGTGGTCTCCATTTCTATGATTCTGTTCAGGTTCTAGTTGTTTACTAAGTTTGTCTCTGTGTTTTAGATTCAGTTGCTGATAGTTGTGAGCTTTTTGTCATTTTACTGTTCATAGTTTTGATCTTCTTTCTCTTACTTAAGTTCTTTTAACGTTTCATATAATAAGGGCTTGGTGGTGATGAACTCTACCTAGTTTGGGAAGCATTTTATCTGCCCTTCAGTTCTAAATGATAGCTTTGCTGAATAGAGTATGGTAATCTAAGATGTAGGTCCTTACTTTTCATCATTTTGAATATTTCTTGCCAGTCCCTTCTTATCTATAAAGTTTTTTCCAGAAATTAGCTGACAGTCTTATGGGAATTCCTTTGTAGGTAACACTCTTCTTTTCTCTTGCTGCTTTTAAGATTCTCTCTTTAAGCTTTGGCAATTTAATTATGATGTATCTTCATGTTGCCCTCTTTGGGTCTAACTTGTTTGGGACTCTCTGCACTTCCCGAACTTGTATGTCTATTTCTTTTGCTATATTAGGGAAGTTTTCTTTCATTATTTTTTCAAGTAAGTTTTCAATTTCTTGCTTTTCCTCTTCTACTTCTGGTATCCCTATGATTCAGATGTAGGTACATTTGGAGATGTTCCAGAATCTCCTTATTCTCTCCCTGGTTTTTTTTTTTCTTAATTCTTGTTTCTTCATTCTATACTGGTTGAGTATTTCTTTTTGCAGCTCCAAATCATTGATTTGAACCCCAGCTTCCTTCCCTTCATTGCTGGTTTCCTGTAGATTTTTCTTTATGTCACTTAGGGTAGCCTTCATTTTTTCTCTTATGCATTTGCTGTACTCAATGAGATCTCCAAGCATCCTTATCTCCAGTGTTTTGAACTCTGCATCTGATGGTTGGCTATCTCCATTTCGCTTAGTTCTTTTTCTGGAGTTTTGATCTGTTCTTTCACTTGGGCCATATTTTTTTTGCCTTCAATTTGGGAGCCTCCCTGTGTTTGTTTCTATGTATTGGATAGAGCTGCTTTGACTCTGTCTTGGCACACTTGTTACATTGTAAAGGATGGAAGCCTTAGGTATTTGCTAGGGTGGGACAACCTGCTTCACTGATCTGTGGTGCTGTATATGGGAGAGGCGTCTGAGAGGGAATAATGCTGCTTACTCAGCTCTTGCCCCATTTCTAGTTACTTCTCCCATTTCCCAGATGCAACTAGTGCCCTTTTAGCTGCTGCCCTGGTACCAAATCCCAGAGTGGGTGGGTTTGCCTACATTCTAGAGCCATGTGGTTGCTTTAAACAGACTCTCCTGAGAGACTGGCAGTTTCTTCTGCTACCCCAATCCCCACTCGTTTTTACAGTCAGAAATTATAAGGCTTGATTTTCCCAGTGCTGGAACCATGGACTGCGTGGTCTGGCCTGGGGCTGGGATGGCTAGCTCCCCAGGTGTCCCGCTCAGTTTTTATCCATAACAGGTGAATATGAGACCACTTGTTCTGGGGGTCACTGCTACCACTGCCTTGCTGCCACCATCTTGCAGCCACCACACCACATCCCCTACATCCCTGCTCCCATCTCTGCCCCTCCTACCCATCTGGATGAATATTTCTTCTTTAAATCCTTGGTTGTCAGACTTCCATACCGGTCTATTTTCTGGCAACTTTGGTTGTATTTTGTTTTGAGATTAGCTGTGATCCTTCTTATGGTTGTGTGAGGAAGTGACGAGTGTCTATCTACACCTCCATCTTGGCCAGAAGTCCTCTCTGGTTATACTTAAAAGTGAGTCTCTGAAAAATTGACTGGGAGCTTGGTGTGCATCAGCAGGTCTGTTAGCTTGGGCTTCCTGTACAGAAGTTGATCAGCACATCTACCTTCTCAAAGGGAAATACCAAATATATCAATATCTATAGGCTTTGCTCTGAAGGGAGTAATTTTGTTTTCAGAGAAGTGTCCTCTCAACAAGTTACATAGAAACATAAGCCTCGCTGCTGAATTGAGGAAGGAGAAAGATCTCACCATGGTAGATACAGACTCTCACTTAATCCCTTTATTTTCAGTCTAACTGCCTAACCTCTACTCTATACTGAACTTATTTTCCAGTCCAGAAAACCTCTAGTTTGGTGTTTAAAGAAAATATTATCCCATATCAATTGTTCTTTACACAAACTGCCTCTGGTTTTCATGTTTTATGCTACATCCTATTGCCAGACTAATCTCTACACTACACTCTTACTCTCTTTTTACTCATTAATGTCCTAGTGATTGCATTCGTTTGTTTTCCTTGACTAGATCTGCTGGGGACTCAACTCACACCTTATACTTCCTTAGTACTTCCCACAACAATAGCAGTCAATGAAGTCTGTGTAAACAGTTTTGTATAAATAACATAAAATTAATAATAATTATAACTTTAAAACCACATTTGTCAATTATTATTTTATAAGGAAATCAAATGGATTTTCACACAATTTGACGAAGGAAGGACCAGGTAATGATGCTATCCATTCTACAACTGAGAAGGTTATGATAAAAGGTTTCATAGGGTCACAATTTATCTGTGACAGGCTTTGAAAATAACTTACATTTTTACATAGCCTTTTAAGTAATTTACTACAAGAATTAAAAAATATATATATCTTTTCCTGGCATTTTAAACTTGTACCTGGAAACATAAAATTGTTATAAAAAGGAAATCAGAGTACAGCTGACTCTATTATGTACATTTATGGTTAAATATACGTATACAATTCAAATAATTTATTCTAAAATCAATACAGGTGAGGTTACAGCTGTCTTAATGATAACATTGCTTTTTAACTATCTGCAAATATGGATGTGACTTAAAGTGGTATAAATTTAATAATGTCATAATGCTGAAACTATTATTCCCTGAGAATAATTTGTTAAATGTTTTAAGAAATTCAAAGCAGGAAATTATTAAATGCTTTTTCATAATAAAATCATGATAGGAGGCTAAAAAACAATTAGAAATATATTTGATTACCAGTAAAACTAAACTTTAAATTACATTTCACACTTTTAAATTAGGATTAGGCATAGTCTAAAATACCAACTTCAAAACACAATTTTCATTCAAAACATATGTATAGATAAAAATCTTCAGGGGTGTCCAACTTGTGGCCCATAGGCCACATGCGCCCACCACAAAATCATAAATTTACTTAAAATCTTTTCTTTGTTCATAAGTTTTCATTAGTGTTTATGTGTTTAATGTGTGGCCCAAGACAACAATTCTTCCAGTGTGAACTAGAGATGCTAAAAGGTTGGATACCCCTGTCTGGAATGTTCCAAATTCATAAGTGGAGAGAATTATTTTTAAAGTATTACAATTTATAGGTCATTAAGTTAACAACATGAGCTAAATCTGGTAATGATGACAACCTATAAAACTCATTATTCAACAGAGGGAAAAATCTAAGCTCAGACTGCATATTCTAAAATCCTTTATGTTGCTGCAGTTGCCTTCCTGATTTCTAAACCACTGACTTTCTGGAGAAATAAGGATGCCTCAAGAAGAAGACATCAATACAAATTCCATAAATCCTAAATTTGCCATGGCTCCAGTGGCAAGGGTTGGAGGGAGATAATAGATTTATATTAGTTTAGGAAGAGCCACAATCAAAGACTGAGGTTCAACTAAGCACCAATACTGAGAAACTTTTTGCACTCCTTTTGTAAAGGATAAAGAACATTATATTATGGTTAACTGGTACCATTTTAGGGCTAAATATATGAGGGAAATTACTAATAGAAATTTAGGCACATGTATTTTTAGAGCCACCATGCTGAGTGATACACAAAAGAGAAACCCTAAGAGAGCTTTGTGGAAGTGGTTTACTAATTTTGCAACTCAGAAAGGGTTAAGGGAATGCTTCTAAACATTTAGCTTGTGCACCAATTTTTAATTTACTGTGACATTAGAGATGTCTGTAGGAAAAGACATATACACATATTTTTAGAAGACCTAGTTAACAGTCCTGTCTAGAAACTGAGGAAGTAGATGAATCATGTTAAGTGGTGTCTCAAAGGCCCTAAGATGTGGGGACTAACCTGGACCTGTGGGCAAGCTGGAGGTAGAGTTAGCTTGTTAAAATATATCCCATCAAAAATGTGCTGGCAGTAAAAGATCTATTTTAGGACTATCTTATCAATCATAGAAATAAAGCACAAAATATGAAAATATAAAAAATGCTAAGTTCCACTGGAAATTAAAAGCAGACTCATTTGTATAACAGCCTAAGAAAACAGTATTGTCAGGTCACTGTAAATTACCAAAGTAATTCTGTATATATTTTATCATGTAAATTCCTTTTTTGTGTTGAATTAACTCACTAGTGAGGGACATTCCTGTCCTTACTCCCTCACATATACATACACACAAACTTGCTCATTAAATTAAAGTGCAATAAAGTCTACTTAAAACAGATTGCCTTTTGGGGTGCTCCACTGCATATTTTAAGATGCCTGACATGTTCCAACTTACCCAGTGTGATCGTGAGGGTGGAGGCTATGAGACACACCTCATACTATAGGTGGTAGGCATGCCCGCCAGTCAAATAATTCTGTGCCTGCTTTTAGGGTGAGTAATGGTATTGAGAAGTACAATTTGAGTTACACTAACTTTAAAACTTTCTGGAGCAAATACGGATTCAAGTTTTAAAGTCTGATTATAACTTTCATGAAAACAAATTATGAATTTTTAAATAATGCCATTCTCTTAAATAGTATCCTAAGCTATATTTAAGAAGTATTATGGTTCTGAAAATATTAAGCAGTCTCTGGAAAGTAATAATTTATGACAGTTGAGGAGGAAACTAGTTACCTTCATGAATAAAGGTAGATGAGTTTAAACAAAAAACAAGGAAAAATGAGAGTCCACTAAATGATAGACTTTAAAAAAGTCCCATTATAAACAAGTAAGAATTTAAATAGACACAGGATATTCAATTCCATAAAAGTTATAATTATTAGTAGGACTGATGTGACTTCAATTACATGTATCTATAAAACATGACTAATGATTCCTTCTGTCACAAGCAAGTAAATTTTTCTAGGCAAATAGTATTTTTTAAGTCTATCAGCAAAGCTAAGACATTTGTCCATTATTTTGTGATCAGTGGACACTAATTATTATGATTATGCCCTGAATCTAGTTTCACTCAACAAATAACTCCTTGTCTAGGCCCTGATACTGCTGTGCAATAGAAATTTCTGTGATGGAAATATTCTGTATCTAGGCTGCCCATGTGACTAACATGTGACTACTGAACACTACAAATGTGGGTAGTACAACTGAGGAAATAAAATTTTTACTTTATTTAATTTTAATTAATTTAAATTATATTTAAATGTAGCCATAGGTGACTAGTGGCTACCACATTAAGCAGCACAGCTTAGAATCTTCAAAGAGTAAGAGCAAATGTCTTATTATGTTAGGTCTAACTAAAATGTTTGTTGATTTCCATAAGCATGGAATTCACAAATGTTTGAGTGGTATGCCAAAAAAACCTTTTGTCCTATGGCTTTCTCTTCACTCAAAAATACGATTAAATCTATGCCAGTATATATCTAATACAACATCCAGACAATTCCAAACTAAAAATACCATCTGAAAACATTTTTATTAGTGTTTATAATGTGTCAGTATGACTACTGATTAATGAGGTAGCCTGGTGGCCTATGTCAATCTATCTAATGTTAGTTTTAGAATGACTAGAATTCAAACTATGAAATATCCACTCTTAAAAAGTTTTTGTCCATTACCTATCATAACATAAGAATACCAATTACTGCATAGTTTTCAGCTCCATTGGTTAAACACTGCGAAAGCCCGTCAAACCATTTTACCTGACAGACATATTTGTTCTTCCATTTGCTCAGCACACACTGACTGTTTTGCATCAGCTCCTGAAGGAAACATAAAAAGAGAGAGTGCAGTTGGCTCTACACATTGTTGTTATCAGTTAAAGTGCCTCTGATTTGCAAGCAGAAAAAAAAAATCAGCATGCCACACAAAGATGCAACTGTTTTGAAACTCCTCACTGGACAAAAGCAAAGCTATCATCACCAGGAGAGTTGATCCTTTATGAAAATTAAAGCTGTTGAAAGATGTCTTAAAACAGATTTGTTTGTTGCCATTTTTGAAACTTTTGGAAAAGATACCTCCAGCTCCTTCAGTGAGTCTCTAAGTTTTTCTGGGCGTCTGTTTTTGAGAGTCCACGGATAATCTCGTGCTGGCAAATAAAACATGTACTACAGTTAGTTAAACATGACTTAAAAAGGAAACTCTTCTTAGTAGTGTGCCTAAGGAAGATTAAAATAAAACACCTCTTTAATTGAGAGGAAGTGGACTTCATTTCCATCATCAAATGACAGCATTTTGAAAGACTTTGTCATTGAAACAGAATTTTTACCACAAAACAATCTCCCTGATCATAATTTTATGATGACAACCAACAAGTCTCAGAGAATCCCTGGGAGAGTTTCCTAGGCCTGTGAACCTAGTATTTAAAGGTAAATGATCCACTCTATAATAAAAAATAACGTTCTCATATAAATAATTAAATGTTCAATCCAAAAAAATTCCAAAATTCACAAGTAGCCTTCTCAGACCTGAAAATTCCTAATGAGTAAATATAGTGAGAAAAGAAGTAAAATACAAAAAATGAAACACAGAAAAATAAACTTTAAATTAAATAATACAGTATTATCACATATTAAGACTAAAGAAAAAATTTGTGAAAATCCAAGTTTTAATAAGTTATACACTAATAGTGCTCCTTTTTCTATGTAAAATAATGCTCTTTAAAATCTACATCACAATTCAATACTGATAAACTCTGTTGTGCTTTAAATACATTTAATTAAAAATAAAATTATTTAGTAGAGTCTCAACATCAGCTTGTCAAACTAGTTTTGTTTAAAAAATTAACAAAACATTAAATTGATTATAATATCTTTCATCACAAATCTTTGAATTCACCTAAATAATAATTTAAATGAGTTCTATATATGTGTGTATGTGTTTGTTTTCTGTGTGTATACATATAATATATAGCATTAATATATAGACATTAAAATTCTACAGCATAATTGTTATACATCTTACTTCAGCAAATTAATTTTATTTTATAAACATAATTTATGACCTATAGATCATATGTATAAATTTTAAAATCAACATTACTACTACTAATACATCATTTAAAAATATGAAATGTTAGCTTGACCATATAAAACGAGAACAAGTAGGATTTTTTAGCTCTACCTATATTCTAAATAAAACATAAATTATATTTAAGCCATTAGAATCATATTACATTGTAGTAATATCACATTAACATATTTATATATTTTAGAACAGAAGACTAAAGAGAATAAAATGCTAATACTGATCATTACAAATCTTATTTTCTTAAAATGGGTAAAACAATGATTTAGTCATAGGACAAATAATAAAATGTTATCAGAATTTAAGCATGATATACTTATTGTAAATACATTAAATAATATACATATTCACTAAGAAAGTTTATGTTTACATAAGCATATAAAAACTAAGAGATTTCAACAGTCTAAATTAGAAGTGCCTAACAAATACGATTCTTATAAGTATATATACCTAAAAAATGAAAATTAATAATTATAAAAATTTTAGAAGAAATAAGATTTCTTACTTGTGCAGAAAGCTTAAAATATTTTTAAAACTGAATCTTTAAGGCTATTAAAATTTCAGTTTTATAATGATTCTGTAAAATATATAAAGTAAGCTTACATTCTGCCAGTTTCTGCTTTTCTTCTAAGTTACCATGCTCTGTTGCTGACATTGTGGTAGAGAGTTGGAAAGAAGGAAAAAAAGTAGAAATTATTTTTATTATAATATTTTATATACACATATATGATTATTATACACATCACTGAGATTAATAAATTATGCTAAACCTTTTAAAAGGCAATTGAAAAAAGGCCACAATTTGGATGTTTTAATTTCACAGAGTTATTTCCTAAATTTGCAGTGAAAAGGCTTATGTAGCCCAACAGGTGGGCCAATATCCTCCTGAGCTTGCGGTCTCATCAGATATGGAAGGGACCTGCAATTGAGCCCAGAACAGAAGCTGTTTCAGTCTGTCATCAGAACCATGAAGTCAGCCTATGAACCACCAAGCTAAGCACACAAGATGCCCACACAATCCCCACTTCAACAGAGACCAAAACAGGAAGTAACTCTAGCTAGAAAGACCTTTTGGCCCATCAAAAACTTATGGGATTAACAGGATTAATCAGATAAAGAAAATTGATCATTCACTCAGAAATGCCTATTTCAGATACCAGGTGAGGGTCCAGCACAACCCACGCATTAACAATGCCCTCTACTGGGATGCTGATAAATAAACGTGAACAGTCTGTCCAGCTATCAGTCTGATCAGCAGTAAAATGAAAATTTTCATATTCTTCTCCAGCATTATATCAATATTGTTTTATTTTATATAAAATAGATATCAACTTTAGCATTTTTCTAAAGAACCAAGTGACTTTTCTTAATTCTATAATTTATTAATGGTCAGTACCTTACAATTTAGAGTATTTAGTTTATAAAAATTAGCTGAGCAGGACAGTTAATACTTTACCTGGTTGATCATTCTTGTCATAATACTGGTATATCCCAATATCTGTATCTATAGAAAGGAAAAAATAACATTAGATTATGGTAAAAAGTTCTGGAGAATAAGAAACCAAACCAGATTATATGACAGGGTGGGAGTACAGGCAGGGAGGAGGACAAAAACAGTGTCTTTATGTACTAGAAATAAAATGGTCTAAAAATATCTAGACATGGATTCATGTATTATAGGGACACTGGAAGCCTTATCAATCTAATTAGAAAAGATTTACACAGAACTCTAATGGCATGAGGAAAGGAGTAGCAAAGAACTGAAATCAAGGGAAGACTACCTTTTCTTTCACACTTCCTCTGATATTTTTCCCAGGGTGCTACCAAAAGGGAATTGCCACTAAGCAATGCCAAATGAAATCAGTGGGTGGAAGAAAATGCCCTAACTGTTGAATTCTGAGCTGTGGCTTTCTTTTCTCTTGTTTAGCTCAAGTCTGGTAGGGTGTTTGGTGGGGAATCTGTAGGAAAGAAAGAGAGGATTAGAGTAAGGTATGGATAAATTATCTGAAGCTGTTTAGACTAAGAAAACCTTCCAAACCCATTCAAAGTCGGATGCTCTGACGGGACTAAAAAAGCAGCAAAGCTAGGATTCCTAGATGTTGAGAGTGATTTAATCAAGAGATCTGTTCTTACGATTTAATTACAGGATAACAAAATAACCGTGTCCATTTTCTTCCTATCTGCGGATAGTGAAATATTTTTCTTTGAAGTAACATTTGTTTCCTTCCATGTAAAGTTAACTCCAGTTACTAACAAAAGGATATAAGTGGAAGCAGTACAGGCTGCCCCCTAGTGACTGACTGCTCCAAACTTTCTCAAATTGAAAGATGAAACTTCAAAATGTATTACACCTAAAATTAACTTTTTAAATACAGTTTTCAAAAGAGTCAATCATGTATATTTACTGAAGCTCTATTTTATTTATTATGTTATTAACTGAAAATATAAAGAATGCATTTTATTTCTAATAGACTAAAAATACCTAATAAGTAGTGATTGGGAAAGGTCAGGAGTAGGGATCCTAAGATACTGCTAATATTTCATTTCTTCACCTGGGTGATATAATTTTATCAGTGTGCTCACTTCTGACAGTTCAAAAACATGTCCTTATAATTTTTACACTTTTCAATACATGTTATACTTTTATAATACTCCATCATTCCATGCATCCAAATATTTACAACTCTACTTTAGTACTTTGAAGAACATAAGGGGTCCAGAATTCTGTGCACAAGTGGGGTGCCAAAATCTGTGCAGAATAAGGAGGGTATCCACATACAGAGACCTACCCAGCATGGGGTGTCAGAGCCTAAGCTGGATGGGAAAGGTGTACATGCAGAGAGCTGGCCTGACATGGTGTGTTAGAACCCTAGCAGGGTGAGAAGGATATTCACATGGGACAGTGGCCTAGTGTGGGGTGTTACAGGGTGAACAAAGTGAAAAGAACATCCATAAATGGGGGCAGCCCAACATGGCGTGACAGAATCCACGTGGGATGAGGGCATCCATTCAGCGGAGGGAATGGCCACAGAGACAGGAGAATGATTAAATTAAGTCAACAAAGATGGGAGCCCCAGCTCTCCCACTGTCTGCAAAGAGAGTACAAATACAGAAAGGAAGGAAACACAGTATTGGAGGTACTGATGTGAATTCATGGGTTTTTTTTCATCTTCACCAGAGGATATGTTTATTGATTTTAGGGAGAAAGGGAGGGGAAGAGAGAGAGTATGGGAGAGGGGCAGGCGGGGAGATAGGGAGAGGGAGGGAAGAGGAGGGGAAAAAGAGAGAGAGAGATTGAGAGAGAGAAACATTGATTGGTTGCCTCCCACATGCACCCTGACCAGGGATCAAATCAGCAACCTGGGTATATACCCTGAACAGGAATCAAACTCACAATCTTTTAATAATGTATGGGATGACACCCCAACCAACAGAGACATCCAGCCAGAGCTGGACTCATGGTTTCCAATATAAAGAGTTACATACAAAAATAACTGTGGATATAAATATGAGTGTATACATACATACATATATTCTCTAAGCTCTGCCTACTAAGAGCACCTGGGAGCAAAGAGCACACGTAAAGCACACCTTGGCACTATTAGAACACACTATTACTCCTCCCCCCACAAAAAAAAGTGAAGTGTAAAGAATATGAATATAATTAATTGCATGTCTTAGCTGAATGTTTGAAATACTATCTTAATATCAAATACAAAAGCCTTTACCATTATGTAGCCCACAAATACTTACAAATATAAACCAGTTATTATAAACAATTCAGAAAAATTTAACATGGATATATCTCGAGAGGAAACAAACATTAGGCCAATAAGATTAATTTTCACAACAGAAAATCTAACTCAAGCTGAAAATAAGTTAATCAGAGTAACTAAAAAGAATTATTTTCCATTTGCCAATTTTTCATTAAGTAAAAAGAAAATAATGCAACTCCAGCTAGAGAATCTAGGCTGTAACTTTTGTTAGTATTTATTTATAATGTTGTAACTCGTATTTAAAAAATATTGAAATTAATCCAGAGCTCAGTTACCCGCAATGTGTAAGGTATTCTTCAAAGACCACAGGTGCAGTTCAGTCAAGCAAAAAGACATCTGATGGAAGAAGGAATCTCTGTCCTGTTTAAAATAATTAAAAAGATGTGCCAATTAATTATCTCCTATTGCCAATAAAACCAAGATCCCTCAGAAACAATAGAAACATTTGCCACTACTGATATCTGAGATATGGTTCATTAGAATAAACATTTTAATATATCCTTGATTAGCCATCCAGGAATAAACTATAGAAAAAGGAAAAATACACTTCCTAGACTTACTATTGTCATCATATTGAGAAATGTGGTAAGAAGAATGTATATTTGAGTTTTCAATGACATCTGTTTTTTAAGAGTTGCAGTGTACTTAGAATTATATAGTATTTAAGCATTTTTTAAAAACATTTTTAAGGAAAAGAAAGATCTGTTAACTAGTTATTAGGTACAAACACATTTTGTGGTCTATTTTTAATGTACAAAAGCAAATATTTACAACCTCACAAATAGGATAATTAAAATAAAATTTTCAAGATAGTGGCACATAGTTACTATTATAAGAGACATATTTATTTAAAAGTAAACTGTGAAACCATATTAGTGTTCAGGTTACTTTGTTATTCTACTCCAACTGCATTAAAAATGGAAAAATAAAATAAATAATAACAAAATGTATAGCCTGTATTTCCTTCCAGTTTTACTAACAGGGACTAGTGATGGATATTACTGATACTCTTTTATAAATCAAGTAGAACCTAATCAATTTGGTCTGATTTGAAGATGACCAATCTGAGTCAGAAAAAAGCAAATACTTTACAAAATTTTTTAAAAATTATACAACATTCAAATATCAGCTTGGAAATACATATAGTACCATAGTCTACGTATACTTTACTACATACTAGAAACACATAGAGTAAACTACCAACACTTTCTTTTTTAGAGATCATAAAAGAATTGTTCTTTCCAATAAACTCTGAATAACAAAAGAAGCTTAAAAATATTTTAAGACATCTCTTAGATGAAGAAATAAGCCCTCAGCTTCTTCAACATTAGGAGTGACTAAAAATATTTCCCACACTATTCATACGGGTGATAATCCAAAATAATTTTTGACATAGTACAAAATGTGTACATCTTGGGTGTTTCTTCACATTTACATTTGACCTCAATGCACTTATAATTATCAAGAAACATGAATGTTCAATTAATAAGACATACTGTGCTAATTATTAAAATAGCAGAGTGAGCATAAAATGTAGCAGCATAAAACAAGAGCCCAAGTCAGCCTTGAACAGTGGGCCTCTAAGAAAGCTACAAAGAAGTTGTGAAATGTTAGAACCTTAAAGAAGTACAGGATTCTACCAATCAAATGATGATGATGATAACAACAGATAATACTAAGTACCTACACCTCATGACAAGTAATGTTCTATATATTTGATATGTATTAACTCATTTAATTGTCATAGCTACTCTTGGAATTAGTGCCATCATTACTTCTATAATGAGGAAACAAAACACAGATAGGTCACATTGCCAGTAGGTAGTAGAAGCAGGTTTTAAATCTAAGCAGACTGGCTCCAAAGTCTGAGCACACAGATACTCAACTGTATTTGGCTATACAGGGGCATGGGAGGAAAAGAATGCAGTCATCTGAGTAAAAGAAAGACATGTCCCAGGGATGGTGGTAGATCAAGATGCATGATAAAAAGTGATAGACAAATTAACTTCAAAAGGGTAGAAAGAAAGAGGCTATAATAATGTAAATTTTGAGTTGATCTGAATTTACTCTTTTCCTTATACTAAACTACCTTAGAAGTTAGAGATAAAGCAAAGGATTTTCTAATCCCCAGATCTGTCCTACTCTAACCAGAAGTTGGCTGCCTCTGTACATAGGTAGGAGTTAAGAGAGCTAGTGGACTGTATTACTATGAAAGGGAATGCAGTTCCATATCAGCAGGAAACAGGAGAAAAGAGATATTAAACAAATTAGAAGTTCTTCAATTTAACTGAGTATTACCTTCAGAGTTGTCACCTATGATTCTGATGAGCCTGTTACTGAAAATATTTCCAAAGCTGTGTTCTTAGGAAATGCTTTCATTAGTTTTAAAGAGGCTCTTTTCAGAATTATTATGTTATAGTTATACTTAAACTAAAATACTTCCTATACTTCCTAAAAATATGCAGCTCCAGTGTAAGCTGCATATTTTCATTGAGATCTGTGAGGTCTGGAGTGTTTATTTAAATAATCAGTTCATTAAGTAAATATTTATTTTGCATTTATTAAACATGGTATATAGATTCTAGACTCTAAGTGGCTGATTTCTTATTCCATTCAATAACTTCTCAGCTTACTAGCTAACTTGGACAAATTACTTACCATCTCTATTTCTAAGTTCAACCAGCTATAAAATGGGTATAATGAAATAGCTACTTCAGGACTGTGTATTAAGGGTACTATTATTCAGTTTACCTTATTGTTGCCATTGTCAGTGCTGCTGCTACTATTACTCAATACGTCTCGCACTGTGCACATTTATATGGAAAAAAGAAAAAAGTATTAAATATGATCTTTCACTTTATATAATTATTTCATAAGGTGAAATGAATGAATAATTACTAAGTACAATAGGAGTTTTATGAAGGAAAAACACCTGTAGGTGGAGAAGTTTCCACATAAGAGGAAGTATTTGAATTGGGACATGTAAATGGGTTGATATTTCAATGGGATAGGGAAGAAAGGAAGTGATGAAATAGGTGCATACTTCCCCGATATTAAGCATCAAAAGTCACAACTTCTAGACTATACTAAAAAAATAAAAACTGACCTTACTCAATGTAATGCTTATTCAAATACCAATAATTAGAATTTATGGCAATTTTGGCAAAGACAAGGTTGAAGTTTAGCTGTTAGTAGCTAAATAGAGATTTTACCATGCAAATTAAATACAGATAAAATTTTATAAGTGATACCAAAACGACACCTTTACTTATCAGAAGAAGACTGCACTTGAAATTTTACTTTTCAGTTTAATTCAATAATAAAGAACTGGTCAAAAAAAGCCGTGGGACTGGTCTGGAGTGCAGGAAAGGGCTCAGAGAGCAGGGGTCTGCAATGACAGTTGGAGCCTGAGTCGCTGACCAGGAAAATCTACCAGCAGCAGCAGAGCGGGTGCAGAAGCAGGCGCAGGAGCAGGCTCAAGGACTTCTGAACTGGAGGTCTATTTAAGATTTTTGTGATCGTGGATGGAGTGCTGGGAAGATGGCAACAGAGTAGGACAGAGCGGATTCTATTTCCCGTACTCGTGGGTGAAAATCCTGGCAGATCTATAGAGAAGCAGCGCACTAATCCATCAGTTATCCAGCATTTGTGAAATTAAAAGAACAGAGATTGTGACGGACGCTGAAACACCAGAAAGCGGCAGGTCAGTGGGGTATTGAGGACCGGAGTAGACAAAGCGGTGGCGGGGGCCAGCACCCCCAGCCAGGTGGCCCGGGTGCTGCCTCTATGGCCGGGGACCAGAGCCATCGGTCTGAGACCAACACCAGAGGTGTCTGCCACAGGAGCCTGAGAACCCAGCCACCCCAGTGGTCACCAGCACGGGCCAGCAGCTCCCCCACTCCCTGTCTAAGCAAAACACTGGGCAGAGACCTGTCTGCTTGCCGGCTTGCATTATCAGGGAGGGTTACAAAGACATAGGGCCCGGTTCAACTGCAGACTCTGTGGTTGCAAGCCTGGGAGAACTGAGAGATGCATTGGCCTCACTGGTCTCGCTGGGGACTGGACTGGACTGAGAGGCAGGCTATCGGGAGAGTTTTGTTTGTTTGTTTGTTTTTTGAAAGTGGACTGGCAGGTGTTCTCCTGCCAGGACAGCTTGGCTTGCTTCCCACCCGGCCTTGCAGTGAGCCAGGGAAAAGCGGAGGCATTTGGGGACTCGCCACAGGACTGGGAAGCACCCTGCCCGTTTGGCGGATTCCAGACAGCTTGGCAGGTGCACACAGGCGCAGAAGCCTCTGAGTTCCCCACACAGAACTGGGAAGCACCTTGCCGGTTTCAACTGGCTGGTGTGCACAGGCACAGAAGCGGTTAAGTCCCGCCACAAGACTGGGAAGGACCCTACTAGAACCCGTGGGACCCAAGAAGCCTGGTGAGTGTGCGGGCGCCCACACCCCAATCTGGTAGCCTGGCTGGTGCACACACTTGTGCCAGCATCCCAGCCCACAGAGAGATCCTGCTGCAACCAGAAAAACCAGTCTGGACAGTTTGAAACCAACAAGGGAAGGGTTTCTCTATTATTGTTGTTATTGTTTTTTTGTTGTTGTTTGTTAGTTTTGTTTTTTTTCCCCTTTTTTTAGTAACTTTTTTGTGCATTTGTTTAGTAATCTTATATATTTTTTAATTTTATCACTGCTTTATCTTTCTACACTTTGTTCCTCTCCTTTCTTTTTCCCTGTTTTAGTCCTTCATCCTTTCCTCTTAAACTCATCACTTTCGCCTCCCTTCTCCTGCCTTTTTGTTTGATTGTTTGTTAGTTGCTTTGTTTCCTTTTACCCACAAGAGACACAAACAACTAGGAACTGTGAAAGGACCAAAATGGGACCCAAAGAGGGGGCATCTCAACAATAGAGACAGAGAGATAAATTTCACCTTCCTGTAGCAGAGAAGCCATGAGGTGTTGCATATTTTCTTCATTATTCTCACTTCTTTTATATTTTAATAATGTCTCTGTACTCCTCTTTCTGTGTAGGCTTCTCAGTCTTGAGTAGTAATATTGTATTATTAGACAGGCTCTCCCTGTCCTTTCCTCCACAGTGCTTTGCTAATCCTCCAAACTCCACGCCACTTGCTTTCCTTTAGGACACTACCTAAAGCTTTATACCCCCTACTCAGACAGATCACATAGAGTTTGTTATATGAGTGCTACTCTAATATTAGTGTAAATGATAGCTGATCTATACAACAGTAAATACTTCACAACACATCTCCCGGATCTTAGCCCATTGTACAGGTCCCTGAATTCTATCACTGTAGTGATTAACTCTATTCGCTCACACACTACACCTATTTACTGTTCCTTACACTTACCTTACCTCAGAATCTGACCATCTGAAACCTCACTGCTTTCTAGTTCCAACTAACATGCCTTCCCTCCCCAACAAGAGGCTTATCTTTTGTCCATCCACTCATAAAAGTGGCAAACTGGGCTGAAGAATATAGTAACACAATATATAGCCTAAAGATCACCTATCTCCTCTCTACCAGCTGTGACTGTAAATATCATGAAAAACTCTTCTGCTGTCATAAACCATTTTGCCTCCTCCAACAACTGATTACACGTTCTCCATAAAAGGAGTAGGTGAAAACGGAGAACATCCAGATACCTGAAGGAGTCTGCACCACTGAACTTCACAGGTATACCAGAGGTTCATGACATAAACCCAGGAAGTCAGAACAGATCAATTTTAGAAGCTGAGGCTAACAAGAAGAGTCTCACAAACAATGGGAAGACAAAGAAACAATCCCCAAATGAAAGAAAAAGCAGAGGCTTCAGAAAGAATGTTAGATGAAATAGAGGCTAATTAATTACCAGATAGTGAATTCAAAGCACTGGTTATCATGAAGTTCAAAGAGCTTACAATGAGCTACCAGAAACTACAGGGGAGCCACAACCATCTCACCGCAAACTATATCAACATGAAAAAGGAAATAGAAACTATCAGCAAGAGACAAGAGGAAATGAAGAATACAATTCCCGAATTGAAGAACACAGTAGAAAGTTTCAAAAGTAGAATAGATGAGGCAGATGATCGCATTATCGAGCTGGAGGGCAAAGTAGAAAGCATCTCACAGAAAGAGCAAGAAAAAGAAAAGAGGCTCAGAAAGAATGCAGAGGGATTAAAAGAAATGCAAGACGATATGAAACATAATAATATCCGAATAATAGGGATACCAGAAGGAGAAGAAGAAGAACAAGGGTTAGAAAACATATTTGAAAGAGTAATGAGAGAAAATTTCCCTAATTTGATGAGAGAAAAAGTCACACAAATCCAGGAATCACACAGAGTCCAAATCAAGAGGAACCCAAGGAGGCCCACTTCAAGACACATCATCATCAAAATGGCAAAATTCCAAGACAAAGAGAGAATCTTAAAGGTAGCAAGGGAGAAAAAAGAAGTAACATACACGGGAGCCCCAATAAGGTTAGCTACTGACTTCTCAATGGAAACACTCCAAGCAAGAAGAGAATGGCAAGAACTATTCCAAGAAATGAGACCCAGAGGCCTACAACCATGGCTACTTTACCCAGCAAGGCTCTCAATCAAGATAGAAGGCCAAATAAAGAGCTTCCAAGACAAAAGACGTCTAAAAGATTATGCCTCCACCAAACCAGTCCTACAAGAAATACTAAAAGGACTGCTTTAAGGAAAGGAAGGAAAAGTGAGAGACAGAGAGAAACACAGGTACAAAAATGGCAATGAATAAGTACCTATCAATAATAACCTTAAATGTAAATGGATTAAATGCTCCAATGAAAAAACACAGAATAGGTGAATGGATAAGAAAGCATGACCCTCACATATGCTGCCAACAAAAGACCCACCGCAGGAAAAAAGACCATCACAGACTAAAAGTCAAAGGCTGGAAACAAATTTTTCAAGCAAATGGACAAGAAAAAAAAGCTGGGGTAGCGATTCTCATATCAGACAAAATAGACTTCAAAAAAAGGGCCATAAGGAGAGACCCAGAAGGTCACTTTATAATACTCAAGGGAAGAATCCACCAAGAACACATTAACATCGTAAATATATATGCACCAAACATAGGGGCACCCAAATATATCAAGAAAATCTTAGAGGACTTCAAGAAAGATATTGACAGCAACACAATTACAGTAGGAGATTTTAACACCCCACTGTCAAAAATGGACAGATCTTCCAAACAAAATATCAACAAAGACATTGCGGCATTAAACAACACCCTAGAGGAAATGGCCTTAACTGATATATATAGAGCCCTTCAACCCAAAGAAGCTAAATACACATTCCTTTCAAATGCACATGGAACATTTTCAAAAATAGACCACATGATAGGACACAAAAGGAGCCTCAAAAAATTCAAGAATATTGAAATCATACAAAGCATTTTCTCTGACCACAAAGGACTGAAATTGGAAACCAACCCCAAAGTAAAAAACCCAAAGCACCCAAAATCATGGAGACTGAATGGTATGCTATTAAACAATGAATGGGTCAAGAATGAAATTAGGGAAGAAATAGAAAAGTTCCTGGAAACAAATGAAAATGAACTCACAACAACCCAAAACTTATGGGTCACAGCGAAGGCAGTCCTGAGAGAGAAGTTTATAGCAATACAAGCCTACCTAAAGAACATGAAAACATTAAAAAAAAAAACAACCTAACCCTACACCTGCAAGAACTTGAGGAACAACAACAAAGACAGCCCAGAGCAAGCAGAAGGAAGGAAATAACCAAGAAAAGAGCAAAACTAAATGACACAGAGACTAAAAGCACAATCCTAAGGATCAATGAATCCAGGAGTTGGTTCTTTGAAAAGATAAACAAAGTAGACAAGCCTTTAAGTAGGCTCATCAAGAAAAGAAGAGAGAGGACACAAATAAACACAATCAGAAATGAAAGAGGAGAGATTACAACTGACACCACAGAAATAGAAGGGATTGTAAGCAATTACTATGAAGAACTGTACGCCAAGAAATTTGAAAACCTAGGGGAAGTGGACACATTTCTAGAAAAATACAATCTTCCAAAACTTAATAAAAAAGAAACAGAAAATCTGAACACACCACTAACAGAAAAAGAAATTGAAGCAGTAATCAAAAAACTCCCATCACACAAAAGCCCCAGACCAGATGGGTTCACAGGAGAATTCTACAAAGCATTTAAGGAAGAGCTAACTCCCATTCTTCACAGACTATTCCAAAAAATCCAAAAGGATGGAAAACTCCCAAACTCCTTTTATGAAGCCAGCATCATCCTAATTCCAAAACCAGATAGAGATACAACAAAGAAAGAAAACTTCAGGCCAATATCGCTGATGACCATAGATGCTAAAATCCTCAACAAAATATTGGCAAATAGCATCCAACAATATATCCAAAATATTATACACCATGACCAGGTGGGATTCATCCCAGGGATGCAAGGATGGTTCAACATTCGCAAATCAGTAGATGTAATTCATCACATAAACAAAAACAAAGACAAAAACCACATGATCATATCAATAGACCTGGAAAAAGCTTTTGATAAGGTACAGCACCCATTTATGATAAAAACACTCAGCAAAGTGGGAATACAGGGAGCATTCTTCAATATAATAAAGGCCATTTATGAGAGAACTACAGCCAACATCATACTAAATGGGCAAAAACTAAAAGCTTTTCCACTAAGATCAGGAACAAGACAAGGATGTCCACTTTCACCACTTCTATTCAATATAGTATTAGAAGTTTTGGCCACAGCGATCAGGCAGGAAAAGGAAATAAAAGGCATCCAAATAGGAAAGGAGGAAACAAAACTGTCACTGTTTGCAGATGACATGATAGTGTACATGGAAAATCCTATAGACTCTACCTAAAAACTGCTCAAACTAATTAATGAATTTGGCAAAACAGCAGGATACAAAGTCAATATCCAGAAATCAAAGGCATTTTTGCATACTAACAATGAATCAGCAGAAGCAGAAATCAAGGAAAAAATCCCATTCGATATAGCAAAAAGAAAAATAAAATATCTGGGAATAAACCTATCCAAGGAGGTAAAAGACCTGTATGCAGAAAACTACACAGCACTGAAGAAAGAAATCAGGGAAGACACAAACAAATGGAAACAAATACCTTATTCATGGATTAGAAGAATTAATACCATCAGAATGTCCATACTACCCAAAGCAATATACAGATTCAATGCAATACCTATTAAAGTAAAAATGGCATGTTTCACAGACATAGAACGAACACTTCAAAAATTTATATGGAATCATAAACGAGCCCGAATAGCAGCTGCTCTTTTGAGAAAGAAGAACAAAGTAGGAGGAATCACAATACCTGATATCAAACTGTATTACAAAGCCACTGTAATCAAAACAGCCTGGTGCTGGCATAAAAACAGGCACATAGACCAATGGGACAGAACAGAGAGCCCAGAAATCAAACCAACTCTCTGCAGTCAATTAATATTTGACAAAGGGGGCAATAACATAAAATGGAGTAAAGATAGCCTCTTCAGCAAATGGTGTTGGGAGAATTGGACAGCTACGTGCAAAAAAATGAAACTTGAGCACCAACTTACACCATACACCAAAATAAATTCAAGGTGGAAAAAAGACTTAAATATAAGCCGTGACACCATTAAAGTCCTAGAGGAGAACATTGGCAAGAAAATCTCAGATATTCCACGCAGCAACATTTTTACCGATATGTCCCCTAGAGCAAGGAATATAAAGGAAAGAATAAACAAATGGGATCTCATCAAAATAAAAAGCTTCTGCATGGCTAAAAACAGTATTAAATTAAAAAGACAACCAACTGTATGGGAAAACATATTTGCCAATGATACATCAGACAAAGGTTTAATCTCCAAAATATACAAAGAACTTACACGACTCCACTCTAGGAAGACACCCAACCCAATTAAAAAATGGGAAAAGGACTTGAACAGACAATTCTCCAAGGAGGACATACAGAATATCCAGAGACACATGAAGAGATGCTCAATATCTTTAGCTATCAGAGAGATGCAAATTAAAACCACAATGAGATACCACTTTACACCAGTCAGGATGGCTATCATAAACAAAGCAACAAACAACAAATGTTGGAGAGGTTGTGGGGAAAAGGGGACCTTAGTTCACTGTTGGTGGGATTGCAGACTGGTACAACCATTATGAAAAACAGTATGAAATTTTCTCAGAAAAATAAATCGACCTGCCTTTTGACCCAGCAATTCTACTGCTAGGATTATATCCTAAGAATCCTAAAACATCAATTTCAAAGAACCCATGCACCACAATGTTCACAGCAGCACAATTTACAATAGCCAAGAGTTGGAAGCAACCTAGGTGCCCACCAGTAAATGAATGGATCAAAAAATTGTGGTACATATACACAATGGAATTCTATGCAGCAGAGAGAAAGAAGGAGCTACTGCCCTTTGCAACAACATGGATGGAACTGGAAAGCATTATGCTGAGTGAAATAGGCCAGGTGTTGAAAGACAAATACCATATGATCTCACCTTTAACAGGAAGCTAAACAAAAAACAAGCAAGCAAAATAAAAACAAAGACACTGAAATAGAGAACAAGGGGACAGTGACCAGAGGGGAAAGGGAAGTGAATTTAAGGGGGAAAAGGGGAGGCATTTGGAGGAACAAATATGAAGGACACAGGGACGAGAACTAAAGAGGGTAGAAATGGGAGGGAGGTGGGGAGCACGGGGTGCGGGAGGGGGGGCTGGGATGGGAGAAATAGATAAAAAACTGTACTTGAAAAATAACTAAATAAAATTATTAAAAAAAAAGAATTGGTCAAAACTTCCCCCTGATAACAGAAATGAAAAGTGGAGTATGATTCTCTTTGTAAACCACATTGGTGATTTACACCACCTCTATTTCAAAGAGGCAGGAATGCTTTTAGTTAGAATACCAATAGGTTTACTATTTGTATCTTTACTACGTTTTAAAGTCCTAAACCACTCAGAAATCACACAGTTTGAGGGAAAATAAGCAAAATGGGGTCTATGGAGAGCTTCGAATGTCAAGTGCAAAGCCCCTGACCCTTTGTATCTGGACATAAGGGGAAATTCTGAGAAGAGTACAGTGTAGAGTCTATAATCTGGGCCTCTATTCCAACTTAGAATCTAAAAATTCATGTCTGGTTCCAATGTAGGTGGGAAGACTGAGAAAAATGTACAGGCTAGTTCTCAAAATGTCTGATATACAAGCAACACTGTACTACTTCCCACTAAAAAGTAAAGGAGAAATCAGGGAGAAAGACATTCTACCCTACCAAGAACCCCTTTATGGACCCAGAGGGAACATTCTGTTAGTGGACTTCAGATTAGTGGACTCATTGAGGGTGGTGTTATCCAGATAAAATGGGATTCACACTCAGCAAAAACAGACATGGTAGCCAAGGAGTAATCCATACCCCTGAAGAAATGGCAACAATACCCAGTTGATGAAGCAAGCCTGCAACACACAAAATTTTGTTTGCAACCACTTACCCTGGGCAAGAGCAAAGAGAGGGAAGAGTGGACTAGAGACATCTGAGGAGTCTGGGGTTGGTGGCTCTGGGGGAGAGAACTGAAGGAACAGCCACCAGAATCCTGTGCTGAATCATTCCCAATACTGCACAGCACTCCTCTCTGAATGACATCATCTGAAGAGAAGCCACAGCCCTGCCCTCAGGAATTACTCTGCCCCACTCTGTGATTACAGCTTGAGGCTGTATCACTGATTACTTTAACAACTAAGGCAGAATTCTGGGAGCTCTATGAGACTTCAGTTGACCCTCCCCAGGGCCTGGTGTTGATAAAAGCCACATGTGGTATGCAGCCTGGCTCTTTCTGCACAAAAACAGGCCCAGCAGAGGGAGCCACATACTGTGGATTGCCAATAGCTCCAAACAGGTTTACCAGGGCCAATCACAAGCAGTGTCTGATAAAGGCCTGCACCAGAGTCTCTGCAGATCTACTTAATACATAGAAACAAACACAAAGCAGCAGCCAAAATGGGAACACAAAGTGACACCAAATGAAAGAACAAGAGAATTCTCCAGAATAGCCCAATGAAATGGAGAAAAACAATTCATCAGATAGAGAGTTTAGAGTAATGATTATAAGAACACTCAATAGAATGAAAGAAGATATAGAAACCATAAAAAAAAGGACCAGTCAGAAATAAGGAATGCAATATATGAAATAAATAATGCCCCAAAAGGAATAAACAGTAGGTTAGATGAAGCAGAGCACTGAATCAGTATTTGAAAGACAAAGTAGAAAAAAACACCCAAGTAGAGCATTAAAAAAAAGTATTAAAAAAGAAATGAGGAGAGTTTAAGAAACATTTTGGAAACATGAAGCATAACAACATCCGTATCATGGGAATACCAGAAGGAGGAGACAGTGAGCAAGGGATCAAGAACCTATTCGGAGAAATAATGAGCAAAAACTTTCCTAATCTGGCAAAAGAAAAAGACAAAGAAGTCTAGGAAGCTCATAGTCCCAAAAAGTTGGATCCAAAAAGGCCTACACCAAGACACATCACAATTAAAATGACAAGGCTTAAAGACAAGGAGAGAATCCTAAAGTCACAAGAGAAAGGCAAGTAGTTATATACAAAGGAGCACCAGTTAAACTGTCATCTGATTTTTCAACAGAAATATTTCAGGCCAGAAGGGAGTGGCATGAAATATTCAAAGTGATGAAAAGGGACAACAGCCAAGGCTACATTACCCAGCATGGTTATATTTTAAAACTGAAGGAGAAATAAGGAGCTTTCCAGACGAGAAAAAGCTAAAGGGGTTTGTTAACGCCAAATGAGAACCACAACAAATGTTAAAAGGCTTACTTTAAGAAGAAGGAGGAGAAAGAAAATAAAAAGAAAACAGTCTAACAATAAAAGGGCACTAAATACATATCTATTAATAATCAACTTAAATGTAAATGGCTTAAATACGCCAACCAAAAGACACAGGGAAGCTGAATGGATAAGAATACAAGACCAACCCAAGCTGCTGGATTCCCCAAATCCACGCACATATCTTTGCATATAAATGTTTCTTTCCCTGTTTTTCTGCCTCCCTTTGCCCCTCTCTGAAAATAAATAAAATCAAAAATATTAAATACTATATATATATATATATATATATATATATATATATATATGTTGTCCCCAAAAGACCCATCTCAGATCAAAGGATACACACAGATTTTTAAAAGTCAAGAGATGGAAAAACATATTTCATGTAAATGGAAAGAAACAAAACTCTGGGGTAACAGTACTTATAACTGACAAAATAGACTTTAACACCAAGACTGTGGTAAGAGACAAAGAAGGATACTTCATAATGATAAAGGGAACAATCCAACAAGAAGCTATGACCCTAGTAAACATTTACACATCCAACTTAGGAAAATCTAAATATGTGAAGCAAATCTTGATGAATATAGAGGGAGAGATGGACAGATACACAGTTACAGTGGGAGGTTTTAACACCCCATTGACTTCGATAGATAGATTTTCCCAAAAGAAAATCAACAAGGACACACTGGACTTAAACCACAGGTAGCAAACACAAGGCCTGCAGGCTAAATCTGGCCTCAACTTTGTTTTATCCAGTCCATCACCTTGTTTCTACCAGGCAGCAGCACTGAGCTCCTTGCCCCTAGTTAAGGAGTAGTTACACTTATAAAGTCCTAAAATTATATTCGTCCCTTTCAAGGCAACCGCGAGGCTGACGTGAACCCCCAGTGAAAATGAGTTTTGACAGCCCTGCACAAACACTAAATCAAATAGATTTAATTGATATCTTCAGAGCATTTCACACCAAAGCAGCAGAATACACATACTTTTCATGTGTATATGGAACGTTTTCTAGGCTAGACCACATGTTAGGACACAAAACTAGTCTCAATAAATTTAAGAAGATTGAAATCATATCAAGTGTCTTCTCTGACCACAATGCTATGAAACTAGAAATCAATCACAAGAACATTGAAAAACACAAAAAAGAAATGGAAGCTAAATAACATGTTATTAAATAATGAATAGGTTAACAACAAGATCAAGGAAGAAATCAAAAGATACCTTGAAACAAATAAAAATGAGGACACAACGATCCAAAATCTGTGGGAGACAGGGAAAGCAATCTTAAGAAGGAAATTCATAGCATTGTAGGCCCATCTCAAAATACAAGAAAAAGCTCAAATAAACAATCTAACTTCACACTTAAAGGAACTTGAAAAAGAACAACAAAGCCCAAAGTAAGTAGAAGAAAAGAAATAATAAAGATTAGAGCAGAAATAAATGACAGAGTCTTAAAGAAGTTGCAAAAAATCATTGATTCCGAGACCTGGTTCTTAGAAAAGATAAATAAGATTAACAAACCTTTAATCAGACTCACAGAGAAAAAAAGAGAAAGGACCCAAATAAATATAAGAAATGAAAGAGTAGAAGTAACAACGGACATCAAAGAAATACAAAAGATTGTAAGAATATATTATGAACTATATGCCAAACAACTGGACAAACTGGACAAAATGAATAAATTCCTGGAAACATACAATGCTCCAAAACTAAACCAGGAAGAATCAGAGAATCTGAATAAACATTACTCCTAGTGAAATTGAAGCAGTAATCAAAACCCCCCCAACAAACAAAAGCCCTGGACTGGATGGCTTCACATGTGAATTTTACCAAACAGTCTGAGAAGAACTAACACCTCTCTTTCTCAAACTATTTCATAAAATTCAAGAGGGAAGGCTCCCATACTCATTTTACATGGTCAGCATTATCCTAATTCCAAAACCAGAGAAGGATACTACAAAGAAAAAAAATTATAGGCCAAAATCCCCAATGAACATAGACGCCAATATCCTCAACAAAATATTCACAAAAAGAATATAGCATGCATTAAAAAGATCATACACCATGATCAAGTGGGATTTATTCCAAGAATGCAAGGTTGGAAAAACATATGCAAATCAATAAATGTGATTCACCACATAAACAAAATAAAGGATAAAAACCACGTGATCATATCAATAGATGTAGAAAAAGCTTTTGATAAAATCCACCACACGTTTATGATAAAAACTCTCAGCAAAGTGAGATTAGAGGGAACATACTTAAAAATAATAAAAGCCATAAATGACAAACCCAGTGCCATTATCACACTCAACAGGCAAAAAGTGATAGTGTTCCCCTTAATATCAGGAACAAGACAGGGATGTCCTCTTTCACCTACCTCTCTTATTCAACACAGTACTAGAATCCTAGCCACAGCAATCAGACAAGAAGGAGAAATAAAAGGCATCCAAATTGGAAAGGAAGAAGTAAAACTGTCTTTATTTGTAGATGACATGATACTGTACATAGAAAACCCTAAAGATTCCACCAAGAAACTACTAGAACTGATAAATGAATTCAGCAAAGTAGCAGAATGCAAAATTAATATCCAGAAATCAGCTGCATTTTTATATGTCAATAACAAACTAACAGAAAGCAATATTAAGAAAATAATCCCATTCATGATTGCTTAAAAAAGGCTAAAATACCTAGGAATAAACCTAACCAAGGATGTAAAAGACCTGTACTTGGAAAATTATAAGACACTGAAGAAAGAACTATGAGAAGATATAAATAAGTGAAAGCATATACCATGTTCATGGATAGGAAGAATTAACATCATTAAAATGTTGATATTACTCAAAGCAACCTATAGAATCAATTAAATTCTTATCATGATTCCAATGACATATTTCACAGAACTAGAATATTTTTAAAATTTATATAGAACCACAAAAAACCCTGTATAGCAAAAGTGATCCTGAGAAAGAACAACAAAATTGGAGTAATCACATTATACTATATTATAAAACCACAGTAATCAAAACAGCATGCTACTGTTTTAAAAACAGACATGTAGATCAATGGAACAGAATAGAAAGCCGAGAAATAAACCTGCACCTTTATAGTCAATTAATATTCAACAGAGGAAGCAAGCACATACAATGAGCTAAAGATAATCTATTCACTAAATGGTGTTGAGGAAATTGGTACACGAAGAAAAATGAAACCAGACCACCTTCTGACATCACACACAAGAATAAATTCAAAACGAATCAAAGACTTAAATGTTAGACGCAAAACTATAAAAATCCTAGAAGAAAACATAGGCAGCACTATCTGGACATTGCTCGAAGCAATCTTTTATCAGATGTATCTTCCCAGGCAAGGGAAACAGAAGAAAAATAAACAAATGGGCCTACCTCAAACTAAAAAGTTCTTGCACAGCAAAAAAAATCAACAAAATAAAAAGATAACCCACAGAATGGGAGAAAGGGGTTAATACCAAATTTTATAAAGAACTTAAAAACTCAACACCAAAAACAAAATAAAGAACCTAGTTAAAAATTGGCAAAGGACCTGAATAGATACTTCTCCAAAAAGGACACACAGATGGGCAATAGACATAGGAAAAGATACCCAACATCACTAATCATCAGAGAGATACAAATTAAAACCACAATGAGGTATCATCTCACACCTATCAGAATGGCTATCATTAATAAACCAACAAACAACAAGTGCTGGTGAGGATGTGGAGAAAGGGGAACCCTTTTGCACTGTTGGTGGGAATGCAGACTGGTGCAGCGACTGTGGAAAACAGTATAGAAATTCAAAAGAACACCTCTATTGTCATTGCAGCATTATTTACAATCACCAAAACATGGAAGCAACCCAACTGTCCATCGGTAGATGACTGCATAAAACAATTATGGGGCATTTACACATGGAATACTACTCAGCTGTAAAAAAAACAAAAACAAAACAAAAAAAATTTTACACTTTGTGACAGTATGGATAGATCTGGAGAACATTATGCTAAGTGAAATAAGCCGGTCAGAGAAAAGACAAATACCATATGATTTCACTCATATGTGGAATTTAATGAACAAATTGCACAAGGAAATGGGGATGGATTCACAGATGCAGAGCAGGATGATAGCTGGGGGCTGTGGGTAGGTTAGAGGATGAAGGGATTGAGCAGAAAGGAAAAAGGACTCATAGTCATGGACAACAGTGGGGTGACTGCTGGGGAAAGGGGGTTTAAAGGGATTAAATGGAAAAAGAATGCAATAAAGATTAAATGTTTTTTAAAGCATACCTAACAAGTATTAAATATGGAAAGTCAGAAGAAAATGGCAATGTCCATTAATGATTAGGCTTGTTTATGAACATGTGACAACTCCTGTGGACTCCACAAAATATGTATAAGTAAGAAGAAGGCTTTGCACGGGTTATGCATTATCAGGGGCAAAAGATAATCAAATATAGGTTATTCATCCTTCTCGTCCCATGAACTTCAGTATCTGCTAGTAAGGCCATATAAAATTTAAGAGAATTTATAGAGTAAATAAAACAAATTTATAAAAATCCAAAATAATAACTAGATGGACATGGTGGGAGGAGACAAAATCAATATCCTTCTTTTTTTTCTCTTATTTCAATGCTGCCTTGCAACTATGACAACAGCCCTTCTGACTTCCTGCACAGCTCCTCCCTCAAAGCTTGTACAGAGCATGCCCTCCCTTCCTGCCCCTCACATGATCCCCCCTGCAGCACACAGGCTTCCTTCACACAGTCGTACCCACCCAGCAGCTCCTATGCCCCCATACCCATCACCTCTGCCCACGTGGCCATGTTGCTGTGGTGGAGGCAACTGTTCCTGGCCAAGACTAGCTTCATGCTGACTGGGGACCAAGTCCTACCCCCTCCACCTCCTCAGTTGCCAACCATGCCCCTTCCCCCTCCCCCATGGCAGGATTAACTGTCCTAGGGAGGTTGCAAAGTTTTAGGAATATAGGATAACTTGCAGAGACAGCCAATTTTTATCACCCGGCAGGAGACTAAGCTAGTACAAGATCATGACTGTAAATCATCTAGTAGTAACACTGGTAAGGACCCAGGCCACTTAAATCAGAGCTCCACTCTTTTGCAAATATTCTCCTGGATGAGACCATAGCCTACTATCCTTCCCAAATGCCAGACCTGAAAGGAATTCCTTTTTAACCTTTACTGACCAGAAATAGAAGAATCAAGGTTTCCCCATGCCCTAGCCCTCACTGAGAGGCAGGTCAACATTTGGTTTCAGAACAGTAAAATGAAATGGGTAAAGGACAGCAACCAAGACAAATTCCTGGTTTCCCAACAGGAGGTAAAGGATGGGGAAGCTAAAGAAGAAGTCCAAGAGCTGGAGGAAGAAAGAACTGAAGGTCCTTCAAATTAACTTCTACCTTTAAAATTGTATTACGTACTTTTACAGTTAATGATCAACATAAGCTAGTGTGCACCATCTATTTTCTTTGTTTGAAGAACTTGTATTTCAAGCTACCTTCATATCACTGCTCTTCAAGCCTCTGTGCTTTGAGAGAGATTTGGGTGTTAAAAAAATAGTTTCTAAAAAAATTCTAATATTGCATAGAAGCAGTCCTTGAGCTGTTCTAGTAAGGGCAATTTGACACTGACCTTGTAGTGATGTTTTTATAATGGTAGCTTTTAATGTCTAAGCTGGTGACTTACTCAACAATGCAAACTTACTAATAATTACCACTAAATAATTGAATATAAAATACTTTATAAACCAAATAAGTATACTTGAAAAATTAAAATCTTTGATTTATAATAAGTTTAAATAACTCCATTGATATTTTTTAAATTATGCCCCTAGAATACTTACTTTATTTGATTAAAATGTATTATTTACATATTTTCTTTCTGTTTTTATAATAATGGTACCAGTGCCTTTTGCTTACTCCTAAAATGTTTCCTGATTTTGTAAATGTAGTATCTCTGGGAAAAGTTTGAGCCAAATATTTGAAAAACACATGTTAACTGAAGGGTGTGTTTACAGTCTAGATTCTGCAGCTTCCTTCAACTTGGGGAAAATATTTGGCCAGTGACAAAAGATTCAGGGCAATGTCAAAGTTGACATTCAATCATTTTTCTGTAGTCTATACAAATTATGGCAATTTAATCATTAGAGTGAATTAAAAGCCAATTATAACATTTTCCTTCATTTATTTTTTACTCTGGTAAGTCACTTTGTGGAATCACTCTCCTTTCTGAACTTGCTTTTCTTTACAAGTGCATTTGGTATCAACTAAAATTCCTAGGTCCCAATATGGTCACTACTGTGATTCCATTTTTTTTTTTTTGGTCATTCCTACTTTTGATGGTGAAAACAGCATCAGGTGTTAGATCCCTGGAGTTAGACGAGACATTGGTTTAACAACTTCAATATTTAAATTCTGGCTAAAAAAGAATTCAGAGCCAAGACTCAAACTATAAAAGTTTATTTAGAAAGTCACAGAGGTAAGAAAAAAAGGAGCTACTGAAGAAATGGGCCCAGGAAACAAGTTACAGAGGCAAAAAGAAGGACCCTTAGAACTTAGGGGAAAGAGAGATGCAAGGCAAACAGGCCTGATGCAAGGCGGAGCTGGGGAAAGGTGAAGGTGTGCTCCATAGAGAGCCACTTAACTTCCTTTTTAGTCCTCAAGATACCTTGCTGTCTCCACAGTGCACCGTTTCTTTCTGAAAAAATGCAGACCTCTAAACATCTTGCATTTTACTCAAGAATGCCGACAGTTGAAAAGAATTTCCTTGTTTGAAAAATCTGCCTGGAGGAAGTAGTCAAGACTAAACTTGTTTTATTCAAATATTGTATTAGTGCATAAATAGTGGTTTTGAAATGGGGAAAAAAGAATTTAAGAAGAATGCTGGATTCTGCATATTGGGAGAAGGGTGTGTAAAGCTGAAAAATGCTGTCCCACTCGGTGCCCTGGTGTATTTCTCTGGGGATAAAACCCAATACACTTGGACTTAGAAGTAAAACAAAGTAGTTATATAGGGGGAAAATGAATGAAAGAATGAATTAATTTTTTAAAATACAGAAAATTATCTTAATATTACATATTAAATAGAAAAAAAGAATTATCCAAATGAAAAGAATATCAGATGGAAGAACCTAAACAAAAATTATAGTTTTTTATTTTTAAATATTAACTTTATAACTTTCTAATATATTCATTTTATAAGGTAGTTGATGTCTCCGAAGGCCATTCTAAATCCAAACTTCAGTGTCCAAGCAAGAATAAGCAGCATAATTTAAACCGAGCTTGACCTGAATCTAGATTTTTTTTTTTATTGTGGGTGTAGGGGGTGGGCACAGAATCTGATAGCCCAAATTTTCAGGACACAGAGATAAGAGGATTATAGAGAGCTCATTAAAATAAATTAATATTTATTTGCCTTAATAATTGTTACCATATAAACTAAATTTTTAAAAAGTAGCTTGCAAAATAGAAACAGTTGCATTAAGATGCTGTGACTTGTTATACTTTTCGTAATCTTTTTAAAAATAAAACTATGTTTTAGACATAAAAATTACCTTGCCACTAAATAATTCTGCGAAATACCTGCCTTTCCTGATTTCTAGAGTCAGCTATTTTGACTGCTTTGGGAAGAATAGGAAACTCGAGAAGAAATTAGACCTTAATGTTAAACATGATGGGAAAGAAAGAATTAACAAAGAGAAGACACTGGTGTGGTTTAATAAAGATAAATGACACCATGGCACCAACAAGACATTTAAGATGAAGGTACATTAGCAAAATACCTCAAATAGCCTAAGGAAATATCTTGGGCATGAACATAGAACATATACCTCCTATTTATTATCAAGAGATATTCTGAAGACATTTATTCATCAATCCAAAATGAACAAAAATAAAGGTAACTGAAGAGCATGAATTTAAGTTAAACCCTAGGTTAGTCATATTAGGTGTTCTAGTCACTCACATTGTCTGTGGAAATAGGCCTTTGTGGTCTCACCAGAAAAGCATTTCAGGGACCTCACATGGGAAGATGAGGTATAGTGGTAAGATTTAATGAAGCTGGAGCAAACATAAAGGACGGTTCCCAGGTACCCAGAGTCTGTGTCTCAACCACAGACTGGGTAGTTTGGCTCTGTCCCATTATGGAAGAAGTACAACCTTGTCTTCACCAAGCCCAGAGGAAGGACCAGGATCCAGAAATTCTGTGCCACTGGTTCAATCCATGCCAAAGTTTAGTCCAGTTTAGTCTCTGTCCCCATTTGGCTACTTAGTCTCTGTTCCTGGCTGTGCTCCAACTGGCACTATGTGGCTGTACCCAGGCCAGTGCCTGGAAACACAAAGCTGCTGGGCCCGCATGACTGCTCCAGGGAGAGAACGCACGAACAAATATATGCTACAAAGACAGGTCTTTGTAAAGCTTTGATTATATTACCTTGATCTTGGGAAAGACCAGGTGCTCTTTCAAACTAATCAATCTATTTTCCAATCCTTTGGGGGCTTGTGCTAGGCCCTCTCCCTAACCAATTTGGCCTTTTCCCAGATTAGACACCTCTCCTCTGGTCATGGTTGTCATCATGGCTCTCACTGCACACACCTCAAAGTAGAAGGACCTCCTGCTGCACCATCTTGGCTTCTGCAACACAGGTGCCCAGCAGGGGAATTTCCCCTACTGTTTTTATTCCTCCCTTGGTAATCCCGGCTAATTACTGGTAACCAATACTCCCTACCTTCTTCAGAGATTAGGTACCAAGGGCGGAGGATGTGTCAAGTCTCTTTGGGAACCTATGACTGCTGTGGCTCCCTAGCTTATCAGGCTTAATATCTGATTCCCTTTGCTCCCTTCCTTTATTTATAACTAAGTAGCTACCTATGCTAACAATTATTGGCTATTTACAATTATAAAATATAGTATATGTTCCCCATAATCTCTTATCTAACTGCATCAACACAGAACTACATTAATACCAGTAAAGTATATGCATGAACATATTTAATCAATGTCATGTTATCAGAACAAAAAAAACGAGATATTCAACATTAAACAAAACTATGAAGTAATTATAAAGTTATGTAAAGGAGAGAGGAATCTCAAAATAAAGAAACCTCAAGCTTGGATTGAACCTATTGTAACAGAAGACTACAGTATTAGGAACACTGGGTCCTTTGGACCTGAGAGAATCCTATGATATGTAAATGTTAATTAAATATCATAAATACTTTGAGCACTTTAGGTAAATGACATTTTACCACAAGTCATAGATACAAAGATTTACAAAGCGGAGTCTTTAGTATCAAATACCTATAATCTATTATAGCAATAAAATAGACACAAAAAACATCATATGGAGTTTGTGGTTACTTTAGCAACACAAACAAAGGGCTATGGTGTTCAGCAGATGCTCTAGTTTGAAAATAAAGAAATTGTCTTATAGAGGGCATTTGAGAATTGTTAAATTTTGACAGGGGAGAAATAAAAATGAGGGAACAATATATAAAAGCATAAATGAGACAAAAAGATGCAAGGATTATTTAGGAAAAAAATAAGCAGTTGGTTTTGTACACAAATAGAAGAGATACATGGGGGCCATATTAGGGAAGTCTTTGAATACCAAACTTAAGACTTTATATCTGTTAGGTAGCTAACTGAAGAGTAATGAAAAGTTTCTGATCTGGTAAAGTATTTTAGGAAGGGTAATCAACAGATCAGAATTTTTGTTGGAAGATTAACTGTGTAGTTGGGAATATTAGAGTGGAATAGGAATATTTGATACAAGTGACCTGTTAGAAATGGAATAAAGAAAACAGATAATAGCAATATACCATAACAAAGACTTGAATTGGGATAGTGGCAGATGGAATTTAAATAAAGAAACAGATTCAAGTGATGTGAAGAAAGAATCAACAGCATATGAGGACTGACTAACTGTGGAAGTGAGGGAGAAGGAAGAATCTGGAATAACCACCAAGGGACGGGGATCTGATTACAGCACAGAAAGTGACCCTTGCTTTGAACATGGCTCCACTGAGTAGGCACATCTCCATCACCACGTGCCAGGTAAAAGGGTTCCAGTGCATTCTGCTCACAGTGATTCAACCCACACACCTCAATTTTCCTAGCACCTGACCTGACTACTAAGTCTCCTGTTAGACTTTAGCCTTGCCCCTCAGTTGTGACTCTGGCTTTTCCTCTTCCTTAGACTATGCTTCAACTTCTTCCCCCTGTAAAAGCAGTCAAAAATACCATTTTTCTTGGCCACACCTGGTTTCCGGAAACCTCTTACCTATATCTGTTCACACCTAGTGTATCCTAGTTTCAAGGGCAGCACTTGAATTAAAACACACATAGAAATAGGTTAATCTAGAAGTGGAACAAGTTTTGCTAATGTCAATAAGCTGAATCTTAGAAACAATGGGAGACCATTTTTCTTGGCTATGCCTGGTTCCCAGGAACCTCTTACCCTTATCTGTTTCCACGTGGTATATCCTAGTTTTGAGGGCAACATATGAATTAAAATATATATAAAAAAGGTTACTCTGAGAGAGAACCAAGTTTTGCCATTGTCATTAAGTTCAATTTTAGAAACAACAGGAACTTAAGGTAAAGCAGTAGATGGGGGTAAGAAGTGTCTAGCTGATAGACAGAAATACAGGAAAGGGGCCTGGACCATATAAAAACTATTGTGGGACTTTCTATACAGAAAGGAAAATTAAAACTACTGAATAAGATCCCAGAAGAACAATTAAGTCAAGGGTAGATATTTTTGTAATTTTCCAACAAAGAAAAAATGAAAAAGACAAATTAAGACAATACAGTGTCAGGAAAGCCATGGAAGAGGAAGTGGCATGTGTGTGTTTTTAAGTGGTCATATAGGGATCAAATTAATGTTAATGAATTTGTTAATGAATTTTGTTAATGAATTTTGATGTAGAGATGACCTCAATATGGTTTAATGAGAGGTAATGCTTTATCAAGGACACAGAGATTAAGTCTTCTAAAGAAGGTGTGGTTCTACCGCTCTAAATGCTGGGCTCTGAGCCAAAAATGTCTCAATTCTAATCCTGCTGTGACAAATTTACTCCAAATCATTTAACCTCTCTGCCTCAATTTCTCCACCTGCAAAAGGGATAATAATATTGACCTACATTTATAAGAATGTTCTAAGTATTAATTAGTACATAATGCTTTGAAGGAGGAAAGTACTGAACATCATTAGTGGGTATTACACAACTAATCATTTCTAATGCTGAAAACTTTATCCTTTAATTTTATTCAAACAACAGTTATCAAATAAGTGTCCTAGCTTCCTTAGTGACATTTATCTTCAAATATTATTTTTGGCAAAAGTAGATTTACACTTGTGAGTACACAAAACACAGAGTTTATTGCTGTATTATTTATTATTATATTATTTTACATACAAACAACTGTATATGGATTTTTTCTATATTACATCATAGCATATAAACTTTTAGATCAGTTCAGAAGTCTATATACCTTTCAACTGATAGACACCTGAATGTTAAATGTCAAGTGTTAATGTTTAGGACATATTTATTTGATAATTTTCACCCATTGCCAGTATTCAATAAATGCTAAAAGGTAATACTTTAACTTATAAAATTTTAGATTTAACAAGTAATACTCAGCAATTAAATGGTAGAAGCAAAATACAAAAGCACAAAGCAGTATGTTAAAAGCACTATCATGTCCTTATTCTGAAAAGAAGCTATAGGGCCCTCACCAGTGTGGCTCAGTGAGCTGGGCATCATTCCACAAAGCAAAAGGTTGCTGGTTCAATTTCTGTTCAGAGCAGGTCAGGGCACATGCCTGGGTTGCAGGCCAGGTCCCCAGTGTACATGAGGTAACTGTTAGAGAGGCAACTATCAGATGTGTCTCACACACTGATATTTTCTCCCTCTCTTTCCCCCTCCCTTCCCCTCTCTCTAAAAATAAATAAATAAAATTTAAAAAAATAAAAGAAATGATAAAACCTAAAAGGGCATTAAAAATGAAGAGAGAAATTTTTAAATCTATCAGTCACTCTGATCTTTTGTTTCTTCTTGGGTTTTAAAATTATTATAGTAATGCACACTTTTTGTTTAAAAATGCAAAAAATATGGAAGTATTTAATATTAAAATAACATGTTCCCCTCAGGCTGCCCTCCCCACTCTGAAGGGAGCCACTGCACAGCAAGGCATGTGGCCTTCCAGACTTTCTTGATGAATCTAGAATATGTCCACACCCACACTCACATATACAGATTTACCTGATTGTTTTTTAATAACTACAAGATGTGTCCCTGGATAGTGATCATGGTCATAATTTAATTCACTGTTCCCTTAGTGGAAAACATTGTTTCTACTTTTTGCCTTACAATATGAAAATATATGCACACACTTTATGTTTTGACAGGTACTGCCAAGTTGGCCTCCAAGGTCATACCAATTTGCAGATCCATCAATAACATGACTGCTCATTTCCCTATGACCTCAGTAAGACAGAGTATTATCAAAGTTTTAACTCTTGCCAATCTGGTAGGTAAAATATGCATTCTGTTAACATTAAGTTCCATTTTCCATTCATTAAAGAAGTCAAATATCTTTTTATATACTTTTTAACAATTTGTTTCTCTAAATTACCTTTTCCTAGCTTTTGCCCATCTTTTTACTGAGTTCTTTATCTATTCTTTGTGTATGAATATTAATCTTTTGTTATATACACTAGACATTTTCCTTTACAAGTTTTTCATCAACTTTATAAATGAAGAAAAGAAATGTAGAATTCATAGTTTTAAAAATATTGGGTATAACGTAAGAGAAAGCTCTTTGAACTCAATTCAGTGAGTGTTGTGCCAGAGTGCCATAGCCGGAGGATGGTTCTTCACAGCTGCTAAATATCGGTCTGATGATGCTATTTTGAGATGAAGCAAAAGGCAATAGATTCCCATGTTCCAAGAAAACCTGTCCATCATTCTTATTAAAAGAGATTAGAAGAAATTCTATGCCTAGACAAAATAGTAGTCCCTTCACTTCCCCAAGATAAATCATGGCAAAGTATTTATATCTGCTGTTGTACTTGAATTTGGAAAATATTTCTCTAGGGTATTGTACAAACTGTTTAATTCACTTAGTTAAATAGATCTTGTCAATTTAACATTTTCTGTACTGTAAGCAGTTGTGACATTTAGACAATTTATCAATGGCTTCTTCATTGTGGCTGGCTACCTCTTCTTTCTACTCATTACATGCAACAAATTAAATTTCACTAATATTTAAAGATCAGTGTTGACCTTTGCATAGCCATTTTCTAGGTTCCTATTAATACAAACATCTTGTTTGCTGATGCTCATTTTAAATGTTTTGCTGCACAAACTTTCCATTATTCCAAAGAGACGTGTATGTAGTTGATGTGCCTTTTTCAATGACCTTGCAAAGTAATTGCAATGGCTTATATCAGGCATTTTAGAAAGGAGAAAAAAGGTATGCTTAATAATATTAATGTTATTAATATTATTAATGTTAATAATATTAACAATAAAATAATCTTTGCTTACCACCACCTGCAACATATGTACCTACCTCTCTGATCTTAAAATATATAAACTTAATTCTTGTTTTTAGGATGTATCTAAATCACAATAAAAAAACAAGAAAAACAAAAGTTGGCTATGTGATCATGATAATTCTAGATACATAAATACAGTTTTATGGTATACTTGAATAGATAAAAAGTAATGTGATTTTGAAGAAAAAAATAAACTGAATTTCAAGAATCATTCCTAAAAAGCTGAGTTACAGACAAGAGAACACTGAAATACTCTTATCTAAACCAATGCTAACTGCCAAAATAATTTGTCAATTTAGAGTTACTGTTTTAAGAATCATATAAATCAAAGACTGTTGCAAAGTGAGTAAGTATAAAAAAGATAGAAATCCTTTCTCTTCAAATGCAAAAGACAGTGAAAAATTCTGAAGTAGCCTGCAGCTATACCACCTCAACCTTGTCAGATTTCACTTGTCAACACTTTGATGACAGATTGGCACCCCCCTCTAAAAAACAAACCCTAGTAACTGTTGAAAGAAATGACTTCTTATAAAAAGGGGAATATCTCATGCAACTTGATAGTTATATACTTTAAAATCCTTTCTTCCCAAATGAGACTTGAAAAATGTTTTTCTGTGGCTTTTTATCAAAACTCAGAAGCTAAAGACCCTTCTCACTCTGGCAAAGTATAGGGGGGATAACATTTTTCAAATCCTACTAAATGTTCTTTACATTCATTCTTTCATTTAATCTTTACAATAACCTTCTGAAATTATGTACTAAATTTCATGGGTATTTACATGCATATGTAGTGGATATGTGGATGTGCATAAAAATATTTTTTTCTGAGCAGGGAATAGCAGTTTCTCCAAGGAGCCCCTTTGCCTCCCCTCTCTTCATCCCCAAATGAATGAACCCTGATAGACTCTAAACATCTTAATTTACAGATATGAAAACTGAGGTCCAGGGAATAAAGCAATTTGAACAAGTTTAGTCAGCTTGTTAGGGGGAACAGTTAGGACTAGAATTCCTGTCCACAGATTATCTGTGCAGTGCTCTTTCTACTCTCCCTCCCTCTGTCTAAATGCTGTGCTAAATAGAGCCTTCTAGTTAAGCTTCTGCTTCAGCACCTGAGACAAGTATTAGTTTAGACTTGTATAATTAATCCATGGCAAAGATATAAATGAAAACTATTTTCTGGCTAAATTTATTTTGCTTAGAAAGCCCTTGGAGGAAGTTACTTGAATGACTATTTAAGCATTATTTTTTATTAATGTAACAATAGTTTATAAATAAACTGGTGTATCTAAAACTTCTGATTAAAATTGGCATTTCTTAAGTACTAAAGAATCTTCACAATATTTGCTTAGCAACCTTCATGTAATATAAAAATAAGCTCCAACATGAATTATTTTTTATGGCTGACTGTTAGATAAGTTAATGTCTTCAAGTTACTATAATGTATCAGAGAAGGTTTATTTCAATTTTGACTTCCCTTATTTCATAGTGGCTCTCATCAAGTTCTCAGCCCTTCAGTCTATATGACAAGTCCTTAATGAAATGTAAACAAGCCCTAAATACTCAGTTTATAAGAATTCTGCAGTGAATCCTATTATATTGTGATTGGATCTTCCTTCATACTCTTTCTTCCCTATTTTTTCCAACGGATACTAAAGGTAGTAACAGCATTACTACCTTTGTCACAGCATTATGATTTATATAATACTTTAATTACTTTGTTTCAGTAGTTGAATGGAGAACCAAAGTAGGTATCTCAGGAAAAAACAGCCTTTTCTTATAGAAATGAAGGCTTGTGAATAACCACTTAAGGTCCCTTGAGAAGGGATCAATTTCACCTTAATATATTTAACACAGGCATACATCATCACAGCTTAAAATGTTAATAATTCCCTAGTGTGGTAGGAAATCATTACCTGATATTTAAAAATCAGTAGACTAAAACAAGAAAGATTCTAGATTATGATCATTTTTTATCCTAAGGCCCACACAATAGGATTAATAAAAAAGTTTCCAATGCTTTTAAAACTGCACTCTATATTAAGCTACTAAGTAAAAAGGATAATGTATCTGAAAATATGTGACAAATGATAATTGTTCCATAAATGTCAGTTTCCTTTTCCTGATTATTCAATAACCATAAAAGAGTCTAATTTCAATAACATAAAAGAAAAAATGCCCTAATTATTTTAGTATTTCACTGGGTATCATTTCATCTTCTGATTATTTTTAGTTTGGTTCAACCTATATCTGCTAAGGATCTATAAAGTGCCAACCCCACTGTGCCAGACATTCAGGGATATGAAAGAGAAGAAAAAACAAATAGTACTTGCACTTGAGCAGGTCATAACTTAGTGGGGAATGGGAGATAGGAGGAAAAAAATAATAAACACAATTCTATCAGAGTATGGAAAATAAAATAGAACCATGTCCAAGGAAGAAAGTACAGAAAAAGTTATTAATTCTAGCATCTGACACAATTTCAATCACAAAAACAGAAATTACACACAATCATGTATCATTCTGAGGGGATACATTCTGAGAATTGTACCTTTAGGCAATTTCATCAATGTGGGCATATCACTGAGTGCACTTACACAAACTTCAATGGTATAGCCTACTACACATACACATCAAGGATATATAGTATAGCCTGTTGCTCCTAGGCTACAAACCTGCACATAATATTACTGTACTGAATACTATGGGCAATTGTAACACAATGATATTTGTGTATCTAAACATAGAAAAGATATGGTAAAAGTATTATATAAAATATTTAAAATGTTACACTTGTATAGGGCACTTACAATGAATGGAGTTTTTTACAGGACTGGAAGTTGCTCTGGGTGAGTCAGTGAGTGAGTGGTAAGTGGGTGTGAAGGTCTACACTACTGTAGACTTCATAATCATTATATACTTACGCTACACTGAATTTAATAAGCAGTTCTTTCTTCAATAATAAGTGAACCTTAGCGTAACATTTGACTTTATAAACTTTTACTTTTTTAATTTTTTGACTCTTTTGCAATAACACTTAGCTTAAAACATATTTTACAACTGTACAAAAGTATTTTTCTTTTTAAAAAATATTTAGTTAATATTTACTTTAGAGAGAGAGAGAAAGAAAGGAAGAAAAACATCGATGTCAGAAAAAAACATCAGGGGCAACAGGTATGCTTCCTGCACACACCCTGACCAAGGATGGAACCTGCAACCCAGGCATGTGCCCTGACTGGTAATCAAACCAGTGACCTTTTGCCTTGAGGGATGATGCCCAACCAACTAAACCACACCAGTCAGGGCAAAAAAAAAAATTCTTTTTTATACTTATTCTATAAGCTTGATTTTATTTAAATTGGTTTTTTTTTTACTTTAAATGATTTTTTAATTAAAAACTAAAAACAAACACACATATTAGCCTAGACCTATACACTGTCAGAGTAATCAGTATCACTATCTTCCATCTCCACATCCTGACCCAAGGGAAGGTCTTTGGGGTGATAACATGTAGGGAGCTGTCTTCTCCTATAATAATGCCTTCTTCTGGATCACCTCCTGAAGGACCTGCCTGAGGTCCTTTCTTGAGGAGGTGTCACTCTTTTTAGAGGTATGTCCATGGTAGTTTGGTTTATTTCTTTTTTTCATCAAAAATTTGCTTTAAGCAGATAATGCACTACAAACACTCCTCTCTATTAGTAAAAATCTTTTGGTGTGGGGGTCCACACTTTCAAACATTTTAAGGAGCTCGTTGAGGTCTCCAAAAGCTTCTGCTACACCTTACACTGTGAATTTTCTTGTGGGTTCTTCTTTTTCTTTCACAGTTTCCTTTTCTTTTTTAAAAGATTTTATTTCTTTTTAGAGAGAGGGGAAGGGAGAAAGAAAGAGAAGAAGAGAAACATAGATCAGTTGCCTCCTGCACACCCCCAGCTGGGAACCTGGCCCACAACCCAGGCATGTGCCCTGACAGGGAATCAAATTGACATCTCTTGGGTTCACAGGCCAGCACTCATTCCACTGAGTCACACCGGACAAGACTGCAGTTTCTTCATCTCTTGCCTCTTCTTCAGCTATGAGTTCCCGTTCCAGATCCAACAAGTCCATATTAGTCAATTCCACAGGAATCACCTCTTGTAGTTGTTCAATGTCATTCTCATTCACAACCAAGTTAAAGTTGTTTGCCATCTCAGCCATAGTCTGTTCATTTTTGCCACCTCCTCACTCTTGGCAAATCCTTTGAAGCCATGGACAAATCTCATTTCTTTGAGTTGCTATGCATACAGTGCTTAGTAACATCACCCCAGGCCCAAGCAATGTTCATGATATAGTTACAGATGTTGTAATCCTTCCAGAATTGCATCAGTATTTCCTCAGTGTATTCCTAAGTTGCAGCAATAGCCTGAATAAAAACCTTCCTTAGGTTGTAGGCCTCAAAAACTGTTATAACTCCTTGACCTACTGGTAGAATCAAAGATGTGGTATCTGAGGAGAAACACCACTTTGATATATGGATAAAGATCACCAATAACAGAAAGATGTCTGAGAGCATTACCAACAATAAGCAACATCTTAAAAGGCACATTATTCTTCAAATAGCATTTGCCCATTTAGCTGGCACAGCAATTCAGGAAGGCAATTTGGAAGAGCTCTGGGTCATCCGTGACTTCTCATTGCTCCTGTAGTATCTTGTAGTATCCTGGTATCCAATGCACCTAGTAGTAGGTGCATTGTTGATATGCTTAAAGGCTCTAGGGCTCTAACTGTGCAAGATCACAAAGGGTTTCAATTTATAGCATGCAACACTGCCCCCAAGCAACATTGTTATCCTGTTCTTAAAACCTTGAAACTTGACATTGACTCAACCTTCTTAAGGATGAAGTCCTTTTAGGCATCTGTTTCCAGAATAGGGAAGTTTCATCCATATTAAATATTTGCTCTAGCAAGTAATTTCCCTCTGCAATCAGCTTGTCTGGAGTTTCCAGAAATTCTTCAGCTGCCTTCACATCAGCACTCACACACAGACCCACCACTCACTTTCACATTATGTAATGAATGACGATCCTTGAATAATTTAAACCACCTAGAACTTGCAGTATATTCAACACTGTAGTTGGGTCTAGCCTCTTCTTTGAACATTCCAATTCCCCCCGCCTTTGACCATGACTGTCACAATGCAGAGAGATATATGCTTCTATATCTAGCCTTAAAAAAACAAAAAAACCAAAAAGAACTAAGCTAATAACTACAACAGAAACAGATTCACAGAAGTGGAGATCACTTGGAGGGTTACCAGTGGGGAAAGGGAGGGTGGAGAATGAGGGAAAAGGTACAGGGAATAAGAAGCATAAATGATAGGTACAAAATAGACAGGGGGAGGTTAAGAATAGTATGGGAAATGGACAAGCCAAAGAACTTATATGTACAACCCATGGACATGAACTAGGGTAGGGGAATGCTGGTGGGAGAGTGGGTACAAGGCGGAGGGAAATAAAAGGGAGAAAAAATGGGACAACTGTAATAGCATAATCAATAAAATATATTTTAAAAATTTGAGAAGGGCCTATATCAGACAAAAAAAAAGTTTCTCAACAAACTCACAACTATCAATAACTGAAACTAAAAAACCAAAAACAAAATTTTCAGCTCCATTTTAATCTTATGAAACCACCATCATACATTCAGCTCATCACTGACCAAAATAGTGTTATGCAGTACATGACTATAGAGCAAATATCATGAAAATGACCTGAAGACTAACAGAAGAGATTCTCTACAACTGAAGGCATAAAGAAAAAGTCACATGAGGATGGCTAAGAGGGGCAAAGACATGGTGATCTTGTCAGGACGCACACCCCTTGTGTGGCATGCCAAGCTAAAGGGATATCACAAACCCTGAGGCCCTCCTGAGGAGCAAGAGGTCCAAAGCCACATCAGGCTCCCCAACAGGAACTCTAGAGATGAGGATGGAGTGGCACAAAGTATGCAACAGGATAAAGTCTATAATCCTGAATACTCTAACAGGCAAGGTTATCACTCAGAACTGAAAAAGAGATCAAGTTTCCCAGATAGGCAAAAGCTAAAAAGAGTTCATTCATCACTAAACCAGCATTATAAGACATAATAAAAGGGACTTCTTTAAACAACAAAAAAGGCCAAAGCTAGAAATAATATATGAAAAAATTGTCACTAGTAAAGGCAAACATACAGTAAAGGTATTATTGGATCAACCACTTATAAAGCTTGTATGAAGGTTAAAAGAAAAAAATTATAAAATCATCTGTATCTACAATAAGTTAATGAATACATACACAAATACACGCATACTCACAAAGATATAAAATATGATGTCAAAAACATACAACATTGGAGGGGGGAAGTCTTAGAATGCTTTTAAACTTAAGTGACCATTAACTTAAAACAGAATGCTATATACAAGGTGTGTCCAGAAAAAGTCCAGCCACTGTTAATATAACAAGAACAATTTGCACGACATCAGTGTAACCTGGCAGCCAAGGAGGGTGGACTGGAATATGCATATGTGAACAATGACAATTTCATTGTACTAGTCAGTGGAAGTAGTAGATGCTGCTGAGTGTGCATGTGTACTGTGTGGTCATCACATTCAAAATGATTGATGCTAGGATGTGAGGGCAATCTGGCTGCAACATCTGCCCCCCCACCGATTGCCAGGGTTGATTCAGCTGATCTGGCCAGCTATGTGAGTGTCCCCTTCCTCCCTCACTAATCCATGTGCATCCCTCCCAAAGCTGTGTGCTTGATCTAAGAGGACGACCTTCCCACTAGAGAAGAGGACTGGTTTTCGGTCAAGGGTGTACGAGTAGCTGCACCCTCCTGCTAGTACCTCGAAACAGGCTCTCAGAATGACTGAGCAAGTAGAGCAATGAATCTGCATCAAACTTTGCATTAAGCTTGAACATTCCTCCCCAGAAACTATTCAGATGATTCAGAAGGGCAAAGCTATGGGCAACTGGTGATTGGCAGCTTCTACATAACAACGTGCCTGCTCATGCATCTCGTGCAGAGTTTTTTGGCAAAACATCAAATCACCCAGGTGACTCACCTCCCTTCATCCCAGACTTGGCACCTTGTGACTTCTAGCTTTTCCCAAAACTAAAATCACCTTTGAAAGGGAAAAGATTTCAGACTATTGACATTCAGGAAAATATGATGGGGCAGCAGATGGCAATTGGAAGAACTGTGTGAGGTCCCAAGGTGCCTACTTTGAAGGCGACTGAGGTGTCATTGTCCTATGTACAATATTTCTTGTATCTTCTTGAATAAATGTCTCTATTTTTCATAGTATATGGTAGGATATCTTCTGGACAGACCTCATACATAAGGATGTTACATATAAATTTCATGGTAACCACAAGTCAAAACCTATAATAGATATACAAAAAATGAAAAGAACACAAACATAACACTAAAAAGTCATAGAACTGCAAATGAAGAAAACAAGAGAACTACGAAAACAATGAACAAAATGGCAGTAAGTACATATCTATTCATAATTACCTTAAATATCAATGGACTAAGTGATCCAATCAAAAGACAGAGGGTGACTAAATGGATAAAATAGCAACATCCATACACATGCTGCCTACAAAAGAGTCATTTTATATTTAAAGACACACACATTGAAAATGAAGGGTAGAAAAAATACTCTGTCCAAATGGAAATGAAAAGTAATGGTTATAAGTATGCTCACTGAACTCAGAGTCAATAATTGGTTTTGTTGCCATTTCAGGCTACAGCTGTGTGTCTGTAAACAGCACAGTTCAGGATTTGGCACAGATGGTGCCAATGAGAAGGTGCCTAGGTATTCAAAACAGGGTTTGCTATTTTTTTTATTAGCTAGTAAATATTATAGGTCAGTTATTTTCTAATAAAGAAAATGAGATGATAAACATAGTTTAACTATAAAATGTTTTTATTTATAGCTCAATACATATGAGTGCACAGTGAATCTCATATGAACAATAGCTACTATGCATCCTCTTTCCATGAACATTCCAATTTACACTTATGTAAAGCATCTAATTTATGAAACTGATTTTGAATTGATTTAGTTACTTCAAACACAAGTTCCATGGTGTAACTTTTTTGCAAATTTTTCGGTATGCTGCCCACTCAAAAGTACTTTCCATTGTAGATACTCAATAAAAGGTTTAATACTGTTATAGAGCAACAGTCAGCTCCTGAAAACTACATTTGTTTTAAGTGTTATTAAACCTCTGATATCTAAATCACTGATTATGCCAATAAGTGATACAATTTGCCTTTAGAAATTGCATTTACTTATTTCTAAACCTCAGCAAATTTGGAAAATCTCCAAGGTTTTAGGGTTACTCATTTTATGTCTGATCGAAAACAGAAAAGAAAGTTCTCTTTTCAGCTAAATAGGAAGCATCTACTGTATGCTGAGTGCCTATATGCACTTTATCATTTAGACTTTACAACAACCTATAAAATAGGTAGTACTTACCTATTTTATAAAGCAGAAAAGTGATAGCACTGAACTTTTAACACAAATTTGTCTAATCCCAAAACTCATCATTGTGTCACCATTGTAGGATATTTAAATCAATTTTTTCAGAAAGTTCTGATTGCTCCACCCCATGTTCTAATCGCTATAGCCTTCCATGAGCCACAAGGGCTTCCTTCAAAGATGCCTGTCACCCCCATGCCAAAGGGAGAGGGTAGAGCCAGCCACCAGGTTGTGAAGACACTCGGCCTGTGGAGAAGACCACCTCTGGGGAGGGGAGCTGGCTCTCACAGATACCCCCTTGCCAACCATGTGCATGAGCCTCCTGGGACTTAGATCCACTAGTTCCAGGCCAGTTTTCAGAGGACTGTGACCTCATGACAGATCCTGTGCCAGAGCTGCCCATCTAGGAAGCTGTCGAATATCTGATGTACAGAAACTATGAAGATTAAAAAGATGTTTATTTTTTAGAGTTCTGATATTTTTCATTAGATTAAATATATGCATAATTCATTTTGAATGTGGGCAAGCTTTCCAGTTCTTACCACCAGCTCTTTCCCCTTTTCTAATGTTATGGAGTACGCAATAGCTACACAGCAATGTTCACTGTTTTACTGAAAGGAAAGGAGAGGAGAGAGAAAGAAAAAGGGATGGGCAGAAGAAAAAAAACGAAAACATTCCCTTTCAAGTCTTTCCCATTATCTGTCACCACCCTCATGTCCTCCTTCTTAGCCCTGCTTCTTCTTAAATATATATCCCAATCTTTCAACTTCTTGCCATCTCCATTATTACCACTCCAGTTTGATCCAACATCTTATCTTGCCTGGAGCACTTCAATGGTCTTTTAACTGGTCTCCCATTTCTGACTTTTCAGCCTCCATCACCCATTTCCCATAAAACATAAAAATATATTAATATAGTATGCATGATACATAATAATATATTATTTAATATAAAATATACAAACTAGATAATTTTATTTATTTGTCTAAAAGTCTTTGAAAAGCTTCTCCTTGCATATGTCTTAAAACTCCTTATACTGGCATAATATTCCTGTGTGAGTTGGCCCCTACCTCTTCTAAATAATCTCCCTTCACCTCCCCACAGAAAAAACAACTTGGGGTAAAATTGTAAAGAGTTTTAAGTAAAATGCAACATGCCTGAACTTTATCCCATATGTCAATATTTTCAAACTTTTCCTAGCAGAACACTTTTTCCTTCAATAAGACACTCTATATAACTCCAATATATAATATGTCTAAAAGTAGAGATGTTTTGGTTGAGCAAGGACCAGGGGCCCACTCCAACCATTAATACAAACAGTTCCCTCATACCAAATAGTTAGTAGCGGGGTAGGTGGTAAGGGCGGGGCATTCTTTAGTTCTCAATTTTTAATTGTATTGCATTGCCTGGGATTAACCTGCTGTGGCTCCATTTCTCTCTCATATTTTGTCTTTTAATTCTAACTTAGAATATTTCTTTAATTTTATCTCTCAGACTGTAGTTAAGGACTTAAGATATATTATATTGCTTTGCTCTTCATGTATGTATATAGGTCTTTTTTTTCTAGTTTTAACAATTATATTTTTAATTTCAAAGATCTATCATTTCTTCATTTGGGTAGTGGTCTGTTATTGTTTCATTATCTTCTGGAATCTCTCAAAAATTATTGATTATAATATATTTTATATGCTCTTCCATTGAGTTCAATCTTTATCCAAAGCAGTTGTCTGTTCTTATTGGCTCTTCTTTTTCCTGCTATTTGTTTTCTTAAGTGTCTGATGATCCTTGGCCATCCATTCATATTTTAAAATGATTTATATCGATGAGTATATATAGCTGGCTCATGTTTTCTCTAAAGCGACAGACCTTCGTTTCCCCATCTGGTCTTTTTCATGTACAGAAGGGCTAACCACTAGTATATAAGTGGCAATGGTCACATTAAGAGGTACAGGCTAACCCACAGAGGCAAGCTGAGGAAGATCCAACTGGCAAAAACAATACACTAATGTATTTCCCTCCTGGGCAGGACTGCATTTCCTTTTCACTTTTCCTTCCACCTATATCTGTAATATAGATGAGTACTCCCGTCACTTCATTTTCTACACTAGAAAGCTTTCCCAGATAGGTAGTTTGCCTTATGTATGACTTTTGATGTTCATAATTGTGCAAATGCCACTGCTGTCTGCTGTTGCTAATGTGTGTGTCTATATATGTGCACATATATGTCTGTGTGAAAGAGAGAGAATATGCATGTATGTGTACATGATTTGAGATAAGAGGAAGAACTGGGCAAGGAGAAATACTAGATCTCCTATTTAATAAATACTAGCTCTCCCGAAATGAAAACCTCCTCTTTACCCTGTCCCTTTCACCAGCTGACAAGTAGAGTTGATTTTTTTGGTCTGATTTACATTAATATTCTTCCTCTGCATCGCTATAGTTGGATTTGGTCCAGGCCTTCTACTGCTTTCCTGGACTACCTCAATAATCTATCTAAAGAGCCTTACTAAAATTCCAGTCATAATGGAGGTGGAGGTAAACATGGCTTGCCTTGTTGTACAACCACATCACAATTACAACTAAACTACAAAACAACCATCACTCTGAACCACCAGAAAACAAGTTGAATGGAAGTCTCACAACTACAGAATTAAAGAAACCATATCCATCCAGACTGGTAGGAGGGGCAGAGATACAGAACAGGCTGCTCCCACACCTACATGTGGCAGATGAAAATTCAGGAAGAATATCTCAGGAGTGAGAAGTCCTAGCCCCACACCAGGTCCCCCAGCCTAGGGTTCCAGTGCCAGGAAGATAAGTCCCCATAACTTCTGGCTGCAAAAACCAGTGGGGATTGAGTCAGTGGAAGAAACTTTGGGAGTCTCAAGTGGTTCCTCGTAAAGAGCCCAGACCTGGACTTACTGAGACTTATTCCCTCTGAGTTCCAGCACCGGGGTAGCAGCTTGAAAGGCAGCAGTGGCATACAGGGAGGAACTGAAGTGTCTGGCATCAAGGCCAGAGCTAGGGAACAGCTTTCTCCTAGAGGGAAAAGCAGACAGAGGCCACTGTCCCTTTTGTGAACTGTCCTCCCACACAGCCACAGAGTCAGCAGGCTGGTACCATATCTGAGACCCCATCAACCTGGCAAACACTGTTTGCCCTGCCCTGGAGATCATCTGAGACTCCATCCCACCCAACTTAGGGGCCCACTGAAGCTGTTAACAGTGTTCTTTTCCATATGAATGTTGATTTTGGCTCATGCTTCACTACTTTCTAAATCCTCCCAAACAAGCAACAGCTGGCCTGAGAGAACCCCTAGCCCCCAGCCCCCAGCCCCCTTATTTCTTCCTAAATGGCCCTAGGCCTGGTATTAGCAACAGTCAGCCCAGGTTCACAGCTTGGCTTCGCCTGGGAACCTTGGGAACCTCCGAGTCCAGCATAAGTAGCAACCACCTGCAAATTGCTTTATAGCTCATGCAGGGTAGCCCCAGGCAGAACAAGGGTGGGGGCTGACCTTGGCCTGTACCACCTAGGAAACCCCAGGGCCAGCACACCCAATGGACAGCTACAGACCACACAGGAGCACCACCACCCTGTCCCTGCAAAGATGATCCTCCACGGAAGGTGGAGCTTGGTGGTCAGTGGTCACAGCCAGTCCTTGCAGCTGACTGGCCAGAGTAAATCCCTCCCATCGACCTGCCAACCTTAATCAAGGCTCGACAAGAAGAAGAGAGTATGCTCAGCCCACACATAGCGTGCACCCAGCCTAGGTGATACATAGGGGAGGCTGTACCACTGGACCCTACAAGACACCTACTACATTAGGCCATGCAACCAAGACAGGGAGTCATAGCAGCTCTACTTGGTACATAGAAACAAACATTGGAAGCCTGCCAAAATAAGGAGACAAAAAGATGGCCCAAATGAAAGAAAAGATCAAAACCACAGGGAAAACAAACAAACAAACAAACAAAAGGGAGATAAGCAATCTATCAGATGTGGAGTTCAAAACACTGGTTATAAAGATGTTCAAGGAACTTAGTGAGGACCTCAAGAGCACAAAAAGATCTAGTCAGAAATGAAGGATACACTAATTGAAATAAAGAACAACCTACAGGAAAACAACAGTAGAGTGGATGAAGCCAAGAATCAAATCAATGATTTGCCACATAATAAAAAAAACGACCAATCTGGACAAGAAAAAGAATCCATGCCCCCCAAAAAGAATAGTATAAGGAGCCTCTGGGGAAACTGCAAGCATTCTAACATTCACATCATAGGGTTCCAGAAGGAGAAAAGAAAGAGCAAGAAATTGGAAATCTATTTGAAAAAAAATAATGAAAGAAAACTTCCCTAACCTGGTGAAGGAAATAGATATGCAAGTCCAGGAAGCACAGAGAGTCCAAAATGAGGGAGATGTAAAGAGGCCCACTCCAAGACACATAATTAAAATGCCAAAGGTTAAAGATAAAGAGAGAATCTTAAAAGCAGCAAGAGAAAAGAAGTTAGTTACCTATACGGGAGTACCCATAAGGCTATCAACTGATTTCAAAAGAAACTTCGCAGGTTTGAAGGGATTGGCAAGAAATATTCAAAGTCATGAAAAGCAGGGACCTACAGCCAAGATTGCTCTACCCAGCAAAGCTATCATTTAGAATCAAAAGGCAGATAGAGAGCTTCCCAGACAAGAAAAAACTAAAGGATTTCATCATCACCAAACCATTATTATATGAAATGGCATAGGGACTTATTTAAGAAGAAGAAAAAGATTAAAACTATGAACAATAAAATGGCAATAAGTATGTATATATATATATATATATATATATATATATATATATATATATATATCAACAATTGAATCTAAAAAACAAACTAAGCAAACAAGAACAGAGACAGAATCATAGTATGGAGCATTTTGATGGTTGACAGATGAGAGGCAGATATGGGAGAATGGGTGAAGAAGTAAGGGGATTAAGAAGTCCAAATAGGTAGTTACAGAATAGCCATGGGGATGTAAAGTCCAGTATAGAAAATGAAGTAGCCAAAGGACTTATACACATGACCCGTGCACATGAACAATGGTGGGGGGAATGCCTGAGGGATTGGGGGTGCTGGGTGGAGGGGGAAAACTGGGACAACAGTAATAGCACAATCAATAAAATATAATTTAAAAATAATAATAAAGAGCCTCTCTGCCCAAACCCAACCTCCTGATAAAATATCTTTTCAAAGAAGAAATTTCATCATTTCATTCCTTTATTTACTAAAATTAAACTAATGGCATTACCATTTGAATCTTTTAAAATTGTGAAATATATCATAAAAACTAAAGTATAAAATATATGAGTACTATTTAATGAGTAATAAATAAATGCCCTATACCCATGATCCAGTGTAAGAAATACATCACTACCAGTACCTTAAAATCTTCTGTCCTCTCTCTAATTGTATCCCTTCCATTTCCTCCTCCAGAGTGATGAGCACCTTAAATTGTGGGTTACTCCTTCCTTTCCCCTTCCCTAATCAAAATAATGACTTATGCGTTTATCCCTAAAGAATGTATTACTGGTAAAGGGACAAGTAAGATGTGGTATGTCCAAAACAGTATGCAGCCTTAAAAGGAACGAAATAATTCCTCTATTTAAAATCCTCCTATGGCTTACTACTCCCAAGAGCACAGGGCTTTAGCATGGCAATCAAGGCCTTCATAATCACTTATCATTACCTTTTTAGTACTACCTCTAATACCAACCCTCAAACTGTCACTAGCTGACACACAACTTGTTACCTCTATAGCCTTATACTTTCCTGCCTTTTACTATGCTGCCCCTCTATCTGGAATACATTTTCCACCATTCAGTAGTTTCTTTAAGCTTTTCAGATGCCACCTCCACCATGAAACATTCCTGTTCCCCCTAATCAAACAAAATCTTTTCTTCATCTGAAACCACACAGCCCTTTATCCCAATTTCCCATATAGTGTGCACTTTCAACTGTAATTACATTTCTACTCTGACTTCTGATACCTTTTTAATCACTTTCATCCTTTGATTTCAGTGACACTGCACTCTCCTCATTTTCTTCCTACCTCTCTTCAGCTGCTGCTTCTTAGTATTTTTCTTCTTCCTCTTAGTATTTTCTTTTTCCCTAGTATGGTTCTTTTTCCTCTGTCCATGTCGTAAACATGGGATCCCTTGGGGTCCTATTCAGGACCTTTATCTCTCCTCTTTGCATCCTTCCTCAAAACACCTCACCTACTCCAAGTACTACCTGCAAGTACTTCTTTATCACTCATCCCCATTTATCTCCTGAGCTTTATATATCCAATTTATACTGGCCATCCACTCAATTATTTCACATTGATTTTACACTCACAACTTTCTAGAACTGAATTCATATTCTTTCCTTTCAGTTTCCTCCCATAGTTCTAATCACATTGAATGAAAGCCTCATCCACCTAGCTACTAAAGTCAGAAACCTGAGTATCACTGTCAATACTATTTCTTCCACAAACCTCAACATCTTGTCAAACACCAACTCTGTTACTGTTACAACTTAAATATTTCATAAATTCATCTACTTCTCTCCACCTCTACTGCTATCAAAACAGTTTATGATTCCAACACATTTCAACCAATCACTCAGAAAGTTCTTAGCTTGTACCCCAGCCTCAAATTTGACTCCTTCCAATCCATTCTCTACTGCCAGCACAGTCTTTCCAAACAGCAACAATAATCATGTCACTTCTCTGAAAAGCCTTAACAACTTCCCGCTACATGAAGGATGAAAATATGATGCACAAGACTATGCATGAATGATCAATAGTCACTCACAGCTCCAGTTTTATTTCTGAACACTAAAGCCTTGGAGTCCCATGAGTAATGCCATGTTCTCTAGGCTCCTCTTTGACTTTGTACACATTAATTTATGGTAGATGAATAAATATAACTATCCCCACTTCTTCTCCCTTTCAACCCTTTCCTAAGTAACCCTTACAAATCCTAAGTGTCAGGCTGTTTATCCATAACTTTCTCCAGGAAGCCTTCTTCAATACCAGGCCCTACCAAGATTTGGTTAGACTGCCAAATCTAATTCCACCACGGGTACTTTCAGAATACCATTTGCCGTTCCAATCATAAGCACTCATCAACTTACATAATTATTAATTACTTATTTATTTGTCTGTGTCCTCCACAAGACTATAAGCAACTTGAGCCATGACAGGTAACATACTCATTCTTACAGAACACAGTAGATGTTTTACAAATATTTGTTGCCAAATGAATGAATGAATGATACTTATTTCTGCTAAACAAGAACACACGTCCCCTCAATGGCAAAATCTGACTCATAAACTATAAAAGTACAGCTCAAAATGCTAGGAAAGAAACCTCAAGGGCCATACAAGTAAAATATAATCAATGCTTCAATTATATATGGCCATGTATTTATAAATTATTGTTAGCAATATTATTTTTAAAACATGTCAAATTACAAAATTAAATGTATAGATTCCCAAATAAGGTGTTAAAATAAAACTGAGTCAATACACATAAATTTTCATTAATATGCTAATACAGAAAAATAAAAAAAAACATTGAGAGTGTGACTACCCTATAAAATTAGGATACTGTAACCTACATAAAGTTTTTATCACTTAAAAATACTTTAAAATATTACTTCAAAATAAAAGATTTGCTTTTGAAAAATTGCTTTACTCAAAGCAATAGTAAAGCAATTTTTCTAAGGGATATTCAAAGGGAAAGAAACTCACATAAGCAAGATTGTCTAGCTACAAAAATACTTCAACAATTTTAGCATACATGACATAAGTATGCTTTAAACATACTACTTCACCCAGTATATTTTCTTTATATTTTCATATTGGCCAACAAAATCACTAGTGTCAACACCTCCTTTAAAAACACTCACTGATATATCATTCAAGGAAAATATTTTTAAAACATATATTATTTTGACATGTATTTTCAAACTGACAAAAACTCTACAATTACAAGGGCTTACATTTCTTAAGTAATAAAGCTAGCAGAAAAGATGAAACTAGACTGACAGAATTTCACAGCATAATGGTTCTGAGAGTCAGAATTCTAACACTTCTAATGAAGTAATAACATTTAAGAAAAGTAATTCATTTATGGAAACCAGTCACTCTTACTTTGCTCTAAAAAATCACATGAGGTAAAATGCAAAATAACAACTCTGTGGTTAGTGCAGATATTTTCAAAACAACACAGTGCCAAGTCACTGGAATCATGGGCTGTGTTTACTTATCAGACCCTTCTCAGTTTTCTGGTTTTTCAATTCTTGAACCCAACAAACTCTGCTAGAACTCTAATAAACTGTTAAAGAATACTGTATCAATATCTGGTGCTAAAATATTTAAAGGAAACCTATTTTAGCAATAATAGTATTTGATAAAAAGTAAAATTTCCCCCAAATATGCACTTAATCTTTAAAAATTTATATTTTCTTCTGAGGCATTCAATCCACAATTTACACATATAGAAAACTATTAACTCATTGCATAGCTAATTTTTTGGCAGCTAAAGCCTTCCTTTTTCATTAGAAGTCAGAATTGTACATATATTGCAAGGTGAAAGCAAACAGAATTCTTTCACATTGCCAGAGCTTCTGTAACACACAGTCTGAGTGAAAGAAGTAGCAGAGTAAGGTCTGCTCCACAAATGATGGTTTAAAAAAAAGTCTGGTAAAACTTTTGACTTCTCCAAATATTATCAAATTAAATAGTGTATTTATTTCTAATAGCTGAACTATTATGTATATAGGCAAACGGAAAACCTATAATAGTAATGAGCATTTTCATTTGTTTGTAGCTAAATAATAGATAAGTCATTTCTTGAGTGACCCAGAACATGTTTTATATTTTTTATTTATTAAATAGTCTTACAATTTCATCATTTTTATTGGTATTCTAAGTAGAAGCAAGTATTCAAGAAAAAGATTCTGTCCCAAAAGCTTTGTAATGAGTATTATTTTAAAAAATTAAATACTAGACTTTTAAAAACTATATAGAAACTTTTCTGTATCACTATTTAAAGGTGGCTTAAAGATGGTCTGAACAATTCTACACAAGACAGAAATAAGTTATTATGTTAAGAAACAATATTTAATTTAAAAATTATTTTTATAAACAATAGAGGCATAAGTATTTATTTGGCCTCATTAATATCCTTATAAACCATCAAAATATTTGTTTTTCTTTTGCAATGAGGTTAAATTTCTATAAAGTCAGAGTATTTACAGCAAGTGCAAACAAATTAATCTACGGAATTAAAAGCTATGGAATTCAGAAAATTTACTACATAAGATTTTTACTTTCAGAGCAGATAATTATGTAGAGAGAGCAGCTTATTGGTATATCCCTCTATGGCTGGCTAAGGAATAGACTTTGTGCTTGCAAGAGATACCTCTAACTATTCAGAAACAAAGAAATGTTCATGGTGGACCGGAAAGCATTTGAGTGTATTTTGTATTACACATGATAGTAATATCTCTATATATGACTGCTTATGTTAAATTCAAAATGCAAAAACGCAGCAAGCTAGAACTCCATCTATTACATATTTTCCTAATTAAAACTATCCCCTAGAGCAAGGGACATAAAGGAAAGAATAAACAAATGGAACTTCATTAAAATAAAAAGCTTCTGCACAGCTAAAGAAAACAGTATTAAAATGAAAAGAGAACCAACTGTATGGAAAAACATATTTGCCAATGATAACCTCAGAAAAGGGTTTGATCTCTAAAAGATATAAAGAACTCTCACGACTCCACTCTAAGAAGACAAGCAACCCAATTAAAAAGTGGGCAAAGAGATTTGAACAGACACTTCTCCAAGGAGGACATATAGAGGGTCCAGAGACACATGAAAAGATGCTCAATATCACTAGCTATCAGAGAGATGCAAATTAAAACCACAATGAGATACCACTTTACACCAGTCAGGATGGCTATCATAAACAAAGCAACAAACAGCAAGCGTTGGAGAGGTTGTGGAAAAAGGAACCGTACTGCACTGTTGGTGGGATTGCAGACTCTGGGGCAACTACTATGGAAAACAGTATGGAATTTCTTCAAAAAACTAAAAATGCAACTGCCTTTTTGACCCAGCAATTCCACTGCTAGGATTATATCCTAAGAACCCTGAAACACCAATCCTAAAGAACCTGTGCACCCCAATGTTCGTAGCAGCACAATTTACAATAGCCAAGTGCTAGAAGCAACCTAAGTGCCCATCAGTAAATGAATGGATCGAAAAACAATGGTACATTTACACAATGGAATTCTATGCAGCAAAAAGAAAGAAGGAGCTCCTACCCTTTGCAACAGCAGGAATGGAACTAGAGAGCATTATGCTAAGTGAAATATACCAGGTAGTGAGAGACAAATACCATATGATCTCACCTTTAACAGGAACCTAATCAACAAAACAAACAAGTAAGCAAAATATAACCAAAGACACTGAAATTGAGAACAGGCTGACAGTGACCAGAGGGAAGAGGGGAGGGAATTTCAGGGGAAAAGGTGAAGGATTTACAGGAACTAGTATAAAGGACACATGGACAATAACAAGGGAGGGGGTGGAAACAGGGGAGGGAGGTGGGGAGGGCTGGGATGGTGGGAAGGAGTGGGGGGGAAAGGCAGAAAACTGTATTTGAACAACAATAAAAATTATTTAAAAAAACAAAAACCGTAACTAAATTCTGTATTTCAGTTTTTAATTGGTCTCATTTTCATTGAAAAAGCATTTTGACTTAAATATTTTATGATTTTAAAAAATTACGCAGTTTTTACTGTTAGGATTTATAGTTCAATACAGTGTATTAAAGTAAGTTATAATCATTCGTAAGTCTTTATTACTTGTGTAATGTTAAAAACAATTTCAAATTACTTCCATACATTTTTTAAAAGACTTAATTTATTCATTTAACTTTTTTTGGGGGGGGGGTGGGGGGAGAACATCAGTGTGAGAGAGAAGCACCAATTGGCTGCCTCCTGTATGCACTCCGACCTGGGACCTAACCAGCAAACCAGGCAGGTGCCCTGACCAGGAATCAAACCAGCAACCTTTCTCTTTGCAGAATGACACCCAACCAACTTAGCTACATCGGTCAGGGCTAATTAATATTTTTACCATAGTATTTTCTTTTGTTTTTTTCAAAATCACTTAACATTATGAAAACAGAGAAACAGATATTAAAATATATAGCAAATGTTTTCCTTTCATTTCACTTGGTATTAAAGCAGAAAATGTTGGGTTTCTGCCCTTTTCTTCTCCCCACCACCTAGTTTCTGATCAATAAATATATTACTAAATACTTAAAAGTAAGGGTTCAAGAGTTACATAAAAGCCAAACCAGTTAGTAACTTCTAACTAATGACACCACAAAACAACTGGCCTTTTTGACATCACTTTTAAATCTCTTTGGGCTAAATTTTTGGTCAGCATGTAACAATCAGCCATAGCAATCCCTTTATCCCAATGAGTATTCTATGTGTAGCTCCCCATGCATCAAAAATAAGGCTTGCACACTTTATCTTTTAAATATCTAAATAAATATGTACATATATAAAATCAAAATTCTTTATAAAACCTTAGCAAACTTATATAATATATACAGATATACATGTTTATACATCGATAATAGATACACCCCACACACACATATGCACACATGCCTATACCTCCACACTCTGGCAGTCTTCTACACAACTAAGAAGTTGACTCTCAGTCATTAAAAGGATTATCCAAAATAAGTGCCTGCATAGCAATATCTTGGTGGAGGTCTGAATGAGCTATATATTTAACAGAGCGTGTGAAATGTGAGGATTCCCATTCTTAAGACTACATATATTACCTAAATGAAACTGTTTGAAGCCTGAACATCTCATTCAAATACTATATGCCTGGGAAGGAAGCATTTTTTTTCTTCCTAAAGGGAATTTGATGCTTCTGAAAGTCTGGCATATTTGAAAGAAAAAGTATAGCTCTAAACTAAATTAAGTGTTCACAGAACAAACACTGTAGCTGCAAGAGCAATTCAAATTTTCTATCACCAATGTTTCAATCCTTTTTTAAAAGAATGATTTTCTGGGGTCATAGGTTACTCCCATTTTCATGGCTATTCAGTCCCCTGGCTAATGTAGCTAACACGGGTGCCATTAAATAGTGACAATTGTGAAAATGGATATATCTGCAAAAGCAGCAAGTCATTTTATAAAGGCTGTCAACTACGATAAAAACAGCAATTTTTCAATTTTGCAAATTGTTTCTATACCATTTTATCTAAAACTAGCTTGCAAGATTCAAATACTATATTTTTCAATAAATGTTAATTACATACTACATTCCAAAGTTTCAAAGGGAACCAAAAGTAAATTTAAAATAAAAATATATATCATCAAATAAGCCACAAGCAATGGCCCAACTGCATGGTCTTATAGTAATCCCAAACCATCTCTGATGCATGTGTTTCTGTGAGTCTGTGCACACATACACCCCTGTTTCACAAACAGAAGGGAAATGACTCTTCCCTTCATAGCTTTTGCTAACTACTGATAATAATCTACTGGTATTATACATTATAAAGAAGGTTTGAATATATTCTGTAATAAATGTGTAACATATATAATTTATTCATGAGAAATAAAACAATATTACCTTAAAAGAGAAATACCAAAGATGCAAAAGAAAAATACTAAATGTTCTTGAAGAGAAGCAATATAACATGAGAAGAAAAGAATTTTATTTATTTTTTATTTTTTATTTTTATTTATTTTTTAAATTAATTTTATTTAGTTATTTTTCAAGTACAGTTTTTTGTCTATTTCTCCCATCCCAGCCTCCCCTGCCCCTTGCTCCCCACCTCCCTCCCATTCCCACCCCCCTTAGTTCTTGTCCCTGTGTCCTTCCTATTTGTTGCTCCAAATACCTCCCCCTTTTTCCCCTTAACTTCCCTTCAGAAGAAAAGAATTTTATAAAACAAGTCTAAACTTCTACAAACGTAATAGTCATTTGTACATGGAAAATAAGTTTTTAAAATAATAAAGTTCTATGTTGTTTCACTACATTAATAAAATGTAAAATCAAATTTGTTTAACTTTGTGTCTGATAAAGCATATATAATTCAGTTAGAAAAATAACATAGAAACACACTTCTACTTTGTGTAATTCTGTCAGTTATGATAGCCTACTTAAGTACCGAAATTGATTCTGATTTTCCTGTGACTAGCAGTGAATACTTTAAATGGTAAGACAGCTTCCTTCTGTGCGCCCAAATATCAAAAGACATTTAAATACAAATGTAACTGAAATGACACAATTCACCAAAATTGCTAGGAAACATGACTTTCTTTCAATTCCAAAAAGAACCGTATCTCAAATTGGAAAAGATTTTAGAAGGGAAAAGAAAACTTTCAACAAAACTTCAAAATTCAGAATTACACCTTTAAATAATTATCTGCAAATAAATCAACAATAATTATTTTTCATTTTAGAAACTAAATCTTTAACTTAATAATTTAATGACTTGAACTTACATAGGAACACATGGGTTATTTTTTTTAATGGATGAAAGAAGACAAAACAAGCCAAAAGAAAAGCTACTTTTCAAGTTTCGACTGATAAACAATCACTTTATAAGATAAAATACGTGATATTACAGATAACTGCTCAAATCCTACAGCACTGTAGACTGATCTGACCTAGTGGAGGGTAATCCTGTTTAACTGCAGCAGTCACAGAGCAAGTCAATATTTAAATATTTATAGAAAACCAAACTGAATCAATTTTTAATTTTTTGTGGGGTTTTTCTTTCTGTAGTTAGTTGAGCTTAAAATGCAGTATAAATATACAAACTTTGAGAGTTTTGTCTAAATCATTCATTTTAATATTTTAAGAATTCTTATTTACAACGAATCTCTGCAACCAGAATTTTAATGTCATTCTCCTGCCTTCCAAAAAAAAAAAAAACCCTCCACACACTTCATTATATGGTCCTTGCGCAATTGCACCACCTAGTGTTTACTAGGCAATAAGCCTACAAATTTAGTAAAGCTCTCTCAGTATTTGAAAAAAAAAACTACCATCATCATCGTGATACTGCCACACTACATCTACCATCCAAACCTTAACTTTTTATCTTTGTTCCACTTATAAAGTTTAATAATTTTAGATGCATTAAGATTTTAGGTTTTAATTGTGATCTATTTAAATACTCTACTTGTACCCTGATATAGGCTCTCAACTCTGAAAACACCCATTTCCAATGTGCTCACACTGACTACTTATTATTTCAAAAGAAACCCATTTTTTAATGTAGAATGTATTTGAATGCCCAAATTGAGAGAAAAATGAGAATCACGGGGTGGCCTCTTCAATGACGTACCTTCATCACAAGGGCAATGACATACCTTTTCCTCTCTTAACTTTTTTGGCTTCCTGAGGACAACAGGGCAGGCTCTGGTTCTTGTTCTCCACCCACCATCACATTTTAAAATCTATTTAGTTGTGTATAAGGAAGACATACTACTACAGTTTACTTAGTAAATAACTATTAGATTTTGTAAAATTAATGTACCTATTATAATGTTCAGCAATAACTTCTTTAAATGTTCATCTATGATCAAATGAAATTTACAATATTAATCTGACACTTACTTAATAATATACATGATAGAAGTCACTATTGCTGTCCCTACATGGCAATCAAGGATTAAGAGATAAAGAGTTCACCTGAATTACCGTATTTTTCAGACCATAAAACGTAGCTAAGTTTTAGAGGAAAATAGGAAAAAACAATTTGAAGCAAAAAATGTGGTAAAATATTTAATAACATAAATAATATCTCATCAATGTAAATGTAAACAAAAGTCAACAGCATCATTAACAACCATTATTCCTCCGAAATTTGGGGGTAATACTTATAGTCTGATCAATACAGTACTATAATCAACATTGTCTTTCTACACAGTTAAAACTAAGCATTACTAAGGTTAACTGGAGGGAAGAGTAAGGTACTCTAAGAGCCTTCCAAAGACATTATATCTATTATCTATTCTCGAGAGAGCCAGTCCTATTCCTTTTCTAGCAGCAGGGAGCCATGGTTAAGATTACAGAATTCCCTGGCTGGTAAGTATACCAGTTCTCCAACTTGCCAACCTACAGTATTGGAAGCCAAGAGAGCCAAATACACTTTGGCTTAGAATAGTAGTCAGTGTTGAAGTATATTAAAGTGTATATGTGTGTGTATGAGAAAGAGACAGAGAAAGAGAAAGAGAAAGAAACATAGGAAAATGAAGGGTTTCAATCCAAACTGAAAACTAGTCCAGGTTCCCCAGTTAAACAACAGAGGTATACATGCAATCAAATCATCTTTGGATGGTGTCTATTTCTGCTCTCCAGCACTAGGCCTCTATCACTATGCTGTTTCTTATCTCTTAAGTGCAATGTGTGATAATCTTGCCCTTTCTTTTGTCTTTGGACATTTCATTTTTCACCTTACCCCTTTATTGACAGGTACAATTTATGTCACTTATTTGTTTAAAGCTGAACACAGAAATAATCCAAGTGATATCCTTAGTGCCACAATATCAAGTAGAGCCCAGATCTATCTAAAAATATTCAACTGTTTACAGAATACCTATATTCTCTAGAGCAGGGGTGTCAAAGTAATTTTCACTGGGGGCCACATCAGCCTCATGATTACCTTCAAAGGGCCGAATGTAACTTTAGGACTGTATAAATGTAACTACTCCTTAACAGTTAAGCGAGAATTTGGTGCTGTCGCCAGGTAGAAACAAGGTGCTGGGCCAGAAAAAACAAGGTGGAAGGCCGGATTCAGCCCACGGGCCTTGTGTTTGCCACCTGCGCTCTAGATTCTGAATATAACATGGCAAAAAATGGACAATGGTCTGCAAAGGCTTGCTTTGCTAGCACCTCTAGTTGCTTGTGACTGATGCATTAGATTATTATTGTCATGAGACTGGACTCTATAATATGTGGAGCTCAAATAAGAAGTACTGTAAAACGTGGCTGTAATTCCAAAACTTTTTCTGACTTCAAGAAAACTTATTAAAAACTTTCTTTTTGCTACTCTGGTCCAGAGATCCAATAATCCTAGCAGTAAACTCTAATAATAAAGTCTCCCAAGATTGTGAAAGCCATAGCTCTCAGGATCCTAACCCTAGCCTAGAACCCCAAGGCACCAACTACAATAATGTGGGATACTACGGTCAGTGAAACAGAAGGAGAGAGTAGGCCTCTGAGAAGCTTAGCCTGTAATTACAATAGCAAAAAGGAGACATGAGGGTGACATTTGTCCCTGTTTTGCCTGTAGAATAAAATGACACCAAACAATGCTAAAAAAAATATATATTTTTTGCATAAGCTATGTGGTAATAGATACCTCAGAGCCTTAAATGTGAAATCAGAGTAAAACTGTAATGTAGCTTTTAAATTCAAGAGGAAAAAAGACTTTTAAATTCAAGAGGAATAAAGTCTAGACCTTTCAAAGTTAGGGAATCTAAGACACAACTATCTCCACTACAAAGCTTGAGCCCTTAAGTGCTACATTCTTGATGTGAAAATGAAGCAGAAATAAAACCACACAACCTCCTCTATCCCTAGAGGACTCCAAAGGAAGTTGCCCTCGCACTGAATAGGGCCAAAGGATACTTACTGTTCTTAAGAAATTGTAGCCAAAAGTCAGGCATTACACAGAATTGCAGTCCAAATTATCTTGACCTGGGTGTCCACAGTATTTTAAGTTTTGAATTTAGCGCACAGTGGTGCCAGATTAAGTGACTTCAAAAGCAGAACACAATTCCACTTGGAGGAATAAATACAGACATACCCTGTTTTATTGTGCTACACAGATATTTTGTTTTTCATAAAGTAAAAACCCTCCACCAGTAAAAAGATTACAACTTGCTAAAGTCTCAGATAATGATTAGCATAGTTCAACAAATATTTCTAATCAGGCATATATGTCATTTTTTAGACATAATGGCTATCGCACATTTAATAGACTGAAATATATGTAAACATAACTTTTTATATGCATTGGGAAACCAAAAAACTTGCATGACTTGCTTTATTATGATATTTGCTTTATTGTGGTAGTCTGGAAGTGAACCTGGGGTATCTCCAAAGTATGCCTATACATACTTCATTCCAGACCCTAAAGACTTTCCTATATTAATTTTCAAACAAAAAAATGACAATGATACAAGTTATGATGAGCAAGAACTAGTAAAAGCAATAGAAAGAAGAAACAAGCTCAGAGAGTTAGTATGTTGAAATTATGAGGCATGGATTACAAAATAACTATGCTTATTATAGTTAAAAAATAAACCTAAGGTTAAAAATGCCACAAACTCCTATAAATAAATAAAACTCTTAGAAATGAAAAACATGTCTGAAATTTAAAACTAAATGAAAAAAATTAGCAGATTTAAAAGAGCTGGAAAAGATGACATTATTGGTTTGAGAGTTAGTTTAAGATACGTAAGAGTAGTTTAGGAAACTTAGGAGTATAAGTAAGAAATTCTATAGTATGTCTGATTCTTGCTCAAGAACAGAGATTGTGGCGGAGGCAAAATTGCAAGATAGATTAAGAAATTTCCCACACTGGTGAAAAACAATAATTGGCATATTCAAGAAGCTCAGCAAATCCAAAGCAGCATTTAAAAAGGAAAAAAATTACAATGCAACTACTTGCATAAGGCCAAAGACAAAGCCAAGATCTTAAAAGCAGCTAGATTGGCTTCCATGAAACAAGTTAGCTGACTGACTTCAACAGCCACAAGAAAAACCAGGTGCTGAAAGAAAGTATGAATCTAGCAATTTATATTCAGTAATAACATCTTTCAAGAACTAAGGCAAAATGAGGGCATTTCAGACAGAAAAACTAAAGCTAAAAGAGTCTGGTACCAGTAAACTTTGAGTGAACACAACTCTATGAATATACGGCACTTTAGGCAGAAAGAAAATAATACTAGATGGGGATCTGAGATTAGTGGACATTTGGTCCCGTCTAAAGCATCCACATTTAGAAAATGGCCCTGGGTTCAAATAGCCCATAATGTTTATTTCTACTTTTGGCTGATAAATTAATACACTGTTTTAGTACAAAAGGTAGTACCTAAAATATACTATATCATGTTTTACTGATCCAATAATTGAGATGTAGCTGTACTGCCAATAACAATCCTTTTTGCCTCAGTGCCCTAGCTGGTAGTGGCACACAAGTTATAGGCAGGTTGGGTTGGGTTTCGAATCTTACAGAAAAGTGGGATATATTAACTATGGACCAAATGTCTCTACAGACATTTTGCACAAGACCACATTTCGAGGACCTTTTTGGATGGACCAAATGTCTCCATAGACGCTTTGGAGATGAAAAAAAAGGAAAAAAAAAAGCAAGAAACACAAGTGTAAAATCCTGCATTAAGCTCATAATAATAATTTCCCCTGAGGTCTCAAAAAAAGAGAATTGAGCCCTGGCTAGTGTAGCTCAGTGGATTGTATGTGGGCCTGTGAACCAAAGGGCCCCTGGCTCAATTCCCAGTCAGGGCACATGTCTGGGTTGTGGGCCAGGTCCCTAGCAGGGGGTGTGTGAGAGGCAACCACACACTAATGTTTCTCTCCCTCCCTTTAAAAAAAAAAAGAGAGAGGGAGAATTGAAATGCAACAGAGTGCAGAGCATGGGTCCCCTGAAAGTAGAGGAATCCTTGACTGGGGAAGGGACCAGCAGATGGTACAGTGTTTAAGATACATTGCATAACAAGAGGCAAGTTAATAGCCTTGCCTTCCTGAAGGGAAGAGGGATGCCACCCAGGGCGAATTGTGTATGTGACTCTGAGCACATGCAGTGACTTGTGACATGGTGGAGGAGGGCCAGGGGAGAGCTCATACTGCACCTGCTGGAGAAGCAGAGTGCAGGTGCCATTCCCCTCACTCCCCTGTGTCACTGGGAACTCTTGCCCTGACTGAAGATGGCAGTCAAAAGTGGGTAAAAGACACTGAGGAACTGGCAAAAATGGTGGACACTAAGGCACCAGAGAAAGGGCTGGATATGAGATCACATAGGAAACTCTGTGCCAACTGTTTAAACTAGAGTGGGCTGGAGGTTAGGAGACAGAGCCATGAGGTCTGCAGTGAGAAAGGAGATCTGCTGTTAGGTCTGAAAGAGTCGGTGCATCTGCCATGAGGAGGTTGTCCTGGGAGTCTGTCTAGAGAAGACAGTATTAGAGCCGATGGAGCTGTAGGGACCTGCCTGGCCACTGGATTCATGAGGGATGCTTGGACCTGAACTGTGACAGAAACACTGATCTGCAGACTTCTGCTTTTCTGAAAGACGGTATCTCTGAGTGGAACATCCTGAAACTGGCCTGGTTTGGCAAAGGGAGGCATGACTGTGTTGTTGGGTGGTTTTAAAGGGGGTGGGATTTAACGGCGGAAATTTGCCATTATTCTGAATCTGTATAACTTTTAAATAAACAACCCCTTTCCTTTTTCACCAAACTTTTATATTGGGAGTCACACTTCTTGGAGGTAGGCAATCAAATCCTACAGCTGTTCCAGAACAGCACTGGTGGGGTTATGTGACGGCAATACAAATCACCTATAACATATAAGCCCTGAGGGAGGCAAAAGTAATTTAAAAATTCTAAGGTCCTTTTATTGCCTGTGAAGAAAATAGAGGTATCAATTAGCCTTATACCTTTAAAAGTTAAATACAACATTTAATTTTTAGGGTAACCACTAGAGGAACAGAAATGAGTAACTTCGAAACTAGTGGAAGGGGAAAATGGAATGATAAGAAAATACCAATTCGACAATGAGATATCACTACACATCTATTAGAAGATCCAAAATACTGACAACAAATGTTAATGAAGATGTGAAACAAAGACTTTTATTCACTGATGGTGGAAATACCACCTCTTTGGAAGACAGTTTAGCAGTTTCTAACAAAACAAAATATACTCTTACCATAACACAGTAATCACATTCCTTGTTTACCCAAACAAAATTAAAACACTTGTTGACACAAAAACCTACACACAGATTTTTGTAAAAGCTTTGCTCATAATTGCCAAAACTTGGAGGCAACCAAGATATTCAATAAGCGAGTGGATAAATAAACCATAGCACATACAGACAATGGAACAGTATTCAGTACTAAAAATAAATGAGCTATCAAGCCATGGAAAGAAATAGAGGAACCTTATATGTATATTGCTAAGTAAAAGAAATCAATTTGAACCCTGGTTGGTGTGGCTCAGTGGACTGAGTGCTGGCCTGCAAACCAAAGGGTTGCCAGATCAATTCCCAGTCAAGGCACATGCCTGGGTTGCAGTAGGGGGCATGTGAGAGACAACCACATATTGATGTTCCTCTGCCTCTTTTTCTCCCTACCTTGCCCTCTCTCTAAAAATAAACAAATAAAATCTCTAGAAAAAAAAAGAAAACTTGAATAGGCACATACATAATGATTCCAACTATATGGCATTCTGGAAAAAGACATAATATAAAAGATCAGTGGTTGCTGTGGGTTAGGGTGAGGAAGAGATAAATAATAAGCAAAGCACAGAGGATTTTTAGGACAGTAAAACTACTCTGCAGTGTACTTCAATAGTAGGTAAGTATCATTATACATTTGTCAAAAGTCATGGAGTGTACAAGACCAAGAGTTAATCCTAGTATAAACTTTGGATGATGACATGTTAGCATAGATTCATCAACTGTAACCAATGTACCATTCTGGTCAGGGAGGCTGTGTGTGTCGGTGGGGGACAATGGAATTAGGAGAACTCTGTACCTTCTGCTCAGTTTGCTGTGACCTAAAGCTGCTCTAAAAAAAGTCTATTTTAAAAAACAATACAAAAGAAGGCAAGAAAGGAGAAGAAAAAGAAATATAAAGAACAAACAAAAATCACAAAACAAGATAACTGTAAACCTGGAAATATAAGTAATTCCATCAAATGTAAATGGATTAATCCAGCTAAAATAAGAGATTGTCAGACTAGATTTTTTTTAAAAAGCAAATAAGTGACATTTAAAAGACATGCATCTAAAATATAAGGATACACAAAAATTCTAAGAAAAAGGAAAAAAGACTTATCACAAAAGTACTAACTAAAAGTTGCCTGGTGCAGTTATATCAATATTAACACCCCCCCCCAAAGACTTTAAGATTAAATAGCATTTCTAGAGAGAGTGTCAATTTATAATGATGGAGTTTTAGTTCACCATGAAAAAATAATTTATAATGAGTATGCAACCAATAACACAACATCAAAATATATAAAACAAAAATTAACAGAAGTAAAAGAATAAAGAAATATACTATTTCTGATTGAATAATCAGGAAAAAAATCAGAGAATAAAGAGATTAAAAACCCCACTGCTTATAGCTCAGTGATTACACGACCAGTCGCGGTCCCCTCACTCCGCACTAACAACCACTGATGTTTCTCTCCCTTTCTCCTTCCCCTCTAAAGATAAATAAATAAATAAAATCTTTAAAAAAAAAAAAAAAAAAAAAAAACTTAGCCCAATGGGCACACAGAGAATAATACTACACTCAGAAATTTCAGAATATATACTCAATTTGGAAAATAAAAAATCAAATGGACCAAAACCAGTATTAATAAATATGAGGTAATACAAAACAAATTCTCTGGACTTCCGCCAAGATGGAGGCATAGGTGGATATGCCCTGCCTTCTCACACAACCAAGTTTAGAGACAACTAAATATTAACAACAAAGAACACAGCCAGAACACAGAAAATTGAACTTTTCGGAAGTCTGTTAACAACAAATTCTTCAGCCTGACCAGTAAGGGGCGAAACCAGCAGCTGGTGGAGCAGGGTTGCACAGGCAAACTCAGTCAGACAGACTCAGGCGCGCAGAATCCAGGCGCAGGGTTGGACCTAGTGAGCGACCGAGTGAGCAACCAAGCAAGCGACCGCAGGGAAACAGCAAGGGAGCAGGGCTGGGGGTTGACTGTGGTCGCGCATTTGTGCGTGGATAGACAAGCCAGAGAGTGGGCAATTGGACCGGGACCCAGAGGGTCCCCGCGGCAATCAGCAGGGAGGGCACCGCCATTTCCCTGCTCTGACCCCACCTCCACATACAGCATCATAACCCAGCGACTCTGAGTGGCCCAGCCCAGGTGAACCACCTAAAGCTCTGCTCCTACCCAGCGCTGCAAAACAGCAGAGGGTGCTGCCATTTCCCCACAATGACCACAGCCCCACATATAGAGTCACAACCCAGCAACCTGGGAGTCCAAGGCTCCCCTCCTAGTACTTAACGGGCGTGAACAGAACAAAAATGGCTCAAGAAGATCTCAAAGCCCCAGAACCTATAAATCTAAGCAATGAAGAAATAACAAAACTCTCAGACACACAGTTTAAAACACTGGTTATCAGGATCCTCACAGAACTGGTTGATTATAGCCACAAATTAGACAAATATATGAAGGCAAAACTAATTGAAATGAATGGAATTGCACAGGACACCAATAGCAATGAAAAGGAAACTGGGACTCAAATCAATGGAGTGGACCAGAAGAAAGCAAATAATGGCCAAACACAAAAGAGTCAAGAAGCAAGCATTCAAAGAAATGAGGAGAGTCTTAGGAACCTCCAGGACATCTTTAAATGCTCCAACATCTGAATTATAGGGGTACCAGAAGGGGGAAAGGCACAGCCACCAGTGGAAAACTTATTTGAACAAATAATAAAAGAGAATTTCCCCAATCTGGCAAAGGAAATAGACTTCCAGGAAATCCAGGAAGCTCAGAGTCCCAAAGAAGTTGGACCCAAGAAGGAACACACCAAGGCACATCATCATTACATTAGCCAAAATTAAAATGAAGGAGAGAATCCTAGAAGCAGCAAGAGCTAAGGGGACGGTCACCTACAAAGGAGTTCCCATCAGACTGTCAGCAGATTTCTCAAAAGAGACCTTACAGGCAAGAAGGGGCTGGAAAGAGGTATTCCAAGTCATGAAATCCAAAGACCTACAACCAAGACTGCTCTATCCAGCAAAACTTTCATTTAGAATGGAAGGACAGATAAAGTGCTTCTCAGAGATCAAATTCCAGGAGTTCATCATCACCAAGCCCTTATTATATGAAATGTTAAAGGGACTTATCTAAGAAAAAGAAGTTAAAGAAACATGAACAGTGAAAGGACAACAAACTCACAGTTATTAACAACCACACCTAAAACGAAAGCAAACTAAAAGGACAGCTAGATCAGGAGTGGAAACATAGAAATGAAGATCTCAAGGAGGGTTAGCAACAGGGGAGGGGGAGGAGGAGATGGGGGGAGAAGGTTCAGAAAATAAGTAGCATAGACAGTAGATAGAAAATAGATGGGGGGGCAAGAATAGCATGGGAAATATAGAATCCAAAGAACTTGAGACATATAGTCATAAACTAAAGAGGGGGTAATGGTGGGGATGGGGGGGGTAGGGTGGAGGGGAATGAAGGGGGGGATAGAACAACTGTAACAGCATAATCAATAAAAAAAATATTTTTTAATTCTCTAATTAAGCTTGAAATTAACAACAAAAATAGAGCTGAAATTAATTATAATACGTGAGAAAGCAGGAAATATACTTCTAAGTAACCACGAGTGAAAGAAAAAAACTTAAGATTCACAGTTCCGGCCAAGATGGAAGCATAGGTAGAAATCCTTCACTTCCTCTCACAACCAAGAGGATAACAACCAATCTAAAATCAATATACAACCAAAAGCACCAGAAAATCAAACTGCATAGAACTTTGACAACCAAGGAATTAAAGAAAAAAATCTAAACCACTACAACCAGACTAGTAAGGCAGACCCTGATAGCCAACTCAAAAAAACCTTAGCAAAGCAGCTGAGGGACAGGGCTGACTATCCAGCTGGGCAGAGCTGCACGGGAGGGACTGACTTAAGGGGAAAATGGAGACTCAGAGCTGACTGTGCGCTGGGGTTGCCATGGTGGAAAATACTTCCAATCTGACATGAGAGTCTGTTGGAAAGTGTGATAGAAATGAGCAGGCGAGCTGCATTGTTCCTTCTCTGGCCCCTCCCCCACAGGCAGCACATCAAAGAGGGTTGCCCTGCCTGGGTGAATACCTAAGGCCCTGACCCTTACAGCTTATCAGGTGCACCAAGACAAAGAAATGGTCCAAATGAAAGAACACGGCAAAACCTCAGAACTAAGAGATGAGGAGATTGCCAATCTATCTGATGGAGAATTTAAAGCCCTGGAAATCAAAATGCTCACAGAACTGATTGAGCTTGGTCAAAAAATGAAAAGAACAAATGAAAGATACCAAAAATGAAATAAAGCTAAATATTCAGGGAACCACCAGTGACAAGAGGAAACCAGGATTCAAAGCAATGATTTGGAACAAAAGGAAGAAATAAACATCCAACTGGACCAGAATGAAGAAACAAGAATAAAAAAAAAAAAATGAAGAAAGGCTAAGGATTCTCTGGGACAACCTGAAATGTTCCAATATCCAAATTATAGGGGTGCCAGAAGGAGAATAACAGCAGCAAGAAATTGAAAACTTATTTGAAATAATGAAGGAAAACTTTCCTAATCTGGCAAAAGAAATACACTTCCAGGAAGTTCAGGAAGCTCAGAGATTCCCAAAGAAGTTGGACCCAAAGAGGAACACATCAAGATACATCATCAAGTTACCCAAGATCAAAGACAATGAGAAAATCCTAAAAGCAGCAAGAGAAAAGGAGACAGTTACCTGCAAAAGAGTTCCCATAAGGCAACCAGCTGATTTCTCAAAAGAAACCTTTCAGGCAAGAAGGGGCTGCAAAGAAGTATTCCAAGTCAAGAAAGGCAAGGGCTCACATCCAAAATTGCTCTATCCAGCGAAGCTTTCATTTAGAATGGAAGAGCAGATAAAGTGCTTCCCAGATAAGGTCAAGTTGTAGGAGTTCATCATCGCCAAGCCCTTATTACATGAAACGTTAAAAGGGCTTATTTAAGAATAAGAAGATCAAAAATATGAACAATAAAATAACAACAAGCTTGCAACTATTAACAAATGAACCTAAAAGAAAAGAAAAACTAAGCAAACAACCAGGACAGGAACAGAATCAGAGAAATGGAAATGACACAAAGGGAGTTCAGTAGGGAGCAGGAAGGGAGGAATAGCAGGGAAAAGGTACAGGGAAGAAGAGGCATAATTAGTAGGCATAAAATAGACGGGGAAAGATAAAAAATGGTATAGGAAACAGAGGACTCAAAGAACTTATATGTACAACCCATGGACATGAACTAAGTGGGGGGGAATACTGGAGGGTTGGGGAGCAGGGTAGGGGGGGATAAAGGGGAAAAATTGGGAAAACTGTAATAGCATAATCAATAAAAATAGTTAAAAATAAAAAATACTTTAAAAACAATTTTAAAAACTTAATAGAAAAAATGTTAAGTATTTTGAACCAAACAATAATAAAAACATCATTTGTGCTAAATATCCACTTAAAGAATTTAAAAATACAAGGACGGCAAAGTAACATTATTCACAATATCAAAGACCTTAGTGTCCACAGGTACATGAATGGGTAAAGAAAATGTGAAATATATACACACAATGGAATATTATTCAGTTTAAAAAAAAGAAAACTCTGCCATTTTCAACAACCTTGAGGATCAACCTTGAGGACATTATGCTGAAGTGAAATAAGCCAGAAACAAAGACAAATATCACAGGATCTCACTCATATGTTGAACCTGAAAAAAAAAATCAGACTCATAAACAAAAAGTAAAATGGTGTTTACTGGAGACTGAGGACTGGGGAAAAGGAGGTATATTAACCATCCCCTCTTTCTGGAAAGATCCCCCCCCATGCTCTCCAGACTAGTTTACCGTACTTCCTAGCCTCTGACCACTCTTCCTTAAATGCCATTTTTTTTTCCCCAGCTTATACTTAGTATTCCTGAGAATTCTGTCCCAGGTCCTGTTTTCTTCTCACTTTATCTACTATCCCTGAGTAATCTTTTCTTCTTCTACAGCTTCAATTTCCTTCCACAAAATTAAATCTCAAGCACATGCCCATAGGAAAGTATGCTGTCTCTCCTTCATCTGCTCCAACTCTTGAAATAAGAATGGCTGCTTATGATTGATGTTACTTACTGACCAAGGACCAAAACTTGAACCCCTCATCTTCAACAAACAAACCTGTCCATTTTCCTGAAATTCTAATTTTCTTGAATGGTACCACCATTTATTTCATTGCTCAAGAAATAAATTTACATATTGTTTTCTACTCCTTCTTCCTTCCTGTTTAACTTGTGATCCAATCAATCACAATCCACTAAATTTTACTTTATCAATGTTTTCTAAATTAATCTGAATCTCTTCCCTAAAATACTTGCTCTTATTCTAAGATTTCAAAATCCAAGCCCCTAAAATTCATTGTTTCTTACATACAGTACAAAGCTTTCCTACTTTCATGAGAAAAATTAGGTTAACTTTATTTCTCTGCCCAACTGTATACATTTAATGATGTTTAAGTGTCTCCATTTTTAAAAAAGGAAAATGAGAGTTCTGGTCAAGACAGAGGAGTAGGTAAATTCTGAGATTGCCTCCCTCCATGATCACATCAAAATTACAACTAAATTATAGAAAAATCATCACTGAAAACCACCTGAAGACCAACTGAACTGAAGTAACTAAGGATATAATTATATCCTATAACTAAGGATAGAATGAAGAAGCTATTTACAGAATAGTAGGAGGGGTGGAGAAGGGGAATGGACAGGTCCCACACCTATGTGTGGCAATTAAGGAATGGGAGGGCTACCTCAGCTGCACAGGTCCCCCTGAGGAGCAAGGAGTCCCAGCTCCCCAATGGGCTCCTCAGCCTGGGGGCATTACTGCCAGGAAGAGGAGTGCCCATAACATCTGGCTATGAAAATCGGTGGGGATTGAGTCCCAAAGAAACAATGGGCTGTGGGAGACAAGACAAGCTGCTCTTAAAGGGCCGGTGCACAAACTCATTCACCCTAAGCTCCAGTGCAGGGACAGCAGCTCAAAAAGCACCAGGGACATACTTCAAGGCAAGGGCTAGAGAGGGGCAGTAGTAAGGGAAACCTTGTCTAACCACTGGAAGGATGGAAATGTTGGCAAGTGCTATCATTGTCCTTTGTTGAGCTCTCCTTCCATCCAGCTAGACCAGTGTAGCTGGATATGGGGGGGGGGGGGCGGCAAATCTGTGCTCTCCATTAACCTTGCTAACATCATTTGTACCACCTTGGTGATTCCCTGAGACCTCACCCAACTTGCTCACCCACCCAGTTAAGTCTCTTCCAGTGGCTCCTCCACAGGAGCAGCCTGGCTCAGCTCATGCTCCAGATTTACTCAAGGAACTGCAAACCCCACACTAGTAGCAGCTACCTTAGGCTTATGGTGCAGACTTCCTAAAATGTCCATAAATTTTACACAAGTGGCAGCCACACTCAGCATACATTATATATGCTGCCAAGCAGCCTCATGCACAGTACAGGCAGCAACTAGTCTCAATTTGCATTGTAACTTCCAACAGGTGGCCCCGTATATGGTATAAGTGGCACCCAGCCTTGGCCTGTAACAACTCCAACTAAGCAACCACAGGCCTGGCACAAGTGGCAGCTGCTCTCAGCTGGCATTGTAATGCCTGCCAAAAGGCACCAAACCCAATGCAAGTGACAGGTAGCCTTGATTCACAACAAAGTCTTTCCCAAGAGCCTCCAAGCCTTACGCAAGTGGCAACCAACCACAGATCACTGTGTAGCTCCTATTAGGTGACCCCAATCCCTGCATAAGCACCACCTGATGTTAACCTGCACCAGAGCCCCTCCAGACCCAACACACCCAGTGGCCAGACTCAGAGTACCCATCCAGCTCCACAAATGACAAAGGGCAGTGTTAGCTGGCACCAGAGTCCTAACAAATCAACCCCTCACAGGGCCAGCCCCCACACATCTCATGTGCTGTAGTCGTAGCCAGCTCTCTCACAGCGAGTCAGCTTGAAGGTCAACCCCACTCACTGACATGCCAGCAGCAATTAAGGTCCAACTACAATAGGAGGGCACACCCAACCCACACATATGATACTCTTGGAGCACCCAGCTCAGGTGACCAGGGAGACTATACTAGGGAGCCCCAAAAGACAGCTACTACATAGGGCCAACCTGTCGAGAGAGGAGATCTACCTAATGCTATACGTAGAAACAAACACGGGGAGTCAGTCAAAATGAGGAAACAAAGAAACATGTTCCCAATTAAAGAACAAGACAAAACTCCATGAAACAAAATGAAAATATGTAGTCTACCAGATACAGAGTTAAAAACACTAGTTATAAGGATGTTCATGAACTTGGGAGTACAACAGATGTACTCAGTGAGAACTTCAACCAAGAGGTAGAAAACATTAAAAATGAGATACAAACCATTTTTAAAAGAACCAATCAGAACTGAAGAATTCAACAGCTGAAATGAAGAATACACTAGATAAAATCAACAGCAGATTAACTGACACAGAATACTGAATCGGCATCAACAATCAGGAAGACAAGATGGCAGAAAACACCCAAATGGAAAAGAAAAAAGAGCTTTAAAAAAGTGAAAATAGTTTAGGAAATCTCTGGGACAACATCAAGTGTACCAACAGTCACATTATGGGGGTCCTAAAAGGAGACAACAAAGGGACTGAAAATCTATTTGAAAATAAGGATGGGAACTGCCCCAACTGGGTGAAGGAAAAATGCATATGAGTCCAGGAAGCACAGAGAGTCCCAAATAAGATGAATCCAAAGAGACCTACACCAAAACACATAATTAAAATGCCAAGTCAAAGAATCTTAAAAGTAGCAAGTGCTCTCCATTGACCTGGCTTATGCCATTGGAGTGCAAGGAAATGAAAGCTAGATTTCTCTAAATGTATCTTGTTTTATACATTTGATTTGGGAATAATATACCAATTTGCTAAATTATAAAGTGCAATTAAATAAAAATGAAGGGGGGAAGCCAACCTTAAAAATGAAAAGTAAAATAAAATTCAGCCACACCAATTATCAATTCAAGTAACTTTAAAACACAGCAATTTGCTATTCACTCCTCATGGAATACCCTCAGGGAAGGAGAGGGAAGAAATACTAAGAAATTAACTGGTTTTGGTAATCATATCACTGGTAATGATATTGTTATTCTAAAAGTCTATGTTTTAGTTTAAGTTTAAATAATTATGTTGATATCACTTAGAATCAAAATTTTCAAAATGAGAAAAGAGATACAATAAATCAAGCAAGTAAAAATCCTGTATTACTGAATGTGAATTAAAAATATCAGTATGAACTCATGGTGTGTTTTTCTACTAAAAAAATACATATTTCTTATCTTTATCTATTAAGAAGGCTTAGAAGCTACATCCAGTCAAATACTGGGCATGCTTGGTGCCCAAGCTGTGGCCTCTACGTATATATGGTACACTTCCAAAAGAACTAAGATCCTTAGAAAGAAGGCTGGTGTCAGATCTGGAATAAAAAATATGTAAGATGACCCTTAAACATTTTGTCATACTAGAAATACAAAGAAGCTCTCAAAGATTACTAGGATTATGTCAAAAGAACTCAGGAGCCAACTCAAAGGGACTAACACTTTGGAAAACAGTTGAATCTCCTAAAACTGAACATTTATACACCATATGGCCCAACATTTCTACTTATAGGTATGCATTCCCCAAAAGTTGTACGAGAGAGGAGATATCCAAGAACATGTGTCTTCAGAATGCCAAAAGCCTACAAGCAATACAAATGTCCATCTATGGAAAAGTAAATAAATTATGGAACAACCAAACAGACGAGAGAACATTTAAAACAAATGAACCACAGTGATACGCAATAATATGGATGAACCTTAGCAATATAATGAGATGTGGATTGTTGCCAAAGTCACAGCTTTTTTCCCCCAACAGTGAGTTTACAGATGCATGTTATTTAAAAAAATTATTAATAGCTGAAAGAGAAAAAGAAAGTTTTTCATATGGAAAGCTTTGGATATTTAAAAAATCTGACTGATCAAAAATATAACTACTACAATGGCAAGAAATGTTGCTCACACTGATCTTAGATAATATTAAAGCAACTGGCCCAAAATATATTAAAAGCAAAATTCTGGCATGATATTTTGATTCCCTGAGATCAAATATACACATAAGAATCATTTGATCAAATAAATAGCACCCATTTGAAAAGAGTGATGAATACTTTCATAATCTTCTAGATTTCTAGTTGTTCTTTTTTAACCTATCCCAACATATTCTTTATTAAATCTCCTTATCCTAGTATCAGGCAAACATGAGCACTTTTTGCTTTTTTTAAAACATTTTATAGTCCATATTCTATAAAGAAGACAAGTGCTGCATTAAATTACCCAAAGAAAACTGAGAATGTCTTTCACTAGTATCATAATTAATCTGTGAGTATTTGGGCATTCTTAAACAATGTTAAGAGATGATAACTTTTATTATAAAAGATAAATTTTCTCTGCTCATTTTCTTTTATGCTGTTCTTTCCAGTTATTCACAGAGAAAGAAATTTACCTACTCCAATTCATTTTTAAAAATCATTTTAACTTAAAACAGATGCCAAGAAGCAAAATAAAATGCCAATTTTTAAAGATTTACATCCATATTAAGTAACACATACTTAAAGGATAACTGCATACATTAAAAAGTAACTCAGTTTAAAAAAAACATCTAGACACTGTCAAGAAGATTGTGAGGGGTAAATATAGTATCTCCCCTTTTGGAAGCTACAAATTAGTTGAGAAGGCATGGGTTACAGGCACAAATAGTAAAACAAAAATGCAAAAGATTTAATAGGAAATATATGATTAAATCAAAGAAAAGGCACTAATAAACAAGCTATAAGATTAGGAAAAACAGAAAAATCACCACAGACCAAGAGTGATTAGAAACTGCTTCCAGAAACAAATGGAACCCATGATGTGCTTTGTCAGATAAGTAGCAAAATTCAGAAAACAACAGAGGTGAGAGAATCATGTAATTAGAACCAAGGACTTTTTCAGGGTAAAATAAATATAAGTATGTCTGAATACAATTTCTACTGGGCAATGAAGTTAAGAAAGGTTAGAGAGATAGGTACCACTACAAAAGACCATCAATGCCAAACTAAGGGGTGTGAAGTGAAATTTAATCTGTCTGGGCCTAATGGCACTGAAAGGAAAGCATCCAACAGACTTACACCTGACACTTGGGTGAAGCAATGAATATATTAAAAGCTTTTGCCCTGACTAGCATAGCTCAGTTGGTTGAGCATCGTCCCACAAAGCTAATGGTTGCAAGTTTGATTCCTGGACAGGGCACATGCCTGAGTTGGAGGCCTGGTCAAAGGCTGGGGTGCAGGCAAGAGGCAACCAATTGATGTTTCTCTCTCACATCAATGTTTCTCTCCCTCTTTCTCCTCTCTTCCCCTCTCTAAAAATAAATAAAAATTTTAATATATGTGTGTACATATGTAAAGCTTTCAGTTTATATGTATAAAGCTTTTCAGTTATATATTATATATACATATGTAATACCTGTGTGTGTGTGCACGGAGAGAGAGAGAGAACACACACAAGCTTTCGGTTCCCCTGCACACCACCTTAAGGAAGTGGGCTGAGGTTGTGGAGGTGAAGAATGGATATAAAAATATACTTAATTTTACCAGCTTTTCCCAAGTAACAATAAAATCACAAATGAATAATTTGAACTGTTCAACTGTTAAATTCTATTTATGAAATACAATACTATTTTTCTTTTGTTCTCTTTAAAGACTAAGTATTTATTTCAAAGATGTGGGAAGCATTTCCCCCAATCTTGGTACATGTCAGAGCCAGTTATTTCTGCAGCTTTGAACTTGCTTCAAGGTCTGTCATTTGGTTAGGTCAGGGGTGAATGCCCAGGGCATTTTGTCCTTCAGGATACTATTTATCCTCATGCATCTCTGTTTAAAAATGATTTATGCACTTTGGAGTATAAGGTCTTTTAAGAAGATAAAAGAAAACAAAAGTCCCATATCAACCTTGTTATATTCAAGCATAATCTTCCACTCACCTACTTTCTATAAAGGTGAGTTTAAAGTTACCTTTACATCAACCCAATCATTTATTTAAAAAAAAACTTTTCTTGCTAAATAGAGCATTCTATGTGAGTTGGGTCATAGGGCTACTCAACTTTAGAAGATACAAGACATTTAAAAACTACTGTGGAATAATTTAAAACTAACAAAAAGTTGCAATAGTACAAAGAATTCATATAAACCTTTGATCCAGCTCCCCCACCTATTAACATGTTACCCTGAATAAACTTACATTCTCACAAACACACATACAAATTTTTTCTGAACCATTTGAAATTAAGTTGCAGACACAATATCCCATTACCCCTAACATTTCAGTGTGTATTTCTTAAAGCCAAGGACACTGCCCTGCATAACCACAGTACAATCAACAAAATCAACAAATTAATATCATTTTATTATTCAAAGCAGAGACCTACTTTGAATGTCATCAATGGTTCCAAAATTGTCCATGATCCAATCCAGAATCATGTTTTGTGTTTCACTGTCACATCTCCTTGGTCCCCTTCAACTTGTAATATTTCCTCAGTCACTTATCACCCTGACAATTCTGAAGCATAAATGATGGTTACTTTATAGAATGTTCCTCAATTTAGATTATTCTGATGTTTCCTTGTGATTGGATATGATTTATGTATTTTTGGCAAGAATGCCACAGAACTGACACTATATTATTCTAAGTTTATATCAAGAGAAACATAATGTTGACCTGTCCCATTATTGGGGTTGGTAATTTCTATCACTCGGTTAAGATGGCACCAGCCAAAATTTCCCTCAGAGTTAGTATTTTGTACTTATTAAAAAGTAATTAGTAAGTATTTTCTACAAAGATATTTTGAAACTATGCAAATGTCCTGCTTCTCATCAAATTTTCACTTATTAGTTATAGAATTCACTGATGATTTTGCCCAAATCGATTATTACTATGGTCATTTCCAAAGGTGATTTTCAAATTCTAACATTTATCTAGATTATTAGTTGGTATTCTACTATAAGGTAGAGCATTCCATTTAACCCCATTTATTTATTCATTTATTTATATCAGTATGTACTCATGCACTTCAATTTTTCAATGAGTTCAATCCATCATTTGTTTGGACGTTCAACATGTCACTGATTTGGCTGGTAGAGCTCCTTCAAGCTGGTGTCTGTGTACTTTTAACATGGTTTTATCATTCTTTCAACACTTCATTGATTTCTGGCACAACAAGCCATTTCTCTAAGGAGCACAGAGAACGATATTTAGAAACCAAGATCTGAACATTAGTATACTCATTGTTTCTAGATTGTAATTGCTTTCAGGCCCTCTTAGGGGTCAGAGTTAAGAAATATATGTAGGTATATACACAATTACACACATATACATACACATATATAGTCTACTGAAGGTTCAGTGACTAAAAATTACATTTGTAATTCTAGTCTTATGATCATCCAAAGAAAAAGGTTTTGATACATATACACTGGTTTTCAATGACCTCACACAAAGGTCTACTAAGTGATGGAGGAGGGCAAGTAAGTAGCCCTCCTCTACTGATCCACTAGTCTGAGAAAGTCAGGCAGAAACTGTCACACGTGCAATTCATAATGATAGGTGTTCTTTCTTGTTGAAAAGGGGTAGTATTTAATGGAATAATCACTGCAGTGTGGAAATGAAAAAATTGTAAAGTCCTGCTAAGTAAGTTTCATCACTGATTTGTAGATTCTCCAAAAAAGAAAAGGTAAAAGATACAAAGGGCTACATACTGTATAATTCCATTTATACAAACCATAAAGACTACACAAATCCATAGAGACAAACAGAAGATCAATTGCCAGGGGCTGGAACAAAGGGAAAATAGCATCATTTTGGGGTGGTGAAAAGGTTCTGACTTAGATAGTGGTGATGACTGCAAACTGTAGAAGCATACTAAAAAACCACTGAACTGTATACTTTAAAGGGTGAATTTTATATGTGAATTATTTCTCAATAAAAGAGGGAGGGCCAATAATGCAAGACTTCCTAACAGCAAACCAAATGTTAACTTCTGAAGATTCTCATGTTGCCAGACTTTTGAAGGCTTTTCTGTACATCAAACACGACAATAACATGCGATAGACAATGTTGCCACATAGGGGAAAGGTGCTTCATCAGAAAAGGTTAACTCATCAAGAGTATAATTGGAATTTTCAATTTTTCACTTCATTAGTTGACAGAAGCCTAACTTAGCATGGTAATCATCTCTTAGCATTTAAACATGCTTTGGAGGCATGCTTTGGAGTTCACTGTTAGAATTCTGTAGTCTGTGGTTTCTGGAATATTTGATTCAGCAGATGTGCAGTACATGTTTTTGAGACTTCCTGCCAACACCATTTCAATTTCAGCCACAGTCTCTGCCTTGCTGGCATCTCCCAGGATCCAGGCTTGTTGTAAACTAAGCCCTGAGTCCTTGACTCTTCCATCCAGTAGTTAATTAACTCTCTATGGGGAAGCTCCTCCTTATAATAGAAAGTGAAAGTTCTTCTTACTGTCAACATGAACTTGATTTCAGCTAAACAAGAGCACAGTTAACTCTTTCCTCAATGCTTGCCATCATCAATCAAAAGGAGTAAAATTTCAAAACTAAAAATTTGTTGTTCGAAATTTATAAAAATAGAAACATAAAAGAAATTTAAATAATTAAAATTCCAAATGATGTTTTTTCTAAGTCTGTAGCATTTATACTTCTCACATTATTAAAGTCAAACTTGGACTAAGCTATTAACTTTGAGAAACTATTAATTTACATAACATCTCAAATTCAGTGGTAGTTGTTTAAGAGGAAATAGTAGTTAGAAAATTCAGAAGACCGTAACTGACACAAAAATCTGCACACCCTAAAGACAAAGATGATTTTCTTTTCCAAAACCAAACTTCAAAAATAAACAAGAAATGTAATAATTATTTGGATAGAAAATCAAGTACAAACATGAAACAGCCTAATTAAAGATGACTTAACTGATCTTTTTTAAATCTAAAAGTTCAATGAAAGGCATCCTGTGATGCTAAAAGAACTGAGTTAATAGTTATCATTCAAAAGAATTCATAAAAATGAATAAAACTTAAAATGTGCCTAATTAAAAAAAATTCCATTGGGACACAGAATGTTGAAGGTGGCAGGACATTAGATTTGGTGATTCTGAAAGTTATATGCCCACTAATCTAACTTTTACCTCTAGGAAAGTAAAGAGTAAACACACACTATATCACAAAAAATAGGATATCAAGCAACATACTTTTAAAATAACCTAATCAAAAACAAAAAAGAAATTCTAGAAAGTCTTTTAGGTTTCATATAACACATATTTATTAAGTGGTTACAAACTGGTTATAATTTCATTTTAAGTGCTATCAGTGGATAAGAACTACCCAAAGTGAAGTAACAGATGCTTAAAAACTGGTTCGAGGTCCAGTGTTAGCTAAGTATTTTCAGCCATGACCTAGATAATTGGCTGAAATGACTATCAAATATCTAATAAACCAAAAAGGAAATAACAGACTTGGTCAAGGTCCCTTTAGAAACAGCTACAGCAATCAAGAGTATATTTTTGTAAAAACATAGATCAAAAAGACAAGACTATTTCTGTTTAAAGGACAAAAGTAAAATGGGATAGAATTTATCCTAAAACTTGAAGGCCACAAACAGGTAGGATCATTATTAAATCCCAAAATATTACAATTAAAAACTGCAAGCCTCAAAGTTTGTAGAAGATTGTGTTAAGACCCCTTGATAAGGTAGTATTGTATTTTCTTTAATGAACAGAAACCTATGAACTTGTCATTACAAATACATGGCTAAAAGTACAATTAGGTTCAATAAGGGTTTAAATAAATGTATGAATGATCATTGGTCAGAACCAATAAAAATAGGCTAGAAGATATAAATCTTGAAAATACATAGTAAGTATATTAAATAAATTCAGAAAATTAAAGAAATATTCAAACCCTACAGAACATGAGTTACAGGCAGGTATCTAGGAACCTTACAGGGCTGCCCAACCTTTTGGCATCTTTGCGCCACACTGGAAGAGTTGCTTTGGGCCACACATTAAATACATTGTAATACTTAATCACACACCAAAAAAAATCTCATAATGTTTTAAGTAAATTTATTATTTGTGTCCGGCCATATTCACAGCCATCCACCCAGGGGCTGTGCCTTGCTCATTGTAAAATTTCAAAGATTTGATAAGTTAATTATTATATTGCTAGGCAATCTAAAAAGCAAGAATGAAACTGCTATATATATAATCAGGAATCCCACATTAGCTAAGCATCTATTTTCAGAAGGCACTAAATTATATTACAGGTTATACAACTATAGAAAACAAAGTTGTAAAACTGGCTGGGCATGTTGAATTAAAACAACCGCTGAACAATTTAACAGTTAACAAAGAAGGTTAATAAATGAAAAATCTGACTGATCTTTGACATCTCCCTTTCTCTCTCCATCCACTGGTACATATACAATCAATAGCCTATAATCCTGTCTAATTTGTATCTGAAGTATTTCTGAATGTCTAGTTCTCTCCATCTCCACTGCCACCATCACAACTTACTATAGCCTCCCCAACTAATCTATATTCAATACTTTCTCTATGCTGCAGGCAGATCCTACAAGATGTAAAATGAACCCTGCCCTTCTCCAGCCTCAAATCCACTGAAAATTCCCATTTGTTGTCCTTTACTTGGCCTGAAAATTCTCCCAAGTTATCCAACTTCACTGATTCCATGCCTTGCTAAGCTTTATCCTCTCTGGCTTCTCTTGGGTCCCCAATGCACCATGCTCTTTCCCTCAAAATAAACTACCTGACTACAGCAGAGAAAGCACCCTAATGAGCAACCCAAAAATGCCCTTTGGACTCTCTCACATGCCTCAAACCTCTCGTCTATCCTGTACATATTTATAAGCATTTAAGATAACCCAAGAAAAGGAGCTGGAATTGTGGCTGAATAATTGGCTCCCCACCACTTTGATGTTAGTAGGACCACTTTTCATCACTTATCTCAATACTGAGCAACTAAAACGAAGTACATAAATAACCGGTGCTGAAACTAAGATCCAAATTATCTACAATTCTCATTTTTATGTTATGCTTTTAGCAAAACATGATTAATCTCATGGACTTAATGCAAACATTACAAATGTGAACTTACAAAAACATCCATGTAAACATCACTCATACACTGCAATAAAATGAAACTTTTAACTTAGAAAAAAGTTCTTTGCTATTCTTTTAAAATTTTGAAAATAAGTATATCACTTATGATCAAACAGAAATGGTAGAGGACAAAATTTGGGGCATTTTTATGAACATGGTGCAAAAAAAGGTTCATAAAATGCTTCTGTCCTTCCCCACCAAACAGCCTGATTTTTCTATCTTCCTCAAAGCCTTCCTCTCACCACTCTGCCCTTAATTTTGGTAGTCTCAGCTATGGGGAGCTCTTGTTTTCCAGTCAGGTATATTGAAAAAGGAACCATGAGAATAAAAGAAGAGCCAAAAAAATAATAATAAATAAAGCCAACATATGAAGAATTTAGGATAGGCATTATCTGTCCCAGGGGTTGACCTGGGAAATATACCCACATAGATCATTATCAAATTTACATAGGAGAGAGCAAAGTGTGTATGTTATATACATGGGGCAAACAGAATACCAAGAACATTAAGAATGGAATTGAACATTTCTCATATTCCATATTTTAAACACTTTACCTGGAACCTAGTGTTATTCATGTACCATACTTTATTTGTAATATGATAATCATGAGGCTTAATTTAGGTTTCATTTTCTGAGGAAGAATAATATAATAGAAACACAAATCTCAAGTCAAGCATCCTGGGTTCAGATCTTGGCTGTGACATCTATTAGTTATGAAACCTTGGATAAATTATTTAACACCACCATGCCAAACTTTCCTCAGGGTAAAATGGAATTAATAATAGCAACTACCCTATTAAGGCTGTTGTAATGAATAGATGTGACAATGTAACAGGGTGCAGCCAAGGGAAGGCCCCAAACAGGGATTTGTAATGGGGTCCAGAACTCGGTGTCCAGGAAATATTAGGGGGAAAAATATATATGGGATGTCCTCACCCCCACAAGTCTGAGCTGGGGGATGAGACACATGGAGCAGGGCCATTGAAAGCTGTTTTGCATAGCAACAGTTTTGCAGATAATCTCTGGCATGGTCATTTAACATATCTATGACCTTTAACTGGTTTCATAGATGTGTTAAACAGCTGTGGCCATGCTTTGAGCTAGGGGGATGGGAGTGACTTCAACCCATGATCTAACTGGAAGGCAACTCTCCTGGTTACAGAAGCTGCATAAAAGCTTGGAGATGATTGGCTCCACACCACAGAGCCACACCTGCCTGGACTTACTACGGCAGCTCAGTAAAGGTGGAACTACAAGGGAATGCTGGCAAGTGTAGCCAAATGTGGGAGGAGTTGGAAATGGGGCTGCACAGGAAGATTGGTGCTGGGATTTAAACCTAGGCATGGCAACCATGCGGGGACTTTTTGGGACCATGTGGCTTGGGTAGAGAAGAACCATGGACTTCTATTTCTTTTTCTGAGATACAGTATCCCAGGTTGGGTAGAGGAGGAAGGAAGGACTGTGCATTTTTGGGTATTCTAAAGGACTTTGAGATCTCAATGAAGACACTAAGTTATTACTCTTAAGTTTGTATAGCTCTTTAAATAAATAATCCCTTTCCTTTTCATCAATCAAAGGCATTAAGAGACATCTTTCCCTGACAGCAGGCAAGGTGAACCTAGTATGAGGTGGGGGACGCCCAGAGCACAAGGGTGGGTCCCTTCAGTAATAGTACATCATTCACCTCCACCCAAAGGTCTGTAACAACAACACATGAAAACAACTTGACTTACAACATACAATACATGTTAGCTATTACAATTATTATTTGAGAGTTCAGCATTATTTCAGGCTGCTGGTATTTTCTACTAACCATTTACAAATTACTTGACTTCCACCAACATGGAGGCGTAGCTGGAAACACTTTGCCTTCTTGAACAACCAAATATAAAAACAATAAAGTTTTAGCAACAATAAACACAGCCAAACCACAGGAAATTGAACAATACAGGAGTCTGACAACAATGAACCACTCAGCTAGACTGAGAAGAGGGGCGGACCCAGCAGCGGAGCAGGTTAAGCAAAAAAGATCCCCTGACCCAGGCAGCGAAGGGAGAATCCCAGGTGTGGGGTAGTGATGGGCGGACCCAGTGAAGGCGCAAGGCGGCAGGCTGACCGGGGTCACACATTTGTGAGCACATAAACCAGCAAAGGAGCAACCAGTGAGACAGACCGGGCAGGCCCCAGTGGCGGAAGGCAGCAGAGGGGACCACTATTGCTGCCTCTCTGACCCCACCCCCACATACAGCATCACAAACCAGAGACCTGGGTGGCCCCACCCTGATGAACATATAAGGCTCCTCTCCTCATAAGTAACAGGTGCAAACAGATCAAAACATGGCTCAAGAAGAACTCAGAGCCCCAGAGCCCATAAATCTAAGCGAACAAGAAATTGACAACCTCTCAGAGGCACATTTCAAAACACTGGTGATCAGGATCCTCACAGAACTGGTTGATTTTAGCCACAAATTAGAGGAACATATGAAGGCTAAACTAATTGAAATGAATGGTAATACACAGGAAAGCAATACTGATGGAAAGGAAACTAGGTCTCAAATCAAGGGAGCGAACCAGAAGGAAGGAAAAAATAACCAAACAGAAAAATATGAAGAAACAAGAATTCAAAAAAATGAGAGGAGGCTAAGGAACCTCCAGGACATCTTTAAACACTTCAACATCCGAATTATAGGAGTACCAGAAGGGGAAGAGGAACAGCCACAAGTGGAAACCTCATTTGAACAAATAATAAAAGGAGAACTTCCCCATTCTGGCAAAGGAAATACACTTCCAAGAAATCCAGGAAGCTCAGAGAGTCCCAAAGAAGTTGGACCCAAGAAGAAACACACCAAGGCACATCATAATTACATTAGCCAAGATTAAAATGATGGAGAGAATCCTAGAAGCAGCAAGAGATAAGGGGACAGTCACCTACAAAGGCGTTCCCATCAGACTGTCAGCTGATTTCTCAAAAGAGACCTTACAGGCAAGAAGGGGCTGGAAAGAAGTATTTCAAGTCATGAAAACCAAAGACCTACATCCAAGATTGCTCTATCCAGCAAAGTTTTCATTTAGAATGGAAGGGCAGATAAAGTACTTCTCAGATAAGATCAAGTTCAAGGAGTTCATTATCACCAAGCCATTATTATATGAAATGTTAAAGGGACTTATCTAAGAAAAAGAAGATAAAAAAGATAAACAGTGAAAGAACAGCAAACTCAGTTATTAACAACCACACCTAAAACAAAAGCAAACTAAGAGGACAGCTAGATCAGGAGCAGAACCATAGAAATGAAGATCACATGAAGGGTTAGCAACAGGGGAGTGGGAGAAGGAGAAGGGGGGAGAAGGTACAGAAAATAAGTAGCATAGACGGTAGATAGAAAATAGATAGGGGGAAGGGTAAGAATAGTAGGGGAATATAGAATCTAAAGAACCTGAGACACGTGGTCATAAACTAAAGGCAGTAGGGGGGGATGGTGGAGGGGAATGAAGGGGGGAAATAGAATAACTGTAATAGCATAATCAATAAAATATATTTAAAAATTACTTATGTTCAAATATCTAATGACTTAAATTCATAACTCTTCTTTGAAATCTGAATTCAGCTGCATATTGAAAACTGCTGACCTCATCTTTTTGCAATACCTCTTTTCATTATTTTTTAGTGCTTGCTCTAAAGATAACAACATACATCCTTAACTTTTCACAGGGAATTCATATTGTACCACTTCATGTAAAATGCAGGAACCTTGCAGTTCCCTTCCTCAATATTGTTATAATCACTGTACATACAATATTTACATATGATAAACACCTCACAATAAAGCATTGTAATTTTTATCTTAAATAAGCAGAGGTGTTTTTAAAGAAAATGGGAGAAATAAATATATTTACGCACATACTTTCCATTTCTGGTGCTCTTCATTCCTTCAAAAAATCCAAGTTTCAAGTTAGTATCAGCTCCCTTCAGCCTGAAAAACTTCCTTTAGCATTTTTTGTAGTGCAGGTCTGCGGGCAATAAATCTTATTTTCATTTATTCAGTGTTATTCTCTTTCCAGTGTTGACTCCCCTTCAATTTCTTCCTGCTTATGGTCATTCTCCAGTGCCTTCAGAGAACTGCGCAGTTTTTGTATTTTCTCCAGAATTTATAATAGTTTTCCACAGAAGGATTATTTCAACACAGGCTACTCCACTATTTGTAGAAACAGCTAACATTTTAAGATTCCAAAAAAGTTTTTTTTTTTAAGACATAACTCAAGTTTTTATTCTTAAGCCCAGTATCCAGACATGTAGTTTCTATGGATCCATAGACCAAAAAGCTCCAGAAGCATCACAACCACTACTATGTGTCTTGTGCCCGGCACTGTCTCCAATTTTCCCTTTGTCCCATAGAGTAAGGAAGTGCCAGCATCACTTCTATCTCCTCAGGGATGAACTGGGACAGGAGCTTTCATGTTGTCTTCTTTCTTTCCTTTTCTCTTTCTTTCTTTTCTATTTTACTTGTTTTTAGAAGAATCCAACCTGCCACCTTTCAGTTTGCAGACCAGCACTGGGTCCACTGATCCACACCAGCCAAGGCTCATGTTTTGTTCTTTTGTTTTTTAAATGTGATCTCTAATGTATTTTTTCTGACTTCCTTTTATGCTTTCTGCTTTATTTTTTAAATTTTTATTTACTTATTTTTCAAGTACAGTTTTCTGCCCATTTCTCCCATCCCAGTCCCCCCGCCCTGTGCTCCCTACCTCCCTCCCATTTCCACCCCCCTTAGTTCTTGTCCTTGTGTCTTTCATACTTGTTCCTCCAAATCCCTCCCCCTTTTTCCTCTTAATTTCCATTCCCTCTATCCTCTGGTCACTGTCCCCCTGTTCTCTATTTCAGTGTCTTTGTTTTTATTCTGCTTGCTAGTTTGTTTTGTTGTTTAGCTTCCTGTTAAAGGTGACATCATATGGTATTTGTCTTTCAACACCTGGCCTATTTCACTCAACATAATGCTTTCCAGTTCCATCCATGTTGTTGCAAAGGGTAGGAGCTCCTTCTTTCTCTCTGCTGCATAGAATTCCATTGTGTATATGTAGCACAATTTTTTGATCCATTCATTTACTGATGGGCACCTAGGTTGCTTCCAACTCTTGGCTATTGTAAATTGTGCTGCTATGAACATTGTGGTGCACAGGTTCTTTGAAATTGATGTTTTAGGATTCTTAGGATATAATACTAGCAGTGGAATTGCTGGGTCAAAAGGCAGGTTGATTTTTATTTTTCTGAGAAAATTCCATACTGTTTTCCATAATGGTTGTACCAGTCTGCAATCCCACCAACAGTGAACTAAGGACCCCTTTTCCCCACAACCTCTCTAACATTAGTTGTTTCTTGCTTTGTTTATGATAGCCATCCTGACTGGTGTAAAGTGGTATCTCATTGTGGTTTTAATTTGCATCTCTCTGATAGCTAGTGATACTGAGCATCTCTTCATGTCTCTCTGGATATTCTGTATGTCCTCCTCGGAGAAGTGTCTGTTCAAGTCCTTTTCCCATTTTTTAATTGGGTTCGATGTCTTCTTAGAGTGGAGTCGTGTAAGTTCTTTGTATATTTTGGAGATTAAACCTTTGTCTGAAGTATCATTGGCAAATATGTTTTCCCATACAGTTGGTTGTCTTTTTAATTTAATACTGTTTTCTTTAGCCACGCAGAAGCTTTTTTATTTTGATGAGATCCCATTTCTTTATTCTTTCCTTTATATTCCTTGCTCTAGGGGACATATCGGTAAAAATGTTGCTGCTTGGAATATCTGAGATTTTCTTGCCAATGTTCTCCTCTAGGACTTTAATGGTGTCACGGCTTATATTTAAGTCTTTTTTCCACCTTGAATTTATTTTGGTGTATGGTGTTAGTTGGTGCTCAAGTTTCATTTTTTTGCACGTAGCTGTCCAGTTCTCCCAACACCATTTGCTGAAGAGGCTATCTTTACTCCATTTTATGTTATTGCCCCCTTTGTCAAATATTAATTGACTGTAGAGGGTTGGGTTGATTTCTGGGCTCTCTGTTCTGTTCCATTGGTCTATGTGCCTGTTTTTATGCCAGTACCAGGCTGTTTTGATTACAGTGGCTTTGTAATACAGTTTGATATCAGGTATTGTGATTCCTCCTACTTTGTTCTTCTTCCTCAAAATAGCAGCTGCTATCCGGGCTCGTTTATGGTTCCATATAAATTTTTGAAGTGTTTGTTCTATGTCTGTGAAATATGCCATTGGTACTTTAATAGGTATTGCATTGAATCTGTAAATTGCTTTGGGTAGTATGGACATTTTGATGATGTTAATTCTTCCAATCCATGAACATGAACATAGTATATGTTTCCATTTGTTTGTGTCTTCCTTAATTTCTTTCTTCAGTGTTGTGTAGTTTTCTGCATACAAGTCTTTTACCTCCTTGGTTAGGTTTATTCCCAGATATTTTATTTTTCTTTTTGCTATATCGAATGGGATTTTTTCCTTGATTTCTGCTTCTGCTGTTTTGTTGTTGGCATACAAAAACGCCTTTGATATCTGGATATTGACTTTGTAACCTGCTGTCTTGCGAAATTCATTAATTAGTTCAAGCAGTTTTTGGGTAGAGTCTATAGGACTCTATGTACACTATGTATACTTTTTCCATGTACACTATCATGTCATCTGCAAACAGTGACAGTTTTCTTTCCTCCTTTCCTATTTGGATGCCTTTTACTTCTTTTTCTTGCCTGATCACTGTGGCTAAAACTTCCAAAACTATATTGAATAGAAGTGGTGAAAGTGGACATCCTTGTCTTGTTCCTGATCTTAGTGGAAAAGCTTTTAGTTTTTGCCCCTTAAGTATGATGTTGGCTGTAGGTCTTTCATATATAGCCTTTATTATATTGAGGAATGCTCCCTCTATTCCCATTTTTCTGAGTGTTTTTATCATAAATGGGTGTTTTACCTTATCAAAAGCTTTTTCTGCATCTATTGATATTATCACGTGGTTTTTGTCTTTGCTTTTGTTTATGTGATGTATTACATTTACTGACTTGCGAATATTGAACCATCCTTGCATCCCTGGGATGAATCCCACTTGGTCATGGTGTATAATCTTTTGGATATATTGTTGGATGCCATTTGCCAATATTTTGTTGAGGACTTTAGCATCTATGTTCATCAGCGATACTGGCCTGAAGTTTTCTTTCTTTGTTGTATCTCTATCTGGTTTTGGAATTAGGATGATGCTGGCTTCATAAAAAGAATTTGGGAGTTTTCTATCCTTCTGGATTTTTTGGAATAGTCTGTGAAGAATAGGGGTTAGCTCTTCCTTAAATGCTTTGTAGAATTCTCCTGTGAAACCATCTGGTCCAGGGCTTTTGTGTGATGGGAGTTTTTTGATTACTGCTTCAATTTCTTTTGCTGTTATTAGTGTGTTCAGATTTTCTGTTTCTTTTTTATTAAGTTCTGGAAGATCACATTTTTCTAGAAATGTGTCCACTTCCCCTAGGTTTTCAAATTTCTTGGTGTACAGTTCTGCATAGTAATTTCTTACAATCCCTTCTATTTCTGTGGTATCAGTTGTAATCTCTCCTCTTTTATTTCTGATTGTGTTTATTTATGTCCTCTCTCTTCTTTTCTTGATGAGCCTACTTAAAGGCTTGTCTACTTTGTTTATCTTTTCAAAGAACCAACTCCTGGATTCACTGATCCTTAGAATTGTGCTTTTAGTTTCTATGTCATTTAGTTCTGCTCTGATCTTGGTTATTTCCATCCTTCTATTTGCTCTGGGCTGTCTTTGTTGTTGTTTCTTGAGTTCTTGCAGGCGTAGGGTTAAGTTGTTTTTTTGAAATGTTTCTAAGTTCTTTAGGTAGGCCTGTATTGATATAAACTTCCCTCTCAGGACTGCCTTCGCTGTGTTCCATAAATGTTGGATTGTAGTAAGTTCATTTTCATTTGTTTCCCGGAACTTTTTTATTTCTTCCCTAATTTCATTCTTGACCCATTCATTGTTTAATAGCATACCATTCAGTCTCCATGATTTTGGGTGCTTTGGGTTTTTTACTTTGGGGTTGGTTTCCAATTTCAGTCCTTTGTGGTCAGAGAAAATGCTTTGTATGATTTCAATATTCCTGAATTTTTTGAGGCTCCTTTTGTGTCCTATCATGTGGTCTATTTTTGAAAATGTTCCATGTGCATTTGAAAGGAATGTGTATTTAGCTTCTTTTGGTTGAAGGGCTCTATATATATCAGTTAAGGCCATTTCCTCTAGGGTGTTGTTTAATGCCGCAATGTCTTTGTTGATATTTTGTTTGGAAGATCTGTCCATTTTTGACAGTGGGGTGTTAAAATCTCCTACTGTAATTGTGTTGCTGTCAATATCTTTCTTGAAGTCCTCTAAGATTTTCTTGATATATTTGGGTGCCCCTATGTTTGGTGCATATATATTTACGATGTTAATGTGTTCTTGGTGGATTCTTCCTTTGAGTATTATGAAGTGACCTTCTGGGTCTCTCCTTATGGCCCTTTTTTTGAAGTCTATTTTGTCTGATATGAGAATCGCTACCCCAGCTTTTTTTTCTTGTCCATTTGCTTGAAAAATTTGTTTCTAGCCTTTGACTTTTAGTCTGTGGTGAGCTTTTGTCCTGAGGTGGGTCTCTTGTAGGCAGCATATGTGAGGGTCATGCTTTCTTATCCATTCAGCTATTCTATGTCTATGATTGGAGCATTTAATCCACTTACATTTAAGGTTATTATTGATAGGTGCTTATTCATTGCCATTTTTGTACCTGTGTTTCTCTCTGTCTCTCACTTTTCCTTCCTTTCCTTAAAGCATTCCTTTTAGTATTTCTTGTAGGACTGGTTTGGTGGAGGCATAATCTTTTAGACGTCTTTTGTCTTGGAAGCTCTTTATTTGGCCTTCTATCTTGATTGAGAGCCTTGCTGGGTAAAGTAGTCTTGGTTGTAGGCCTCTAGTTCTCATTACTTGGAATATTTCTTGCCATTCTCTTCTTGCTTGGAGTGTTTCCATTGAGAAGTCAGTAGCTAACCTTATTGGGGCTCCCGTGTATGTTACTTCTTTTTTCTCCCTTGCTGCCTTTAAGATTCTCTCTTTGTCTTGGAATTTTGCCATTTTAATGATGATGTGTCTTGAAGTGGGCCTCCTTCGGTTCCTCTTGATTGGGACTCTCTGTGTTTCCTGGATTTGTGTGGCTTTTCTCTCATCAGATTAGGAAAATTTTCTCTCATTACTCTTTCAAATACATTTTCTACCCCTTCTTCTTCTTCTGGTATTCCTATTATTCAGATATTATTATGTTTCATATTGTCTTCCATTTCTCTTAATCCCTCTTCATTCTTTCTGAGCCTCTTTTCTTTTTCTTGCTCTTTCTGCGAGATGATTTCTACTTTGTCCTCCAACTCACTTATCCTATCTTCTGCTTGACTGATTCTATTTTTAAAACTCTCTACTGTGTTCTTCAATTCGGAAATTGTATTCTTCATTTCCTCTTGTCCCTTGCTGATAGTTTCCATTTCCTTTTTCATGTTGATATAGTTTGCGGTGAGATGGTTGTGGCTCCCCTGTAGTTTCTGGTAGCTCATTGTGAGCTCTTTGAACTTCCTGATAACCAGTGCTTTGAATTCAATATGTGATAGTTGATTAGCGTCTATTTCATCTAAGATTCTTTCTGAGGGCTCCTCCTTTTCTTTCATTTGGGGATTGTTTCTTTGTCTTCCATTGTTTTTGAGACTCTTCTTGTTAGCCTCAGCTTCTCAAATGGTCTGCTCTGACTCCCTGGGTTTATCGTGTGAACTTCTGTGGTAGAATAACTGTGAATTTCAGTGGTGCAGGCTCCTGCCGGTATCTTACTGTTCTTTGTTTCTACCTACTCTTTTTTTCTTATGCGTGTAATCAGTTGGAGGGGGAAGCCGAATGGTTTATGACAGCAGAAGAGTATTTTATAATAGTTGCAATGACATCCAGTAGGGAAGAGATAGACAATCTTTAGGCTATATAAATGTTAGCCGTAATCTTCAACCCAACTTGCCACTTTTACGAAAGAATGGACAAAAGATAAGCTTCCTGTTGGGGAGGGAAGACTTGTGAGTTGAGACTAGAAGCAGTGAGGTTGCAGGTCAGATTTTGAGGTAAGTTGAGAGTAAGGAATAGTAGATCGGTGTATTGTGTGAGCAAATAGAGTTAATTACTCCAGTAATAGAATTAAGGAACTTGTAAAGTGGGCTAAGATCTAGGAGATTAGTTGTGAAGTGTTTACAGTTATATAGAACAGCTATTATTTACAGTATTATTAGAGCAACAATCCTGGGACCAATTCTATGAGATCAGTCTGAATAGGGAGTGTAGAGCTTCGGGTTGTGTGCTAAAGGAAAACAAGAGGCGTTAAGGTATAGAAAATTAGAAATACATTGTGGAGGAAAGAACAGAGGAGACCTGTCAGATAATACAATATAACCCGCCAAGACTAAGAAGCCTATAGAGGAGGAGGAGGAATACAAAGATACTATTAGAATATAAGAGAAGTGAGAATAATGAAAGAAAAATAATACAAGTATGTTGCAACAAACACATAAAAGAAAACAGCACAAAAAAAAGACAAGAGAAGGGAGGAAAAAGCGATAAGTTTGGGAAGAAGGGAAGGACTAAAACAGGAAAAAGGAAAGAAGAGGATTAAAGTATTGAAAGATAAAGCAATAATAAAATTCAAAATAAATGAGATTACCAAAAAAACCCCCACAAAACAAAAGAGAAAAACTTCCCTTGTTGGTTTTAAACTGTCCAAACCGGTTTTTCCGGTTGCAGCAGGACCTCTCTGTTGGCTGTGTTGCCAGCACGTGCCAGCCAGGCTACTAGACTGGGATGCGGGCGCCAGTTCTCCCTCCAGTCTGCCTGATTCCCTTGCTCTTTGGCGCAATACTTCCTCGATGCCAGGCTGGGTGGTAGGCAAGCCAAGCCGTCGCAGGAGGGCACCTCAGTCAACTTTCAAAAAGGATATAATGATAATAAGAAAGCCTCCTTACACAGCCTGCCTCTCCACCCAGCCCAATCTCCAGCCAGACCGGTGACAACAATGCGTCTCTTAATTCTGCAGGGCTGGCAACCAGAGTCCTCTCAATTCTTCCGGGCTGGCAACCACAGAGTCTGCAGATGAACAGGGCCCTTCGTTTTTGTTGCTCTCTGTTCTTTGTGTAAACTCGGACACACAGGCCTCTGTCTGGCGCTTCCCATGGGGGCGGGGGCAGGGGACGGAGAACACTGTTGTCCCTGCGCGGTCGCCTACCAGGGCCGCTCGGTATCCCCGCTCCTGAGGAGGACGTCTCCTGCGCCAGTCCCAGACCAATGTCTCTGCGCCCCAACCACCACGGAGCAGGGTCCAAAGATGAGCTTGGCCCTTTGTTCTGGAATTGCTCTCTGTTCTTAGTGTAAACAGTCACACAGACCTCTGCCTGCCGCTGTCCAGACAGGGAGGGTGAACACTGCTCAAAAAAAGTTTTAAATATTCAAAAGATATTCTTGGACATGTGACCACAGGTAAAATATGGATTACAATACTTCAAATGACATAGTCACAGTTGTCACTATTACTCCATCAATTGATTCATGTAGTTTATTAGGTTACAATTCAGCAACCTAAATTGTATCAGCATTATTTCTATTTCTCCCACATACAATAGCTACACTTTACTTTGTCCTATGTAAATATGATTAATGATCATATACCTAGAAACATAATGATGTACTTTGCTGTTTCTTCTACTAGAGTTTTGTTTTGTTTTTTTATTTAAGAAACAGAAACCAACTTCAATATACTTTAACAGAAATTCTTTGCACAAAAATCAGGTAAATCACAGAATCAATAGAAGCTTAGAGCACCAGGCTTCAGAGAAAATCAAAGGAGGCAAGGTATGATGAAAATCCTAAGCCATAAATGCACTCAGATCCCATAGCCCTTAGAACCCATTGAATACTCATCCCCATTCTCCACTTCCGTACCACAAAACTCTCAACTACTCCACAGCTGCAACATCTAACTGAAGTAATTCAATGCCCTCACTCCCTTAGGAGGCAGTGTCCCGGGCAAGACTATCTGATTGGTTTAAAGTCTGCCAAAAGTAGATAGGTAGAGACTACCTCACCATATTTAATATTTCCCCCAAATAAAAAGAGTATGCAACTGTTATATCTAATATAGTACTTATTAAAAATGGACAGCATTAATGATTGGCAAGAGAACAAACATGAGAACCAATCATAGAAGAAGATGAGTTCATAAAAATAACATCATGCTTCCTTCTTTCACAGTTCAGTGCTTCTAAGTATTTTGCAATTACACCTAACTTAAAATCTGACATATGAAGCTCTCATTTATGAAACAAACAAGACAAGTAGGAAATGATTCCATTAGAAGAGGATTCTTGCTTTGCAAAAAGTATTCATTGCTAGATTCCATCAAATAATTGGCTCCTCCATTACAACTAAAATAAGATTAAATTTATTTTTAAAAATCTTATTTTCTTCTACTTTCTGAAGCAGTACACAGGCTTTAACCATTCAACTTTTGCACTTACAACCAGAATAAAATAGTACTGATTAATAGATTTATTCATTTTGGTGTGCCCACCCTCACAGAATTTACATGACTAAACTGAAACAACTGGGTGGACATGAAACAATTTCTTTCTTGCAACTACTAAAATCAAGCTAATATAAGTATCAGGGAAAAAATCAGTATTGACAGTAAGAAAAATTGTGAAAGACTGAAATGTATGGATGTCTTGGCTATCTTGATCATTCATTGGTCAATGACAAGGTTTTTTTTATAGCTCTATAAAGAGAGAAGCTGGAGACTTCTGCCAAGATGGAGGCATAGGTGGGAACACTTTGCATCCTCGCACAACCAAATCTAAAAACAACAAAGTTTTAACAACAATAAACGCAACCAAACCACACAGAAAATTGAATATGGAGTCTGAAAACAACGAACGAACCACTCAGCTAAACCGGTGAGAGGGGTGAAGCCAGCAGCAGAGCGGGTCAGGCAAAAAAGATCCCCCGACCCAGAGGTGCACAGGCAGCCCAGGGCGAGGATCCCAGGTGCCGGCTAGCTACAGGCAGACACAGGGAAGAGGCACAGCTGGCTGTCTGCAGTTGGTCGAGCATTTGCACCCAGATAAACCAGTGAAGAGGCGAGCGCTGAGACAGATCGTGCAGGCCCCGGAAGCCAGCGCAGGACTGCAGCCAGCTTGCATATTTGCACTCAGATAAACAGGCGGGGGCAAGCAGTGAGGAGGAGTGGGCCAGCAGAGAGGACCGCCATTGCTCCCTCTCTGACCACGCCCCCACATACAGCATCACAAACCAGTGACCTGGGTGGCCCCGCCCTGGTAAATATCTAAGGCACCTCTCCTCATACATAACAGGCACAAACAAATCAAAACATGGCTCCAGAACAACTTAGAGCCCCAGAGCTGATAAATCTAAGCTATTAAGAAATAGCCAAACTTTCAGATGCACAGTTCAAAACACTGGTGATCAGGATGCTCACAGAACTGGTTGATTTTAGTCACAAATTAGAGGAACATATGAAGGCTAAACTAATTGAAATGAATGGTAATGCACCGGAAACCAATAGTAATGGAAAAGAAACTGGGACTCAAATCAAGGGAGCAGACCAGAAGGAAGGAAAAAATGACCAAACAGAAAAATATGAAGAAACAAGAATTCAAAAAAATGAGGAGAGGCTTAGGAACCTCCAGGACATCTTGAAATGCTCCAACATCCGAATTATAGGGGTACCAGAAGGGGAAGAGGAACAGTCACGAGTGGAAACCTTATTTGAACAAATAATAAAGGAGAACTTCCCCATTCTGGCAAAGGAAATAGACTTCCAGGAAGTCCAGGAAGCTCAGAGAGTCCCAAAGAAGTTGGACCCAAGAAGAAACACACCAAGGCACATCATAATTACATTAGCCAAGATTAAAATGAAGGAGAGAATCCTAGAAGCAGCAAGAGATAAGGGAACAATCACCTACAAAGGAGTGCCCATCAGACTGTCAGCAGATTTCTCAAAAGAGACCATACAGGCAAGAAGGGGCTGGAAAGAAGTATTTCAAGTCATGAAAACCAAAGACCTACATCCAAGATTGCTCTCTCCAGCAAAGCTTTCATTTAGAATGGAAGGTCAGATAAAGTGCTTCTCAGATAAGATCAAATTCCAGGAGTTCATCATCACCAAGCCCTTATTATATAAAATGTTAAAGGGACTTACCTAAGAAAAAGAAGAGAAAAAAAGATGAACAGTGAAAGGACAGCAAACTCACAGTTATTAACAACCACACCTAAAACAAAAGCAAATTAAGAGGACAGCTAGATTAGGAGTGAACCATAGAAATGAAGATTACATGGAGGGTTAGCAACCGGGGAGTGGGAGAAGGAGAAGGGAGGAGAAGGTACAGAAAATAAGTAGCATACACAGTAGATAAAAAATAAATAGGGGGAAGGGTAAGAACAGTAAAGGGGGGCAATAGTGGGGGGGTGTGCAGGGTGGAGGGGAACGGAGGGGGGAACAGAGCAAATGTAATGGCATAATCAATAAAAATATAAATAAAAATAAAAATTAAAAAAGATTAAAAAAAAGAGAAAAGCTAACTTGTATAAAATTGATAATAATACAAATGACACCTGTCTACAGAAATGCAAATTGGTCCTGATTATTGTGCAGTGCACAGGGATCAATTTTGACTGTTCTGCATTGACTTGTAAATTCATTTTGGCATTTCTTATTTGACTATAAATAAGTGGTACTTGAAAATAGCAAGCAGTATCATAACAGCATTAATTAATAAGTTAAATAAAATCATTGACTCATGCCCATTTTATATTTGTATAAAAGTCATGATCATACTCTTTTTTAAAAATGTATCCATTAACAATAGTCTGCTTAGTAGAGGGCTTAAATGAAAAGATAAACATACACAACTTCCACTAATAATTCTATAATACAACATTAAAAAATATGGCAAAAAAAGAGCTGCTTAGAAAGTAACTGCTATAACTAAAGAGATTTTGTATCATTGATACAATAATTATTTCTCTATATAACATGATAGAAATAGCCTAGAAATGCAGAGTTCCCTACTAAACATTATGTCTGTCTCTATGCACACACACACACCATATATATGTGTATATATATGCTGCATACTATATATTGTATATAATAGAGTATATGTAAACTTATATTACTATACATATATATAGCACACAGCATAGAGAATGTGCACATATATATTTATGTATATGCACATATATATGCTAGACAGTATAAAAAATGAGAACTATCCTAAGATTAAATGGATAACAATTTCCACCACTTAGAATAAGAATCCAGAAAATAGCTATGAATCCTAGACTCTTATATTTTAACTCTCACCTAGCTGTATATTACAATAAAGAGCACAATTAATTTGGCATTAAGAGTTTGTTTTCTTTTTGCAGTACAGTTAAGCAATTTTACCTTTTTGATTAGAGGTACGTTAAATATCTACAAGTAAACAGCTTTTTCATAATCAACTTATGATAATCAGATTTTCACAACCAGGAAAGACCATGTTCTTTTAAAACCTTCACTGTAAGGCATCTCAATGTCATTTCAAATAATAGTAATCAAAATGCTTTTAAAAAATTTTTTTGATGAGTTCTCCTCAGTATGGTAACTTAATTCCTTTTAGATGCATATTTCAAACTTTTATATTTAATCCTAACTAAAGAGTAATTTCCAAAGTGATATTTCCTGAAGTCAAAAGCCAGACTTCATGTCTCTAGAATAATCATGCCTTGTAGTAGTTTTAACTTCAGTAAGTCTGTATACCCTTCCCAAAGCTGTTCTGGCTGGCCTGGGCTTGTTGTAAGTAGTTGGTTCAGTCAGACAGCTTTTTAAATGTCAACATACTTAAAAATTCACATGATGTACAAGGAAAGTATTGTACTTTAAAATAAAGATGTGTTTCTTCTTGTGAAATAAAGTTAATCATTCAGGAGAGTCCGTTTGAAGGAAAATGGGGTAGTTTTATGTTCTCTAGAAAAGAACTCAGAGGGTATCTCATCTCACTTTCTCCTCCATTTATCCCATTTCGAGCATGACCTAGAGATCAAATGTTTCATGTGTGACAGAAAAAGAAACATATCAAAGGATGAAAAACTGCAAAATCTAATGGTCATATGAGCCTGTGGGATTCTGAAACCTGTTCTGTATTTTTAATATCCAAAAATAATCAAATAATTTTATGCTAAATACAAATTTTCCAAGCTTCCTAATATATCTCCTCTAAAATTTTGAGCAAATATACTTGATATGAAAAACAGCATTTTATCCAAATATCAAATATTATACTGAGTATTTGAACAGCAAACACAAACAGTCCTAATCCCAATCACAGACTATGTTGTGAAATGTTAATGTATTTAAATTTTTTAATTATACATTGAATTAACTGAAATATTGCACATCAAACAATTAGTTATTAGTATTTTAGTCATATTAAATAACAAGAATACATGAACAAGTGATACTCAATGCAGAAAATTTTCAAAGGCAAATTGTACATTGTGGAAAGTCTAGTTTGGGCTTCTGGGAAATGTTAACTGCTAGTCTATACAGATATTCACAAAGTGCTAAATAGCTCTTTCAAAGAAAATACTAAATGATGACACTGTGATAACAGAAAAGTTTAAGAATATTCTGAGTTATATTTATACCACTTATGCCAAATTTATACAGCAGACTTCATTAACAATCACAGTTTCATAATATTTTTTGTGAATATCCAAGGTATTAAATTATTAAAATCTTTGTTCTAGTTTTATACCACTATCCAGCATTCATTAAAATAAATAAAAATAAATATCACAATATCAATAATCTGAAAATAACTCCAAGTCAATTACTTAGCTTACATTACCTATAAACAGAGTAGGGCTCCATTCTGGTAGGATTAAAAACCAGGATGCAGAAATAAATTGCCAACTACATCCTTTGTAGCCACTTGAGGAAATTGCCCTCTACACCAACGATACTACAAGGGTAGCTGGCCACAGAATATTTCAATAAAAAGGAATAATATGTGTTCTGAAAATCATGACCCCTCTCCAACTGCCCCCCCCCACACATACACCCACATATTTGAGTGGGCTGGGAAGGGGCACCTCCTGTAGTCTGGAGTTCGGTAAACAAATTACGAGAGGCCTGGTAGGAGAAGCTCTGCCCAAATAACAATGATGATGACCTCCCAAGCCTGTCAGCCTGCCTTCTCTCTTGGCTCCCTCTACTTTCTCTGCCCACCCCCCCACTTCCTCTCTCCCTCTGAGCCCCTCCCTCCTGACTATGAATACACCAAACAGTTAAGAGCAAGAAGGAAGAAGATTTAAAAAGTCAGGTTACTGATAAATCTATGAACTCTTAAAGCTAAATGGATCATTACAATAGATAACCAAGAACCCATGACTTTCTGAGATTCTGCAATTGCCTATCAGTTCCATTTTCCACAAGGCTCACATAACTGCCCTATTATTTGTTCCTGTTCGGGGAAGGGAGAGTGGGATTGGAATCTCACACTGTGTTTTTTCCCTGGGTTTCCCTGAGGTCTTGCCAAGTAGCTGGTATTTGTCTTTTTCTCATTATTATGTGTATCTTTACAATATAACTTCCTATTACAAAGCATTTGAGGTGGTCCCTGTTCCTAAAAAACACCCAGGAGTGCTTAATAAAAGACCTTCAGCTTATTTCCTGTTATGAAGTCATGCCAAATTAGAAAAGCCATCATCATATACTTAAAAAAAAAACATACTGTTACCATAATAATGTAATCCACTGAATAAAATAGGAGTCTATGAGTCTATACTGATAAGATAAATTAGATAGTTAGGCAGAGGGACATTGTGATATAAATAAATATATATTACATCTTCATCCTTGGTTTTGGGCATAAAAACTTTTAAAACCCTTGGAGTTTCCTAAGTGACAACAGTGCCTTTGGTACACTAATGAGATGACTCTCAGATGAGGTTCTCATCAGGATGGGTGCAGGTCTCCAGAAAGACCGAGGCATGATTAGAGGGAACTTTCAGCTGCACCCCAGGATCTCTAGAAAGGAGAAAGGAGCTGAAGATTAAGTTAATCAATAATCACTAATGAGCACTGGCGGGTGAGGCTCAGCTGGTTGGAGCCTCATCCCATACGCCATAAAGCTGCATATTTGATTCCCAGTCAGAGCACGTGCCTAGGCTGCAGTTCCATTCCTGTCGGGGAAAGTATGGGAGGCAACCAATTCATGTTTCTCTCCTTCCCTCTCTCTCCCTCCCCCTCTCACTAAAATCAATAGGCATGTCCTCAGGTGAAGATTTAAAAAATTAAATAAAGTAATGGCCAATGATTTAATAAATCCTGCCTACAATGAACTCTCCATAATATTGGGTTAGCAAAAAGTTTGTTTGGCTTTTTCCGTAAGATGACTCTAGTAGCATTTAGTTGTCTTTAACTTCATTCGAAACAATTTTGTTAGACTGCATTGTGACAGTTGTCATATCAGTGTGCATTTAGAAAAACTTTGTGTAGCCATTTTAATGTTGAAGATGGAAGAAAATAAGCAACATTTTTGGCATTTATGCTTTACTGTTTCAAGAAAGGTAAAAACACAACTGAAATGAAAGAAAAGATTTCTGCAGTGTATGAAGAAGAGGCTGTGACTGATGGAACATGTCAGAAGTGGTTTGCAAAGTTTTATGCTGGAGATTTCTTGCTGGACAATGCTCCATGGTCAGATGGAACGGTTTAAGTTGATAACAATCAAATTGAGATCCTGAGAACAATGAATGTTATACCACACAGCAGATAGATGATATACTAAAAATATCCAAATCAACAGTTATTGGTGAAAATGAAAAATGTGTCTTTATTTTATGTTTAAAAAAATGGACTTTTTGGCCAACTCAGTAACTTCCGGGTTTCTGAGCACACCAAGGTGTTGGGAGGGTGACACACCCAGAGAAAGCACTGAAGTTCCATGTGCCTTCCCCCATACTTTGCCCTATGCAGCTCTTCCACTTGGCTGTTCCTGAGTTCATATTTTATAAAAAATCAGTAATAGCAAAGAAACTGTCTTCCTCAGTTCTGTGAGCCATCCTAGCAAATTCTGAACCTGAGATGGGGTCATAGAAACCTCCAATTCATAGCCAGTCGATCAGAAGTATGGGAGGGAAGGCCTGGACTTGTGATGGCTCTGAAGTGGAGGTAGTCTTGTAGGACTGAACCCTTAACCTGGAATGTCTTACTAACTCCAGGTAATTAGCATTTTAACAGAACTGAATTGTAGAACACCCAGTGGGTGTCTGAGAAAAACTGGGTAATTGTTTGGTATAGAAAACCCATATGTTTGGTGTCAGAATTTGGTAGTAAGAAAACAGATGATAGATAAAGAGGAAAACTTACAGTAGACTGCCATCTAAAAAATGTTGAAGAAATGGCAGACTCTGAAAAGCACTTTACAATCACAGTAATGACTGATTCAGACAAAAACCATCAGTAAACACTGAAACTATGGGTTAAAGTTTGATGAGAAACAGGATATTAATATACTCTCAAAGTATGTCCCCACTGATTACTTATTAATTACAGAAGGAAAATATAGAAATTTTGCAGTAAAGAAATCTGGTGAAGAACACCTCAATCAAATCATTACAATTAGCTTCACAAATAAGACAAATTGATGTAATGCCTTGATAAGACCACAACATCTCTAACAGTCTTCCTGCAAAAAGGCATAACCTGAATTAAGAAAAACTTCAAACAAACCCAAATTGAGGATATTCTACAAAATATATAGCCTATACCCTTCAAAAATGTCAATGTCATGAAACACAAAGAGAGCTAATGAGCTGTTCCAGATTATAGACATGACAGCTAAATGCAATCTATGATTAAATAAAAAATAAAATAAAGATGTTTAATCTATTATCTTACGTTAGGGGAAAATATTATAGGACATTATTGAGACAACTGGCAGAATGTGAATATGAGAGTATACTAATAATAATAGTTGTGAAAGAATAAAGAACATATACATTGGTTTCTGCCCCTGGTTCCTGACACAGGACTCCTAAAAACCTTATAAATAAGGGTGCTGGGAGAATCTTTTGTTCTAATATTTAGACTTTGATCCTAATTTCTGGCACAGAGCTCCTAAAACTTTTATAATTTCCTAAGTGGTAAGAGCATTAAGAGCATCTTTTTCTTGAATATTTGGCCTTTGGTCCCAGTTCCTCAAACAGGGCTTCTAAACCCTTCAGAATTTTCTGGGTGATAATGAGTATCTTTTGTTCTAAAGAGGCAATTCTGAGTGGACTTCTGGATGGTTCCTGGATTGGGATTGGTAACTAGAAAGACCAAGAGAAGCTGGGAATTTTCGTCCCCTTTCTCCATTCTCTACAGAGGAAAGAGGCTCCCAAATGGAGTTAATAACTGATCACGCCTACCTGATGAAGACTCCATAAAAATCCCAATACAATGGGGTTCAGAAAGCTTCCAGGTTGGTGAACATATCCTGATACAATGATATACTCCAACAGTGCTCTGGACCCTTTAAGTCTCACTCTCTATATATCTTTATCTGGATATTCATCTGTATCCTTTATCATATCCCTTATTATATAATAAACTGGTACATGTAAGTAGGTGTTTCCCTGTGTTCTGTGAGCTATTCTAGCAAATAACTGAATCCAACTGGGGGAAATTAAGGGAACCTATGATTTGTAGCCAACTTGGACAGAAGTTATAGGTAACTGGCAAACCTATCACCTATTTCTGGCATTGAAGTTAGGGGTAGTTTTGTGGGACTGAGACCTTACCTTGCATGGTCCAACTCTATCTCCAAGAAGTGTCAGAGTTGAGTTAAACTGTAACAACACTGAACTGATGTTATAGAATTGCTTGGTATGTGAAAAATCCCCACCATCTGGTGACTAGAAATGTCAGAAGTGAAATGTTCTGAGTAATAAAGGAGAAACTTAGGAGATAAACCAAGTTCTTTCCTGCAAAATTGTATGCATTAATGTTAAACTTTCTGAATTTCTATTCAGAAAATCTATTTAAAGAAATAATGATGAAAATTTCCCCAAATTTGTTAAACTACAAACCCACAGATCCAAAAATCTCAATGAACTCAAGCATCAGGCACATAAAAAGAACAATAAAGCGTAACATAATCAAATTGCTCAAAACCAAAGATTAAAAAGAAACAAATATTTAAGTAGAAAGGAAGAAAGATAAAGATGACAGCAGATAAAGTCAGAAACAAGGCACATGAAAAGACAGTAAGCAGATCACCATCTTTAAAGTACGGCAAGAAAAAACGCTCAACGTAGAATTTTAAAGACATCAGTGAAGATGTCTTTAAAAAATCAAAGACAAAACCAACTTTTTAGACATACAAAGCTGGGAGAATTTTTCACCATTCAGTCCACATTATAATAAATGTTTGAAAGGAAGTCTTTTAGGCAGGAAGAAAATAAATCAGACCATATTAGACATATGAATCTACAAAATGAAAGTACTAAAAATGATAACTACATGAATATTCGATATTTTTCTCAATATTTAAATCTCTTTAAAAGATAACTGTTTGAACAAAAATAGTAACAATGTACTATTCGGCTTATAACTTAGGCAGAAGTAAAATGTATGACAACAATAATACAATGGTCAGAAGGAGAGAAATGGAAGTAAATTATTTAAAGTTTTTATACTATAAGTGAAGTGATACAGTACCACTAGAAGGTAGATGTGACAAAAAGATGAATGCTATAAACTTTAAAGTAGACACAAAAATAACAAAACCATTACCACTAATAAGCCAACAAAGGAGATAAAATGGCACCATAAAAAATTTCAATTAATCAAAAAGGAGGAAAAGGGGAAATGGGGAACAAAGAACACACAGGATGAACAGAAAACAAATAGCAAGATGACTGATCTAAACCTAACCTTGAAAACTGAAGTGGGTTTGGCAAATATGAAAATCCTTCTGTTAGGGTACAGATATATGAGAGACTTTTATTCTTTTCAAAGTTGCTGTTCCATACTGCAATAAAAAGCTCTAAGCCATTATATATACATATATTTTATAAAATATCATACAAATAAAACTGATCAGATGTACATATAGTATATATTTTAAATGGGATAAATTTATATTAAAAGTTTAAAATGAATAAATTAAAAAATACCCATGTATCCACACACCTTAAAAAGCAGATTACCAATACTTTGAAGACCCCAGTTGCACCTTCTTTTCCTCTCCACCCCAGGCAGCTACTATCCTGAATTCTGAATTAATCATTTCCCTGCTCTTCTTTCTGTTATTACCAGATGTGTATGAAACCCTAAATAATGGGATTTTTACACATTTTAAAATTTTATAAAAAATAGGATCACGTATATATTAAGTGATTTGCTTTTTCACTCAACATTACATGTTTTATATTCATCCATGTTGGAGTGTGTAGGTATATAGTCCATTCATTTTCAACACTGTGATTCATTCTCTTATTGACTGGCAAATGGCTGTTTAAAATTTTGCTCTTATAAACAATGCTCATGAACATTCTTATACATCCCCTGATTTAAATAGATACCTATAGAAGTGTAATTGCTATATTATATCCCCAAACTTGATGGTCACTTTGTGTTATTATCCCCATTTTACTAATAAACTGAGGCTTACAGGGACCAAGAAATTTTATTTATGTATTTTTAAAATTTTATTTACTTATTTTTAGAGAGAGGGAAAATGAGGGAGAAAGAGAGGGAGAGAAACATCAATGTATGGTTGTTTCTCATGTGCCCCCTACTGGGGGCCTGGCCCACAACCTGGCATGTGCCCTGAACTGAGTGAGAATCGAACTGGCGATCCTTTGGTTCAGAGGCCAGCACTCAACCCACTGAGCCACACCAGCCAGGGTGAGACCAAGAAATTTATTCAAGGTCACAAAATTAAAAATTCAAGGTTAATTAGTTCATATTCCTGGAAGTATTAAAAAGAATCCTGATGGGTATTTTATCTTGTTTTATATGAAGTTAAAAGAGGAGGTCCCAGTAATTGACTTTAGTCAATTCTACCTCTTGACCACTCACAGAAAATTATCTGAAAACTACATGACTACAACTTCCATCCTGTTAAAATATCCTGCTTCATCATTTTTGAATATTCTGGTCAAATGGTTTTTCGTGAAATATGTTGGAATGTGTGTAAATTGTATATGTGTTTAATAATAAAAAATAGTAATTAAGCAGTTTTCACTGTGACAATTTTAAACTAAATTACAAGTATTTTTATTTCTTCCATGAGTAAATTTGATTTTGCAATTACTATGTTTAAGCTTCACTGAAGTGAATGTAATAATTATTTTTAAAATGCTCTGTATCCACTTTATTTAACAATAGTCTCAAAAAACATTTTGCCTGTCATCAAAACCAATCAAATAATTTCCAAGATACTCAACATTATTCTTACATTTAAAAAAAGAGAATCCATACTTTACTAGATAAGTCAACTAATAACTATTCAGCCCTGTACAATCTTTCCATTTAAACATATTTATGTGGAGAGGATTCTGAGAAGATGGAGTAGGAAACACTAGGAATCTACCTTTCTACCTACAAAACAATTACACTGGCAAAAGATAACATAAATATTTTGGAACTGTGGGGTCCATGGAAAGATCACAACTTCCTGGGGAAGACTTGAACTGGTAATTTCAGTAATTTCAATTATAACTCTTAGCATGTAAACAGCCAACCAACCCTCACCCCCCGCTGCAGTCACATGGCCGACAGGCACCTATGCACACAGTCTGCACAGAGTTTGCACAGAGTTTGTGGGAACCAGTTGGGATAAAAGAACTCTGAACCCCACGTATTGGGTATCTGTGCTCTGACTGCTTATTACTGCTTCTAACAGGGAAGGACAAAGAGGTAGACAGCCATTGTTTTTGCATCTCCCTTCATTGTTGCAGCTCCCTCCCCCTCTGGCTAAAGCGACATCCCAGAAATTTAAAGGGCCAGAGCCCATTTGATCTCCTTTTCATTTTTGTTTTTTCCTATTTAGGAAGTGAGACATTAAAAACTATGACATTCGAAAACCATAGATGCCCTGGCCAAGTGGCTCAATTGGTTAGAGCATTATTCCATGCACCAAAAATGTTGTAAGTCGATTCCCAGTCAGAGCACATACCTGGATTGCTGCTTCTGTCTCCCATTGGGTGCATACAGCACACAACCAATTGATGTTTCTCTCTCACATCAATGTGTATCTCTTTCCTCTCTCTCTCCTTCCTTCCTTCCTTCCTTCCTTCCTTCCTTCCTTCCTTCCTTCCTTCCTTCCTTCCTTCCTTCCTTCCTTCCTTCTCTCCTTTCCTTTCTCTCTCTCAAATCAGGAAACATATCCTTGGGTGAAGATTTAAAAAAATTGTTTATACATGGAAAATTAGTAAGTGACCATGTATCGCCAAAGGAAGGCTCAGAAAACACCTGAGCAGACAAGTTTACACCTCAGTGTGATCTTCAGCACATGGACAACCTACAATATTCAAAAAATTAAAATAAAAAAAAACAGAAAAGCAAAGTCTGGGTCACGCAGAAAATTTGAGTTTCAGATATACCACGATAAGATTCAAGCATTCAATTAAGAAAAAAAAAACACAATCATACAAAAAATAGTAAAGATGGCCCATTCAAAGCAAGTATGTAAAAAAGAAATATCTTTGATAAACCTAATGGCAGATATTCTAAGCAAAGACTAAAACAACTGTCTTGAACATGATCAAAGAACCAAAGAGAGATGTAGAGATAAAAAACAAAACTGTGTGAGCAAAATGGAAATATCAATAAAAAATAGAAAACCTAAAATAAACCAGAAAACAAATAGAGAGCTGAAAAGTACAATAATTGCAATGAAAATTAAAAGATGGATTTCCTAGATGGATTCAAAGGCAGACTTGTGCAGGCAAAAGAAGACTCAGTGAACTTGAAGAGAGGACAATGAAAATTATGCAGAAACAGAAAGAAAAAAGATTGATGAACAGAGCCCAAAGAAACTATGGGACACCATCAGGTGGATCACCATAGGCATCCTGGGAGTCTCAGAAACAGAAGATACAAAGAAAACAAGACAGAAAAATATTAGAATAAGTGATGTCTCAAAACGTCCCAAATTTGAAGAAATGCATGAAATAAACATCCAAAGAAGCCTGACAAATTCCAACTAAGATGAACTCATAAGTCCCACACCCAGACACATTATAATCAAACTTCAAAAGGAATCTTCAAAGCAGCAAGAGAGTGAGTCATCACATTCAGGTGATCCTTAATAAGATTACCTGCAGATTTTTAGTAAGAAACTTAGGAAGCCAGAAGACAGTGAGCAGATTTTTTCCGAAGTGCTAAAGAAAAAAAAACTGTCAACCAAGAATATATATCTGGCAAAACTGTCCTCCAAACGTGAAGGAGAAATTAAGACATTCCCAGAGAAACGAAAGTTGAGGGTATTCATGACCACTAGACCTACTCTGCAAGGAATGTTCAAGTGAGTCCTGAAAGGTGAAATGAAAGAACACTAGACAGTAAATGAAACTTAGAGACATATGGAGAAATAAGAAATGTCATTAAAGGTACATGGATAATTATAAAAGCTAGTATTGGTCTGTAACAATACTTTGTTTTCTACATGATTTAAGAATTAATATATTTAAAGAAAAAAACAATTAGTGTAAAAGTTAATTTTACCATAACTTAGCTTTTTAATATTGCTGGTATATTTAGATTCCATTGCATATTTTTTGAAGAGGAACAGTTTTATTTAAAAATTCAATACTAATAATAAATAGAAAATCATAACTTTTACAAGTATATGACTATGGTACATTTTAGATATTTAAAAATGTGTAATGAGATATGTAGTTTTAAAAAAGAAGATCTTAATTTCCTGAATATTTGGATAGAAGAGCTTGTACCACTGAAACTGAGTTTCCTAAACTGTAAAATGAGGAAAATATTAATTCTACTTCACAATTAAATTATATGCTGTATATTAAATATGTATTTACTGTACACTGTAGTTTTACTATACATACACACACATATACACATATGCTTTGTGTAAAATGTAATACAATACAATTAAATTTGTGAGGGTCTAGAAAAATAACATCTCCCTTAATTTTGAGTTCTTTTTATATGAACTAGAGAAACCCAGGAAGCCATCACATGACAAATGCCAGCTGCAAGACATGAAAACCTGATTCATTTCCAGAGGTTATATTTTAAATTGATCATATAAATAACTAAATTCCTTATGTGCCACAATTCTTTAAAAACAGTCAAATATGGGAGGGTATTACAAAAACAGATCTGGGAACTAAGGCACTAAATGTTCAACTCATAAAGGAGCAGGGAAGCCCTGGCCTGATGGCTCATCTGGTTAGAGTGTTGTGCTGATAGCCAAGGTGACAGGGTCAATCCCTGGTCAGGGCACATAATAGAATCAACCAATGAATGTACAGATAGGTGGAAAAACAAACTGATCTCTTTCTTTCTCTCCCCCTCTGTCTCTCTCCCCCTTCCTCCCTCACATCAATAAATAAAAAATATTAAAAAATAAAGGAGCAAGGGACTTAGATTCAGAAACAATGCTATGAAGAGCAATCCTTAGTCAATCCCATCTTTTAGGGACTGTTTGCAACTCCTCATCTTTATAATAAACACTTTAGGACATAAATTCTAAGGCCTATAGAAAGATTATGAAACTAGTAAAAGGAAGGTATGCCTATTTGGGGGGAGGGGGCTCCATCTACAGTTCTCAGTAGTTTCATTTAGATGGAACCAATGACAGTATATTCCCCAGGCAAGCCAAGCATACTAGATAATAAACATATCATATTGAAAAAAAGATCATTTTGCTAAGCATATATTTTATAATTTAAACTGTTCTTACTCCTACCTAAAAGTTAAGTTTAATAATTTAACTAAATGATTTGGTAAACAATAATAAGCTATTTACTAAAACATTGATAATATATAAATTTTTATTAGAGTCAATATTACATCTGTAAAATTATTGATATGCTCAATATTCTACAACTTCTTCCAATCATTTTCCAGTATGTAGCATAATTTGTATTTATAAAACTTCTGCCTACCAAAAAGTTTGAAACTGATTAAGTTCATTAAGCTGAGATTAGTTTTCCAACTTCCACAATGACAATTTTAAATGCATTTCACTTCCAGGGGTGTCCAACCTGTGGCCCTCGGGCCACATGCAGCCTAGGATGGCTATAAATGTGGCCCAACACAAAATCTTTAATTTACTGAAAACACTATGAGATTTTTTTGTGACTATGTGTCACAATGTATTTAATGTGTAGCCCAAGACAACTCTTTTTCTCCCAGAGAATTCTTGACCTATTGTGAAGAAGACATCATGTATTCTATGAGGCATATATCGATGTACTAGACAGTATCTGAACTTAAGACAATTATCAGTCTTATCATTGATACAGAAACATTGAAAGCATTGTACAGTGCACAGCACCTCAATTCTATAATTAACATTTTACTATACAGCATTTTCTCATATTACTTTTGGTTTATATACATTTTAATTTCTATGAACTATTCATCCCTCTATACACCAATCAGTACATCTTATATTTTTAATGACTTTCAAAGAAAGTTGCAGGCATAAGTATGTTTCACCCCCAAATAGTTCAGCATACCTATCATTAACTAGAGTTTAAATTAAATTTTCACAGTTTTTAGAGAAAATTTACAAGTACAAAATGCACAAACCTTAAGTGTACCATTTGCAGAATTTTACAAATGATTATGTCTCTGTGACCCAAACTCCTATCAGGGCACAGGACATTAGTCACCCAAAAGGTTCTCTCATTCCTATTCTCAGTCCCCAGCCCAACTCCCAACTCTAGAGGAAACACTGTAGTGATGTTTTTGTCCACCAAAAATTAGTTTTGTCGGTAATTTTTAAATCCAAAATTTAAAGCAAAGCATAATAATCGGCTGATGAATCAAAAAAAGACTTCATATATAGACGTACAGCTACATGACAAAATGCTTAACAATTGTATAAATTAGTTGGTGGGCATATGGGTGTGCCTGTTATCAATTTATTATCTCTCAGACCAAAACCTACCTTTCTTTGTCCTACTTTGCGACTCTGGACTTAGACTCTCAACATTTCTCCTTTAGCAACTTAAGAGAGGGCAATGGAGTCTTCCTATAAGGTTAACAGCAGCAGTGAGACACCATCACTTCTAGATTCTGGTCCATTACTATTATTATTCAACATGAGAGTACAGGAGCCTTGCTGAGGAGACAAGTTCCAGCTGCAGCCTCAGGTCCCAGTCTACCCGCTGACAGCGGGCACTTCTGCAGACCATGTAGCCATGGCAGACATGCCCTGGCTGTCTACCGTGCCCTTATGGAAGAGGTCTGAGTCCAAGCTTTGGGAAGAAGGGCTCTCTCCCATGGGATCTTGCTTCCCCAACCTAAAAGCAGAAACTACTCTTTGCACCTGCTACTGCTTGGACTCAGACTCAGCTTTTTTTTTTTTTTTTTTAAAAGAAGTATTTTATTTTATTTATCTTTAGAGGGGAAGGGAAGGAGAGAGGGAGAGAAATATCAATGTATGGTTGCCTTTCATGCGCCCCCTGCTGGGAACTGGCCTGCAGGGAACCAGTCTGCAACCCAGACATGTGCCCTGACTGGGAATCGAACCGCGATTGTCTGGTTCACAGGCCCGCGCTCAATCCACTGAGCTACACCAGCCAGGGCTAGACTCAGCTTTTTTACTCTATTCAAGAGTTAACCACCCCTTCCCTTGTTCTGGTTACCAACTCATCATATTCAATTTTCAAATTACCAGTACAGTTCTGTCTCTTAACTGACTCAGACTACAATGAAGGGTATTCTCTGTACCCTGGATGTTTGAAAATGTTGGGGAGGAAAAGGAGGGATGTATATTTTAAAAGACTGGCAAAATATTGATAATTGTTGAAGCTGGATGGTGAACTGAGAAAATTATACTATCTCTTCATTTTGTGTATGTTGGAAATTCTGCACTAATGAGTTAAGAAAAAAGAAAAAAATGGCTTAAAGGGAACCCAGTGGAAGGGATTTTAGGGAGAAACAGAACATGAGATTCCAGATGAGGAAAAAGCACAAGTAAAATATGGAGAAAAAAAAAAAACTGAAGGACTTGTGCGAGCAACAGGAAGTAGTAGGCTGGCTAAAGATAAGACATATAATGCAAATGAATACGTTTAGTGAGATTTTTTTTCCCTCCCTTTTAACCTTCACTACTGTATGCTCATTCTTCACAAACTCAGTTGCTTTCTTTTCTCCCCTACTCTGCTGTCCCTGCTCCAGCCTATACTTCTTCTTACTGTTAAGGTCTGGCTATTCCTACTCTTCCCCACTTCTCATAAAACGAAATTGATCCATTTCAGAGTCTTTCATATGTCTTAATTTTTAAAAATATAATAGTCATAATTATATCTGTGTTTATGAGAAAATATAGACATATTTGTGCATATGCAGTGGTGCATTTTTTACAAGTGAAGCCACAAGCAGTGACATAAAACAAGTTCTCATAATTTCTAGTTAGTAAGGAATAGGGGAAAGCATTAATTGCTTTTATTATTATTTATAATTCCCATTACTTTCTTTTTATGAACACAAAATACATCTATATTCAGAAGAGTGAAAATACATGCGTGTATTTTCAGTCTATTTTGAAATAGACTGATATATATACGCGCTCTTGAATAGAGCACGTATATATATATCAGTACATTATCTCTCTAAAGAGATTGGTAATATTCTTTGTTAAACTGGGTGGTAAGTACATTTGAACAAATAATAAAATTAATAGCCCATGTTTTCTCTACCCACCAATACATTCAAAGTCCCCTTAGGTCCCTCTCCAGTGACAATGCTCTTCTTTCTCATTTCTTAAAAATGACAATTATTGTGAAATTTGATTTACAAAAGTCATGTCTGTTTATCCACACTGAAAATATTATAAATTATAAACCCAGCAAGACCTTTAGTAGGAAGAACTAATAACAGAGATAAGGACAAAGAGAGCAAATATTTCCAAGTAAAATATATATTACGAAAATTCACAAAAAGCACATATGAATACAGACCAGTTACACACATTAAAATACACAGATGCCCCCAACTGTATATATATATCCTCTCTCCTACCATTATTGGTAGGGTCTGAACCAGCCATGCTATTTTAAGCCTCTACATTCGGCACATACTCTTCCATTTACTTAGAATGTGTCAGGGATAGAGGTATTCCAAAATAACAGAAAGCAACAAAACTCTATTGCTCAGTGTCACCGGGGAATAACTCATCTTTCTCAGCTCCTACTGAAGACGTGGCTTGATGATGCTGTTTGGTTCAATGCCCGTGATAATGTAATGCTTGTAACCATTCTTTTAAATAGACACAGTGTGTTCTTCCACATTCAGAAGACAATGGTTAAGACAAGAAATGGGTTTCTTTCTTTCCTCTGACAGCACCCTTCCTTTGTGGCATCACAAACAGCTATGCACTCTATAAGAAACACAGTGGCAAAAGAAATGCCCCAGCAAAGATTTGTTGCAGCTGCTCCTGCTCTAGCTGATGCCTTGCTTCCACTAAATTCAATACAACTGTGTGTGATAAATAGTCCATATTTTGTCCCATGTGGTTACGGAGTACTTGAAATGTAGCTGACACAGGAGTTGGATTTTTAATTGTACTTAATTGTAATTAATTTAAATTTAAATAGCCATGTGTGACCAGAGGCAACAGTTTTGAACAACACAGTTCTAGAAGCTTTAAAAAAAATCAGGAACTTAACGTATGTTTGCATGTTGGGAGTTTTCTGACATAGAATTGCCATTTGAAACCATGCACTCATGAAATAGATCACTTAAGTGTAGACAAAAGTATACAGGCACTCCAATGTTAAGAGGTCAGAAGTGAAAAAGAACTTGGCAAGGAACACTGGGAGGGAGCAAGCAGTGACATAATGGGAAAACCAGAAATGCTGTCTGAGAACCAAGTAAATAATCTGATTCAAGCAGGAGAGAGTAATTCAGCTATGACAAATGCTATTGATAGATCAAGTTGAAAAGTAAGGTGTTCTATTTCTTTCCCATATTAGCAAACCCACCAAAACCGAAGAGCAAAAATCTGAAAGTTGTCATTTAGCATTCATTTGCCAATGATAAAAAAATGTTACCTAGTATAGATATTTCATTCACATTCATTACACATTCTGGAATGATACTTATCTAATGCATCACATCTTTTTTAACATCCACATGAAACAGGGTTTCAGAGAGCACAAAAATTCTCTTGGGCAGCATTAAATATAAATGAAAACCTCTTAAGTTGTTTTACCAGTTGAGAGTGCCTAAAACAATCAGTGTCTCCCATTCAGCTGCCACGCTTTCCTTACAAGTTGCAGGTGTGGCATCATTTAAATACCAGGATGGTTTAAGAAACACCCAGTTTCCAAACGAGAATAAGCAAAACTGTCAACACTCACAAAGGACTTGGAGAAAAAGTTAGAACCGTTAGAGCCACTCGGCTCACCTCCCACAAAACAGGCGCTCAATATTTTTCATTTTTCTTTACAAGAGTTGCATCTTACAGCAGGATGGGACCCTCTAGAACACTGTTACCCCAACACTGAGCGGAAAAGGGTCCGGCGAGCTAACGCGCACCCGCCTAGTGTATCAGCACCAGAGTAAAGGCAACGCCGAACGGCGCATAACTGCACCCAGGACCCTAAAGTTTAAAAGAAAACCCCTGTTCTCCGGCCCGGGCTCAACCGCCTCTGAGTGGAGAAGAAGCGCGTCCCGCAAACCTCTCGCCTCGTCACCGGACACAGTCTAGGGTGGAGGGTCCCCTGGCTAAGGAAGGGGGAACCAGGAGGGCGCGGCGCACTTACCTGGTCTTCTGAGTCTCACAGGAACTGCACCCACTGATTCTTTAGGTACCCCTCCACAACCTCGTTTGCTTGCGACTGCTCGCTTGCCTAGTTGCTTAGCAACAGAAGAAGCCGTGCAGTCTTCCTGACACGTCAATTCCTCCCGCCTCTCCGGTGTGCGAATAATTTTTTTGAAAGATTTTCTTTCCGGGTCAAGCAGGCTGTACGTGGCGGAAGGTCTCAACACCTCCACATTTACCCTTGGGGGAGGATAAAGTCTCAATTGCGCACACATGGGTGATGTAGCTAAGAGGTCTGACTCTACTCTCTCCACTTGCTGAGCGCCATCAAGCAACCCTTTCCTCCTGAGTCCAAACCATCAGATTAGCGCCGCTTCTCCAATCACGCCAGGTTGCCTTAGGGGACTACTTTTCAGTCGGCGTGGTGCGGAGATAGAAGGTCGTGAGAAGACTCTCTGACCTCGGGAAGTGTAGTTCAATTCTTGAAGAAAACGAGTTAGTGTGCTAGAATCAGGGAAGCATAAACTACAGTTCCCAGAGGGCACCGCGGTCTAGAGCGGAGCCTTTTCTCTCAAATAGCGAGGGCCCTCCCCCAGTGGCTCCACCGTAGAGGTGACCTGATCCCTGAGGTTCGTTTTGCAGGGGCCGTAATTCTCCGCGCAGTTCCGAATCATGGTGAGTGTGGGCCCCTGGATCTTGCCCACATCTGGTCTTCACTGCCTTATGTGGGGTTCCTTGCGCTTGAAGGACTCTTGGAGGTCAGCTGTGCCAGACACTGCGCTTCTCGCCCTTTGGAAAGCTCCGACTTATTTTCTGGGAACTATCGCAGTGACCTAGTAATTGGGAAGGGGGTTCTTAGAAGGACTGTAGAGAAATCTGCTTCTGGGAAGGCGCGATCTCAGTTCTGCTGCATGGCTGAGATATAAAAATAGGAAGCTGTAGAATTTCTCCAAAGCACGATATGGGGTTTAATATGGGGGTTGGGGGAAGGGGTCCTAACCTTTTTTTCTCCTCTTATGCCCACAGTGTGTTTAAGCTCTTTTGTCACAAAGCTCTTGAAAGCAGAAGGCCCTCAACTGTAAAGATAGTGTTTACCAGTTTGCTCCAGATTACGATATACCTTTTCCGGAGACGTGTTTCAGCCATATCTGATTTAATGCCATTTAAAACCCACTCATTGAACTTTGGTAGTGCCAGGACGTGTGGTAGTGACAGCATCAGCAGCCAAATAACTAGTGCATGTAGTCTTTACTGATCTGTATGTTTTGAAATCTAGAACCACTACTTTTAATTTTTTATTTTGTCTTTTAATTATTGTGTTTTTCCATGCCCATTTATCCCCCTTTTACCCTCTTCCACCTCCACCCATCCCGCTCCCCACTACTTTTAAATGTTACACACTGGAACCATCTTGTCAAGAAGGTCTGGATACCTAGATTACCACATCCTGTCTCGGCTGAAAGCAGAAGGGGGGGATGGTAAGGGAACTCTGACGTAGGAATGATCTGCCCGCAGTTTGAAGGTGACATTTGACATCAGACTGAAAAATTGCTTCAGTACTTGTATTTACAGTTGAGACTATTTGTCCTGGGAAAAATGTTGAAATGGGTGGGCAGTGTGGGAAAATATTTGAATAGATTGGAAATTTTCCAGAACCTGAACAAAAGTGAGGGCATTACTCCATCTACCTTCATTATAAGGAAACCAGTGGGGACAGCTACTAATTCTCAATTAAACCTAGATTTCTTACTGATTTCATCAGAGAATGTATTTAATCATGTAAATTATGGTTTCAGTGGTTCCTGACCTAATCTTAGTAAGAAAGCAGAGGCATTTATTATCAGAGACCTGCAGACTTTATAGTTTTATAACTGATGAGACCTTTTGTCAAAGTGACTTTTTGTCAAAAATTATCTTGACAAATTTCCCCACTTATTATCTTAAAATTGAGTTTATTGAAACCCAAGGAGAATGTGACTTGCTCAAGGTCACATAACAGTTTGCCCCCAAGGGTCATACTACACTCTATTTATCATATTGTATCATACAGGCACTTATCAAGTCACTAAGAAAATTTATTTTTAGTATCTGAGTTTCTGGATGAAGTCGAAAGCTCATTCTGCAAATATAAATTAAAGTGTGTTATCAGTATTTATATTACCTCATAACTATTCCTTGCAATTCAGAATACTGAAATTCTAGAATGGGAATTTGGAGATTATTTTCCCTAATCTTGAAACATAGCCTGGTGAATCAAATGATTGTCCCAAGGTCAGAGAGATCCTGGGCTCCATTCTTGTATTGATTTGCTATATGGTAGATTGAGCCAGGCCTCAGCCCTGGAAGGTCACTGAGCACCAGGTAAGACAGAGACCTTTATGAGGACCAGTCATCCTGTCAGTGTGCCAGAACTGACAGCAAATTCTCACATGACTCAGAATCTCTTTACCTTCTCAAAAGGATGTATAAGCAATCACAGGGTTAGAAAAGAGCCATCTTCTGGTAAGCTATTCAAAGCAGTTTTTTAAAGGAGGGAATTTTTTGTGTCCTTCTGTAGGGAGTAACAGCAAGTATTCTGAACAATACTGTTTGTCTTTTATGTTACAGAAATATATATAAATTAAAAATAATAAAAGGAATACATGGGTCTTTCTGTAGAATAACAGAAGGAACAATTAGGTTCAGGCATTACAGCTGAGACTTGATCACATGTTCAAGACAGCCTGCATCTATAAGAAGGTCATTAGTGCCCTGCAAAGAGCAAAGACATGTCTTCTTTGGATCTTGGCAGACTGCCCAGATATCTAAGCAAAGAATAGTAACCTGTCTTCACACTGTAACATTGTGAAAGTCAGCAGGAAACTCCCACCCTCCTGCTTTTCAACTGCAATGTTCCAAAGAGCAGAAAGAACCAAATACACAGTTTATTCTTTCGCTTTTCATCATCAAACATTCAGACACTAACTAGGCTTCATGCTGCTCTTAACTAGATGGAATTACCTGCCTGTGAAAATAAGTTGCTCAAAGATACAGAAGAAGGAAACTGCTGAGATAGAATTAGTTGTTGTTCATTAGTTGGCCACAGACCCTTCCCTAAGGACTGTGAAACTGAACACATTTTTTAGTAGCTAAAATTAATGACTAAAATTGACTGCATTATTCTGTTATAACCATCTACCTGACTTTCTGGGAGGCTAAGCTTTATAGATAATGGTATTCCCCCTCGTTTCTTATCCCAGCTTGCTTTACATTGAAGTAGCATGTGTTCATAGTTTTCTTAGTTCTTGTTTTCATTCACTCAACACATATTTGCTGAGTGCTATATGGGTTGTAAATCTGAGTTGAAGGTGAACTGCTCTCAGTTCACAGTCTGAACTCAACTGGTGTGGAGTTATGGGGAGGGGTGTGGTTCACAGTCTAATGGAAAGTAACAGACATGTAAATAGAAAGCCACAGGCTATAATAATCTTAGAAAAATTCTTTGGTAACATCTGTAATTACAGTACTTGCTACACACTGTTCTTAATGCTTTGTATGTTACCTCTTCAATCCTTAAAACTACCTTATTTGTTAGGTAGCTGCTATTATCTCCATTTTACTGTAGGGAAACTGAATACAGAGGAGTTAGGTAATTTGCCCAGGAACATAAAACACACCTGAGGAGTTGTGGCGTCAGAATATAAATTCAGGAGTCTAGTTTTAGAGGCCGTACCTTTACTCCAGTCTACTGCCTCTCTAGCCGTTGGGCCTGAAATATAGTGCCAGATACATAGAGGTTCAGTGAATGGCATATTGCTTAAGGAATAAAGTGAGATAACAGTTCATCTATTGATTTATAAGACTATATCATTGGAACTAGTGACAAAATAATTTTGCTTACTATAATAGGAACTATAATGGTCATTAACTTTCCAATTTTCTATTATTCAAAGTGTATCTTAGTAAAATATTTTAAACAATTTTTGAAGTATGTTATGTTTGTTTCCAAATAATTCTTTTTACATTTCCAGGTTTTTGGTAGTAATTTTACAAAATCCAGGTACTCCGAATTCCAATATGTGCAGGGAACTGTTCTTGGCAGGTGGGATGCAATAATAAATAAAATAGACAAACCCCTGTCATTAAGAGGTTTGCATTCTAAAGAGGAAGAAAGTAATTTCCTCTATTCCCCTTTTCTCACCTACTCCAAAGGAAGAGGGGGAAATGACAAAATTTAAAGTATGTAAAGGCCATATAATTTTACATGGCCATTTTTTAAATTCAGTTGTTTGTTTTTTGGGTGTTGAGTTTTTTAAGGTCTTTGTAAATTTTGGGTATTAACCACTTACCAGATGTATCAGCAAATATATTCTCCCATTCTATGGGTTGTCTTTTTATTTTGTTGATGATTTCCTTTGCTGTGCAAAAATTTTTAATTTGATATAGACCCGTTTGTTTATTTTTTCTTTTGTTTCCCTTTCCTGGGGAGATGTATCCAATAAAATATTGCAATCAGCAGTGTCTCGAGATTTTGCTGTCTGTGTTTTCTTCTATGGTTTCAAGTCTAACAGTTAAGTCTTTTGTCCATTTTGAATTTATTCTTGTGTGTTAAGAAGATGGTCTAGTTTCATTTTATACATGTATCTCCAATTTTCCCAACACCATTTATTGAATAAACTATCTTTAATCAATTGTATGTGCTTGCTTCCTCTGTCGAATGTTTATTATCTATAAAGATGTGGGTTTATTTCTGGGCCCTCTCTTCTGTTCCGTTAATCTATATGTTCATTTTTTATGCCAGTACCATGCTGTTTTGATTATTATGGCCTTATAGTATAGTGTGGTTACCGCAATTTTGTTCTTCTTTCTCAGGATTGCTGTTGATATGGTGGGTCTTTTGTGGTTCCATGTAAATTTTTGAAATATTTGTTTTAGTTCTGTGAAATGTCATTGGAACCTTGATAAGAATTGCATTGAATCTACAGGTTGCTTTGGGTAATACGGACATTTTGATTATGTTCATTCTTCCTATACATGAACATGATATATGCTTCTACTCTCTTCAGTGTCTTACAATTTTCCAAGTATAGGTCTTTTACATTCTTGGTTAGGTTTATTCCTGGGTATTTTATTCTTTTTGAAGCAATCATGAATAGGATTGCTTTCTTAATTTCCTTTTTCTGTTCCTTACTGGCATATAAAAATGCAACTGATGTCTGGATATTAAGTTTTATCCTGCTACTTTGCTGAATTCATTTATCACCTGCTAGTTTCTTGATGGAATCTTTTGGGTTCTCGATGTACAGTATCATGCCATTTGCAAATAAAAACAGTTTTACTTCTTTCCAATTTGGATGCCTTTTATTCTTGTTTGACTGCTGTGGCTAGGATTCCAGTACTGTGTTGAATAAGAGAAATGAAAGGAGACATCCCTGTCTTCTTCCCGATCTTAAGGGGAACACTTTCAGTTTTTGCCTGTTGAGTATGATGCCGGCAGTGGGTTTGTCTTATATGGTCTTTATTATGTTTAGCTATATTCCCTCTTTCCCCACTTTGCTGTGAGTTTTTATCATAAGTGAGTGCTTGACTTTATCACATGCTTTTTGTGTATTTATTGATATGTGATTTTTATCCTTTATTTTGTTTATGTGATGAATCATATTTATTGATTTGCGAATGTTGTACTGTGCATTCCCAAAGTAAGTCCTACCTGATCATTGTGTATGCTCTTTTTGATGCATTGCTCATTAGGATTTTGATGCATAGCTTTTTGAGGATTTTAGCATCTGTGTTCATCAGGGATATTGGCCTATGATTTTCTTTCTTTGTAATGTCTTTATCTGGTTTTGGAATTAGGGTAATGCTGGCCTCAAAATGAGTTTGGGAGACTTCCCTCCTCTTGAATTTTGCGAAATAGTTTGAGAAGGAGAGGTATTCTTGGAATGTTTGGTAAAATTCACCTGTGAAGCCATCTGGTCCAGGGCTTTAGTTTATTTGAAATTTTATGATTACTGTTTCAGTTTCACTAGGAGTAATCTGTCTATTTAGATACTCTGATTCTTTCTGATTTAGTTTTGGAAAATTTTATGAGTCTAGGAATTTATCCACTTCATCCAGATTGTCCAGTTTGTTGGTATATAGTTGTTCATAATATTTTCTTACAATCTTTTGTATTTCTTTGGTGTCGTTATTTCCCCTCTTTCATTTATGATAATGTTTATTTGGGTCCTTTTTTTTTTCTAGATGTGTCTAGTTAAAGGTTTATCAATCTTGTTTATCTTTTCAAAGAACTAGCTCTTGTCTTCCTTGATCTTTCTAATCATTTTTTTAGACTCTATTTCTTTTATTTATGCTCTGATCTTTATTATTTTCTTCCTTCTACCCACTTTGGGCTTTGTTTGTTGTTCCTTTTAAAGTTCTTTTAAGTATGAAGTTAGATTGTTTGTGTACTCTGAGCTTCCTGGACTTGTGTATCTTTTTCCTTCACCAGATTCGGGGAATTTTTTTTTTTTTTAAGATTTTATTTATTTATCTTTAGAGGGGAAGGGGGGAAAGGAGAGAGGGAGAGAAACATCAATGTATGGTTGCCTTTTGTGCGTCCCCTGCTGGGAACTGGCCTGCAGGGAACCGGTCTGCAACCCAGGCGTGTGCCCTGACTGGGAATCGAACCGCAATCCTGTGGTTCGCAGGCCCGCGCTCAATCCACTGAGCTACACCAGCCAGGGCCAGATTCGGGAATTTTTTGCGCATTACTTCTTCAAATAAATTCTCGATTCCTTGCTCACTTTACTCCTGTGGGTATTTCCGTGATGTGGATATTGTTAATGCTTCATTTTGTCCAAAATGTTTCTTAAGCTCTCCTCCCTTTTTAAAACTTTTTTCTTTTTATTGTTCTGCCTGGGTGTTTTTTTTTTTTTTTCACCTTGTCTTCCAAATCACTAATTTGATCATATGCTTCATCTAACCTCCTGTTTATTCCTTACAGTTTATTATTTCAGATAATTGGATTCTTTATTTGACTAGTCTTTTTTTTTTTTTTTTTTTTTACGGTTTCTGTCTTTTTTCATGCTATTGAGTATCCTTATAACCATAACTCTAAACTCCCTGTCTGATAAATTGCATGTCTCCATTTCATTTATTTCTTCTTCTGGAGCATTCTCTTGTTCTTTCATTTGGGGTCTGTTTCTTTGTCTTCCCATTTTGGCTGCTGCTTTGCATTTTCTGCCTTAGTTGTTAAACTGATCAATTAAACTAATAAAGCTATAGTCAGCAGCCCAGCTTAAGCTCCACAGGGTGGGTTAGAGTAGTTCCTGCAAGAGAGGCTTGCTTCCCCTCAGCCTGATGCCATTCACAGAGGAGTTCTTTGCCTGAGAGAGATGGCCTCTGCAGTGTGGGGGATGACTCAGCACAGGGATCCTCTTGGCCGTTCCTCCACTTCTCTCCCCAGAGCCACCAACTCCAGACTGTTCTCAAGTGCCTCTAGTCCACTCTTCTGTCCCTGTGCTAGAGCCCACTGTAAGTGGCTACAAATGAAATTTTGTGCATTGGCTCTTTAAGAGGTTCTCTGTCTCCAGCTGTCTCCCTGGCAGACATAAACCCTGATGCATTTCACAGCTGGATATTATCAGGGTTCCTTTCCAGCTCTGGAGCTGTGGGCTGGGGAGCCCACCTTGGGGTTTAGAGCCAGCACTTCTCATGGGCAAACCCCCCCCAGCTGGTGAAATACCCCTCCAGAACTTCAGTTGCCACCTGTGGAAGCCCAGCCATCCCTCTTGCGTCTTCTTCACACTCGCTACCAGTCTTGTGAAGGGGGTTCTTTTGTCTGTCCTTGGTTATAAGGTTTCTCTCCAGCTAGTGTTCAGTTGGTTATTCTGGATGATTTCTCTACAGTTAAATTGTAATTCCAGATTGGTCCTGGGAAGAGGTTAATTAGATTCCAGTTACTCTTCTGCCATCTTGGGTCTCCCTTCCTCCTACTTTTAAAACTAATTTCCCCTGGAATCGGGTTGTCAGTTGTCACTACATGTTGCTCTTGTTATTTATTATTTAATGTTTATTATTTAATGCTAAAATGTATTATATTACAAATATTGACATTTCCTCATTTTTCTCTAAAAATAAAGGCTTGCCCTATCCAGTGTGGCTGAGTTGTTTGTCATCCAAATGGTCACTTTTGCAGAGCAAAAGGTCACTGGTTTGATTCCTGGTCAGGGCACATACCTGGGTTGCAGGCCATTCCTGGTTGGGGCTTGTACAGGAAGCAACTGATCGATGTTTCTCTTGCATGTTAATGCTTTTTTTCCTCCCTTACCCTCTAAAAATAAATAAAATCTTAAAAACACTACCATTTAAAATAATAAAAATAAAGGATTACTTTTCTCCTCCAAGTAGTTAGGTTGAATCATGATTCATGATTTTATTAAAACTTTCAGGCTTACTGTATATGGAAAAATTTAACCACTGTCACTCCTCTTCCTGGTGTAAAAGATTCTGGAGCAGATGGGAGTGGGGGGATTTGCATAAGAGGATTTGTAGCGTTCTGTTGGCTGTCAGGAGTTGTATCACTTAATGCACCTCAACTTTGTTAGGCCTATTTTAGTGGTAAAATATCCTTTAAAAGACAAATGAGATTAGATAAGCAAATCCAGTATAATAGTAAGAGTTAAGAAATATCACATAAATATGCAGCAAAAGGACACATTTTCCGGAAGTTGCCTAATTTGTGCATACTGTATTTACTGGGACAAGTCTGCGATGTTAGTTTTCTACTAAGCCACACACAAAGAGACTTTCAAATTTTACATTAACTTTTAAATGTCTTAATATAGAGATACTCCTGAATATCTTTAGGGTAAAATAACACTTTTTAATAAAATGTTAATTGGTCCCTGTCATTACAGCCTGAGCCAATCAGAGTCCTTGTGACTGGAGCAGCTGGTCAAATTGCATATTCACTGCTGTACAGTATTGGAAATGGATCTGTCTTTGGTAAAGACCAGGTAGGGGCAACTGTCTATAAACCTTAAAGTAAGAATATTGTCAATAAAACCTTGTGTTTAGTTGCAAAGAAATGTTTTAATGGTGAAGGAATGGGTAATTCCAGTAAATGTATTGGGCACACTGCTATCAATGGAAGCATCCCTCCAGGCATTAAAAATGCTTTGCAGATCATGTACTTAGTTGATTTGGTGCAGCCAGCAGGTGTCAGTCAGTGGAAGGTATTCACTAAAGACAGTAACTGTCAAGGAGAGTAAGTTGCTCCATCAGCACTTTATTGTTTGTAAATGGTCTTTAGACCCAAAACAGACAGGTAAATCTACTTCCCAGTTTCAAGCAGACACCCTCGATTCCAGCAGGTTTGATTAATGTACATTAAAATTCTTTTCTAAAGTATTCATTTATCCATTTTGTTCATCCATGGATATCAGATTCTTCTTTCACCACTAATAATGTGCTTAGCTTTCCATGAACTCCAAACAGATACACAGCTATAGGTGCCATGTAACTTCAATTTGATATTCCAGGTACTTCCTTACAATTCAGTAATAGTGATTTCTCTTACTGCATCTGTTAGCAACTACTTCTGATTTTATAGCATTCATTTTTCTAAGAGCAGTGCCATGTTAAAAATACTTGAACTAAAATAATTTTGAATGATGAGAGTTACAGACATACACACTCCAAATAAGCAAACTCTTAAAAGGACTTTTTTGTGACTAAATGACATAACTGACACTGACAGATGTTGTCCTTGATATTTATTTTGCAGCCTATCATTCTTGTGCTGTTGGATATCACTCCCATGATGGGTGTCCTGGATGGTGTCCTAATGGAATTGCAGGACTGCGCCCTTCCCCTCCTGAAAGGTAATTTAGAGAGTGGAAAAGAGAGTGATTTTTATAGCACTTTATGTCTTTCAAAAAATAAATTTCAGATTTTTGTTCACCTGTCCATTAGAAATTATTTCATAGAAGTAGTTTGTTTTTGTATTTTGAACTACAACCATTGGGTAAGCTGTACTATACCAGAAGTAAATAAAGGTAATCATGTGTGGAGAATAAAGAAGGGTAAAAGCAAGAAAGCCAGTGTAAAGTAACTACTTTTACCCAGCATGCTTATATATAATCTATTTTACTGGATTAGTATAGTATCGCAATGGGTTATGCACCTGAGATTGTCTACACTGTGTTGTTGCTTAAAGTCTATTTAAATAGTAATAGTGGCATCTTGTAATGGAGAACTTTTTTAACTCTAAATGATGTCTTCCAGAGCATATGCTGCCCTGAGGGTGGAAGTGGGTTGTTCCCTCATATATAGACAGTTGTATCCCATCTGCCAGTCATCTGGTTGAGATACAGTGTAAATTGTCATACTACATACTTTGAAAAAGCCCGCCAGAGTTCTGATAAGAACCTTTGAGAACTGTTGAACTATTATATAAATATAAGACAGAAATCTTTAATTTGATTGAAAGGCTTATTAAAATATGAGGTCAAGTTATAAACTAACTTGAATATTTTTATTTAACTATACCTTTATCATGATCTCTTTCTTGATAAGAATTTAATTAATAATACTATCCTAGAAGTTGGGAAAATGTATATCCAAGAGAAACCATGCTCAAAATTCACATATTGGGTTGGCCAAAAAGTTTGTATTGTTTCATCTATAAATTAAAAGACATTTTTCATTTTCACCAGTAATTTTATTGATTTTGATATTTTACGGATGCTGGCTATCTCCTGCATGGTGTAATGTTGATTGTTCTCAGCCAGTCTCGACTGATCGCTGTCAGCTTCAACTGGTCTACCCAACTGTGGAGCATTGTCCAGCAAGAAACAGCATGAAACTTCACCAACCATTTTTGACTTGTTTAATCCGTCCCAGCACCTTCTCCATACACTGCACAAATTTTTTTTCACTTCAGTTGCATTTTTACCTTTCTTGAAATAATATAGTATGTCAAAACATTGCCTGTTTTCTTCCATCTTCAGTATTGAAATGGCTACACAAAAATTCATTACTTTTGACAAGTTTTTTTAAATGCATGATGATATGACAGCCATAACAATATAGTCTCACAAAATTGTTTCAAATGAAGTTAAAGACAATTAAATACTACTAGAGCCATCTTACAGAAAAACTAAACAAACTTTTTGGCCAACCCAATACATGTTCAGTAAACATTTACTAGAAGGGATATTGCCAGCTAAATCATTTCGATGCACAGTTATATAAGAGAATACATTGCCCTGCCCAAGCTATTCGGCTGGCTCCCTCACTTCACCCATTTCCAAATCAACTTCCTCTGCTGCTTTTTCCCATCTTTATTCCTCTCTGTGGTGAGTTTCTTCTGCCCAGGTTATAGGCAGCTTGTCCTTGGTCACCTGTGAGTATGAGAGGGAAGGGAATGTTCAGCACATAAGAATGTATTGCTGGGAATAAGATGGCTTTTTTTGTCCAATTGGTCATCCTACATATACCCATTGGGGGCTTATAGCAGCCTGACTGTCACAAAAGTTCACTGATCTAAAAATTTTCAGGGTGCTCAGGATTGCGGCCACCAACAACAACCGTCACGGAAACCAAATAAAAAAGTAATTATGCCAAATCCTGGTTGTCTTAGTCCACGTGAACTGTATTAACAAAAATACCATGGACTGAGTGGTTTATAAACAGCAGAAACTTAATTTCTCACAGGTCTGGAGGCTGGAAAGTCAGAAATCAAAGAGCCAGCAGATTGGGTGTCTGGTGGGAGCCCAGTTCTTGGTTCATCTATGGCCATCTTCTCACTATGTCCTCACTTGGTGAAAGGGATGCGGCAGCCCTCAGGGCACTAATCCCATTCATGAGGGTTTCACCCTCGTGAGCTGATCACCTCCCAAAGACCCCACCTCTTTATACCATCATATTGGGGATTAGTTACAACATATAAATTTTGTGGGAGACACAAACATTCAGTCTATGACACTGGTCATGGACTTTTTAATTACTTTAATACTTTTAAACTAATTGTAACTTAAAGGTTAGGTGAATTAATTTCTCTTTTGCGTTATCTCTGGTTATTAACCTGAATAGCAAATGTTGCCTTGAAAGTGTCACATTATATCTTTGTGTCATATCTGACTATAAAAGATAAAAGGCAGAGAGTTTTTGAAATTGAGATAATTACTAAAATAGGAAAAGCAGAATAAATATACTGACATTCCTGCCCATGTTATTGTTGAATTCATAATTTGTCTTTCTTATGACCTTAAGACTTTTATCAATGTGATATGTAAAAGTAAACATTTGCTACAAAGCGAAGGAGTTACTGGGTAGATTCCATATGAAAAAGAACTTTGGTGTTTAAGTATCTCTGTATATTTATTGCTATATTGCTCGCAGATGTCATCGCAACAGATAAGGAAGAAGTTGCCTTCAAAGACCTGGATGTAGCCGTTCTTGTGGGCTCCATGCCAAGAAGGGATGGCATGGAGAGGAAGGATTTACTCAAAGCAAATGTGAACATCTTCAAAACCCAGGGTGCAGCCTTGGAGAAATATGCCAAGAAGTCAGTTAAGGTGACCAGTACAGTAGTATTTTATGGGGTTTTTCATTATCAATATTTGAAACTCCTGCTTTCAGCATTTAAGTAAAAATAAAATTCTGCCCGCCTCCCATCCAGTTCTGTGCGGTAGTCAGTAAATACAGATACAGAGTTCTGTTTGATAAACTCTCCCTTCCTGCATTTCCCTCTTACATATAGAAATCTGTATTCAGAGGTGCTTGAAAATATTTTGCCTTTTACTATTACATGGAAGTTTAATATTAGTTTGTAAACCCGTAAGGCACAGAACTTCCTGGTGCCTTTAAGCTGTGTGGGAATATTTGTCCAGACATTGGGATTTATGTGTGATTCTGGAGGGAGGTGGCTGTAAGCTGTGTTCTTAGCAATAGGAGATTGTGGCTTCTGAATACTCAGAACTTCTCAATACAGTGATATGCCTATGTCTTGAGTCAGTATGACTTCCTGTCCTTTTTATGATCAGGCTATTTCCCAAATTTGTCTTGCTACTGCAGTAAAGTCTCCTTTTACCAATTAAATATCAGTGAACTATAACTTACTTGTCACAGCAGAAGGTTTGCCAGTCAGAGGTTTTGTTAATTTGATATAGTTCTACCTCTGTATCTTTACTTCAAAGAATAGTAAAAGAAATGTTATAAGATTTTTAAAGTTGCCAATTATAATACTCTGTTGTAGTACTTCAAGACATCTGACTGTTTGCTTTCTGTGGACTTCCTTTTAAATAATTAACTTCTTTTTCTGTAATCATTAGCAGACAATAATAGAGATAAGTTGAGTAGTAATCCAAAGGTCTCTTAATAAAAAATTAGTTGTAATACTGATCACACTGTAATCAGTGTGATTAGTACAGTAATTGTACAGTAATTGCCCCTTTGCCCAGTGTACCTTTTGGGAAACACACACTGACGTGGAGTACTCGGGTATTAGATGTCACGTCTGCAGCTTACTCTCAAGTGGGCCAGAAATAAAAAACTAAGGGGTGGGGGTAGACAGGGAGAGAGGGAGAGAGATGGAGCAAATTAGAGAATTGGGGTTAGGGAGATGTGGGAGTTAGTCCATAATATGCTTGTAGCTTTTCTATAAGTTCGATATTTCAGTTTTCAAAATTACCATTTTATTAAAGATTTTTAAAACTTGGAAGTCCATGTGTACATTTTTCTATACTGTATTGTAATCCAGTGTATCCTGTAGCTCCCCAGTTTTTAAAAAACCTAAAATGCTTTCTCTTAAAGATTAATTCAGTAGGTATGGAATGGTTGGGACCTGGTAATTTATATTTTGGCAAATATCTCAGTTAATTCTTAGGATTAGGCAAGCTTGAGAAACAACTCACAAAAACAAATCATTGTACTAAATAAATTACTTGTAGAATTTCTTTCTTGGACTACTTTTATAAGAAGGAAAATTTTATCAATGAATCAAACTCAGAGATAGAGCCTTAAATTATTGGTTGTTTTTTTTGTTGGAGGGGCGGGATTGACAAAGAGATAAATGCTCTCTCTCCATTTTGACACAAAACAAAATAGACATACTTGATTTAGGTCCTAAACAGCGCTACCTGAAAAGTGACTTACATGTGTAATGGTGGTTTTATTAAAGAAATGTTTTCAGTAGTCACAGCAAACCCTGACAAAGGGGGGAAAGTTCATAGAACAGAGATAGAAATCTACTAGCAACTGTTTACAATAATAACTACATATTTAGCTGACACAAATTTGAAGCAAATGCTGCACGTTACATACATTTGTCAGTCGTATTCTAAGACAGTTTGGTTAAGCAGTATATGATCTGTAACTCTGCTGTGGTGGGTCACCGTAGGTGATTGTGGTGGGAAACCCAGCCAACACCAACTGTCTGACTGCCTCTAAGTCGGCTCCGTCCATCCCCAAGGAGAACTTCAGTTGCTTGACGCGTTTGGATCATAACCGAGCTAAAGCTCAGGTAAGAAAGATGCCTTATAAGTCTTGGGAATGTTCAGCTTTATAAAATCTTTTTTTCTCACTTTTAAAGTAACTGAATCTGAGTTGTGCTGTTGTTGTTGTTGTTTAGTAGGAAGCTATCCCAGTTTGTTAGGGAGTCTTTAAAGCTGCTCTTATAAGGACCTGAGCTGAACTTCCTGCTTAATTTTCTCAAGTACATTTCATTTGCTAATGATAATTAAATGGTGGTTGCTAATGTCCTCTTATGACAGCAGTTTTACAGTACTGACCAGGATAGATAATTCACATGATAGTACATAATTGAGTTTATTTTTGACAGATGTATAGGATATTATAAAATGAAAGACTAAAGCTTTATGTGTTTTGTTGGTTCTGCTTTCTTTTTCCCTACAACTAAGCTATCATTCAGATTTTTTATTGTTAATTTTATATTCTTTTTAATTTTATATCTTTTTAATATCCTACATGTTTCCATAAAATTTCCTACTTTTCACTGTTTAGCAATTAAGTTTTCATTTTCGTCAAGGTTTGGTACCTCTTGGAGTCTTAAATATATATACCAAGGTTGTATAAATATATTAACCACAGCTTGTTAAAAAAAATTTAAGACTGTGCCACTCTTCTGTAGTAGTTCCTAGACTTTCTCAGATCTAGATGATCCTGCGGCCCTTAGAAGCCATGACAAAGTTCTAGTTCTGAAACAGCCTCTCTCCTTTTCCCTAGTGATCTTCTGGTCATCTCTCCTTACCCACAGGTCATCACTGCTAGATAGGTCTACGGGTTTAGTTCTCTGTCTTCTAGAGAAGACAGCTTTGTTTAGTTTTTTAAAAAAGCTATTTTTTAATCAAAAGATAATGTGAGCTCTGCTGTACACTGAGAATTGATCATCTTTCAGCTTTGGAGTGCCCAGTGAAGGAGAAGATAATTTACATTCATTAAGCTTCTGCTGTGCTTTACATATGATTTACCATTTAATTCTTATAGTAACTGTATAAAATATTCATTCTTATCACTATTTTGCAGATAAGAAACGTGAAGCCCAGGACGGTCAGGGAACCTGCTTAAAATCACACAGCTAGTAAATGATGGAACCACCTAGCTTTGCCAAGTCCAAACCCTTGTGTGTATTCTTACATAATGGGATCGAGTAACCTAACTCAACTTACTAGCTCTGTGATCTTGAGAAAGTGTATCCAAGCTATAAATGGAATAATAATTGTATCCATCTCAGAATAGTGAGGTGGATTAAATGAGATAAGATCTATGTTAAGACCTTATCATGGTGCCTGTCACATTATAAAACTCAGTGAAGGTTGGCTGCTACTCTTAAGAGAAATATATCCAAGAGTTGAGAAGAGCTATACCTCATCAATACCTCCTTAAATATTCTAGTTAATTTAGAAGGTCTTTGGGTAACAAACTTAAATTGTAAATAATTCCTGAGAAGACTAAGACCATGGCTGGGACTTTTTCCCTATTATTTAGCTAGAGTCTGGTGGCTAGGAAGGAATGGGAGTGTGTTTGAATGACTGGAAGCAGGAGATTTGGCTACTACATGAATGGTATGGCCTGTATAATTTGGGTACTATGGAACATGTACTATTTAACAGTTTAGGAAAAGATATCACAGATGTTTGCAGTTACAGATTCTGGATTGTCAGATGGTTACTTAGTTTCATTGCAACAGGGAGAAAGGTAAAACGACAGTACCAGCAAATACCAGCAAACTCATGTTTGCCGTTTTACCTGAGACCTTGATGGAAGCGTTTTACCTTTTCCTTGATTGGAAAAGTCTGCTTCCTGAGGTACTACTTACTACCTGACACTTTGTCCTGTGCCTGAAAGAGTTTTCCCTGTAGGGGTGAAAGTCTAAATGAGGAAAGCAGTAAGAAACGATCTCATCAAACTTTAACACTTGGTACGTGTTCAGCATGCCAGTCTGGCACAGTGACAGCTTTTTTAAAAGTTTTTGAAGAAACAGTTTTGTCCTTAATCCAGTGAAAAAAATAACAAACTTAAAGATGAATTTTTCTTACTTGAGTGGTTACTAGTCTTATATAATTTGTTTTGGAATTCAGAGGACTTCACTACGTAGCAATTGTTTATCACCTTCAGAACTCCCCTGTGTATTTGCAAACCAGATTTACATATGTGTCTGCTGACAAGGCAGTTTGGCAATGAAACCAGTTAGCTGGTATCAGGGGAAGAAAATTGCTATGGCTAGAGAATTAGTGAAAATCACTTAATAGATTTATATGACAGACGCGAAAGTGTCTAAGGGAGTGAGAAACTGCTATCCTGCATACATGTTAATTTAGACTAGCTTTGACACGAATGACGTTCAGAAACAACATCTGCAGAGTTCTGGCTTTTGTTGTCCACACAGAGATGGAGTAGCTCAAGAGATGAAAAGAACAAGAAGAGCAGGTGGGCAGGCAATAGGTTAAAGGAAATAGGAAGAGCTCTGTAGTGAGGAGAGGCCTAGAGACGATGTCTATACTCTACCTTAGAGCACTTGACGCTGACATTCAGCAAAATATTCTGAGTTCTTGGTAATATACATCTTGGGTTACTTGCCCCAGGTAACTTTTCCTTTTTCTCTACAGTGCCAACTAAATAAGGACAGTTCTTCTCAAGTCCTTTCTGGTTATGGCACACACAGAAAATGGTACTCATTGCACAACACACCACTCTACCCCAACCACTGAGCAAGTCAATAGCTGGGTACCCCAGAAACCAGCCATCCATTTAATTTGTGAAGACTGATACCGTAGTTAATGCTTGTAGAACTCTGGATGAAGCAGAGTTTAGAATGAAGTGACTTGTTTGTTTGATTTTTATTTTTTATGTTGAAATAATTATAGGCTCAGAAGAAGTTGCAAAAATAGTATAGAGAATCCCGTGTACCCATTATGGGCTTTCCTCAGTGGTTCCATCTTACATAACTCTAGAGCATTATCAAAAGTAGGAAATTGACTAGACTGCTCATATCACTGTTAACTGGTGTTACTCAGACTGCTACAGTTTTTATATTTTTGTATTTCTTTAAGATGATACTGTGACATTTAATTGTATATATAGATTACTATAACCACCATAGTCAAAACATAAAACTGTTCCATCACCCACGAAAGAACTCCTCTAACACATCAGCTTTTAAAAATTATTTTTTAAGGCCCTGGCTGGGTAGTTCCATTGGTTAGAGTGTAGTCCCCATATGCCAAGGTTGCAGGTTCAATTTCCAGTCAGGGCACATACAAGAAGCAACACAAATCAGAGTTTCTCTCCCCTTTCCTTTCTGTCTCTGAAATCAGTATTTTAAAAAAAATCTTTTTTGAAATATTTCTTGCTAGTTCATCATAAATTATTCTGTCCAGCCTTGACTGGTATGGTTCAATGGATTTAGTGCCAGCCTGCAAACCAAAGGGTTGCCAGTTTGATTCTTAGTCAGGGCACATGTCTGAGTTGCAGGCCAGGTCCCCAGCAGCGGGTGCAGGAGGGGCAACCACACATTGATATCTTTCTCTCTCTTTCCCTTTTCCTCCCCCTCTCTCTACAAATAAATTTTTTAATGTTTTTAAAAAAATTCTTCTGTTTAATTAAAAACAAAGTATACACATAACTAACCGTAATGTTTTTTCCGCACATTACCTTACTAGACAAATCACAAAAGGAACAAACTGATTTTATTTTATGTAAATCTTTCAAAACATAACTTTGCAGCACTTTCTGTGACCACTGTTCTATACAGCGTAATTGATGCTTATGTGACCACAAGGCCTGAGGATCCTAAAGTACTTTTTGAAACTACAGCTAGAGATTGTTACATCTGGTATAATTTTAGCATTATATATATAATTTTTAAACTGTTTTCTTTGGTTTGCTAATCTGTAAAATAAGGACAATCAAACTTTGTTCATCTGAGTCCCTTCTAACTCTAAAATTTCATGTTTGGGATTATTTGAAAATTAGTTTATATATGATATATAATTAAAAATTTCACCTAAATGTAGAGAAAGTACTTAAATACCTAATTGCTCTGAAGTACTGAGGCAACATCTCCAAGTAAGTAATAACAACAAAAGAGTCATATGTACATATTCAAGCAATATAACCTTTTGCTTGGTGTTTTATATTTGATAAACCCATATGAGTTAACCACAAACTGTATGATGGTCTCTACTCTTAAACAACAGGTCACGATTTGAAATGAAAAGCATGTGTCTAAGTAGTGTATTTGTTTTCCTTTTAACTAGATTGCTATTAAACTTGGTGTGACTTCTGATGATGTAAAGAATGTCATTATCTGGGGAAACCATTCCTCAACTCAGTACCCAGATGTCAACCATGCCAAGGTGAAACTGCAAGGAAAGGAAATTGGTGTTTATGAAGCTCTGAAAGATGACAGCTGGCTCAAGGGAGAATTCATCACAGTAAGGAAAATCCGGTAGCTCTATAATAGCCAAGCATAAAGAGCTCTTGAAAGACACCACATTACTGATGTGAGAGTTCACCAGCAGTCAGGGGAGGGAAGGACACAAGGAGAGCAGGTCTTTTGCAGGCGTCTGATGACTACATACTTTATTTTGGGGTCATACTAAGTAAGCCTTGTGATCCACTCTGACACAAGCTGTTGTGTGGTAGTCAGTATCAGTTGTTACGTGGAGAAAACTAGAAAAAGTGGAAAAAATCTAGTTATCTTTATACAGAGACCCATTTCTTTGTATGAAATATGGTAAACTTTTTGTGGAGATTTATAGTTTTCTGTTTTCTAAAAAGACTGGTTTTCTAAAAAGAAAGATTTCTAACTGAAATGGGTTAGTAAGGCCAACATCGGGTAGTTGCCTGATTTTGGAGGGGAGATATTAAGCTATGGTTGCAGCCTTTCACCCTAGGATCAGTTTGAAATTGATGAAAATGCAGCTATTACAATCAGGTAACATGGCTGTCTCTACCTACCCCCACCCAGACGGTGCAGCAGCGTGGCGCGGCTGTCATCAAGGCTCGAAAACTGTCCAGTGCGATGTCTGCTGCGAAAGCCATCTGTGACCACATCAGAGACATCTGGTTTGGGACCCCAGAGGTAAGGACTCAGTGAATTGCACAGGCCACTCTTTCACTTTTGTCTTCTGATACTGTAAGGTGAAAATAACATAGCCTTAGCACTCAGGCAGGTTAGGTTCGCATCCTGGCCCAGCCGCCTGTTAGCTGAGTAACCTTGAAAAGTTACCTAACCATTCTGAGCTGTCTTGTCATCTTTTACATGGTTATTAGGGTTAAATAAGGTGATAATACATAAAAAGCACCTGGCACCCATGGCAGGCAGGGACATTTTTTTTCATCTTAAAGCCTATTGGGCCATAGTTTCATCATTTATAAAAAGAGGATTTTGTTTCTCTGGCATACTTCACACATGTATTGGAAGAGAGGAATGAGACAATACCCAGGAAGGTACCGTGTCAGAGAAGTGCCTGGTGACAGTTTCTTACACAATAATGAAATTATGCACATGAGAAGAATGTGTCACCTATTTTAATTTTGTTTGTTCACGTGTCAGTTGGTTATATAAACTAGTTCTTAAGCTTCGTAAGAATGTAAAAAATCATTATTTTCAGGGAGAGTTTGTGTCCATGGGTATTATCTCTGATGGCAACTCCTATGGCGTTCCCGATGATCTGCTCTACTCATTCCCTGTTACAATCAAGGTAAGGTATTTCAGAGTTATTTTCCTCTGTCCCCTACTGGGAAAGTAGTTGTACATTTTTATTAATAATGACATAATTTAGTCTAGAAAGTTGTTCCTTTACTAAATTAGACATTTTTCTCAGGTTTAAAATCATGTAAAATAAAACTTCAGGTCACTGAAAGATTGAAATTAATCTGGAAAGCAAGATTCAACTCTTCCCACTAGACATATTTTGTTACTGTGCCTCTAATTGAATACCTACAATAGTATCTTCTAAATCAGGCGTGTCAAACTCATTTTCACCAGGGGCCATATCAGCCTTGCAGTTGTCTTCAAAGGGCCAAAGTGATTGTAGGACTGTATAAATGTAACTACTCTTTAACTGTTAAAGAGTCAAAATTACATTTGGTCCTTTGAAGGCAGCCATGAGGCTGATGTGGCCCCTGGTGAAAATGAGTTTGACACCCCTGTTCTAAATCAAGCAATAGTTCTCAATATTATTGCTCTTTATTACTAGGGTTTTTTTTGGTTGCTAATTAATCTTTATTTAAAGATTTTTTCCTAGATTCAATAAGTTTTAAATTCAAGTATTGAGTTTGTGTCCAAATTAGGGGACCAAGTATATGGTGACAGAAGATGATCACACAGTGCACTAAACAGATCACATATCATAGAAGTCTACACTTGAGGCCTATATGATCCTGTTAACAAATGTCACCCTAGTAAAAATTTAATTTTCAAATATCTTTTAAAAATAAACTAAATTATCTGTTAAGATCTGGGTTTTGATTTGTTTCTTTAGAATCTGACTTTAAAACAGATACTCTCTAGATTGAAGTTCAGACTAAGTTGTTCATTGCTAGAGAATTAATTTTAATTCAGTTGTAAGTTTTTTATTTGCAATTATTTTCAAACAGAATAAGACATGGAAGATTGTTGAAGGTCTCCCTATTAATGATTTCTCACGTGAGAAGATGGATATCACTGCAAAAGAACTAACAGAAGAAAAAACAACTGCTTTAGAATTTCTTTCCTCTGCATGACTAGACAATCATTGTGAAGTTACTAAATACTCCAAAGCTGAAGAATCTAAATGTCGTCTTTGACTCTAGTATCAAATAATAATGCTATACTTAAATCACATGTGAAACAGAGCACATTTTAAAGATTGTGTGCTTCTCGGTACAAATTTGTGAAAGTTCATCATCATGCTACTAGTGTTGCATTCTAAATAAAATATATATTCAAGTGAAGATGACTTAGATTCTAATTTTTAGCTAATATTTTGTTTCTATTCAGAAAAACTTGCATGTTTCCCAGCTTGCTGAAGGGGGTGTGATTTTTGTAAAACCAGACAAAGGCATTAAAATGGAAAACGTCACAAGGGAAGGCATATAGGAAAATCTACCTTTGATAATGAATCAATTTAATCCAGAATATATTTTTAAACATTACCTTTATTAGGTGATTAAACATTTATCCTATTTTTGAAATTGTAAAGTTTAGTTCACGCTTTGTGGATAATTTGATTTTAATGCTAGCTTTTAAATAAGGTTGCAGATAATACTCCTTTAACAGTTTAATGCTATTGTATGAAATGAGAATAATCATCTTCAAAATAGAAGGAAAAGATAACAAATCTTCCCTTTAGGTATTCCTCTAAAGCAGATAAGGAGTCATTTATATTTTATAACCAGTCAGTGCCACAGGAATTTGTACTAGCTGGACTATTCTCAATCTAAGCTTATTACTAGAAGCATAATGTTGTTTTAAAAAATGTATAAATAAAACTAGACTTTTTTCCCCCAAAATCAATGAGAACAGGAGTTGTCCATCCTTTCATCCTTGTACTTAAGTCACTATACATAATAGACACTCAATACCATAAATCTCTTAGGGCCTAATATAAAGTGTTTCATGGGTGCTCATATACTTGGTTGGATGTTATTTTAAATGACCTGTATTGTTGGGTTAGCTAAAAAGTCAATTTAGTTTTTTCCATAAAATAAAAGACACACCTTCCATTTTCACCAATAACTTGATTAATCTGGATGTTTTGAGTATGTTGGCTATCTCCCGCTTTTGGCTTCTAGCAGGTAGAGGCCAGAGGTGCTGCTGAACATCTCCCAATGCATAAGACAGCTCAAGAGCAAAGAATTATTTGGCCAAAATGTCCATAGTACAAAGAAGCTTCACAAACCACTTTTGACATGGTCAGTCAGTCACAGTACCTTCTCCATACAGTGCACAAATCTTTATGCATTTCTGTTGTGTCTTCACCTTTCTCGAAATAAAGCATAATACACAGAAGATGTTGTGGGTCTTCCATCTTCAATATTAAAATGACTGTACAAAAATTCACCAATTTTAATAAGGTTTTGTTTTAATGCACATTGATATGACAGTTGTCACAATACAGTCTTAAAATTGTTTCAAATGAAGTTAAAGACAACTAAGCACTACTAGAGCCATCTCACGGAAAAAACATTGGACTTTTTGGCCAACCCAATATATTTCACAAATAGAAAAGAAACATGACTGGAAAGTGCTTTCGTAACTCCTGTTAATTAAATGCATTAAAAATAAAATTTCATATAGGATTAATTTTTTTTATATAAAGGAACTTTGAATATTACCACCTATACAACTAGCTCCTCCCTGCTGTTAAAACCCTGCCATAAAGGATGCTACAAGGACTTAGAAGGCTGAGGGAGAAACACTCCGCTCTACCCTTGGCTTCCTCCAACATTACCTTCTCTCCACTTTTTATATTAGCCAAAAAGAAGATATGAAATGAGTTAAACATCTTCAGAAGAGTGATTGGAAGCATAAAGATAATTATGTGTAGTTTTTTAAATGTTATATGAAGAAAGCACATATGTATAAAAGTTTTAAGGACTAGGAGGTACAACTAGAAGATACAGTATCTCTAAAGCTAAATTATCTCCAAAATGTGTTCATCTCTCTCATCCATTTGTGTAAAATGTCCTGTTAATTTGATTTTGTGAATTAACTACACCAATCCTTCAAAATCGGGGATTTACATAAATAGTAGTATGCTTTGGAGAGACCTGGTGAATTAGTTACAGAAATAAGTAATTTTAGCCCTAACTGGTTGTGGCTCAGTGGTTTGAGCACCGGCCTGCAAACCAAAGGGTCACAGGCTCAATTCCCTGAACAGGGCACATGCCTGGGTTGTGGGCCAGGTCCCCAGCTGGGGAGTACACAAGAGACAACCACAGGTTGATGTTTCCTTGTCCCTCCCTCCCCTTTCTCTAAAAATAAAATCTTTTTAAAAAGGAAAGGAGAAATTTCTCACCAAGTGGGTTTCAGAAGCATGGCTTTCTTTGAATATTCACATTGCAAAATTTATTTATTTATGCATTTCCTTATGCTATTTGCTTATGTCACCTTAACTAAGAACAAAACATTGCACTGCCTCATAAACAAGAGTCTGGGCCCAAGAAATCATGCCATTAAAAAACATGAAAAATATTTATGAAAAGCCTAGGTATTTCATAAGCATTTAATAAAATGTGTCATTTTATTAAAACTTGAACAAATGACACATAGGTGAATTACAGGACAAAAGACATTACATTTTAAACCAGTTGTTGGGTTCAAAACATTCCAGAAAGGGTACAATCTGAGTAAAATACCTTAGGAGAGAATTGACCCCTGCAGATCATGACCCTGGTAATAATGTTTCCTAAAGAGAAAGAAGGCCAGCAACAGCTTAAAAAAAAAGGATTGTGTTAATTAAGAGAAAGCATAAAGAAAAAAAAGCCCTATAATCCTACTGCTAGTTAAATCACTTTATATTAAAGTCATTTTATATGTCAGAAAAATAAATGAAATAGTGTTAAAACTGAAAAGTCTTCTCTCAAGGATAAATGCTTTTGAAACTTTTTCTATCCTTCCAGGAAGAAAAAAACATACAAACACATAATATATTAATTTTGAGACTTTTTTTCTTAAAAAATAAAGGGATATACAGTGAAATTTGCTTTATGCACCTGACTGCCACCCACTTAAGCCCCATTCTTGTTTCCTTGTCTATAGTACAGAAAAGGTCAGTGTGCAACCCAAGTATGCATGTAAGTATGTGGGTGTGTGTTTTTAACTGCTCCCTTTTTGTACATGAATTATAACATGTTAAATACACTATTCTGCACTGTCTTTCCTCCTCAATATATCGTAGAGCTATATTAATACCTACAGAGCTGCCTCATTCATTTGAACAGCTGTGTAATGTCTCGTTGAATGGGTATACCATATTTATATAGCCATTCATCTGTTATTGGGCTTTCTTAGGTTCTTTACAATTTTTCACTACTGTAAAGATGCTGAACTACCATTACATTTGTAAGTAGGTTATTTCACACATGCTCAACTGTACATGTGGGATAAATTCTTAAAAAGAGTATTTTTTCAGTGTTTTTTAAGATTTTATTTATCTCTAGAGGGTAAGGGAAGGAGAGAGGGAGAGAGATATCAGTGTATGGTTGCCTCTTGTGTGTCCCCTGCTGGGAACTGGCCCACAACCTAGGCATGTGCCCTGACTGGGAATCGAACCATGGTTGCTTGGTTCCCAGGCCCACACTCAATCCACTGAACTACACCAGCCAGGGCTAAAAAAAGAGTACTTTTTTAACACTATTGAATCAGGTTTGTTTTTAAAAGCAGCAGTCTTCTGAATCCTATAGTAATATGTATATTTAAAACCATTTTAATTTGTGGTTTTCTTTTTTTAACAATACCTTGATTAAACCAGCCATAATATTTCTCAAGGAATGTGGACCAGGAGCAAAGACTATTAGAAGGTACATTTTTAGTACATAAATTAAAAAATTTGGCTATAGAAAAGTAACACAAATAGGTTCTTAGTTGTCTTTTTGAAATTAGAATAAGAACTCATAATATTTATGGCTTTAAATAACCTTAACAAAACAAAAAACACATCCATATTTTGGTTTCTGAATATCCATTGGTTCTGATACAACCTAAAAGGGTTATTGACTCAGCCAGAGTGCATAGGCTTTGAGATATTTTCCCATTAATGTCTCCTAATTAGTATCACCCAGCATAGCTCCTTACAATATAGTGAATGTTGAGCAAACATTTAATGAGTTAATCAGTTCTTGCCCATTATCCTCTAACTCAGATAGGAATACACTTGTGACCTAGAATTGAATGTCTGCCCTGGGTAACACAACTGAGTTTTAAGCAGAACAAATGTGTTTACATTTTTTAATTGACTTTTTGAGAAACAGAAACATTTGCTCCACTTATTCATTGGTTCATTTTTGTATGGGCACTGACTGGGGATAGAACCCACAATCTTGGTGTATTGGGATGACATTCCAACCCACTGAGCTACCCAGCCAGGGCAGAACAGATGTGTTTAAATCATCCAGTTCCTTCATATTCCCATCACCAATGCTCTGGTCCAGGCCCATCCTCATTGCTTCAAAAAGACTATTGCAATAGAGATGGGAATGCACTCAGTGTGCACTCTCCACAGTCCGATCTACACTTTGCACCAGAGCTGTTGGTTAAGGATGATATTTTACTTCCCCCTTCCTACGTAATAGACAAACCCATGCACCTGGAAGTCAGACAAACCTGGATTTAGACTCCAGCTCTTTTTCTAGGTGTCCCTAAACAACCTTTCTAAGTTTCATTCTCTTAGCTACAAAATGGGGATAAGAATAGTATCTCCTTCATAAGGTTTTTGTGAGGATTAAATGGAAAGCACATAGTAAGGGCTTGATTTATTTGTTTCTTTTTTTCTCTTTTTAATTTCTTAGCATCATTTAAATGCCTATCATAATCTGGCCAAAAGTGACACTTCACAGCCCCACCTGTGACTGTCATTCCCTGTCCCCAGAGCACCTTCACTCTAACCACATTAAACTAGTTGGACAACTATTCACTTTCATGATTGTAGTTCTTTGATATGCTGTTTTTATTTCTTGGAATATTCTGTGTTTCTCCAGAGTGCATTACAAATAGATAGTTAATATGTGCTTATTGATGAAGAGGGGAAATTCCAAGAACCTCTGTCCCACTGTCTTAAGAGTACTTCCCAGCAGTAGACCTTAAGAAGAGGTTTCCAGAATTTGAGTGCTTGTGACTTATTAAGGCAATGCTCCCAGGAGAAATCTATAAGACAGAGGGAAGAACAGGGACAGAGAAGAGGAAGAAGCCAGTGGTGCATCCACCCAGCATGGCTCCAACGTGATCAAGTCATGGACTCCTTGTTCTGAGGTGAGGAGGCTGGAGCTTTCATATTCCCCAACTCTCAGTCACAGTAATGGGAAGGGTGGGGTGGTAATATCCAGACATCTCCCACTCTGTGCTGCCAGCAAAGCAGCCTCTAGCAGCCCTGGGTAAATCTTCTAGGAAAGAATCTCAGGTGCTGACTTTGGAAAAGCAAAAGAAAACTTAACGTGGTAGGAGTGTGGGTGATAAAAAGGGCCCAGGCAGAGCACCTCTGTTAACTCACCCACTCAGCCTTACTGATTTCTAATTAAGCATAGAGCAGCACTATTATTTTATGCTCAAAAGGAGAAGGCATTAAACCTGGGTTCTGCACAGGATTTATGTCTGCATGATTTTCCACTCATGTTTCTCATTTTATGGTCCTGAGAATAAGCTTCCTTATTTCAGTATAGAGCTGAATTCATGTTACCTTGTTCCGGCGGCAACTTCCTTGGTAATAATATTCTCAGACTTGAGCTAGGGAATTTCATGAATAAAGTAAAGTCTCTCAGAGCCAATATTCCCCTGTTCATTTATTTGGCAGAGAAATTAGTGCAAGACACTGTTAGCTCCATCATTGAGTTATCTTTTCACTTAACATACTATAAACAATACACTTAAAATTATAATAAATTCTTTGGTGGCAGTAGTGCAATGTTAAGAAAATATAGGTGAGAACCCACTAAATTAGGGATGGTTCTTCAGACCTTCTGTGTTGGTACCCAATACCTAGACCTAAAGAATAAGAGGGGAGAGGGGGAATTCCTTCTTTACCCCCACAAAGAAAATAAATACCAGAGGGGAATGAGGAGGGGGATAATAAGGGAAAGAAGGGAAAAGGTCATCAAGGAACATGTATGAAGGACACATGGACAAAGCCAAAGTGGGATAGGATCGAGGGTGGAAGGTGGGGATGGGTTGGGGTGGAGTGGCAGAGGGAAAATGGAGACAACTGTACTTGAACAAAAATTTAAAAAGAAAGAAAAAAATGATATAACGTAGAAAAAATAAAAGCAAGAAAATAAATGGAAAAGCCCTGTGTTTAGAAAAAGAGCTCTTCCTCTTCCAGCAAAGAAAAGGCCAATAGGCCTGGAGCAAGCTGAGGAGTGGAGTAAGGTTCAAAATGGAGTTCGGGAGGTAAGCAGAAGCCAGCCTGTGCCAGACCCTCACCTTATCCTGATACAAGCTGTGAGGCTGTTGGGACCCAGCTGGTCTGCATTTTGGCCCACCCAGAAACACACGTGGTCCATACTTTGAAAAACAGTCTACGAAAAAAATGGTACTTTTTAAGAGCTATAGTCACATTATTATAGCCCATAAAGGTTTCAGAAGGTTAATAATACCTACACAGGATTATGGTACAATTAAATTAGATAATATTTAAATAGGTGCTTGACACTTAGTAGGTGAAAATAAATGTTGCTTTTTTTTAGCAGCAAAACGGCAATAAATATTAGACCTCAGTCCTTGAGTGTAGCTAAGAAAAGAATTTAGAGCCAAGGAACTCAAATACAAGTGAAAGTTTATTTAGAAAGTCACAGGGGTAGAAGAAGTGAGCTCTGGAAGAAATGAGCTAGCTGGAAGGCAAAAGGAGGGCCCTTGGAGGTTAGGAGAAAGAAAGCAAAGGTAACACACCTTGGGGAGGGACAGGGGGAAAGGCACAGGTGTGCTTCAGAGACAGCCCACCTGAGGAAAGGGCATGGGGAAAGGCTGTGTGTGTGTGTGTGTGTGTGTGTGTGTGTGTGTGTGTGTGTGTAAGACAGAGACAGACAGCTCGCACACAAGAGCCGGGTCCTTTCTCTTCAGGGCTTCAACCTGGAGGTCTCAGGAAGGTCTCAGCAGCATACTCATCAGCTTTCCAGGTGTGTCTCTTCAGGGTTCTGGTCTCCACTGACTGGTCAGAGCCAGAGCAGAGGATCTTTAGTCACTGCAGCTGGTCCTGAGGTCAGTCATGGCATTACCCTGCCTGGCTTTGCTGCTTTTCTGGGCCAGGGGCTGAAACACAACTGAGGCCTAGGTGTTATCCCTAGTTTGACCAAAACTCTTGTCTCTGTGGAGAGCAGACCTGGGGCTTTCCTAAGATTGTGTGATACGGGTCAGAACTTCACTGTCTTGAGGGCTTAATGCTTAATGCTTAAGGGAGTGGTCCTGCAAGGATTTGTATGGGAGTCAGATGAGACTGTTCTCCAGGCTCCTTGTTTCTCCTGTAAGAGGGTCTACTACATGACTAGTGACATGCTGGGGAGGAAAAATCAGGGGAGGTTGTGAACCACATGACCAGCAATATGAAAGATTAGGGGGTCTAAACCTCATGACCAACGATAAGCTAGGGGAGAAAAAGGTGGCCCTGGAGGCAAGGTCACACCCTGTAATACTTGTCCTCCCAGTTTTAGCCATTTCTAGGCACCGGGGACTTTCTGGTGACATCCGCACTGGCCTATCTTTCCTACTCTGCTCATGCCTGTTTAATTGCCTGCTGTATCATTTTCACTACTTACATTGAGCTTAGTGATAGAAGGAAACCATTTGATCCATGGCTAAGGTACCAGGCTAGTCTAGTGGAAATTTATAGATTTTTTTTAACACATAAAAACAGTCTAACATGCAAATTTGAGTACTTTATATACCCTTTATAGCTTACAATAAGTACTATAAAAGAAAAATAACTATAATTTTAAGATTCTGGTGGCTTTGGTATTGCCAGTAATGTTTATTAGTGGACAGTTTTGCTTATCTTTGGTGAAAAGAGGCCATTACTCTTACTTCCTTCCCCTAGCATCATAATGCATATATGGTAGAGAAAGAATGGCATCCAAAAGTTATAGGGAAGTTTTATAAGAGTTTGTCTGAGCCAAAGTTTTGAGGACATGCCCAGAAGCAAGATCTCAGTGGACTGCGAAAATGCTTTGGAGAATGGCAGTTTTTCTGTCCCTTTTATGCACTTAGAATCAAACAAGAAAACGAAAGGAAGGAACATGAAATCCATTGATGGTAGATGAAGGAGACAGGAGATAATAAAGTGGGGGGAACTCAAGGACTGGATAAAAAGCAAAATGGAGAGCACATACTTCTTTTACATTGGTGGGCACAGGGTAGGTAATAATTCATATTTACAGCACATAGAGGTGGTATGCAGGGAAGATAACAATGAGGGGTTTTGTGGTCTCCAGCTCTGGTGGCCTTCTGCACTGGTACCTGTGGTTGTGCCTTTGAGGATCCTACAAAAGAAAATTACTCTGACATTTCAAAGGCATGTTATCCTAGATGCATAAGAAAAATAGGAAAGGCTCACTTAAGGTAAAATTGACCTTTGCTAGGAAGGTAGAGGCCTAGAATACAACTATCTGCTGACCTGCCCAGTTAGGAATTTGTGATCGGACCATCTTGTGTGGTTCTTTTGGGTCACTGTGAGGCAGGAGACAGCATAAGAGGAACTCTGAGACTGCACTGCTCTTACTGAGCAGCATCTAGCATCCTGGTTGCCAGGCAACACCTTTTGCCACTTAGGTAGAATAAATAGTAAACCAAAGCAGAGAGGAGGAAGGAGACATGTCTCACACTGTAACTCAGTAGGCCTGACCTTGGTCTGATAATATTGCCAGGTGTTCCAATATCACAAGAAACACTATGTCAGCAAGAAAGAAGTAAGTCCTTGAAATTCTGTGTAGTGTTTCCACTATCTGGAAAAGGCAGCCTTGAAACTGTGCTTTCATCCCAGGGCCTAGAATGCAGGAGAGAGTCCACGGTGCTGAAAGAAAAAGCCCATAAAACAACTTTGGTCAATTGTCTACCTCTGGTCACTGTCTGTTTTACAAGGGAGTACCTGATGCTTCCAGAAAGAGCCCATAAATAACTTTGGAAAGTGCCCCAGTTTTAATTAACTGCCTCCTGTCACATATTTGTTTTACAACCAGATGAACAAATGGAATCTGGAGCGAGATAAGGATTCAGGTTAACAGACATTAACAGACCCCCACACATACCTAAGTTTGGGTAGTCACATCTCCCCAGGAAAGCTGGCACCACATTAACCTATTAATCAGTATGTAACTTTTTTCCTCCTATCCCACCAACTATATAAGTCTTCAGAACAAAGGAGCTGGCTCTCTTTCAGGGGCTCTGGGCGCTGTTGGGGTCTTGGCTCTCTGGCCACCCGGCCTCAGGCTGCCCTGTGGCTTGCCACCCTGGTCCTTCAGCCGCTCTTACTTTCACTGCCCTGCTTTGCTCTGAAACTTTGTCTTTCACCCCCACTCTACCCAGTCCTGTTTTCTTCCATGGGAATGGATCACTAATAAACTGATTACATGCTAATAGATTTGCTGATCTGTAATTCTTCACATGCATCAGCAAGAAGAACAAGGTCTGTCCCGTCAACAACTGAGCTTGTCAGTGCTGCCATGTAGACCCCTGAGTTTGTCAGGTTTATTACATAGCCCTTGTTTGTTCACAGTACTTAAACAGAGCACTCTATGAATGGAAGAAAAAATATTATAAAGAAAAAATTTGTGCAAATAAGAATATTCGTGATACTGTGCAAAAAACAAAATCAAATTACAGTCCATATATTCTCCAAGGAAAACTGGGCTCAATTAAATGAAAGAAGAAATAAGTTTAGAGATAGATGCAAACCAGGAGCTTTTGCTTTTTGTCTCTGCTCTGTTGGCAGGTCCTCTGGTGCAGAACTGGGGGGCAATTACTGTATTTTTTTAACTATAAGATGTACTTTCCCTCCCAAATTTGGGAGAAATAATGGCTGTTAATGCTGCTGTTGAGTTCTGTTTACATTCACATGGTGAAATATTATGTTATTGATGTCATTAAATATTTTACCACATTTTTTGCATCAAAAGTTTTTTCCTATTTTCCTCCTCTAAAACTTAGGTGTGTCTTTTGGTCCAAAAAATATGGTAGTACCTCACCAGGGAAGAAAATTTCGAGAACTTTCAATTAACTAAGCTATTCAACATGCCGAATAAATTCTTGCACATTACTCTAGGAAGAAAAAAACTACATTGGCCATGCCCATAAAACCTATTCAGTTAATAATTAACTATGGTTTGATGTCTTTGTTGGAGTGATAATGTGGACTAGTTGCCTGTCAACTCAGCCATCAAACTGAATTTTTTTCAGAAAGATCTTGAACTTAGAGATAGAAAAGTAAGATTAAAATGATTTCACTGTACTTTCAGATGAAATTATTCCTTTCATCTGAACCTCATTCCTTTGTGTTTTGTGTATATATACATATAGATTTTATTTCATTCCTCATTCCTTTATGTTATGTGTGTGTATATGTATATATATATATATATATATATATATATACACACATATAGATTTTTATTTCAACCTTCTATTGGGAAAATACAAATATCTTGAAACCACATCACTTTAAGGCAAGACAACATAAAAATTTAAAAAGTGGGGGTGATTTGTTAAAATTCTTCCTCTGTCTCTTATGTTTTGTTGTCTCTTATGTTTTTTTCATTTATTAAAAAAATGCATTTTGCATTTCAACTACTAAATCCTTGAGGATTAAGATAGATTTAAATGAAAGAGGAGCTTATGTAAATACAACCACCCTTGAGTTGGAAATGGAACAATTTTCTTCTCTTCTCAGATACCAACATCCTGTTGAGAAGAAGATTCTCCAAAATGCTCAAGCAAGTGTTTAGAATAAAAACTCAGCCAGCATGGAGTAGAGAACTCGGAAGGTGGGGAGGATGCTTGATTTCCTGGCGACAAACTGCCTGTTTGAATTTAATAGCTTAAAGAGAAGTACCATCTGCAACTTAGGTAAAAATGGACTTTATTGTGTTCAATACATTCAGTACAGTCGAGCGTAATCACTAATTTATTATTAAGAATTTAATTGCCCAGGTGTCAGGCCTCTTTTTTTCCTGTGAATTTGTTTACTGCAATTGTAAATGATAAGTGATTACCCCCTATCTTCGTCACTTAGTCTCATCACCAGGCATGCTGGAGCAATTTCTCTTTCAATACCCTTCGGCTCTAGTTGTCACAATTCTGCATAGGCACCACAGCCCTTTTTAAAGCATGTTACTCTTGATAGAAAAGGGATAATCATTAGGTTTTAAATTGGCTGTAAATTGTATGTTGTGAGTAGGGTCTGTTTCAACACTGATCCATGTTGAGATGTAAAATTAAACATAATCACTATCAGGTATCCCAGGAGGATTTTCTTTATTCTCTGATCCTTTTCCATTTCTTGACCACCGCTCTCTTCCCCCAACCTGTGTCAATCTGCTAACCATTTAAGGAACAAAAAAAAAAGAAAGAAAGAAAAGAAAAGAATGAAGCACAGAGAAGAGTTTTAAGCTGATGTCAGTATGCTTGATCATGGGTAGCTCAGATCATCCACATAAATTACCCAAACAGCTTCTTTTAAAAAAAACTAACAGAAGGAATTTCAAGGCTTTAAATGCCCATCCTCCTTCACCTCCATTTATCCATATCCCTCCTACCCTTCAAGACTTGGTTCAATTGTCACTATCTCTGTAAAGCCCCAGTCTGAAGTGATTCTTCCTCCTCAACACTTCTATAGATATTTTCAGTATAATTAACTCCTTTGGCAACTAATCATGTTGCCTTACAGTATTGCCTTCCTTTGAACCCTAGCTGCTTTTACTGTTTAATTTTCCACGGATCTATGCCCTGCATCACTTGATTTTAAGCACCTGAGGGCAGTATCTATATTCATATTCTTTAAGGGCCTAGCACCATGTTTTGTACTTAATGGACTTTCAATAATTATTGTTGGTTTAAAAATAAGCACCATGCCACTGGTTCACATGAAAACTCCAGGAACTCATTAAATAACACATGTGGTGAATATCTCCATAAAGGGATGATTTTCTTGCTTTGATCTTGATTACCCCATTTTGTTTTCTAGAACTTTAGTCTCAAATACCAAAAATTTTTCAAAGTTTCCCAAGAACAGGATTTCTAGCAGACAATTTTTAGTTCAAAACATAAAGCTCATAAATATGTTCTTAACTTTCCTTAAGATTGTCATTATAGAGTCATGGCAGTCATGGTATTTGACAATATAATCATGACAGCCAAGGAGCAGTTACTAAACAAGTTCTTACATTCTAGTCAATGACTACATCAGACAGGAACAAAGAAACTTTTGCTGTACTTAAACAATACTGATTATCATAACTGTAATGTTTTATAGTATGAATGAAAAGGGGGTTATGTAATAAACTTGACAAACTCAGGGGGGTTACATGGCAGGCCTGACAAGCTCAGTGGCCAAAGTAACAATGCAGGATGGCTCATACATGTTTGTGTCTTTTTACAATGCCAGGTTTATTAGAGGAGACCTCCCCAATAAACCAACAGATTCACATACAGGTTACACATAGAGAGAAGGAGCTTACATGCTATAAGCAAGCCAAGCAAGTGTCTAGCACAAAGTCCTAATCACTGGCAGTGTCTATAGGTGGAAAGATGGGCATTGGTCTTTCACCAGTTGGTTGTGGTGGCAGCATGTGTCTGGTGGAGTGGAAGTCCAGCGGGGCTCCAAGCATGACCCGTGATACTGCCAGGCTTGAGGTTGGGTGGTCAGAGCTCTGAGTTCTTATAGACCACCAAAGGTGGGAGTCCTACTTATATCAGTGTCCACAGGGATTCCTTATCCAAGTTTCCAGACTTGTGGTTTTGGGCATTCTGGGGCTTTCTTGAGGGCATTCCCATCATACCCCATTACCTTAGCCTTGACATAGCACTTCACATAACTGTAATGGCTGACAATAATGCCATAATGGATTGCCAAAGGTATCCAAAAATTCCACTCTGTTCTTTTTCTATACAGCCAGCCACAGGCAGTCACATCCCGGGCCTCTAAGTTCCTTAGCAAAGGTCAGTTTTTACCTTAGGTGAGCCCTGTCCGTTGTTCTCATGCATCTAGAATAATATACCCTTGACATCTCAGAGTAATTTTCTTTTCTAGACCCCTTGAAGGCACAATCACAGACCCAAAGCACAAGACCAGCAGAGCTCAGTTCTTTGAAAAGATAAATAAGATTGACAAACATCTAATCAGACTCATTGAGAGAGAAAGAGAGAGAGAGAGAGAGAGAGAGAAAATGAACACCCAAATAAATCAAATTGGAAATAAAAGTAACAACTGACACTACAGGATTGTAAAAAGAAATTACAAACGACCATATGCCAACAAATTGGGCAACCTGGACAAAACAGATAAATACCTAGAAACATACAATCTTCCAAAAGAAGAATCAGGAAGAATCAGAAAATCTAAATAGACCAATTTGAATTAATGAAATTGAAGCAGTAATCAAAAGTTTCCCACAAACAAAAGTCACAGGCCAGATGGCTTCACTGGTGAATTTTATCAAACATCCAAAGAACTAACACCTATCCTTCTGAAACAATTCCGAAAAGTTCGAGAAGAGGGAAGACTCCCATGGTCATTTTATGAAGTCAGCATTAGCCCAATTCCAAAACCAGATGAAGATACTACAAAAAAGAAAATTATAGGCCAATATCCCTTATGAACACAGATACTAAAATCCTCAACAAACTATTAGCAAACCAGATCTAGCAATACATGAAAAAGATCATATACCATGATGAAGGAAATTTATTCCAGAAATGCAAGGTTGGCACAATATCCACAAATCAATAAATGTGATACACTATACAAATGAAGGAGAAACCACATGATCATATCAAAAGATGCAAAAAAGGCATTTCTAAAATCTAGCATCCATTTATAATAAAAACTCTCAGCAAAGTAGGAAAAGAGGAAACACATTTCAACATAATTAAGGCCATATATGACAAACCTATGGCCAACATCATATTCAATGGGCAAAAACTAGAAGCATTCCCTTTAAGAATGGAAACAAGACAGGGAAGTCTGCTTTTACCACTCTTAATCAACATAGTGTTGGAATTTCTAGCCACAGCAATCAGACAAGATGAAGAAATAAAAGGCTTCCAAATTGGAAAGGAAGAATAAAAATGTCATTATTTGCAGGTGACATGATACTCTATTTGGAGAACCCTACAGATTCCACCAAAAAAACTACTATACTGAAGAATGAATTCACTAAAGAAGCAGAATGCAAAATTAATATCCTGCATTTTTATATACTAATAATGAACTAATAGTAAGGGAAACTAAGAAAACCGTTCCATTCACAATTGCTTCAAAAAGAATACAATACCTAGGAATACATTTAACCAAGGATGTAAAAGACCTGTATTCAGAAAATTATAAGACACTAAAGAAAGAAACTGAGGAAGGTACAAATAAGTAAACACATATACCATGTTTATGGATAGGGAGAATTAACATTAAAATGTTCATACTACCCAAAGCAATCTATAGGCTCAATGCAATTCCTGTCAACATACCAATGGTGTGTTTCACAGAACTGGAACAAATATTCCAAAAATTTATATGAAACCATGAAAGACCCCACATAGCCACAGCAATCTTGATCATGTTACCTAATATCAAATTACTCTACAAGGCAATAATAATTAAAACAGTATGGTACTGGAATAAAAAACAGACATCTAAATCGATGGAACAGAATAGAGAACCCAAAAACAAACCCACAACTCTATAGTCAATTAATATTTGACAAAGGAGGCAAGAACACACAATGGGGTAAAGATAGTCTATTCCATAAACAGTGTTGGAAAAACTGGACAGACATGCAAAATAAAATGAAACTAGATAAGCTTCTTAATACCATACACAAGAACAAACTCAAAATGGATTAAAGATTTAAATGTTAGACTTGAAACCACAAAAATCATACAAGAAAATATAGGCAGTAAAATGTGGGACATTTCTCATAGCAGTATTTTTTTTCTGATATATCTCCTCAGGCATGGAAAACACAAGAAAAAGATATATTATAGAATTGTACATTTAAAATCTACATAATTTTATTAACCAATGTCATCTGAATAAATTTAATTTTAAAAAAAGGAAAAATGGTTTATACAGGGTGGGGGAAAAGTAGGTTTATAGTTGTGTGTATGGAAAATAATATAATAATTAATTTTCAAAAAAGGAAAAAAGAAAGACCATCAGAGTTGGAGAGCAAAGAACCCCTCATTGTTATCTTCCTCCCTGCATACAATCTTTGTACTCTAAGTGTGGATTATTACCTATCCTGTACCCACCAATGTAAAAGAAGTATGTGCTTCTCTATTTTGCTTTTTATGAAACCCTAAAGAGCCTGCTTTGCTTTCTCCTGCATTCTTAATCTACTACCAATAGATGTCATGTACCTTCCTTACATTTTCTCCTTTAATTCAAAGTGCATAAAAAATATTGGACCTGCCATTCTCTGGAGCATTTTCTCAATCTATTGAGATCTTGATTCTGGACATGCCCTCAAAAATTTGGTTCAAATTCTTATAAAGTTTTACCATAGATTTTGACAGTCTTTTGTTCACAATAGTCTATATAACATTAGCTTCTTCCTCTATAAAATATGATTACAGTACCTTTTTTAAAATGTTGTATTAAAAAATTGCTGTTTTTTCTCTCAGTGGAGGAAAAATTGCTATTATAAGTGGCCCTGAACAACACATGAGTTTGAACCACACAGGTCCACTACACACAGATTTTTTTCAATTAATAACTTAAATGTATTTGCTTTCATACGTTTTCCTTAGTAATGTTTTCTGTTCTCTAGGTTACTTTCTGTGACAATAGTGTATATAACACATATAACATACAATATATGTGTTAATCAACTGCTTATGTTATTGGTAAGGCTTCCAGTTACAGTAGGCTTTAGTAGTTAAGTTTTGGGGGAGTGAAAAGTTACATGTGGATTTTTCACCATGCAGGGGCTCGGTGCCCCCAACTCTCTCATTGTTCAAGGGTCAGCTCTATTTCCACTCTTCTAATTCTCAAAAGAACATTACTATCATACAGATAATTATATTTGAGGGTGTGAATATGGGTAGTAATAATGAATATGGCTAGTAATAATATGAGGGTAATGATAAGTGTCAGGAAACAGATCATGCCAGCCAAAAATATACCTCTCTGGCCTAAGGATTATTTTGAGGTGAAGGCTCTGAAAAAGAACAGACAGGCTGAGCTTTCTGCTGTCCCCTCATCTACCTGGAAACAGATCATAAATTCCCCTTGCAAAGGTATCCCTTCCACTCTATTTCCTATACCTTATAACCAAAGATGAGATGGAACCAAGTAAGAGTCTACACAGACAAATCTTAATAGTTACCCTTTGCTTATCATCAGTTTCCTCTTACATATTTGTCTTCCTACAATTTGCTACCCCTACAAGCTCAAAGCTCTTTTCCTTTATCTCATCCTTCCTATTTAAATTTATCCTCCTTTGCCTAAATGACATAAAATCCTCCAAGCCTAACTGTTTCTTTGAGGACTTTCTCTTCTCTCTATGAAACCTCCAGAGTCACAGAAAACTGGTAACATCACCTAAATTTATGTGCCTGTTCTCCTGTTAATCTGTCTTTTCTCAGTTTATTTCACAGACTCAGCCAGAGTACCTAACAGGATAGAGGAGAATTAGCCATCACTATACATATTTATAGATATTAAATCCAAAATTTTGATAGTGAACATTGGTTTTAACAGATCTATTTCTGACTTCTAAACAGAAACAATGACAAAGCTCATCTTTAATCATCTATTTAAAAGGCAAAAAATGTCAACTGAGAAAAATCTAAGATGTGGAGATGTTAACAATAGGGAGAGAGATTCCAGTCTAAGATTCAAAATAATTTTGCTGAACTTCTGTTCTGTTAGGAAATTCAGTGCTGCAAGTTTAGGTTTCATCTGGTTTACAGGAACTCAGTTTTTCCAGAGGACCAGCTCCCAATTGAACACCTTGGTATGTGGCTTAAGGAGGTTGGTAATAATGCCATTTGCAGTAGCTTTCCACCTTTCTAACAGAAAACCACAAGACTCTTGGAGGAGGGAGCATTGTATATGGGAAGTGGTTCAGCAATCAACTGGGTAAGTTGGAGAACACCTAATGGCCTGAAAGGTCTCACCTAAATATCCCAGATCCAGGACCAGAATGTGCATCGCAGAGCTGGAACCAGCCCCACCATTGCCTCGTCTAGTGGTCCTACACTGGACTCAGCTATGAGCTTCAAAACCTGCCCCCCACCCCAGGATTTGACATTATATGTAAAATAAACATAAGAAGGCTCTTAGAAGTTGAGAAAAGAAGACAGTCTGGCTAGGGACTTTAGGACCTCAAAAAACCAACATGGGGTAAGTATATATATATATATGCATGCCTATATATCCCAGAAGCCAACAACCTGGAAATGTCAATAGCTACAAATAAAAAGCTCCTATATAGACCTACTCTCCTTAGCTAAAGGAACAGAAAAAGTGAATCTTAGCAAGAGAAAAACCTTCCAGGCACTAACTACCCTATCATCCAACATGACGCAAAATAACATGTCCCCACTATGACTCACACCAGCAAATGCCTAGTGGGGAGCCTAGAATTCCTCTCAAGCAATGCTGTAAAGTGACATCCTAACTCCACCACTGGGATGGTGTCAGAAAAGCTGAGCAGAATTCCAGGACTTTCATCCCTACAGGGATAAGCAGTTTGAAGACATCTCCATGGTATTAGTAGAACTCCATGTGGAGTCTGACTGCCATCCCACCCAAGCAGTAATGAGGCACCCCCTTCTGCACCCCTATGTTATGGTGGTGTCAGAGTAGGGGTAGAGAACGATCAGGACTTACATTAGCAATAAAAAGATTAATCCCTTCTTGGTGCCAATGAGAGCCATGTGGAAAGCAGTAATGAGACACTACTGTGCCTCTTAGCCAGGGAATGCTTAGTGGGGAGCTGGAACTCTCATCCTCAACCAGCAGTATCAAGGATTCTCCCAAACACCCCATTTGGGTGTCAACATAGGCTGAGGGAGATACCTAGAGGTCTATCTTCAGCTGGCAATATGAGGTACCCTCTTTTCCTCTGCCAGACTGGTATCAGAGAAAACCAGATAAAACAAAAGATTTAAGTAAGATCCAGAGTAAGATTTAAGATCTCCTAACATAGTACTCAAAATGTCCAGGTTTCAATTTAAAATCACTTGCCATACCATGAACCAGAAAGATCTCAAATTAAATGGAAAAGGATGATCTATAGATGCCAACACCCAGATGACAGAAATGTTAGGATTATCTGACAAGGATTTTTAAGCCATTATAAAAATCTAAGCAATTTATGAACATACTTGGAACAAGTAAAAATAGAAAGTCTCAACATAAGTTTACATATTTAATGTAATACTTATAGCAACCACTAAAAGAACTATAACAAGAATACAATAGGAGGAACGCTTTCACTTGGTTTCAAGACTTATTATACAGTTACAGTAATCAAAACTAAGTAGTATTGGCATGTGGGAAACATACATAAATAGAACAGAACAGGAAATCCAGAATCAAATCAACACGAGTATGCCCAAAAAATTTTTGACAAAGTTTCAAAAGCAATTCAATGGAGGAAAAGATAGTCTTTTCAATGAAAGGTGCTGAAACAATTAGATATCCAGAGGCAACAAGATGAACCTAAACTTAAACCTTATACTTTATATAAAAATTAACTCATAAAGAATCACAGCCATAAGTGTACAATGTAAAACTACAACACTTTTAGGAAAAAAAAGTAGGAGGCAATCTTCAGGATCTACAGCTAGGTAGATTCTTAGACACGACATCAACAATATGATTCATAAAAGTAAAACTAATAAATGGGACTTTTATCAAAATGGAAAATTTTTGCTCTATGCTTTAACGACCTTGTTTAAAAAATGAAAAGACAAGCTGCAGACTAGGAGAAAATATTTGCAAACCACATTTCCATCAAAGGAGTAGTAGCTAGAATATAGAGCACAAATAATGCCTCATTTTTATTACAAATTCACAAGCATGTAATCCTGTAACATAATATCACATTCAAGCACAGCATAATTGTATAATTGAACATTTCATCTAAAATGTTCAAATTAAAACTATAAATCGTTGCACCCATAATATTACCCTACCAACCACACTCAGGCAGGCCTTACTTCTGCCAAACCCTATATTTTAAAAATTCAATGGCAAAATAACCAAGAAACCAATTAGTAAATGAACAAAAGACATGAACAGATATTTAACTAAAAAGAGTATACAGATGTCAAGTAGGCACATAAAAACATGTTCAACATCATTAACCTTTGGGGATGTGTAAATTAAAACCATGATGAGTTATTACTAGATATCTATCAAAATGGCTTAAATTAAAATAGTGACAATGCCAAATTCTGGCAAGAATGCAGAGAAACTAGACCACTTATACATTGCTGGTGGGACTATAAAACGGTACAGCCATTATGAAAACTAGTACGGTAGTTTCTTGGAAAACTAAACATGCAATTACCATATGACCCAGCAATTGCACTTCTGGGCACCTATCCCAAATCAAGGATTAATATGCATGTAGAAACCTGCACATGAATGTTTACAGCTGCTTTATCAAGAATAGCCCCAAAGTGGAAAAATGTCCTTCACCAGGTAAGTAGTTAAACATACTGTGGCAAACTGTGCCATAGAATATGACTCAGAAAAATCTAAGAATATGTATCAAAGAAAGAAACTGTTGATACATACAACAAACAACCTGTATGAATTTCCAGAGCTTTATGTTGAGTAAAAAAATATATCATTTGTATGATTCCATTTATATAATATTCTTGAAATGAGAAAATTATAGATATGGAAAACAGAAGCAGTTTCTAGCAGTTAAGGAGTGGGTGACAGTGGACAGAAAAGGGCACTATGTGGGATCCTTGTGTTGGTGGAAAAGTTCTGTATCAATGTCCATACCCTGGTTAAAATCCTGTTTGCAAGACATTACCATTGGGTGAAACTGGGTAAAGAGTACAAGGCTCTCTGTTCTTTTTATAACTGTATGTGAATCTATAATTATCTAAAAATTAGAAGTTTAATTAAAAAAGAAAAGAGCCCTGGCTAGTGTGGTTCAGTTGGTTAGAGCATTGTCCCATAAACCGAAAAGGTCACCAGTTTGATTCCTGGTCAGGGCATTTACCTAGGTTGCAGGTTTGGTCCCTGGTCAGGGTGCATCCCAGGAGGCAACCAATCAATGTTTCTCTCCCACATTGATGTTTCTCTCTCTTTCCCTCTCTCTCCCGCCCACCCACTTCCCTTCTTTCTAAAAGTAATAAAAAAAAATGTCCTCAGATGAAAATTTTTTTAAAAAGAAAAGACATTTGGGTTCTTGGGCCCCATCTATAACCTGGCTGATCAGGATTTCAAGAAGACAACCCAAGAATCTGGATTCCTGACAACTTCCTTGACTATACTGGAGACACTGTCCTGACATTGGTGTGCAGACTACCATTTGAGAAAAACTGATGTTTGAGAACAACTGATGTAACCCAGATTTTTGTTGATGCATGGATTCCTTATAAAACTTCTCCTCTAGGTGCCCCCCGAGCAGCTGCTTGAATATTTCTGGGAAAATGAACCCACTGCTGGTCAAGGCAGCCCATCGTACCATAGGAGAACATCATGGTAGGAATGTTCAGTTTTGAGCCAAAATCTGCCTCTCTGTAAGTTTTAGCCATTAGATCTAGGGCTTCCCTGTTGGCCAACTCTTCATGCATATGATAGTGCATGAGACTTTTCTCCCTTTGTTTTTCTCATTAGATTCGGTTTCATGCCCTGACTATCCTGACCACACTAATACCAATATACGTGGTGCTGAGGGGCTATCCAGGATGTGGAACTTTCAGTGCGAAAGCTGAGAAAATACTTGTCAAACTCAGACACATTGGTCACCATAAAATTCAATTTGTCATTGCTCTTTTCTTATTTTTTTAAATACTTCATTGATTGTGCTGCTATAGTTGCCCTATTTTCCCCCTTCAGGTCTCCCCCTCCCCCTCAGGCAATCCCCACACCTTTGTTCATGTCCATGGGTCTTGCGCATAGCTTCTTTGGCTACTCCATTTCCTAAACTGTACTTTACATGGCTATTCTGTGACTACCAATTTATACTTCTTAATCCCCTCACTTCTCTACCCATTCCCCCACACCCCTTTGCATCTGGTAACCATCAGAACACTCTCTGTATCCATGATTGTCTCTGTTCTTCTTGTTTGCTTAATTCATGTTTAGATTCAATTATTGGTAGGTATGTGTTTATTGCCATTTTATTATTCATAGTTTTGGCCTTCTTTTTCTTAAATAAGTTTCTTTAATATTCCACATAAGAATGGTGTAGTGATGATGAACTCCTTTACTTATTTCTTGTCTGGGAAGCTCTTTATCTGCCCTTTGATTCTAAATGATGTCTTCACTGGGTAGAGCAATCTTGGCTGTAGTTACCTGCTTTTCATGACTTTAAATATTTCTTACCAATCCCTTCTAGCCTGAAAAGTTTCTTTTGAGAAATCAGCTGACAGCCTTATGGGAACTCCCTTGTAGGTAACTAACTTCTTTTCTCTTGCTGGTTTTAAGATTATCTCTTTATCTCTAACCTTTGGCATTTTAATTAATGAAGTATCTTGGTATGGACCTATTTACAACCCTCTTGTTTAGGACTCTGTATTTCCTGGAGTCACATGTCTATTTCCTTCACCAAATTAGAGACATTTTCTTTTTTTTTTAAAAGATTTTATTTATTTATTCTTAGAGAGATGAGAAGAAATGAGAGATGAGAGGGAGAAAGAGAGGGAGAGAAACATCAATGTGTGGTTGCTTCTCATGTGCCTCCTACTGGGGACCTGGTCTGCAACCCAGGCATGAGCCTTGGACCAGGAATCAAACCGGTGACCCTTTGGTTCACAGGTCGGCACTAAATCCACTGAGCCACACCAGCCAAGGCAGGAATTTTTCTTTCATTATTTTTTAAAATAGTTCCCAATTTCTTGCTTTCTCTTCTCCTTCTGGAAGCCCTACAATGAGGATGTTGGTTTACTTGATGCTGACCCAGAGGATTCTTATACTATCCTTATTTTTTAGATTTCTTTTTTCTTGTTGTTTTTGTTTCCTTATGTTATGTTTCATATCATTGATTTGATTCTTGGCTTCATCCACTCTGTTGATTCCTTGTAAATTGTTCATTTTCATTGGTATATCTTTCATTTCTGTCTGCCTCTTTTTTAATGCTGTTGAAGTACTCACTGAGTTCCTGGAGCATCCTTATAATGTTTTGAATTCTGCATCTGCTAGACTGCTCATCTCCACTTTGTTTAGTTCTTTTTCTGGAGTATTGATTTGTTCTTCCATTTGGGCCATGTTTCTTTGTCTCTTCATTTTGGAGGCCTCCCTGTGTTTGGTTCTGTGTACTAGTAGAGCCACTGTGACTCCCTGTCTTAATAGTGTGGCTTGTAGGGTCCAGTGGCACAGACTTCCCTATCACCCAAACTGTGTACTCGGGTTGTGCCCTTCATTTGGGCTGGGTACACCCTCCTCTTGTAGTTGAGCCTTTTTTTGCTGTTAGCAGGTTTATGGGAGGAATTTACATAGCCCCGTCAGCTACAAGGACTGGCTATGACTACTGACCACCAGCATCTGCCCTCCATGGAGGATCAGCTGTGCCAGGCCAGGGTGATGGTGCTCTAATATCTTCTGTAGCTGTCCACTGGGTGTGCAGGCTTTGATGTTTCCTGGGTGGTATACTTCAGGGTCAGTCACCACCTGTGTTCTTCCCTGGGGTTACCCAGTATGAGCTACAAAGCAATCTGCAGATGGCTTCTACTTGTGCTAAGCTTGGAGGTTCCCAGACAGAGCCAAAGTGTGATCCCAAGCTGGCTGCTGCTAGTACCAGGCCTGGGGCCACTTAGCCAAAAGTACAGGTTTGGAGGTAGGCCTGTAAGTTAGGTGGGGTGGAGCCTTAGGTAAATGTCTGGATAAAGGCAAATGGTGTAAGCCAGGTTATGGAGTCTCAGATATGGCCTCCACCTGCTGGTTATGTGGCTCTGTGTCGGGAGGGCTCAAAAAAGCAACAATGGCCTCTGCCCACCTTTCTGTCTGGGAGAGAGTAATCCCCAGATCTTGTCCTGATGACAGATACTTCATTTCCTCCCTGTATGCCACTGGTGCCATTCAAGCTGCTACCCCAGTGGTGCTGGAGCTCAGAGGAGTGTGTCACCTGAATAAGTTCACCTTGGGCACTATAAGAGAAACTTCCAGAGAGTCTAGTAGTTTTTTTTCACCAACTCCAATCCCACTGGTTTTTACAGCCAGAAGTTCTGGGGGCCTCTCTTCTTGGCACTGGTACCCTGGGCTGGGAGGCCTGGTATGGGGCTGAGATCCCTTGCTTCTGAGATATTCCTCCCAAACTTTTACCTACCACATGTGGGTGTGGGATACACCTATTCTACATCTCCACATTTCTTGCCCTTCCAGATTGATGTGGTTTCTTCAGTTCCATAGTTGCTGGGTTTCCAGTCAACTCAATTTCTGATGGTTCTGAGTGATCTCTAGTCTATAATCAAGTTGTAATTTTGATGTGGTTGTACAAGGAGGAAAGCTGTGTTTACCTATACCTCCATCTTGACTAGAAGTCTCTCATTCTTTTCTTACTTAAGTATAATTTAGACAGAGTGAAATTCACCCTTTTGAAGTATATGGTTCAGATTGAGTGCAGGCCTGCAAATGAAAGGATCACGGTTCAGTTCCCAGTCAGGGCACATGCCTGGGTTACAGGCCAGTTCCCAGCAGGGGATGCACAAGAGGCAACCATACATTGATATTTCTCTCCCTCTCTCCTTCCCTTACCCTCTAAAGATAAATAACTAAAATCTTTAAAATAAAAAAGGTGCTAAAAAAATTAAGTGTATGGTTCAGTTAGTTTAACAAATGTACGGTCATGTGAACTCCAGCAAAGTATTTACATTACCCCCAAATGTTGTGCACCTTTTTAGTCAACCCTGTCTCATGACAACCTGCAACCATATTATTTCTGTTGTTTTAGTTTTGATTGTTCCAGTATGCTGTAAAAATGGAATCAAACCACATGCAGCCTTTTGTGTCTGGCTTCTTTCATTAGCCTAATGCTTTTGAGATTTATCCATTCTCCTGCTTCAATACATACATCCCTTTATATTGTTAAGCTTTGTCAGCATTCTTTTTTTTTTTAAAGATTTAACTTTTTCTCTCTCTCTTTTTTAGAGAGGATGGGGGAGAGAGAAGGAGAGAAACATCAGTGTGTGGTTGCCTCTCACTCGCCCCCCAACTGGGGACCTGGCCTGCAAACCAGGCAAGCCTGTGCAGTGACTGGGAATGAAACTGGTGACCCTTTGGTTTGCAGGCTGGCACTCAATCCACTGAGCCACACCAGCCAGGACATAAATTTTGTCATTCTTAAATGCCCAGATCTTAACCCAAGACCCTAGAAATGGACTCTTCGGTGAGCACTGCAGAAAGATTGACAATTTCCACCCTTTATTGGAACACTGGTCTTCTATGATTGTAATTAACTTTCTTACCTGTCAGATTGCAAAATTTTCTCGTTTATGCACTTACCAAAGAAAAATCCCAAATCACTTTCACATCTGTTGCTGTTTGGAAATCGTTAGGATCCAACTGATATTTGGGAACCAAATACAACACTTAACTTTTTTTCCTCTTATAGTATTTTTTTTAATTGGGCTATACTTTAGGTGACATAAAATTCACTATTTTATAGTGTACACCTGTATATTCACCAATTGCAACAATCACCACTATCTGATCCTAGAATATTTCTACCCCAGGAAAGAAACCCCATACTTTAAAAGAAAAAAAAAGAAACCCCATACTTAATAGCACTTAGTCCCTATTCTCCCTTCCTTCCATTCTTGGTAACTACTAATATTTCTATATCTACAGAATTGTCTCTTCTGAACATTTCATGTAAATGGAATCATACATTCTGTGATCTTTTGTAACTAGCTCCTTTTACTTAGCATAATGTTTTCAAGGTTCATCCACGTTGTTCAATGTAATAGTATTTCATTTCTTTTTATAGCTGAATAGTATTCCATTGTATGTATATGCCACATTTTGTTTACTGACATTTAGGCTTTTTTCCTACCTTTTGGCCATTGTGAATAGTACTGGTATTAACATTTGTGTGCAAGTTTTTATGGGAGTATATGTTTTCAATTTTCTCAGGTATATACCTAGGAATGAAATAGCTGGGTCATATAAAGGCTCTTTAATTTTCTGAGGAACTGCCACACTGTTTTCTAAAGAAATATTTAACATTTTCCCTTCTTAAATTTCACTATTCACAGAAATCAAATAACTTGATTTTTTTGTTCCTTGATTAAAGTAACAATTTAATCTAGAATTCTGATTTCCTTTCCCAGAAAGTGTGGGGTCCAGAGTGGAGCACAGCTAACCAATAGCTGCAAGGCTTAGAGCAAATGGGAAATTTCTCATTTCCCAGGGAATCAGAGACAGAATTGAGGGAAGAAGTTGGGTCCGAAACCAAAGAGACAGACCCGACATGGTAACAGCTACTTGGTTTGGCCACAGAGGCTCAAACCAAATCTGAAGCAAAGGGGTTGAGTAGGGGTCAGGAATGAGAAGCAAAGGCAGTAAGGGAGAGAAACTGGTTGTTTCAGAGAGACTCTCTGAGACATTGCTACCTACAGCCAATACACCAGCAAGGGCTATGGCTTCCTTTATGGATCTGCAAAGAGGTATTGGGGTATTCAGTTTGGATAGTGCCTCTAAGGCCATTGTTCAAGGTGAAATGATGAGGGAGTTTCCCCACATTTGTTCAATACAATAGTTATCAAACTTTAGCTTGAGCCAGTCACCTGGAGGGCTTATTAAAACACAGATTGCTGGGCCCCGTTCCTCAAGTTTATGATTCAGCAGGTCTCTGTTGGGGCCCAAGAATTTGCATTTCTAACAAATTCCCCAGTGATGCTTATGGTGCTGGTCCAAGGGCCACACTTTGAGAACCTCTGTCTTAGTGAATGGCTTTATGCCATTGGAAAGCATTCTGAAGAAAGAAGATGGTTACCCCTATCATCCTTTTAGGACCTATTCTTACCAATGAATTTAGCACTGAAGTTTTCCATGGCTACTTTCCTTGTTTTGTATGGCCTGTATATCAGCTCGCCTGGCTTTGGGGGAGGTAACTGGAATGCATGGAAAGGGGTCTAAGGAAAACTGATGCAGCTATAAATAAAAATAGGAGGAAGTGAAGTAAGAAGGACCCTGAATTGATGCTTTTATTTCTCATGCTGATCCTTAGCCAGTCTGAGGGTTTCCTGAAGATCCTTCTTGGTAACCATCAAACAGTTTTCTTAGCAACTGACCAGCTGCCAGTTTTCCCAGTGCTGGAGGGTGAGGGAAAGGAACAGGTTCCTTTGCATAGTTCGCATGCTTGGAGAGGTACAATAAAGTGGGGTTGGCAAAAAGATAAATTATTACAGTTGTAGTATTGTTAATAAAGCTGTGAAACAACATTAAGTACATTTAAATATCTTGCCAATCAGGCCGAAATATGAAGTGTGGGCAACTTGGAGCAGCTCAGTGGACTTAAATTTATAGGTCTTTGGAAATCTCCCTCAAATACTAAGAGGTAAACTTTGGGCTATCATCGGAAAAACAAAATGGATCCTGGGACCATGTGGAACAGAGCCACCTGTCAACCTGGACTGCTTACCCTTCTGAATGTTGAGAGAGACAATAAACCTTCTTTTAAAATATATTTGATTGATCATGCTATGATAGTTGTTCCATTTCCCCCACTTCATTCCCCTCCCCCCTACACACTCCCTCCCACCCACATTCCCCCCTTTAGTTCATGTCCATGTCTCATAAGTTCTTTAGTTTCTACATTTCCCACACTACTCTTGCCCTCCCCCTATCTATTTTCTACCTACCATCTATGCTACTTATTCTCTGTACCTTTTGCCCCTCTCTCCTTCTTCCACTCCCCTACTGCTAACCTTCCATGTGATCTCCATTACTGTGGTTCTGTTCCTGTTTTAGTGGTTGGCTTAGTTGGCTTTTGTTTTAGGTGTGGTTGTTAAAAACTGTGTTTGCTGTCCTTTCACTGTTCATCTTTTTTATCTTCTTTTTCTTAGATAAGTCCCTTTAACATTTCATATAATAAGGGCTTGGTGATGATGAACTCCTTGAATTTGACCTTATCTGAGAAGCGCTTTATCTGCCCTTCCATTCTAAATGAAAGCTTTGCTGGAGAGAGCAATCTTGGTTGTAGGTCCTTGCATTTCATGACTTGGAATACTTCTTTCCAGCCACTTCTTGCCTGTAAGGTCTCTTTTGAGAAATCAGCTGACAGTCTGATGGGAACTCCTTTGTAGGTGACTGTCCTCCCTTATCTCTTGCTGCTTCTAGAATTCTCTCCTTCATTTTAATCTTGGCTAATGTAATTATGATGTGCCTTGGTGTGTTCCTTCTTGGGTCCAACTTCTTTGGGACTCTCTGAGCTTCCTGGACTTCCTGGAAGTCTATTTCCTTTGCCAGATTGGGGAAGTTCTCCTTTATTACTTATTCAAATAAGTGTTCCACTTGTGGCCATTCCTCTTCCCCTTCTGGTACTCTCATAATTTGAATGTAGGAACATTTAAAGATGTCCTGGAGGTTCCTAAACCTCTCCTCATTTTTTTGAATTCTTATTTCTTCATTCTTTTTTTGTTTGTTTTTTTTCTTCCTTCTGGTCCACTCCATTGATTTGAGTCCCAGTTTTCTTTCCATCACTATTGGTTCCCTGTGCATTTTGCTTCATTTCACTTAGTGTAGCCTTCATTTTTTCATCTAATTTGTGACCAAAATCAACCAATTCTGTGAGCATCCTGCTCACCAGTGCTTTAAACTGTACATCTGATAGGTTAGCTGTCTCTTGGTCACTTAGATGTATTGGCTCTTGGGCTTTGATCTGTTCTTCTGTTTGAGCCATGTTTTTTGGGTCTGGTTGCACCCATTATGTAGTGAGGGGCAGAGCCTTAGGTGTTCACCAGGGCGGGGCAACCCAGGTGGCTAGGTTGTGATGCTGTATATGGGGGCAGGTGGCACTTGCTATGCTCTCTTTTGGATTTCAGTCCCTTCTCCCACTTCCCACAAGCAAACTGGGCCCTTCTGGTGCTGGTTCCTGGGTGGGTGGGCTTGTGTATGTTCTAGGACCCTGTGGGTCTCTCCAACAAACTCTTCTAAGAGGCTAGTAGTCTCTCCCAGCAACACAACCCCCCACAGATGTTTTCAATCAGTGCTTTTAGGCTTTATTTCCCTGTGCTGGAAACCTGGGTTGCACAGTCTGTCTCACTGCCCATTTTCACCTGGTTTATCTGTACACAAATGTATGACCACGGTCAGCCAGCTACCTTGCACACCTCACTTGGTCTTCTCATTGCCATCCCACAGCTGGGATCTGCCAGCCACTGCTTTTTCCTGCCACAACCCCTCTCCACTGGCCGCCGACTCCATCCCTCTTACTGGTCTGGATGAATGGTTGTTGGACTTCTGTACAGTTCAATTTTCTGTCAGTTCTGGTTATGTTTTTGTTTCTAAATTTTTGTTGTCCTTAATTTTGGTTGTGCAAGGAGGCACAGTGTATCTACCTATGCCTCCACCTTGTCTGGAAGTCTGTCTGATTAACCTTTTTTTAAAGCCATTATACTTTTGAGTATCTTAATTATAGACACTTAGTCTGTGCTGGATATGCTGTAAATATATACCATTATAAATTATGGGATATAAATTATAGAAATAAAGTTGTTAAACTAGAGGAAGGAGAAATCACTTTAAGCCTGTCAGAGAAGGCTTTCTGTTTCAGGCAAGGTTCTCTAGAAGCACAGAATATATAATGTATGTAATGTGTATTATAAATATACATAGTCAGAGACTTCTTTTAAGAAATTGGCTCCTGTGTTGTGGGGGCTGACAAGACTAAAATATATCTAGGGCAGGCTGGCAGGCTGGCAACTCAGGCAGGACTTAATGCTGCACAGGATTGAGGCAGAATTTCTTCTCCAGTAAACCTGTTGTTACTCTGAAGGCCTTCAATTGACTGGATGAGGCATACCCACATGATCTTTACTTTAAGTCAATAGATAATAGATGTTAATCACAAAATTAATCTACCAAATGGCTTCACAGCAACATCTAGACTAGTATTTGATTAAAAAAAAACAACTCAGAACTATAGGCTTGCCAAGTTGACATGCAAAACTAACCATCACAGCTTCTTGTAGAAATAGTTTCTTGCTGAGTCTTAAAGAACGGACAGGATTTCTACAAACACATGGTTTATATCAGGCTGATTTTCACAAGTTTATTACCTGGCCATGTGTTATTGGAGGTATACTAACTTTATGAATATAAACTGTCTAATTTAAGCCTTAGCTTCACATGAAGAGAGGGATTATATAAACCCATAGACTGACTCAATGAGTGAGTTGAATGCTGCAATTCTGAGGGGTGGCTTATTCAGCTAATGTAATAGTGAATTGCACAAGTGGCCTTAATGTTCTACATTAAGGAGACACTGGCATGACATTTGCAGAGCTGCTTCCGTAAAGTTCTGGCAAGGACAGAACATTAGCCAGTGGAAGTTTCTCCAACACACACACACACACACACACACACACAGTCCAGTTAACTTTGAAGCTTTGTACATGGCACCCAGCAACTTGTACAGCATACCCTCTGGGTGAACGTGGTTCACAAGACTTGGGCAATTCATGAACTGTTGTGAAATTCAAGTACTTGAACTCTTACTTAGCCCTTAGCTAAAGCAGATCTCAACTCAAAGAATTGAATTGTTTTTATTTGAGGAGAGAAATAAGGAATTACTGTGCTTGAAATTTGGACTATTTCTGGGACTATTTCTGGGCCTACAGATAGGAAAGTGTGTGGAAGGAACCCACCAGATGGCTCTCCTGCCTGCCTCAACTTCTCTACCATCTGCTGAAATTTGTCAGCACTGGAGCTTCATTTCCTTCAGTTAAGGTTTGATCACTATTAAAATATGTTAGGCTTTCTGAGAGAAAGGTTTTGATAGAAAGAAAGGATAGAGACTGCAGGAACCTGAGGATAAAAAGGATTCAAAAGTGCAATGAAAGTGACTGAAGATAAACTTTGCCAAATTTACTCCAAGTTAAGTTGCTGGTAGTGCCTGGCTAGAGAACTTAAAGTGCAGATCTTGGTTTATATGTTCTTAGTCAAAATGTAGAGTACACTGGTCTAGATATAACCTCTGATAAGGGAGTATGAATGTATGACTGTGGTCCTTAAAAGACTCACTGCACAGATCTGCACTTCTCCTCATTCCCTAGAAAGTAAAAAATTTATGTACTTTGACAAAAAATGAAATAATTATTTTTAGACACTGGATAATATATAATGCTGCTGCAACCAGCATGGCTAGATCTGTCAGGTCCAGAGGGAAGGTGACAGGGGATTGATAAATAAAGAGACAGAGTCAAAGTAGGGTCAGGTGGAGTTCCTTCTCTGGGATGCAGAGGAAGGAACTGTTTATTGGTGAAATCAGGCTGTATATATTGAGCCAGCTTTGAAGCAGAGCGTGAGAAAGACAAACTGCAAGGCTAGGTACATTTTATTTTTTAAGAACATTTGCTGCTGCTTCTTGGTACAGTGATATAGCAAGCAGCCAAGTCATTCTTTCCTTACAACAATCTATCGGGCAGTCTTGCGTGGCCCAGGGCAGCTGTGCTGAATCCGAGGCCTGCTTCCAACACCCTTGGCACGCATTATGCTGCTTGGCCCTCCACATAATCCAGTACTATGATATCCAAGGGTAAGGGATAAGGGATATAAATGGTAATGGAAAAAATACAATTAAAAATATAATAATAAATAAAAAAATAAATTTATCATTGCCCTGACTTTACTCTTGGGAGTAATTTCTTGGCAATGGCTTGGGAAGAGGGAACCCAAACAGAGCCTAGAAGTCTTGCTGAGTTGAGAGACAGGAATCATTAATAGTGGAGAGAAAGGAGTTTTACAAAGAAATAGATCAAGAAATCTGCATAGAGGTCCTTTTGAGACATTAACTATCAATCTATACATACAAAGGAGGAAAATTCCTGAGGCTGGCAAAGAACTGAGGAAGAACGATTATTGTATTTTTGCTGTGTATAATGTGCTCCCAGGTATAATGCACATGCATCCACGTTTTGGGCCCAAACTTTCCGGAAAGAAATTTTTCGTCTTAATTGTTAAAATTCAATTATTTATTTATTTATTTATATTTATAAACAAAACCAATTATCATATTCCAGGGTATTGTTTTGCATATGGATATCATTTTAATGCATAAGCATAAATAAAAGAATTAAAAACAGTCCTGGCTGGTGTACTTCAGTGGATTGAGCATGGGCCTGCACACTGAACGATTGCAGTTCAATTCCCAGTCAGGGCACATGCCTGGATTGCAGGCCAGTGTCCAGCAGGGGACGCACGAGAGGCAACCATACATTGATATTTCTCTCCTTCTCTCCTTCCCTTACCCTCTAAAGATAAAAAAATAAAATCTTTTAAAAAAGAATTAAAAACATTTATATAGATACTGAATTAGTACTACCTGTATATAATGTGCATCTTTATTTTTCCCTCAAAAATTTGGGCAAAAACGTGTGCATTATACCTGGCAAAACAAGGTACTCAGAAACTGTAAGCCAAATACTTCCCAAAACTCATTCAGGATTAAGACTAAATCAGATTCACACCAAGCAGATTGGAAATACCTTGCTGGATACATGAGGAGTTTAGTGATGGCCCCAGATAGGTCAAACCTTTACAGTGGGGCTAAATTTGATCTACAGTAAGGCTATGCTAGACAGGTCCTAAGAAAACCTTCAAAGGGAGCCTAGGAAAGATCAAGCTAATCTACAGGTAACTTCCTGCCAGAACAGAGTTAAACACAATTTACTGAAATAAGTATTCAATAATGTGAAATTTAAATCCAACATTCAATAAAAATTACTGGACATTCAATGCCAGGAAAATATGACCCATGCCCAGAGAAAAATTGGTTGATAGAAACAGACCCAGAAATGACAGATGATGGAATTAGTAGATAAGAATATTAAAAGAACTATCACAAATAATATAAATATTGTTCTTTATGGGTTACAGTAGTGTTTTACATCTTCATTGCCCTAAACAGAACAATTGCTTCACATATAACTGATTCTGACACTTCATTAGGAACAACAACAAAAATCCAGTGTGTGTTTTAAATGGCTTGGATAGAGTTGCTTTATACATACCCTGTAATAGTGTAAGGTCCACATGGATAATCCCTATCCAATGTCACAATACACTCTTGGAAAAATACTGAGTGGTTGGTTTAAGAAAATCCTTTGGGGTGTCAGCTGTTTTGCAGCCATGTGCTTTTCTGCTTCATTTCTGTGATGGGGTAATCAGCCCTGTGCTCTGACTATGCAGAAAGGTCACTTGGATCCAGTAGTAAAAGAAAGAAGCATCATAGGACAGACAGCAGAGAATATAAAAGAACAAACAATTCAAAACAGAATTGAGTATTTTGATAAAATTGAGTTTTTAATCAAAAGAAGCCCTTAAAATGATGCTTATCTTTCTTTATTATCAAATCGAGACACTGGAAATCCATGTAACCTAGTAGTTCCCAAAGTTGGGGGTTAACTATGCTTCCTTTAAATGCCCAAATTGCAACAATTTGCTCACACACCCTCCACATCCTGTGTAATGGCAGGAAGTCCAGTTGTTTATTGGGCTCTCTAATATGAGTGTCTCTGGAAAATGCTCACAAATTCCACATGTCTGAACTGCTTTTTGTTGACACCTCAGCCATCTGGCTTGCTCTGGTCCACTGCTTCCCTCTCTTCAGGTCTCCTCTAACTAACTTCAACAATCAGCTGGACTGCTGTTGACAATTTCATCTCAAGTGAATGAGTCTCTCTGCCAAAACAAGGCTAGATCTGACCTCACTTTTGACTGAAAATTTCAGGACAACAGAAAGAAATTATAATCTTCATGAGAAAGAAACAAAACTAGATACAGGGGGCTACATGGTAGCCCCCCAAAAGACATATTCCAATACCTGGAATCTGTGAATATTACCTTATTTGGAAAAAGGGTCTTTACTGATGTGACTTTTCTGACAGCTTGTTGTACTTTAATGTGTAACATGAAAGGTATTAGACAACTGCGTCTTACAGTGTTATAAATAGAAGAGAGATGATCACTGATGGCTCCTGAGTGAATAACATCTTCATAATCTCCCTCATTATCTTTGCTTTCTGGATGTAATTTAATAAGACCATCAATTCAGAGCATGGTAATTGCAGCTTCTGTTGCGAATTCAAACTCAACTTTAACTATGTTTGGTTGTTGTCTCAAGTTTTACCATTGACCAGATCAAGACCAATTCATTTTAGATTTTTACACCCTGGGTTAATTTGAGCCTCATTATGAAAAGCTCTTAACTTTGCAACTAGATCAGTGGAATCTTGAGCAGCATTAACTGCCAGTGTATTAGGAATAACAAAAACAGATTCTGCACAGAGAGCCCAGAAATCAACCCAACTCTCTACAGTCAATTAATATTTGACAAAGGGGGCAGTAACATCAAATGGAGTAAAGATAGCCTCTTCAACAAATGGTGTTGGGAGAACTGGACAGCTACGTGCAAAAAAAATGAAACTTGAGCACCAACTTACACCATACACCAAAATAAATTCAAGGTGGATAAAAGACTTAAATATAAGCCGTGACACCATTAAAATCCTAGAGGAGAACATCGGCAAGAAAATCTCAGATATTCCACGCAGCAACATTCTTACTGATATGTCCCCTAGAGCAAGGAATATACAGGAAAGAATAAATAAATGGGATCTCATCAAAATAAAAAGCTTCTGCATGGCCAAAGAAAACAGTATTAAATTAGCAAGACAACCAACTGTATGGGAAAACATATCTACCAATGATACCTCAGACAAAGGTTTAATCTCCAAAATATACAAAGAACTTACACGACTCCACTCTAGGAAGACATCGAACCCAATTAAAAAATGGGAAAAGGACTTGAACAGACACTTCTCCAAAGAGGACATACAGAATATCCAGAGACACATGAAGAGGTGCTCAATATCGTTAGCTATCAGAGAGATGCAAATTAAAACCACAATGAGATACCACTTTACACCAGTCAGGATGGCTATCATAAACAAAGCAACAAACAACAAATGTTGGAGAGGTTGTGGGGAAAAGGGGTCCTTAGTTCACTGTTGGTGGGATTGCAGACTGGTACAACCATTATGGAAAACAGTATGGAATTTTCTCAGAAAAATAAAAATCGACCTGCCTTTTGACCCAGCAATTCCACTGCTAGGATTATATCCCAAGAATCCTAAAACATCAATTTCAAAGAACCTATGCACCACAATGTTCATAGCAGCACAATTTACAATAGCCAAGAGTTGGAAGCAACCTAGGTGCCCATCAGTAAATGAATGGATCAAAAAATTGTGGTACATATACACAATGGAATTCTATGCAGCAGAGAGAAAGAAGGAGCTATTACCCTTTGCAACAACATGGGTGGAACTGGAAAGCATTATGCTGAGTGAAATAGGCCAGGCATTGAAGGACAAATACCATATGATCTCACCTTTAACAGGAAGCTAAATAACAAAATAAACAAGCAAATAGAATAAAAACAAAGACGCTAAAATAGAGAACAGGTGGGCAGAGACCAGAGGGGGAGGGAAGGGAATTTAAGGGGAAAAACGGGGAGGGATTTTGAAGAACAAGTATGAAAGACACAGGGATGAGGACTCGGGGGGAGGGGAATGGGAGGGAGGTGGGGAGACGGGGCGGAGGGGGGGCTGGGATGGTAGAAATTGACAAAAGAAAACTGTACTTGAAAAATAACTAAATAAATTTTTTAAAATGTGAAAAAAAAGTTCTTCAAAAAAAAAAGAACAGATTCTGCAGACTGCAATAGCAAGCTGTTCCAGATGAAATAGGATAATGAAAACCTAAGAAAATCCCTTAGCAAGCGGAAGAGGGAACCTGAGACAAATAGCTAAACAAAATGGGCAAGCAATTTACAGCTAGATACAGAAGTTCACCTCCATAGAGATAACATCTAGGCTTCAGTTGTATTCAGCTCCAGGCTCAGAAAAGCAGCAAAAGCAGGTGGGCTACACCAGAACCAACTACAGTGACTAATGACCTCTTGCCCTGGCACTGACCAGTGGCGACCATGACCCTGAAAGACCATAACTGGAAAATTGATGAATATTCTGCTGACACCCTCCCCTAAGACCTCCCTAAGAATCCCACTTGCAAGAGAGAGATAAAAGCCTCAAGATGAAGGACCCAATGCATGTACTCTCCTGGGGAGCTGTGCACACCATTCCTTTTCTCCTATTTTTCCCTCACTTCTTCCCCAATAGGCATGCATCTCCTAAACTGTAAGGGACTCTTAGACTTGCAGTTAGGGGAGCAGTGAGCAGCAGCAGCTCCTCCAAGATTAATCCCCGAACTTGTCCTCAAGGCCTCTTTTTCTCAGACTTCCCAGTGAGCTAAGGCAGCCCAACCTAGGCTCTCCTTGTTTTACTGTCTCCAGCTTTAATAAATACACCTTTATAATCACCTGGATTTATATTGTGAAATCTTTCCTACATGAAGTCAAGAACCCACACACTACTGGCTGGCCCTAGGCAGACCCACTCAGGGCCAGCCCCCCTGTTCTGTAACACAGAGACCCCATGCTGGTTGCATAGTTTTTGAGGTATATGAAAAGGGCTGCTTTTATAGCATCTCCACCTGGAACCACAAATCTTGTCTCCAAAACTCTCTTCTCCACACAAAGACCATCATGTAGGGAACACTCCATCTCATCACACATGAAATCATTTGACCCACATAAGATAACTGATGCAGATGTACAAGCCTTAGTGTTTTTAATCAGGATCAGTTCACCATCACAAATTGTTTCCTGTACTACCTCTTCTGCTTCTCCCAACAAGAAGCTTCGAAGGTTTCTTCACCTTCTAAATTGGCCAGGATTGACAGAATAGTTGCTCCAGAAGCTTTAGCAATGTGTTTAAGGTCCCTTTTTAAAGCTCTTCTAACCCCTATTGCTCCAGTCTCCACAGCCACATATCATCAATTCCATTGATTCCCATCAGTTTCACCAGTGGTTAGAATAATGTTGGCACCTGTTGACAGGACCTTCCGGAGTCATTCCTTGGAGATAACTGATTCTCTCTGTCTAACCTGGTCCAGTTTTTCAGGGGCTGTAATAACCACCTGTACACCAAGCTTCATTTTTGTTTTCTGAAGGCTGAAGTCAAGGCCAGCAATTTTGCATTAACTATTCTGTTGGGTATGCCTTGGGATCCCACCACACAGTTGAGTGCGTAGCCATTGATAGGCATACTCTCCATTTAACTTCCCACATGGGCTTTCAGAATATTAAAGGAGTTGACTGCATAGTGAGACTGGCCTCTTACATCTCTATATTTAATAGCAAGTACAGCATCTGCTCCATATTAGCGAAGAAATCACCATTTATTCCAATAATTCTGGGTGACATTAATGTTTTAAAAGCATTAATCAGGCACTCTCTTCTAAGTTCATCTGTATTAATAATTTGATTTTCAATGATATAACACAGAGCTTCCTTACAGGCAAGTCAATAGACACTAATAACTGATGTCACCTCAATTTCTTATGAGCAGTTGGCTCCTTGGGACGTTGGCCTTTCCATAAAGAATCTCTCCAAATGGCAGGAAGCTGGAGGATGAGAGGCAGAGCCAATAACAGAAAGAGTTGTAAGACAGAACTCACAGACTTCTGTAATCTGATCATGGACATGGTATCTCGTCCCTTCTCCTGTATTCTATTCATCAGAAGCATGAAAAGTGAGTTCTAAGTTCAGCCCAGACACAAAGGGAAAGAATTACACAAGGCCCTGAGTGCCTGGATCTAGAAATTGTTGAAGTCATCCTAGAAACCTGCCTACAACATTAAGTACTCAGTTAACATCTATCCTCCCTGCTTCAATTGACTGTAAACTTTTTGAAGGCCAAGAACGTATTCATTTGTTCATGACTTTTTCTAGCACCAAGTACAATACATGGCAAAGAGCAGGACTTAATAAATCCTTATTGAAATAATGACAGAAGGAATACATTGGCTGTAAGTATTCATGTTTAAACAAGACAAAAGGATATTTCTGTTATCATTTGTGACATGTATTGTTTGAATCATCTTTTAAGACACACACACATTTTCTTTCTGTTATAACTTTCTGTTGTTAACCTAAGTACCTATTCAAATGCAAAATGCCATGAAGATAAGTAAATATACACTGATGTTGTTTTGAAGTATTTATGAAACAAACAAAATTATAAGTGAAGCAACAGATGCCAAATACTTTACAGGTCAAATGAATATTGTGGGTATCAAATGCTGTTGGAGAGCCATCACCAAGGTTCTCTTAATGATTCTTGTGCCTTGACAAATCAGTAGGACCTTGATCAATGGAAGTTGGTAGCCAGACAAAAACTTGAATGTCAGAGTATGTGTTTTTGTGCACAGGGATCCATAATAGACAAGTTGGCAAGAAAAGAGGGTGCCTATAGGGAGAACTTGGAAACAAGGTAGGAGGGGAATAATAGAATCTTAAAATGATGAAATTGGAATGGAGCTTACTAGTCATACAACCTAATCCTTCACATTAAATATGGGGCAACTGAAAAAAAAAATGGGGCAACTGAGGCACAAAGAGGACAAATGACTTGCCCATTGAGACTCAAGTCCATAGAAGAAAATAAAATATTACACTACAAAGAACATATACTTTAGTGTTAAATAACTGGATTTGAAACCCAGCTCTGTCAAGCATCAGACTGACCTTAGGTAAAGACCTACTTCACTTTAGTTTCTTCATCTGTAAAGTGGGTGGTAATAATAGTTTATATCACTTCAGCTTTTTTTTTAGGATTTAATTAGCACTATGTTTTCCACATGGTATGTGTATATGTACATGTATATATGCAGATACAGGACATATACACTTATTCATATTCTGACAGAAAATACAAGATATCTGGATCAGAGAATAGAAATTTATTACTTACAGAACACTTTTAGCACTTGTCCCCCAAACCCTAATCTCAACAGGGTGACATGGTAAAAGCCTAATGCAACAAGAATTGTGCAACAGGGCAGTACCACAGGAAAAGAACCCCCAAATTATGAGACTTAGAGCTTATATAAGGCTGCTGACATATCTGTCCACTCTCCTATCAAGATATGTACAGATAATTGATACACTGATAGATAGATAATCTTTACTCTGCAATGTAGCAAATGTCTCCCAGAGAGAGAGAGGCAAGTGGTTCCAGGGAAAATAAGCCTCTAAATCTCTCCAGAGCAATATTCTATTCCAATTTCCTAAGCACATTTGCCATTAAATCATTCTTTAACCAAGTTTGCCAGTGCTCTTTGTTTAGAAGGCCCGGATAGTGCAGAAATGTGAAAATATTCATGGAAAATTGCATCCCAACAATAGGTACCCACAGAAATGTTGGCTTCCTCCAGGAATCCACAAACAGTGCTCTTTGCACTACTCCAATGGCCTCTCGGGCTTTTCTCCATAGATGCCACTGTTGTTGAGGGAATCAAAGGTTCACTGGCTGCCATGGACCTCAAGATGAACAACTCCATGACTCTTTCATGTCATACATGCTGCTGGCTTACAATTCAACATTCTACTGGCTGCTTTCTTAGGCTTCTTTCACACACATTATTCTGCGCATAAGAGATTCTGGAGAGCATCTGGTATGTAGTGAGATAACATTTTTAACTATTAAGTAATAGGTCCTCTCCCCAACTTTAGTCCTATAGATGGGATCACTATTATTTGGGGGAAATTTCATTATAGAGCAGAGAACAAAGATGCCAAGTTCTTCAAGAGCTCTGGTTTAGGCTTGAAACAAATATTTGGAAACTACAAGATCTTATAGACAAGTTATACAATGTATTCCTTCTCTATCCGAAGACTAGACATAGAACTCTGGAAGAGAAAGTAAGAGAAGAGAACAATAGTGAACACTGGTGTAGACTGGCTCCCAAACTAGCCCAGACTGAGGGGGTAGGGTGGAGGCAGAAATATTAATAGAATGCCCCATAAGGTGGCAATTGCAGATTCCAGATGAGAGATGATTAAACCATAGCAACAGAAATGAAGAAAGGACAAAGGGGTGCACTAGGGAGGTTTTAAGATTTTGTAAATGGGATTTATAAGACTTGGCTGGAATCCAGAGTGACCTAGGTTTCTAAGTTGGGTATTGTGTTACTAAAACATTTAGAGGGAGGTTATAGGTTAATTGGATGTTGTAAAAATGGACTTTATCTTATATTTTGTTAAAAAAATATTTGTGACTCTTATGCTATTATGGAATAATTAGAACTGGGATGTTTCAATTTGATAATTAATATTGACTTCATATATTTGTTGATTTTTTCATGTTCTTAATAGAAATTATTTTTCTCCCTAGTTTGGGAAGTTGAAAGGGCATTTATTCCCTATATAAACACCCATCTCACACCTAACCCAAGCTGTACTGAGGGACAGTTGAGCATATGGTAATTCCATTGAACAGAAAATACAGTTTTGGGAGATTTGCGATCATTAAATCATTACATTTGGTTATACACGTTTGTCTCAAGGGCATTTTTATTTTTTTATTTTATTTATATTTAAATTAAATTTATTAGGGTTACATTGGTTGAAAATGTTATATAATTTTCAGATGTACAAGATTATAACTCAAGATCTGTGTACTTTATTGCAAGCTACCTACCCACCTGAAGTCTAGTTTCCTTCTATTACCACATATTTGGCTCTCTTTATCTACTATGTCCTCTCCTTACCCTCAAGGTCATTTAAAAAATATATAGATATAGAGGTCCAGATGGAATTCCAAGCAACGAGTAGAGGCTGAAGATCAGTACATAAGTGATCTTTGAAACCAGAGTTGTACCCATTAAGACTCTTGGTTACATGTAGAAACCAACCCTGATTAGTTTAAGCAGGAAAATAATATATTAGAGATAATAGGTAGTTTCCAGACAGACTCTCTAGAAAGAAAAGATAACTAAGCTTAGAGACTATTTGAAAAAAAACTCCCAAATCATCTTGTGGGGGTAGGCCCTGCCTCTGCAACTGTACTACCAACACTGCCAACACATGGCATTGGACATCATTATCAACCTCTGTCATAGCTGCCTCTGGACACTGAAGGTGCTGCTTCCACCCTTTCCAGAAGAGCTCCATGAGAGGTTCCTTATTCCTGCACTAGAGATGCGGAGTAAGTACAATTGAAATGTCTATGTTCTAGTTGCAAGGGAGGCTGGAACTGTGACTATCAATGGCCACTACAGTAGGAGGCAGGGCCTCTTTTAGGTGGGAAGAGGATTAAATGTGCACTGTGTCCAAAAGGAATAACAAATTTCCACTATAAGAACTGAAGCTGAGATTATAAAAGAGAAGATATGACAGTAAGGAGAGAACACAATGATTAAAGCATGTTTATTGAGCACTTACATCTTTAGCACTTTATATATAGGAAATAATTTACGGCTTAACACTTTCTCAGTAGGAAATATTGATTTGCAGGTAGGGAAACTGAATCAATAGAATAATAAAAACACATTGCCCAAAGTAGCCCAGCAAAAAAAAGCTGACTCCAGAAATTGTGTTCTATACTATACTGCCTCTCCATGGAGAGAATCAAGATGGAATTTTAGGAAACACAGACATTTAGGGACTAGATAGAGAAGAGTAAATGATCAGAGAGCTCTCTCTCTTGGAAAACCTGGGATAAGAGGGTTTCAAGAAATGTTGATTGTATTAGTTTCCTAGGGTTGCTCTAACAAAGTACCACAAACTGGGTAGCTTAAACACAGGAATTTACTGTCTCATACTGCTGAAGTCTAAGATCAAAGTATTGGAAGGGTTGGTTCCTTCTGAGGCCTGTAAGGGAAGGATTTATTCTATGCTTTTTTGCCAGCTTCCACTACTTTGCTGGCAATTGTTGGCATTCCTTGCTTTGTGGATATATCATCCGGATCCATCCGGATCCATGCCTTTATGTGGCATTCTCCTGGTATCTCTTCATATAGTCCCTCTTTGTATGTCTGTCCCCAAATTTCCCTTTATATAATGATACCAGTGATGTTTAATTAGGGGCCCACCCCACTCTAGCATGACCTCATCTTAAATAATTACATCTGCAAGGACCCTACTTCCAACTAAGGCCACATGCTGAGATAACGTTGATATAATGATCAACATATACATTTGGGGAGGATATAATTAAATCTATGCATAACAGTGGTCCACTATACAAATGCTGCAGAAAAATCAAGAAGAATGAAGACCACACACACACACACAAAACTATTAGATTTGGCAACTAGAAAATTATGGAGATTTGGCAAGAACAATTTTAGTATCATGATACTGTTTATAGATTATAAAGAAGTTAAAATGGAAAAGGGGCTTTAGAGAGGACAAGAAAGGAATATGCATAGATAATTCTCCATGTAAGTTTGATGTGATAGAAAAAGTACAGTCCCTTTACACAGGTAGGCAAAGCCCTATGTACTTATTATCAAGTACCCAGTGGTATAAACAGAAATGTTATGCTTTGGATGTGTTATTTCCTCTGTGTTAAGCCTAATCTTTAGCAACTGTGATTCAACATCAACAACTGGTTCAGGGCAGACATCTGCATAACATGTAGTAGTGTTGCCACAGTGATCGTCACTCTAAGAAATTCAGGGAAGTATATTTACACTGAAGCTTCTGTGTTCCAAAATAAAGACATAATTTTATTTATTTTTTTTATAATAAATTTTATTTAGTTACTTTTCAAGTACATTTTTTAATCTATTTCTCCCATCCCACCCCCCCCCACCCTGTCTCCCCTCTCCCTCCAATTTCCCCTCCCCCAGTCCTCATCCCTGTGTCTTTCATACTTGTTCCTCAAAATCCCTCCCCCTTTTTCCCCTTAAATTCCCTTCCCTCTCCCCTCTGGTCGCTGCCCACTTGTTCTCTATTTCAGTGTCTTTGTTTTTATTCTGTTTGCTTGTTTGTTTTATTCTTTAGCTTCCTGTCAAAGATGAGATCATATGGTATTTGAAAGACATAATTTTAGATACTAAGGACCTTTCCATATACCCCTCCTGAATGTTAATGTTATTCAAATGAGTATTAGAACACTTCAGACACTTTCATTCCTTGAAAATGAAATGCCGTTCTTTTCTCTGCCTAAGATACTCTTCTAAAATGCAACAGCTTAAAACCCTGCAAATTCAAACAGAGTTTTTGAGCAGTACAGCAGGAAGGAGTTAGGATTTAGAAAGCTGATTTCAGTGCCTGCTGTGTTTTCATTTCCCTTTGCTGGGGCCAGTTGCTGTATTTCAGAAATGGAGAAGCTCTGAAAGCAAAGATGCATGACTAAGAACATGGAATTGCTTTCCTCTGTATGTTTAAAACTCCAGTTTGAAAGAAATGCTTTATTCCTTTTCAAACTTCCCTACTGTTTTAGTGAATTCATTTCTTACATGATCCCGCAGGACTGAATTTTGTGCTCCCGCCTTCAGGCTGGAAATAGTTTAGTTCTGTGTGCTAATGACTCTCAGACTGTGACCACAAGCTGCCAGGGTCTTTTGAAGTTTCTGCTACAGCCAAGTTGCTCAGCGCTGGGCTTTTTCCGTTTCCTTCTACTCCACCACTTTCATCTGCCTATCACTGTGAGAACTCATGCCGAGCATGTTGGAACCTAACCATGAATCCTACCTCACACATATATGTCCACCCTCTCCACATTCCACAGACGTTCTCTGGTGGAGAATCAAGGAAATCCACATTGTCAAATTTGTAACCTTGTCAAATATCCCACTGATAGAACCAAACAAATCCAGAAAAGGGGGGCTTAGATAGTCAAAAAGCAGGTGTTTTTGTTAAATATTTTTAGGAAGTTTATTTCATTTGATGAGGTAGATTTTTGACAAAAAAAAAACACCATCTCCAAGAAACATCCATAAATATTTATTAAAATGGTACACCCCTATCTTAATTTTAATGGTTATTTCAGGGGTGCATACATCTGTTAAAACTTAACAAACTATAATGTACACTTTAAATGAGTGCAGCTTATGGTATGTCCATCATAGTTTAATAAAGCAGTTAAGAAAATGTGTGGGCTCCTCAGCAAAATTACCTATTTTTTATGTGTGGTCTCTCATTGTCATTGTTGTATACCAGAATCTGGCCAGTGATGTTCACACAGCCATTTATTCACCATGGGAAGAGGCTGTCGATAGACCTGTCCTTGAGGGAAGGACAGGGCTGGGGAAGGTTCTGGGATAGGCAAATACTTCATACTGCAAACAAAGTGACTGGAAAAGCCTGAAAAAATAATACTGTGCCTTCTGGCCCAGTGGATGGAACACCAAAATGATAATAAACAATTTAACAATAATAGCTGATTGCTTATAGGTTTGGTTGCTCCTTCTCCCTTTACTTTTCAAGGGGTAGATTATGCATATCCAAAAGCAGTTTGTTCAGAAACTTTCTGGTGTTTTTTTCTGTCTTCTTCCTTTTCCAGTGATGCATTAAACTTATTTTTCCCCCTGAGAATATCTTTTGCAGGATAAGATGAAGAACAGGGAGGTAGAGGGAAAATGTACATGAACAGGATAACCCAGGGAGAAGAGCTTCAGGTAATACTTTGCTGTGCCTTCTGGATTCCAGGTAGTGAAATCAAACCATCTCTAGATTCTCTGGGCTTCTTTTCTTTAATGTTCAAGTTAAGTGCCTTGATCTGCACAGACAGACATCCCATCCCATGTTATATATTTCTTAGGGATCTCAGGGGCTATTCACACATTCTGGACTGTTTCCTACTCCCCACTTTTCTCTACCTGTTTACTGCTTCTCTGGAAAACTGGATTCTCTTTTGTTTTTTTTTTTGTTGTTGTTCTGGAACCTCAATTCCCTAAGGCAGTGAAGGCTTACCCAAGTCTAAATGTGATGATTAACAAAAGCTTTTTAAGGGTTTTTGTGGAGAAGGAGGCATGGATGGATGGCCATTATGAGGTAAGAAGAAGACACAAAGGGATGTTGGGTATCTCTGTTCCTAGAACCTACAGGTCACCTCCCCTTTGCAGGGAGTACTGTCTGTCCCTGGGCATCACTCCCTATGAACGCTGGGGTGTCTTTCACTAGCTTCTACAACTCCACCCCCACTATTCCCAAGCTCAAAATTCCAGTTTCAGTGTCCCCGGGCACACTAAAAAGCCTAAAAAAACCCCACAAAACTGATTTCCCCACCAAAGGAAACCAATCCTTTCACAACTGGAGGAAAGTTTTAGCTCACATTGTTCTGCTTTTCCTAACTTTGGCTTTAGCACAACTGAAGAATCATTCACAATACTACATCCCCACCCCAAGAGAACCATTGTCTACTCCAGAAGAAATTGCAGGTCTACACTTTTAGAAAAACCAATATTGATAAAAACTGTGAAATTATACTTTTATTTATACTATAAATATACATCCATCAGCAGAACTCAAGGTCAAGGTATCTGTGCTTCCCTCCCCTGCTGGCAATTTAAAAGAGTTAGTGGGGATGGGATTGTAAGGACTTATCGCTCACCCTACTCCTCCTCCCCCAACCCTTCCAGGACAGAATGAGAAGTTTTGACTTTCTTTCCTCCTTTCCTTCCTTCTCCTTTACATGCACTGCTTATTTTGGGGGAGATTCTAATTGGCAGGAATTAGAGCTAACCCTGACTTTGAAGTATCATCCATAAATTAGGGCTGGTGTAATTTTAAGGACACTAATTGCTCTCTATAATTACTCTCCTTTCCTAGGAGAGAAAACACAGGCCTTGGAAACTGCTGCCAGCATCCTTTCAGCCAGATCCCAGTGGTCTGAAAAGCTCAAAACTTGGCAATTGTCAAATAAACTTCTCCAGGATGCACAGGTCAGCAACACATTTGTTCTTTTCTGGTATGAAGTAGGTAACAGTGGCACATCCATAGTCAGGCAGCTATTAAGGGAAAAGATTTGACACTGACTTCTCTGAACTCTACCCTTTCCCTTTGGAACTCCAGAAGATGAAACTATGAGATCTAGCAGGATATAAACAGCAGCTAAAGCCTACACAGGGCAAAGTAGTAAAAAGTCTAACACAACATGGATATGTGCTTAAAGGGCAATCTGAGCTTGTAAGACTCTTCTATAAGTTTTAATTTAAAGAATAGAAAAAATAAGATATACATTTAAAAAGCTCTTCTCGTTTCTTACATTTACTCAAAAGTCCAGTGGTGTGCTTAAGCCCTCTGGTTTGTCAAGGCTCCTGTACCACACAATCCAATTGGCATTTCATGGTCTCTCTGAAGTTATCCCAGGACTTGTCGAGTGCAAAGCCTGCATAAAAGCATATAGAGCTCCTGGTTTGAATCCTGGCCTGTTACTTACCAGCTATGTGAATTTAGGGAGGCTTTTATCTTCTCTAGGACTCCTATTCCTCAACTGTAAAGGGGGATGATCATGGTACCTAACTCTTAGGTTGTTGTGAGCCTGATGCGAAGCTTTGAAAAACCTTTGTTTACCCAAACCCCAAGCACCCTGGGAAGAGCGATAAGGCCATTTGGGAAAGCAAACAGCAGGATGTTCACAAGGACTAAAATTAGCCCTCCCCCCTCCCCCAGTCAGAACTAATTTCCGCATTTGGCCTTTGTACTCTGCTTCTGCCACGTAGGTGTAGGGAGCCCTATACTTAGAACTAACTTCCACATTCTGCCTCTGTATCCCACTTTGCTACATAGACAGGAAGACCCTGCAGACTATATAAACCCCAAGAACCCTTTGTTCAGGGCTCAGAATTTGGAGACTGACTCCTCTGGGCCCTGGCACATAATAAACTTCTCGTGTTTTCCACTATCTCCTCTTGGTGTGAGTTTCTTCCTGCAACAAGGCAGCAAAATCACAATGCAGCAGGAAAATTATAGGAAAGTGAGTACCTAAGGGTGAGTGTGTATGTGCAGAAGTGTGGAGGGGAAGTAGTTAAAAAATAGGGAAGAAGAGAGAAAATGAGATGGAAGAAAGAAGTGATGAGAGTCTACGGTTGCTGGAGACCATGCTCCCAACTGCCCCTTTATCAACTTACATCAGCATCAGCAATCTAGTCAGAAATGATGCCAGAGGTCATTAACATATTCACCTTTGGACTGAGTTAACACTGTAAATAACAAGGGTTAGCAACCTCTTATTACTTGAGGTAAGAAAATCTAAGGCAGAAGTCTGTGTTTTGGTGGGGAGAGAAAGAGAGGAATTAGGAAAAGGAAGAAAAAGAAGACGATAGAAAAGGAGAAGGGAAAAGTAAGGCTAAAAGAAGTTACTGCTTTTGAGGAAATTAACAGTCGTGGTTGCCAGTACTAAGCATAAAATATTGTGCAGAGAAGGGAGTGAAAGGGGTGACACCCATTGCATAGCTGGAACCCTTAATTCTGTTCCCACTCAAGCTCAGCATCAAGATTTTTAGAGAGATTAAAGTAGTTCCCAGAGTGTCCAGGTGGACAGTTAGCATCCTCTTCCTTCCACTGACACAGTTCTCTAATGTGGACCCTGGCTCATGAGGTCCACCACATTGTGGATGAGACTCGAGAAATTCACATGGACTACTGAGTCCTGTGGAAGAAAAGGGACAGCATGGCTTTTCTATCAAGAAGAGAAAAAACCTCAGCCCTTGCCTTGACCAGCCTTTATTGCACATTATGGTCCTCATTTACTATGCACAGGTTCACTGTAGGTGGTTACCTTTTACAGAAAACAAAGGAGATGATACCACTAATCATATCACAGAAGAAGGATATTTGCAAATGCAAAGGGAAAAGTGGTTGAACTGGTTACACTCCATACTGGGGAGGGTTAGCACAGACTTTAGGAAGTTACAGTAGGTGCTTGTGCTTCAATTCAGGGTGAAGGAGTTTTAGCAAAAGCAAGTCTCAAAGCAGTCTAGGTACAGTACAGACCTAATTTCTCACAGGAGCACCTATCCATGGGTGTGGGTCCTGTGCATCTCTGAGTGAGAGCTGGGCCCACGCCATGCAGAATGGTCTCCTATAGTCTTTTCCCATTCCTGTGACTTCCATGAGACTGTGTCTACCAGACCTCTAACTACTCTTGTAACTAATGCAGGACACGGATCCTTTGCTCTGAAATCCATCATTAAATTTGTCCTGACATTATGCTTCCCACAGGCTGCTCCCAGTCAGTGACAGAGTGCAGCAGGAATACTAAGCATGCCCACTTCTTCACTTCTGGTAGACACAGGAATCTTTTGATGACTACATTGGTTTAAGGACCCCTGAACTTTTCTTAGACTGTAGCCATCTAGGATGCTTTCCACCCATTCTTCCTCCCTCTCTCCTTGTCCTGGGCTCAGACTTGTTTTATGAACTCATGACTTCCCCAACTTTTGGGGGCTTCTTCCTCATTTTCTTTCAAAGGTATCCCTCCTAGTAAAATCTCTGCATATTTAATCTCAGTGTGGTGGCTGCTTCCCACACTAACAATATTTAAATACAGCACTAGCAGAAAGAGGAAGTCCTAACTCTCACTACTCATCATCCACAATGCAATGCCCTGAATTGATGCATGATCAATTATACTTTAAAAAATCATCATCATGCTCTGGGCCTGATGTAAAAGCTTTTATAGTTTGACAGCCATTCCAATGTTTGAATGGAGCAATTCTGCCTTTGTCTGTGGGTGCTCCATCAGTCCATCCATTTTTCCAGGCAAATTCCATGAGAAAGAAGTCAACTATGGCAACTTATGAGTCTTTATATTATAAGGGTCTAAATTATGCAAGATGTGGAGTAACTGCTCTTCATTTTTTCCTAGAGTCCATGACCTGGATTTGCCCCATCCAAAAAAAGAAGACTTTTTTGCGTCATGTGGGTAGCTTTGCTTGTCCAGCCATTTCTGTAGATTCTGGACTTTATCATTAGATTCCTGAGAAAGATGAATACTTGTAACAGCTCATCTTGAATCCACAAAGAAAAATCTGAGTTCAGTATAAGGCTATGTTCTCAGTTTTGTTTTGTTTTTCTGAGAGGCAGTGAATTAAGAAGTTTATAATTTCTATATAAAGTCTATATAAACATGATGAGTATATATTTGGGACTTTGGCATAGGAAACATGCAAAATGTAGTACCTTTTCATGTTTAATGAGATCTATCATACATATAGTCTTCTGAGCAAGAAGGCTTCTTTTATTTCCTGGAGACTCAAAGATTTCCTTTTTTTATTGTGGCAGAATATACACAACATAAAACTTGCCATTTTAAACTATACTCCAGTGACATTTAGTGCACTCACAGTGTTGTGCAACCACCACCACTCTAGTTCCAGAACATTTTCATCACCCCAAAAGGAAACCTGTATTCATTAAGTAATCACTTATCTTTCCCACCTCCTTCCCAGCTCAAAGCAACCACTAATCTGCTTTCTGTATGCGTTTGCTTATCCAGACATTTTATATAAATGGAATCATGTTATATGTGGCCTTTGTGTCTGGCTTCTTTCATGTAACAAGATATTTTTTAAAGTTCATCCACATGATTGCATATTATAGTACTTCATTCCTTTTTGTGGCAAAAAAATATTCCATTGTATGTTCAGTTAATCTTCATTATTCGTGGATTGCATATTTGCAAATTTGCCTACTTGTTAAAATGTACTTGTGACCCCCAAGTCAACACAGTGCTTTTGTAGTCATTCCTAGACATGCACATACACAGAGTGGTGAAAACTTTGAGGTGTGATGTGCATGTTTCCAGCTGAGGTGGAACAAGGCAACTCTATGCTTTCCTGTTTCAGCTCTCATATTGTAAGTGTCCTGTTCATAGCCTATTTTGTTCCAGGGTTTTTTTTTGCTTGTCATTGGTGACTTCACTGTTTAAAGTAGCACCCAAGTGTAGTGCTGAAGTGCTATCTAGTATTCCTAAGTGCAAGAAAGTTGTGATGTGCCTTGTGGAGAAAATATATGTTAGATAAGTTTCATCCAGGGATGTTACAGTGCTGTTGGCCATGAGTTAAATGTTAATGAATCAACAATACATATTAAAGTGTCTTTAAACAGAAATACACATAAGACAATATTATGTATTGAAAAGTTGACAAAAATATTGTAACCACAGTATCTCAGGAACCTAACTATTTTTTCTAGGAGCTATTGTTCAGGATTCACTAATTCAGTGTTCATGGTGACTTTATAGAACATAACTACTATGAATAATGAGATTCAACTGCATAAACCACATTTTGTTTATCCATCCATCAATTAGTGGACGTTTAGGTTGTTTCTACTTTTTGACTACTATGAATAATGCTGCTATAAACATTCCTGTACAAGTTTTTGTTGAACACCTGTTTTTTCAATTCTTTGGGGCCATGTAACCAGATGTCCTCAGTTTTTAATCAGTATGATCCCACATGAAATTGCTGCCAATTGGTGAAGAGGGCTTGAGGAGTAAAAGATGGTAGAAGAAGTATGAGTAGGAGAAGATGGTAGGAGACAGTATGCTAAGGACATAGGTTGGACTCAGGGTGAAAACAGAACTGGGCTTTGATCTGCAGAGTAAATGAGGTGATCAAAAGAAGCTGAGGGACAAAACAAAATCAAAATCAGTGAGGCCAGGGATAGTTCCAATCAAAATCAAAATCAGACAGATACTTCAACTAAGGGTCCACCCAAAATGGCCAGGCAGAGGCAATGGATGGAAACAGAGGAGAGCATATCAGAGCAAGAGGAAGGCAAGTGGAAAAACCTAGAGAGAGTTCTAGAGCTTCTGGACACAAGTCTTGGTGCTCTTTTTAAAAATAATTTAATTGAGGTATAATTCATATATAACATGTTAGTTTCAGGTATATAACATGATCAAACATTTGTATATATAGCAAAATGATCACTGCAACAATTCTAGTTAACATCCATCATAATACTAGTTACGAACTTTTTTCTTGTGATGAGAACTTTTAAGATCTCTTACTGGTGTTCTTGATAGATACCTTCAGCTGCCACTAGAGGCTATTTAGCACAGCTGTAAGAGTGTCACATCTGGAGCCAGGGCTAGCCTGGTATATCAGCCTAGTTTTATGTTAGTAATGTCATACTGAATGAGTTATTCTGGCCTTATCTGTTTCAATTTTCTCATCTTAAAACATTGCCAATAATGGTAATTACTTCATAAGGAGATTGCAAGTATTAAATAAAATAATGAATGTAAATTAATTAGTGTAGCACCTGGCACATAATAAATGCTTGATAAATGTATATGTTTATAAATGTTGTGTTCAGGGGAGGAGGATTAGGGTGGAAAGGAGATATTAAGGTACCAAATCCATTTGGACAACTGTGCCATATTGAATCCTTTAAGCAGAGGCCAAAATGGGATTAGATGTCCCACAGATTTCTTGGGGAAATGCTTTTGAAGGATAAAGTGAGAAGGAAGGAGTAGGTAAGAAATGCTGTCAGACCACAGTGTAGGCCCGATACATATGAAAGGTGAGAGGTGAGGAAGAAAGGAAGATTGAGTAGAAAGACCTTCAAATGCAATGCAGTTCTCAGCAAGTTTTGGCCGGGCTGATGGGGAGTCCCTGAACAAAACTTGTGTATTAGGGGAATCCTGCATCAGATAAGAATGGTCTGACTTGAGAATACCCACTGGCCCAGTCACTGAACAGAGGCCACTGGAGTCTGTGGATCAGCCATGCTCTCCACACAAGGCTCTTTTAACAGGACATCTGAAGAGCACATCTCCTTGTTCCCTCCCCCCAGACCATAGCTTAGTGAAACCCTTTACTTATTCAAAACATTGATTGAATTTATTGTGAGGACAAGAGGACACTTTCTAGTATATATCTGTATCTCCTAGAGAAAGCCTTATTTGAGAAAGTCCTCTTTCCTGTCTGTCTCAACAAAGTTGGTACCTGCAACAAATTCATCCCCAAATGCAGGGGAAGCTCCATAAGGGCCTGGAACTCAGCTTTCCCTTCTTAAGTAAATTTACCAAACTTCCATTTGATTTCCCCCATGAACCTGTTTATTCCATTTGCAGTGGGTTTTGCCTTTCTACCTAGTTCCCAGTGGATGCAAGGCTGGGTCTGCTTTATGAGTTCCCAGGTCTGACTTTCCCTTGAGTACTGTTCTCACTTTTCCATTTGTTTCATGTCCCCAAAGCCTCAGGCCAGCCCTGCACTATTTCTGATTTTAGCACTGGTTTCCAGAAACCAAACCCATGTCAAGTCTCAGGGCCTCAGTGTTTTGATTTCCATAATCAAAAAACAAATGTTTTCTTCTAATGGATTAAAAAGAATAATGTGATTGACTTTAGATATTTTCTTTTCTATTTGGCTGCAACTATAACAGGTTAAAATCTTTTTGTTTTATTTTCTTCCAGATTACTACATAAACTTACATTTAGTAATCAAAACTTCCCAGGGATGGGAGAGGACTTCCCAGGGGCTTTTGGGAAAGTTGACAAAATAATTTTGAATTTATCGAATATAATTAAAAAGGCAGAAGAGTCTAATCATTTCTGAAAAAGAAAAGCTACAGAAGGAAACTTCTTTACATGATATAAAATATATTGAAAAGAGTACTACAGCAGTTTAAAATGTTCAGAACAAGGTTGCCATAACTAAATTCTATTTAGCTCTTGGATTCTCATTTTCCTTGACAGTAGAAAACACTCAGTACTGCTTCTTCATTTTAATTCAGTCAATTTGGCTTAAAATGAAGTAAATATTTAAATCAACTCTGAGATCTGAGGCTACCCAACTTCTTGCTAGGCAGGAGTGTGATTTCATTTACCCTGAGGGTTTATCCTTGTATGGGGCAGGGTATCTTATTCTTGTGCCAGCCTTTGTCAACTTGAGAGTATAGTGAGTCCTCACCTGCCCTGGTCGTGGGGGTCCTTCTGAACCCGGACCCAACCTTTTTTTTTGTCCTCTGGATCTTTCATCACTTTTTTACCTGCACTGAGAGTTCAGAAACTTTCAATATCTTCTGGAACCACCCTGGAGTATGAGACTTTGCCAAGTGCCTCTTGGGTTCATCTGCCTACACACCTCCCTCAGCGTGGCTCATCTACCACCCAGGCAGTGAGTGTTTCAGAATCCTGGCTCAAACTCACTAAACTCAGGGCTTCTCCAAGAGTTCTATAGTCTTTTTAGCTGCAATTTTCTCTAAGCTTTCTGGGTGTTTCTATTATACTCTTTCTTTCTGGGCTTTAACTTCAGGTGGGTAGGTGGCACACATACAGTGAAGAAGTTTGGGGGGATGGTTCTGAAATAAAGACTATCATTGATTATCCTCTTCCTGACTGACATTCAATCCTTTGTTTCTTTTTTAGGTGGGGCACAGAAAAAAATGACTATTACATATTATTGTGTACACTTTTTACTCTGGTTTTTAGTATGAACTATACTTAGTCCTAAATGTTTACCATTTTCTATTCTTCCTTTTTAAAAACTGATTCTAAAGAGAGGGGAAGGGAAGGAGAAAGAGAGGGAGAAAAACATTGATGTGAGAGAGAAACATCAATTGGTTGCTTCTTGTATATGCACCATCTGGGAACCGAACCTACAACCCAGGCACATGTACCCTGACCAGGAATTGAACCAGCAACCTTTCCATTTGCAGGCTGATGCCCAACAAACTAAGCCACAACAGCCGGAGCCCTTTTTTTTTTAATCCTCACCTGAGGGTATATTTATTGATTTGAGAAAGGCAAAGAGAGAGAGAGAGAGAGATCAGTTGCTTCCAGTGCACATGAGACTTAGGGATTGAACCCCCAACCTAGGTTTGTGCCCTGACCAGGCCCAGAACCCACAGCCTTTTGGTGTACAGGATAATGGTCCAACACACTGAGCAGCCTGGCCAGAGCTGTCATTTTTCTATTTAAATATAGTGTACAATGATTAAACAACCTTTTTCTTTCAATCATGGATACACATTAGAATTACCTAAGAAGATTTAAAAAATATCAGTGCCCTATAATTTAAAAATATCTACGAAATTATGCCAAGGAAAGGTTAATCTCAAAGGATACATAGTGCACAATTCTGTTTATATAACAATCATTAACTAACACTTATAGATATGGAGATAAATTAGTGGTTGCCAGGATTTAGGGATGGAGGAGAGGACAGGTGTGGCTATAAAGAGCACCACAGTTAAGTATTTTGATTGTGGTGGTGATTATAGAAGGCTACAGGTATGAAAAAATTGTACAGACACACACACAAGTACATGTATATCTGATGAAATCTGAATAAACTCTATAGATTGTGCCATTGTCAGTTTTTTGATTTTTCGTATTTTAATGGTGTGGGATTTTGGCATTTGGTGAGAAAGCTTTGGGAAAGGGGTACATGGAACTTCCCAGTATATTTCTTTGCAACTTCCTGTGAATCTATAATTATTTCAAAATGAAAGTTTAAACAACTACCCATTAAAAAATCAATGTCTCAGTTCAGACCAATTACATAAGATCTCTGGAGCAGAGTCTATGTATGCATGTTTTTAAACTTCCAATGAGATTCCAGTGTGCATCTAGGTTTGAGAAACCACTGACTTGCAAGGCTGAAGCCACTTTTAATAATTTCAGTACTTGGATTATCTGCCACAATTATTTGCCACTAGTCTAGTTTCCTCCAGAGCAAAAGTAAATCCTCCATGGAAGAAGATAAAACATCATCCAGGATCACAAATTATTTCTATAGTTTTTCTAAACTCAATGTCCATCAAGAAGACAAAACTTGATCTAAAACTAAGAATAGAAACAGATAATAAAAACATTCACAGAAGATCCAGTATTGAAGTTATCAACCAAGGATTTAAAAATAATTATATTTAATTTCCATTGACAGATGGATAAAGGAAATGTGGTATATATAGACAATAAAATATTATTGAACCTTAAAAAAGAAGTAAATTCTGCCACTTACAACAACATGGGTGAACCTGAGGGGCATTATACTAAGTGATATATGTGTTAATTAACTTGATTATGGGAATCATTTCAGAATATATATGTATATAAAACATATATAAACATATATACATATATACAATCATAATATTAATATATTAAAAATTATTAGTTAATTATACCCCAATAAAGCTCAAAATAAATAAATTAGTAGATATACCCATACTTAAAATAGCTCTACAAAGGGAAAAAACAAAAATAAAATAATTCTTAAGCAAAAAAAGGAAACCATACCTATCCATGTAGTAGCAAAAGTACTAAATATCAAAGATAAAGAAAAGAATCTTAAAATTAAGTAGTCAGAGAATAAGAGACATAAAGGAACAGCAATAAGATTAACAGAAAAATGGTTCTGACAGCTGGTTCTTAACAGAAAAATGAAAGTCAGAGTAAATGTGATGGTATCTTCAAAATGCCAAAAGAAAATCTCTATCAACTTAGAACTACCCAGTAATATCCTTCAAAAATGAATTAAAATAAGGGCATTTTCAATCTATTAAAAATTGAGAGAATTTCTTACCAAGTAAAATACAAAAGGGTGCTCTCCACCAGAAAAAAAATCACAGATGGAAATATCCATATGCAAGAATATAAAAAATAGGGTAACAGGTAGGTAAATCTACATAAATATTTATGTATATATTTTGTGGAATATCTGTCTTTGTAGATGCTGCAAAATATTTTTAACGTAACATTTAACACTTTAAAAGGTATTTTCACATACAGTACACTATTTTATGTTCATACCCATTCTATGACAGGAAAGTCTGTATATAAATGTAGGAATGTTTGGCTGAAAGTATTTGAAAACCTAATAAACTTAATTATAGCTTAAACGAATGAGGGCTTATTTTGGTTATATAACAAAATATTCATGGTAGGGAATCCATGCCATTTGCAGCTGCCTAACATAATGAAGGACTTAGCCTTTTCTCTCTCTGCTCCATCACTCTTAGTTTGCTAGCTTTCAGTTTAATGGTCAATATATGGCTTTACCTCCAGGCATCACACTCACATTTTAGGAAGAAAAAAGGTGAGGGCAAAAGGCTTCATCTGTTGCTTTGTTCCCCTTTTGAGGGAAAGCAATACTTCCACAAATTTGTTTAACAAACCTCTGCTTATATCTCATTGGTCAGGTGGGCAACTCCGGTTACAAGAGACACTGGGAACTGATGGAGCATTTATCTTTCTAGCCTCTATTGTAAAAGAAGACAAAAGGGAAGGGGGCTGAAAATTAATGTGAAGTAAGTCAATCTATCATACCCGTATAATGAATAAGGTCAATTGGCTCTCTAAATATTCACTTCACCTTCCTTTTAGCATGCCTTTTTGGACTGTAGGGTCTAGAAAAATAAAATCGACTTTTTCCAAATAGGATACTGTGTGATTTAGCTTTTGCTAATTAGATGCATTTGTGCAAGATTTGGGAAGTGGCAGTTAGTGTGGTGAAACCTATTCTGCTGTTTCTTTTGATCCCTTCTGCTAGCAAGCACAGTCAGGCAGAGAAACACAGGCTTTTTCTGTGTCAGTATTTCAGTAGCTAGTTATTAGCCTCACGGGTAGCAATGGGCCTGTTTTATAACACACACATCTCAGAGGTTTACCATGGCTCTGAAGCTAGCAGTGGTGGTGGTAATGGCAGCAGCTACCTGACTCCCAATATATGCTCCTGAAGCCAACAGTTTCAATAATTGGTCTCCTGCTGGTGGCCAAAGTGACATCTCTACCAGTGGCTAGTGCTGCAAAGCTATTCTGGGACTTATTTTTTAAATTCTAGCCTGGAACTTAACCCTTTACCTCTACTTATAATTGTTTACATTTTTAATTCCATGTATTAAATATTTTTTCTTAAAATAGCTAGTTTCTATTTCTATTTTTTTAAAGATTTTATCTATTTATCTTTAGAGGGGAAGGGACGGAGAGAGAGAGAGAAACATCAATGTATGGTTGTCTTTCATGCATCCCCTGCTGGGAACTGGCCTGCAGGGAACCGGCCTGCAACCCCAGTATGTGCCCTGACTGGGAATTGAACCGTGATTGTCTGGTTCACAGGCCCGTGCTAAATCTACTGAGCTACACCAGCCAGGGCTATTTCTATTTTTATCTATTTCTATTTCTATGCAGTTGATCCTGGCCAATATACAGAAGCAGACAAAAGTAGGTTTATAATTGTGAATATGTGAAATATAGTTAATAAAGCTATTTTAATAATCATAGCCCACATGTTTTTTTCCATATGAACAACTGTAAACCCACTTTTGCCTACCCCTATAAGCTGCTATGGTTCACCTCTTTAGCTTACAAATACTCAAGCTTATCGTTTCATCAAATACATATTTGATTGGAGGGGTCATTCCTTCCTCAAGATTTCATCCAGTTCTAATGAACTTTTAAAGGAAAATGCATGAGGAAAGCCTGTAGCTATAGTCTTGTCTCTGCTAAAGCTGCTCCTTTCTTGCCCTTATATTAGTTTCTGCATAAGTTATAGAAATTGACTCTTTTACTCCTTCCAAGTTCCAAATTGTAGAATTCACAAGTAATTTAGAATGCAGGCATCAGGCAAAGAATACTTCTTCCAACAAAGCTGTGTCTTATTTCATCTCTTCTTCTAGACTGGCTACTGCTAGGCCAACTTCATCCTTCTTACTAGACTTTAAAGTGGCAAGCATTCTGAATAGGAAGTGTGTTGAGGCAGGGGGAAAGAGGAGCATAATTTGAATGGATCAAATTAATTTTTTAATTTGAATATCTTACTATTTGTGCTATTACATTTGTCCCAATTTTACCCCCTTTGCCCCCTTCACCCAGCTGGCCCCCACTCCCTCTGTCAATCAATACACTATTGTCCCTGCCCATGGGTCATGCACACATATGTTCTTTGACTAATCCTTTCACCTTCTTTCAACCAGTCCCCACCTCTTCTCCCCCCTCTTAAAGCTGTTCCACGATTCTATGCCTCTGCTTCTATTTGCTCTTAGGTTTATTTTGTTCATTAGATTCCACGTATATGTGAGATCAGATGGCACTTCTCTTTTAATAACTGGCTTATGTGACTTAGCATAATAGTCTCCAGTCCCATCCAGGCTGTCACAAAACATAAGAATGCCTTCTTTTTTTACTGCTGTGTAGTATCCCATTGTATAAATAAATCAAAGCTTTTTATCCACTCATCTACTGGTGGGCATTTAGGCTGTCTCCAAATCTTGGCTATTGTGAATAGCATTGCTATGAAAATAGGGATGCATATATTCTTTTGAATTGGTGTTTCATAATTCTTAGGATATATTTCCAGCACCAGAATCACTGGGTCAAAAGGAAGTTCCATTTTTAGTTTTTTTTGAGGAAATTCCATACTGTTTTCCACAGTGGCTGCACCAGTCTGTATTACGAGCAACAGTACACTAGGGTTCCCTTTTCTCCACATCCTCACCAGCACTTGTTGTTTGTTGATTTACTAATGATAGCCATTTTGGCAAGTGTGAGGTGATAGCTCATTGTGGTTTTAATTTGCATCCCTCTGATGGCTAGTAATGTTAAGCATTTTTTCATATGTCTATGGGCCATCTGTATGTTCTCCTTGGAGAAGTATCTGTTCAGGTCCTTTACCCAATTTTTTATTGGATTTTTTGTCTTCCTGGTGTTGAGTTGTACGAGTTCTTTATATATTTTGGAAATGAAACCTTTGCTTGATGTATCATTGGCAATTATGTTCTCCCATATAGTAGGTTCTCTTTTCATTTGGATGATGGTTTCTTTAGCTCTACAGAAGCTTTTTAATTTGATATATTTCCATTTGTTTATTTTTTCTTTGTTTTCCTTGTGCTAGGAGACATATCAGCAAAAATATTGCTAAGCAAGATATCTGAAATTTTCCTGTTTATGTTCTCCTCTAGGACTTTTATGGTGTCATGACTTATATTTAGGTCTTTCATCCATCTTGAGTTTATTTTTGTGTATGGTATAAATTGGTGGTCTAGTTTCATTTTTATTTTTTTGCATGTAGCTATCCAGATCTCCCAACACCATTTGTTGAAGAGGCTATTTTTACTCCATTTTATGCTCCTGCTCCCTTGGTCAAATATAAATTGACCACAGAGACTTGGGTTTATTTCTGGGCTCTCTATCCTGTTCTATGATCTATGTGTCTATTTTTATGCCAGTACCAGACTGTTTTGATCATGGTGGCCTTGTAGTATAGTTTGATATGAGTATTTTGATCCCTCTTCATTCTTCTTTCTCAATTTTGCTGAGGCTATTTTTTAGTTCCATATACATTTTTGGAATATTTGTGTTATATCTGTGAAATATGCCATTGATATTTTAATAGGAATTGAGTTGAATCTATAGAATGCTTTGGGTAGTATGGATATTTTACTTATGTTAATTCTTTCAATTCATGAACACAGTGTATGGTTCCACTTATTTGTCCTCTTGCCAGACTTCATAGAAAGTATGTGTTGGGGGAAGGAGGCAAGAGTAGCATAAGTTGAATGGTCAGATTGATCATTAAAAAATATCCAGGGTATTCTGAGCAACTGTTTTATTTACTTTTTATTTATTTATTTAATATATTTTTTATTTTATTGATTATACCATTATATTTGTTCTATTTCCCCCTTCATTCCCCTCCATACTGCACACCCCCCCCCCACCATTCCCCCCCTTAGTTCATGAACACGTGTCTCAAGTTCTTTAGATTCTATATTTCCCCTACTATTCTTACCCTCCCCCTATCTATTATCTATCTACTGTCTATGCTACTTATTTTCTGTACCTTCTCCCCCCTTCTCCTCCTCCCCCTCCCCTGTTGCTAACCCTCCACGAGATCTTCATTTCTATGGTTCACTCCTGATCTAGCTGTCCTCTTAATTTGCTTTTGTTTTAGGTGTGGTTCTTAATAACTGTGAGTTTGCTGTCCTTTCACTGTTCATCTTTTTTATCTTCTTTTTCTTAGGTAAGTCCCTTTAACATTTCATATAATAAGGGCTTGGTGATGATGAACTCCTTGAATATGATCTTATCTGAGAAGCACTTTATCTGTCCTTCCATTATAAATGAAAACTTTGCTGGATAGAGCAATCTTGGATGTAGGTCTTTGGTTTTCATGACTTGGAATACCTCTTTCCAGCCCCTTCTTGCCTGTAAGGTCTCTTTTGAGAAATCAGCTGACAGTCTGATGGGAACTCCTTTGTAGGTGACTGTCCCCTTAGCTCTTGCTGCTTCTGGGATTCTCTCCTTCATTTTAATCTTGGCTAATATAATGATGATGTGCCTTGGTGTGTTCCTTCCTGGGTCCAACTTCTTTGGGACTCTCTGAGCTTCCTGGATTTCCTGGAAGTCTAGATACTTTGCCAGAATGGGGAAGTTCTCCTTTATTATTTGTTCAAATAAGGTTTCCACTCATGACTGTTCCTCTTCTGGTACCCCTATAATTCAGATGTTGGAGCATTTCAAGATGTCCTGGAGGTTCCTAAGCCTCTCCTCATTTTTTTGAATTCTTGTTTCTTCATATTTTTCTGTTTGGTCATTTTTTCCTTCCTTCTGCTCTGTTCCCTTGATTTGAGTCCCAGTTTCCTTTCCATTACTATTTCCTGTTTATTTCCATTCATTTCAATTAGTTTAGCCTTCATATGTTCCTCTAATTTGTGACTAAAATCCACCAGTTCTGTGAGCATCCTGATCACCATTGTTTTGAACTGTGCATCTGAAAGTTTGGCTATTTCTTCATCGCTTAGATTTATTGGCTGTGGGGCTCTGAGTTGTTCTTGAGCCATGTTTTGATCTGTTTGTGCCTATTACATATGAGGAGAGGTGCCTTAGGTGTTCACCAGGGTGGGGCCACCCAGGTCGCTGGTTTGTGATGCTGTATGTGGGGGTGGGGTCAGAGTAGGAGCAATGGCAGTCCTCTCTGCTCTCCCAGTCCGCCTCACTGCTCTCCCCGCCCTCCGCCTGTTTATCTGAGCACAAATGTGCGAGCCCACCACCTTGCACCAGGGCCTGCTTAGTCTGTCTCAATGCACGTCTCTTCACTGGTTTATCTGCGCGCACATGCACGACCTCAGACAGCCAGCTGCGGCGCGCCTTCCTTGGGTCCGCTCGTAGCTACCCTGCACCTGGGATCTGCGCCCTCGGCTGCTTGCGGTCCACCTGGGTCAGGGGATCGTTTTTGCCCATCCCGCTCTGCTGCTGGCTTCGCCCCTCTCAACGGTTTAGCTGAGTGGTTTGTTATTTTCAGACTCTGTATTGTTCGATTTTCTGTGGTTTGATTGCATTTATTGTTGTTAAAACTTTATTGTTTTTAGATTTGGTTGTGCGAGGAAGCAAAGTGTTTCCACCTATGCCTCCATCTTGGTGGAAGTCTGCAACTGGTTTATTTTTGCCTATAAAATTTTTTTCAACTGAATAAATTTTCTCCGCTGAAAACCATTTTTAAATGTCAGGTCCAAATGACATTACCAAATGGTGGCGTAGGAGAACCCAAACTCTGCCACCTCACTCTACCCCAAAAGAGCAACAATTAGCTGTTCACAAACAAAAACAGTTCTAGGAGAGATCTGGATTCTACTTCAAAAAACTTTAGTAACACAGTAAAACAACAACAACAGAAATTAGCAGGATATTAAGTGCACAAAAAAGGAAGAAAAATAGTTTTATTTTGCCTGTATCATCCTATCCCCCAAGCTGGTATTACTCAGCACTAGAAGGAAACTCCTCAACTAGAAAGAAGTCCCCTTGCCAGGAGAAGAAGAGCAGAGTGATCAACCAGCTTCCCTAGCATTAGGGCATCACATGGAGGACCCACTTTGCTTTTCCTCACCCATAGATCAGCAATGCTGGGGTCTACAAACATGGTTAGGAAAAAATGGGGAAAAGCAATTGCTACCAGTATCAACAAAGCATCAGGAGTAAACACAGTTCCTAGTGACCCACTCAGTAGACAACCCAAGCAGCTTTCACCGCTGAAAAACCAATGGCCAGCACAGTCCACATACTCCTTCCAAATTTCACCAGATTTTACCCCAGGACCTGCACTGGCAACCAGCCCATACCTCTGTAGCTGTGTGAGTATAATAGACCAGTCTAGACCCCCAGAGACATACCACACTGATGTGTGCATACTCAGGGCTAGCCCCTCTAGCTGTATGCCTGCACACTGCCAACCTGACACCTGTCATGAGTCACTACTGATACATGTGCACCCATAACAAAATCCTGCACTACAGAAGTGCACAATGACACTAGGCCAGGAGAGAATCCAATAATATATTCAAAGCACTGAAAGAAAAAAAAATTGCCAAGCACGAATAGTTATTCAGAAATGAAGGCAAGATAAAGACTTTCCCAAACAAACAAAAGCTGAGGGAATTCACCACCACTGGACCTTCCTTACAAGAAATTGCTAAAAGGAATTCTTTAAAGTGAAACAGAAGGATGCTAGTCAGTAACATGAAAATATACAACACGTTGGTAAAGGTAAGTGTACAGCCAGATTCAGAATACTCTAATAATGTAATATAACATTATGACATTATTCAGAATACTCTAATAATGAAATAATGTAATGTAATATAATGTAAGTGGTGTGTCAATAACTTAACTCTAGTTAAAGGTTAAAGAACAAAAGTATTAAAAATAGCTATAGCCCTGGCTGGTATAGCTAAGTGGATTGAGCACTGGCCTGTGAACTAAAAAGTCACCAGTTCAATTCCCTGTCAGGGCACATGCCTGTGTTGCAGGCCAGAGCCATAGTTGGGGTGTGTGAGAGGAAACTGATCAATGTGTCTCTTGCACATTGGTGTTTCTCTCCCTCTCTCCTTCCCTTCCCCTCTCTCTAAAAAATAAATAAATAAAATGTTTAAAAAATAAAATGAAAATGACTGTAGTTATGGTAATTTGTTAATAGATACACAATACAAAAAATATAAATTGTGACTATATTTATATTTGAATATATCATTGGATTCTCTCCTGGCCTAGTGTCATTGTGCACTTCTGTAGCTGCAGGATTTTGTCATGGGTGCACATGTATCAATAGTGACTCATGACAGGTGTCAGGTTGGCAGTGTGCAGGCATACAGCTAGAGGGGCTAGCCCTGAGTATGCACACATCAGTGTGGTATGTCTGTGGGGGTCCATAAACATAAAATGGAAGGCATTATTGTATAGTGTTTTAATGTAACCAAAGTAATCAGCTTAAAATAAATTGTTACATTTTAAGATGTTTCAAAGAAGCCTCAAGGTAATGACAAACCAAAAACCTGTTGAAGACACACACAAGATAAAGAGAATGGAATCAAAGTATACCACTACTGAAAATTATCAATTCACAAAAGAAAACATCAGAGATGAAGAAAGAAACAAGAGAATTGTAGAATAGACAAATCAACCAACAAGATGGCAATAATAAGCCCATCCTATCAATAATTACTTTAAATGTAAGTGGATTAAGTGCTCCAGTCAAAAAGCATACAGTGGCTGAATGGATTAAAAAAATAAAACTCAAGATCCTACTGTACCCTGCTTACAAAAGACTCATTTCAGCTTCAAGAACACACGAGACTCAAGGTGAAGATATGGAAAATATACTCTATGCAAATTGAAACTAAAAGAAAACAAGAGTAGCTATAGTTATATCAGACAAAATAGACTTTAAGTCAAAAACTGTAACAAGAGTCAAAGAAGGTCATTATAAAAGGATTAAAGAAGTCAATTCATCAAAAGGATATAACAATTATAAATATATATGTTCCAAATATCAGACCACCTGAATATATTAAACAGATACTAACGGATCTGCAGAAATTAATAGACAACAGTAATAGTAGGGGATTCTAATACCCGACTTTCTACAATGGATAGATCATCCTGACAGAAAATCAGTAAGGGTTTTCTGTTCAAGATGGTGACATAGGAGGCTCCTAAACTCCCCACCTCCATAGACATACAAAATCTATACCTACAGAGACCACTCTCCTCTGACAGAAGTCTAGAAACTAGCTGAGTGACTCCTATGTGATCAGTGAATGAGGAAAAAACATCAAAACTGGTAGGAGAGGCCGAGATATAATCTCATTGTAAGCCCCACCCCTAGTGTGGTGACAAACATCTGGGAGGTAACTCACAACTCCCCATACCTCCCTGAAGAACGAAGCATTTGGCCCAGATGTTTCACCCAAATTTTTAAGAATTCACCCTGAGAGGCCCCCAAAATATCTGGACTCTGAAAGCCAACAGGATTGTATCAGCAAGACTCACAAAGCTGTACCTTCAGGGCACAGCACAGAGGCAGCTGACTGAAATACTGAGAAAGAGGCCTATTGCTTATCTTAAAAGTTACAGCTTGAGGGTCATACTTTAAATTAACACATATATAGGGGTCATTGGAATCCTCTCCAGAGGCCAGAGAGGCTGCCATGTGCCAACTTTGTGCTGTCTCTCTGATCCACCCAATGTTGCCAGTGTCTTCATGAAAGGAACCTGTACACACATCTGGCACTTTGACTTATGTTACTGTCCCTCAGAGGACACATTTGTTCATTTCCTGGCTCTGACCAGGAATAATATCAGGAAGTGTTATGCCTCTGTTCTTTTTCAAGATTACTTTAGCTATACAAGGTCTTTTGTGGTTCCATACAAATTTTTGAATTCTTTTTCTGTTTCTGTGGAAAAATGCCATTAGAATTTTGATAGGGATTATGTTGAATCTATAATGGCTTTAGGTAGTCTGAACATTTTAACAATATTAGCATTCCCAGTCCAGGAACACAGGATATTTTTACATTTATTTATGTCTTTAATTTTTTTCATCAACATTTTGTAGCTCTCAGTATACAGATCTTTGACTTCCTTGGTTAAATTTATGACTAAGTATCTTATTGTCTTTAATGCTATTGTAAATGGGATTGTTTTCATTATTTCTTTGTTGGATAGTTCATTACTACTGTATAGAAATACAACTGATTTTTGTATGTGGATTATGTGTACTTAATCTCTACTTAGTTTGTGTATTAGTTCTAAAAGTTTTTTGGTGTGAACATCAGCAAGGCATGGGTTCAATGAAATGGTAGAAAGCAAAGTAACTATTCTTAACTGGCTGTTACCCCAGGGTTCAGTACAAAGAAAGCAAACAAAAGTGCCTATCTCCCATTCCTTCCCTGAAAGAAGTATATTTGTATATTTTAAAGAAAGTCATTGCATAATAATAAGGGGGTCAATCCAACGAGATGATAAAACATTTGTAAATGTTTATGCACTCAACATAGAAGCACCTAAATATAGAAAGCAAATAGTAACAGATCTAAAAGGAGAAATAGATAGTATTACAATTATAGTAGGAAACTTCAATACCTCAATTTAATCAATGGATATATCATCCAGGCAAAAATGAATGAGGAAACATTAGACTTAACATTAGATTAGTTGGACTTAACAAACATTTATAAAACATTCCATTCAAAAGCAGCAGAATATACATCTTTTTCAAATGCACATTGAACAACATCCAAGGTAGATCACATATTAGACTACAAAACAAGTCTTAGCAAATTTAAGAAAACTGAAATTACAGCAAGTATCTTTTCTGACCACAATGGTATGAAACTGAAAATCAGTTACAAGAAAAAAACTGGAAAATTCACAAATATGTGGAGATTAAACAACATATTAGTAAACAACCAATGGGTCAAAGTCTAAATCAAAAGAAAAATAAAAAATATCTTGAGACAAATGAAAATGGAAATACAACATACCAAAACTTATAAGATGCAGCAAAATTAATTCTAACAGAGAAATTCATAGCAATAAATGCATAGATTATGAAACAAGAAAGATCTGAAATAAATTAACTAACTTTGCACCTCAAGGAACTGAATAAAAAAAGAACAAAGCCCAAAGTTAGCAGAAGAAAGAATATAAGAAAGATCAGAACAGAAATAAACAAAAGAGACGATGGAAAAACAACCACAAAAAATTCAACATAATTTTATTATCTCTTTTGAAAAGGTAATATTGTCAACCGTTAGTTACACTTACCAAGAAGAAAAGAGCAAGGACACAAATAAATACAATTGAAAGTGAAAGAAGAGACATTACAACAGATACCACAGAAATAGAAAGGATTGTAAAAGACTATAATGAACAATATATATGATAAGCTGGACAACCCAGAAAAATGGAAATATTCCTAGAAACATACAACCTACCAGACTGAATCAAGAAAAATAAAAAGCCTGAACAGACCAATAGCAAAGGAGGGTATTAAAGGAGTAATCAAAAACCTTTGAAAAAAGAAAAGTCCAGCACCAGATAGCTTCACAGGTGAAATCTACCAAACATCTAAAAAAGAATGAACCCCAGTTCTATCCAAAGTCTTCCAAAAAACTGAAGAGCAGGGAACACTCCCAAATTTATTTTATGCAGTCAGTATTATTCTGATACCAAAGCCAGATAAAGATACTATAAGAAAAGAAAAGTACTGGTCAATATTCTTGATGAATATAGACACCAAAATTCTCAACAAAATACCAGGAAACCAAACTCAACAGCTTACTAAAAGGATTATATACCATGCCCAAGTAGGACCTATCACTGAGATACAAGGATGGTTCAACATATGCAAATTAATAAATGTGATACACCACATTAATAGGATGAAAGACAAAATCATATGATCATCTCTAAGATGCAGAAAAAGCATGTGATAAAATTCAACACCCCTTCATGATAAAAATTGTCAACAGATTGGGTATAGAAGGAACATGCCTCATCACAATGAAGGCCATATATGACAGACCCATAGTTAATATCATACTCAGCAGTGAAAGTTTGAAAGTTTGAAAGACAAGGGAGCTCACTCTCACCACTCCTTTTCAACATAGCACTGGAAGTCCTACTCAGAGCAATTAGGTAATAAAAAGAAATAAAAGCCTTCAAAATTAAAAGGAAGAAGTATAGTGGTCTTTGTTTGTTGATGATATGCTTAAATATAGAATACTAAAGACCACACCAAAAAACTTTTAGAACTAATACACTAACTAAGTAGAGATTAAGTACACATAATCCACATACAAAAATCAGTTGTATTTCTATACAGTAGTAATGAACTATCCAACAAAGAAATAATGAAAACAATCCCATTTACAATAGCATTAAAGACAATAAGATACTTAGTCATAAATTTAACCAAGGAAGTCAAAGATCTGTATACTGAGAGCTACAAAATGTTGATGAAAAAAATTAAAGACATAAATAAATGTAAAAATATCCTGTGTTCCTGGACTGGGAATGCTAATATTGTTAAAATGTTCAGACTACCTAAAGCCATTATAGATTCAACATAATCCCTATCAAAATTCTAATGGCATTTTTCCACAGAAACAGAAAAAGAATTCAAAAATTTGTATGGAACCACAAAAGACCTTGTATAGCTAAAGTAATCTTGAGAAAGAACAAATCTGGAGGCATCACACTTCCTAATATCAAATTATATTACAAAGTTATAATAATCAGAACAGTATTAGTTGCATAAAAATGGACACATAGACCAATGAAACAATTGACCAATGAGACAATTGAGAGCCTAGGAATAAACCCACATACATATGGTAAACTAATGTTAGACAAGAGATTCAAGAATATTAGATGGGGAAAAGACTGCCTCTTTAAAAATATTGCTGGGAAAAGTGATTAATCACATGCAAAATAATGAAAGTGGACCCCTATTTTACACCACTCACAAAAAATTAACTCCAAATGGATTACAACTTAAACATAAGGCCTAAATCATAAAACACCTAGGAAAAATGATAGAGAAAAAGCTCCTTGACATCAGTTTTGGCAATGATTTTTTGGATACAACATCAAAAGTACAAGCAAGATAAGCATAATCAACAAGTGAGACTATATTAAACTAAAAAGCTTCTCAAAGCAGCAAAATCCTCAACACAATAAATAGGCAACCAGTAGAATAGGAGAAAATATTTGAAAACCATATATCTGATGAAGAGCTAATACGTAAAATATATAAGGAACTCATACAACACAATACAAAAAGAAGCCAATCTGATTAAAATGGGCAGAGGACTCAAATAGGCATATTTTTTCAAAGATGATAGGTCAATGTCCAACAGGTGCATGCAAAGATATTCAACATCACTAATCATCATGGAAATACAAATCAAAATCACAATGAACTCTTTGTACATGAGTGGATAAAACAACTATGGTACATCTACACAATGGAATACTACTCAGCTGTAAAAAAGAAGAAAATGTTTCCTTTGTGACAACATGAATGGATCTGAACAACATTATGTTAAGTGAAATTAGCCAATCAGAGAAAGACAAATACCATATGATTTCACTCATATGTGGAGTCTAATGACAAAATGAACTAACAAACAAAATAGAGACAAACTCATAGAGAGGAGGATGGTAGCTATGGGTGGGGTGGTTAGAGGGTGGAAGGATTGAACAAAAAAGAAAAAGGGCTCACAGATACAGACAATAGTGTAGTGATTCGTGGGGGATGAAGGTGGAAGAAAGTATAGGGGGATAAATGGTAATAGAAAGTATACAATAAATTTTTTAAAAAAAGAATGCCAGTTATATTGAGAGCTCGTTTGGAGGTTCTAGCAGGGAAGTGCAGCTACTCGTACACCCTTGACCGAAAACTGGTTCTCTCTTCTAGTGGGAAGGTTGTCTTCTTAGATCAAGCACACAGCTTCAGGAGGGATGCACATAGATTAGTGAGGGAGGAAGGGGACACCTGCTTAGCCAGTCAAATCAACCCTGGAGATCAATTGGGTGATGCATGTCACAGCCAGATCTCCCTCCCAGCCAGAATGCCAGTTCTCTTAAAAAATAAATAAATAAGTAAACAAACAAAATCACATGAACTATCACCTCACACCTGTTAGAATAGCTATCATCAAAAAGATAAGAATGTCAGTGTTTGCTGTTTTCTCTTTTCTCAACCATGCTTTTGACCATGGAGGACAAAGAGAAGAGAATTATCTCAGCAGCAGGATGGGTTTGTAGGACAGCAGTACATGGATCTGGAAAAGCTGTTCATTTTCCCACTTCCTTCAGCATCACATCTGCTACAAGTTCAGCCCTTTTCAGAAGCAGTTACAAGAGGGTTTCTGGTAGTCAGAGCTGATTTTTGTTTATCCCTTCAGTTTTTATTCCAAACAGGAGTTTAAAATGTTTGATGTAATAATAGCTACCTGAGGATGATAATTGATTGAGCACTGTGATAAGTGCTTTATATGCATTATTTTATTTAACCCTCACAATGAATTTATGAGGCAGGTGTGATTCATGTTCTCATCATAAGATTTCATGGGGTTATTCCACTGATGAATGCACAAGCATGGAGGGGTCACTGTAGCTATTAATTTACAAACCCATGATTTTTCAGAGGAATTACATATATCTCAAAGCAATAGTTTACTTCACATTCTTAAAATTAAGTTTATAAAATTCTACAACACCTATTTTCAACTTAAGACACCTCATAAAGGTGTTTTTTAGAAGTGTACTTGTTTCTGAGCATTGATTTACTTACTTGGTGACTTTTATATTTTTCATTTTTTAACTATTTGCTTAATGCTTTAAAAGTTTTTTTATTTTAATGTAAACATGGTTAAATGATGTATAAGACTCTGAAGAAGTGTAGAGGAATTGCTATGAAATGGTAGTAAGATAGAAATGCAAAAACCAGAACACTGAAGAGTGAAAAGAAAAATCAGATAGGCAGGAAGAGCAAAGGGTGTGAACTTTATCACAGACAAGTTCCATGTGAGAATAATAATCAATAACCAATAGGCAATAATTAGCCAGGCAAAGTCCTTACCTTAGGGAATGTGAATTCTAAATATGAGACCACAATATGAAACATTAAAAGCAGGAGCAAACTAAGCCTTGGTAGACATTCACTAGAGGCCACCATGAATGCACGGTTGTGACTAACCCTGGTGAGAGAACAAGAGTTGTTTATACACAGAGCAATGGCTTTCACAGCAAAGATACCACTTGTGGTTCTTGGATTCTCTCAATGTTTTTTATTTGAGAAAACATGGCTTTATTGTGCTTGCAATAAAATAAAGATTCAAAGAAGAGTAAGGCCTGACCCAACACTTTCCAATTGTTCTCTGTTACTTCTTTGTCTATTCAAAGTTACTCAGTTGTTCAGTATCGTGCAGAATAAAGATTTCCAGGAATTACCAGGTTTTATTTAACCTTCCTTGCCAAGGGCTCAACTCTATGATATTGGCACACTGTACTAGACAGATGCAAGAATGAAGGTCATAAAACATTATTATGAGGTGCTTAGCGCAGATTTTTAAAGAAGACCTAAGACAGATGTGAGCAATATCCTATTTCTGTATGTACCTAACATCTTCGAATTTCAGACAGTGGTGGCAACCCCAGATCAAATGTTTAAAGGGGTCAGAAACAAGAGCATGAGTAGGAATCAGGCAGATTTGTCTGAGAGGAACTATGAACAAAGGATGGTGAAGAGACCATCTGTTCCTTCTGTTTGTACAGCCTGACCTACACTGTTCAAAGTACTTTCACTTGGTTATTTTTAGTAACTTGAAAAACAGTTTCTTGTGGAATACATGGGAGAGAAAATTATTATAAAAACATATTTAAAAATGCATCTTATTTAACCCTCACAATGAATTTAAATATTTAAAACTCAGCTGCAAAGGTTAATTATTGTGATTTTACAAATGAGGAACTGAGACACAATGAGGTCAAGTGATTTACTTAGAGCTGGGTATTTAACCCCTATTTAACTCCTGGCACATTGCTCTTTCAGCACCATCCCAGCAACTAACTCACTCTGAGGAACAACCTTGGTCCTGTGCAGTTTGGCAATACACATTACAAAACATCAAGCAAAACATCTAAGGTAATGGATATGGCCATGTGTAAACTCTATATTTAATGATCTCATTGCAGAGCTGTAGAAGGCAAAAGATCAGAACTAATATAGTTCTGATCCATTCCTACAGAAATGGAAAATTAAATTACCAGGGAAATAAATGTCATAGAAAAAAACTCTACATATTATTAAAAAGTCTGCAAACATAATACTGCTTATCAAATGGGAGAAAAATAAAATGCACATGCATAACCTTAAAAAATATATTATTTATGTAGCTCTGTCATAAGTAACAGTATCATTACCAATAGAATTTTTTCACACAACCAAATCTCATGTCAACTCCCTTAGCACTCAGATTTCAGTCTCCAATATTGTTCTCAACTAAAACGAAACAAGATTTTTAGAGGATAGTTGACTTCATAATTTGGGGGCAGGAGACATTATGTTGAGTGTGAAACATCAGGCTTTTGCCAGAAATCAGGGATCCATTGTTCAGAGGGCAAAAGACATTATCTGAGGGAGCTTCCCCTAAACAGGTTTGAATTTAAGCATTAAAAAAGAATTGATGATAACAAAAATAATTAATTGTAACAAGTTTAAAGTGTTAAATGCTATGATTTCATACTGATGCTGAAAGAGAAATGTTAACTAAAAGTGACAAAAATTTAGTTGCCATATAAATAAGAATAAATACAAAGCTTCTATTTACTGTTATTAATTTTAATTAGTATAAAGGTATTGGTATATAAATATTTTAAATTTTACATAATATAAAGTATATGTTAATATTAAAATATAGGGTCTGACACAAATAACACCCCTTTTTTATTACAAACTTTTTAATTAGAATATCACAAGCATGTAATTTTGTCATATAACAATATCACACTCAAGCACACCATACAACATTTTAGCTAAAATATTCAAATTAAACCTATAAATTATTATACCCATATTATTTCCCTACCAACCACTCAAGCAGGCCTTATTTCTGCTGGACCCTGTATGTATTTCTATCTTATTAGCAGGAAGACGTTTATAAAACCTTGCTGAGTGAATGAAAAAATTCCCCCAAATATAGAACCTACTCACTTTCTAAATGTAATTATTTTTTCCATTATCCTATTGCCAAATTGCTCTCATTATTGATATCTGGAAAACATTTTCTGCAAGTATTTTGGGGGGATAGGGGTTACAGATTCCTATGGGAAGAACCTGATTTCCTAGAGCCTGACTTTATCCCTTTGGAAAAAAACTTTCATGTAGCATATGTAAAAACACACCATTGACCAGCAGATGGCTCCACAGAGCAATAAAAATCGAAACAAGAGTTGATATGTGTTGGAAATTAATGATGGAAGTCTTTTTTACAGAGACAGAGAGAGGGAGAATTATTTTATAATGATATGAATTTGAATAGCATAAAAGAAATTTTTAACTTGCTAAATTAGCCAATGTTTTGAAAAATTTAGAAATAAAATATTTTTCAAAAACTTCATCATGAAGTTCGTGTAAATTTCTACTTCAAAATTCACACATATAGATACAAAAGTAATTCAGTACATCCCTGGCTGGTGTGGCTCAGTGCATTGAGTAACAGCCTGCAAACCAAAGGGTTGCTGGTTCGATTCCCCATTAGGACAGATGCCTGGGTTGCAGGCCAGATCCCCATTGGAGGTGCATGAGAGGCAACTAACTGCACACTGATGTTTCTCTCTCTCTCTCTCTCTTTCTCTTTCCCTTCCCCTCTGCCTAAAGATAAATAAATAAAATATTTTTTTAAAGTAACTCAATATAGATTTCAAGAGCAAATCATCTAGAATTAATTGCTGCTTTTAAGTACTATCTTTTAAACAATGTAAACCAAAGTCAGGAATATTCAGCAATACAATTTATTCAGATCTAAAAATAATGTGATGTATAGAAAAATGAGTATACTCAAATTTCTTTTAAATAAATGTTACATAAATTTTATTTTAAAAATACAAAGTAACTAATACATAATACAATATAAACTTTATCCTGAAAAAAAATCTCTCCAGGAAAAAGTAAACACATTCTAACTTATATCTTAAAGAAATATACTAATTTCCCTTAACATTCTTATCTACTACCTGTTATTTTATAATTATAGTTCCAGAGATAACAACAAGTAGTCACTATTTTCTCTGGATTTTAATTGTAACCTATTTGGATTCATTTATTCATTCAAATAGCTAATATTTATTGAATACTTGTTATGTGCTAAGCAAGCTAATTTAGGCACTTGTATGAATTTATTTAATTCTCAAAAGCAACTTTAGGAAGTAGATACCATTATTATTCCCATTTTACAGATAAATCTCTGAGATACAGAGATTAAATAACTAGCTCAAATTCAGACAGGTAACGAGTGGCAAATACACACTTTGTTGTTGACCTCTGATTCTGCTGGTCTTCCATGCGTTCATTCATCAGAGAAGTTTTAACTGAGGAGCCATGTGGTATACACTGCTCTCCCAGATGTCATACAAAAAATGTATGCACAACCCTCATATAAGGCAGGCTATAAACTAGTTAATGAAGACAATAACATATTTACATTGGTATGATGTTTATATTTTATAAAAGTATGTTTGCACACCCATGAATATTAAATAACTCTACAGAAACACTGCAGAAGATGGTGTAAGCAAGTATGTAATAAAATACCACATTAGTGGTACAGACAGTAATTTAATAATTATGCCAGGCAAAAGAAATGGACTAGAGTGGTCAGATATACTTTAATGAAGGTGGTGGGATTTGAGCTGGACCTGGACAATGGGGAAGGATTTGGGCCAGTAGGGAGGAAGTAAGGAAAGGGGGCATTCTGGCACGGGGTCAGAGACATTTATCTAGTAGCCAATAAACAGACCTGACCAGAAATAACTCAAGGCAGGTGAGGGGGCTGTGGGAGATAAGGTTGAAAAAGTATTGGGTTGGCAAAAAGTCTCTTACATTTTTTCCATAAAATAAAAGATACATTTTTTATTCTCACCAATAACTTTATTAATTTTGATATTTTAAGTATGTTGGCTATCTCTCACTATTGGCCTCTAGTGGGTAGAAACCAGGGGTGCTGCTAAACATCTTTCAATGTATAAGACAGCCCCATAGCAAAGAATTATTTGGCCAAAATGACAGTAGCACCAAGAAACTTTGCAAACCACTTTTGACATATTCGATCAGTCACAGCACCTTCTTCATACACTGCACAAATCTTTTTTTTTTGCTCCTCAGTTGTGTTTTTACCTTTCTTGAAATAATAAAGCATGATACAACAAAAATATCATGTATCTTCTTCTATCTTCAATATTAAAATGGCTGCACAAAAATCCACTAATTTTGATAAGTTTTTTTAAATGAATGCTGACATGATTGCTGTCACAATACAATCTAACAAAATTGTTTTAAATGACGTTAAAGATACTAAGCACTACTAGAACCACCTATGGGAAAAACATAACAGACTTTTTGGCCAACCCAATAGGTGAGGACAGACTCTGGAGACTTTTGTATGGTATAGGAATGTTAGAGGCTACAAGAGCAAGTAATTTGTAATTGTTAACAACCCACATATTCCTTGGGGCTTATTCAGCTGCTAAACATCACTATTGCATTTGCAGGGGAACTATTAAATACTATTAGACTTGTTAAAGGTTCTACAATTGTATAAATCATTTATTTATTAACAGACCTTAAGTAATGCTTATAAAGAAAGTTTTTTTAAATTAATTTTTTATTGAATTTACTGGGGCAACATTGGTTTGCAAAACCATACAGGTTTCAATGTACAACTCAGTAAAACATCATCTGCACACCTGTATCATGTGTGTATTGCCCTAAGCAAAGTCTCTTTCTTTTTCCTTATCCCCACCCCCTTCTGCCCCCCACCCTGTTTGCTACACTGTTGTCTGTGTTAGGTTTGTGTTTTTCCTAATCCCTTCACATTCTTTCATCTAGTCTCCCAACCCTCCCCCTGACAGCTGTCAGTCTGTTCCATGTATCCATGCCTCTGTTTGTATTTAGTTTGTCAGTTGTCAGTTTATTTTGTTCATTAGATTCCACATATGAGTGATATCATATGGTATTTGTATTTCTCTGGCTGGGTTATTTCACTTAGCATAATACTCTTCAGATCCATCCATCCATGCTGTCATAAAAATATAAGATTTCCTGTTCTTTTTTTTTTCCTACAGCAGAGTAGTATTCCATTATGAAAATATTCCACAGCTGTTGGGAACTGCCCTGCCTGGTTTCAGAAGCTGTAACCATCCCCCCCCCCCCCCCCCCCGCCATGGCTAAGGCAGAGTAAAAAGACCTTAGGACCATAAGCCGCTAAGGAGACAAAGCTTATCCTCCTGGCAGGGGTGCATCCTTGACCCCCTTTACTTCACCCTACTTGGCCTGGGGCAGATGACTGGTTAGCCAGTGATGGGTAAGATTCCTCAAGGTAGGAACAACCTAAGACAGGCATGCTCACAATGAGGCCATCAGGGAAGGACTTGGGGGACTATAGAAAAAGGGGGTAATGGACCCCCACCCCTCTTCTTTGACATAGTCTGAGTCTTCATTTTATTTGTAAGGAGTCTCCTAATCTCTTAGCTATCCATACCCCACACCTGACTTAAACCCAAAACAATGCCAATAGGTACAGTCCTGTGCTACAAAGGGCAGTTCCCCGGGTTGATCAAGCCTAAGAAAAGAATGCATAAAATCCTGTGAAACCTGCTTTGCTAATACCCTCAATTTAAATAATAAGGGTCCAAACATAGAGTGAGTTTGTTTCCCCAGTTTTATGACCCTTTAGCTATCTGACCCTGACTCAGAATAATAAGCCCTGTAGTTCTTTGGATGTTATCTATTGTTTGATCATTACTGCCTGACAATGATTGAGCTTTACATATACACCCTGTATTCCTATGCAAATTAAACCCAATAAAAGCCCATTGAGGAATAGCCTCAAGGCCCTTCTCCTTGGAGAGATCAGCTACCTTTCTTTCCCAAGCAGATCTCATCTTGGTAGACTTATTCTCAACTGTGGTGCACCAGGGAAGGTGGGGAGCCTGCGAGCAGAGCCCCCAACACTCACAACTTTTTTTTTTAATTTATTTATTTATTTTTTTTAATTGATTATGCTGTTAGTTGTTCTATTCCCCCCTTCATTCCCCTCCACCCCTACCCCCCATCCCCACCATTACCCCCCTTTAGTTTATGACCATGTGTCTCAAGTCCTTTAGATTCTATATTTCCCATGCTATTCTTGCCCTCCCATCTATTTTCTATCTACTGTCTATGCTACTTATTTTCTGTACCTTCTCCCCCCATCTCCTCCTCCCCCTCCCCTGTTGCTAACCCTCCTGAGATCTTCATTTCTATGTTTCCACTCCTGATCTAGCTGTCCTTTTAGTTTGCTTTCGTTTTAGGTGTGGTTGTTAATAACTGTGAGTTTGTTGTCCTTTCACTGTTCATGTTTCTTTAACTTCTTTTTCCTAGATATGTCCCTTTAACATTTCATATAATAAGGGCTTGGTGATGATGAACTCCTTGAATTTGATCTTATCTGAGCAGCACCTTATCTGTCCTTCCATTCTAAATGAAAGTTTTGCTGGATAGAGCAATCTTGGTTGTAGGTCTTTGGATTTCATGACTTGGAATACCTCTTTCCAGCCCCTTCTTGCCTGTAAGGTCTCTTTTGAGAAATCAGCTGACAGTCTGATGGGGACTCCTTTGTAGGTGACTGTCCCCTTAGCTCTTGCTGCTTCTAGGATTCTCTCCTTCATTTTAATTTTGGCTAATGTAATGATGATGTGCCTTGGTGTGTTTCTTCTTGGGTCCAACTTCTTTGGTACTCTCTGAGCTTCCTGAATTTCCTGGCTGTCTATTTCCTTTGCCAGCTTGGGGAAATTTTCCTTTATTACTTGTGCAAATAAGTTTTCCACTGGTGGCTGTGCCTTTCCCCTTTCTGGTACCCCTATAATTCGGATATTGGAGCGTTTAAAGATGTCCTGGAGGTTCCTAAGACTCTCCTCACTTCTTTGAATTCTTGCTTCCTGACTCTTTTCTGTTGGCCATTATTTGTTTTCTTCTGGTCCACTCCATTGATTTGAGTCCCATTTTCCTTTTCATCGCTATTGGTGTCCTGTGCAATTCCATTCATTTCAATTAGTTTCGCCTTCATATGTTTCTCTAATTTGTGGCTATAATCAACTAGTTCTGTGAGGATCCTGATGACCAGTGTTTTAAACTGTGCGTCTGAGAGTTTTGCTATTTCTTCATCGCTTAGGTCTATGGGCTCAGGGACTGTGAGAATTTGGGACATTTTTGGTCTGTTCTGGCCCTTTAAGTGTGAGAAGCGACGCCTTGGACTCCCAGGTCGCTGGGTTGTGATGCTATATGTGGGGGCGTGGTCAGAGCGGGGAAATGGCGGCGCCCTTTACTGCCGCTTGCCGTGGGGACCCACCTGCCCTGGTCCAACCGCCCACTCCCTTGCCTGTCCGCTCGCGCACAAATAGGCGACCACAGTCAACACACAGCACCGCTTCCCCGCTGTCTCCTCCGCGGTCGCTCACCTGGTCACTTGCTCGGTTGCTCACTAGGTCCAACCCTGCGCCTGGATTCCAAGTCTGGATTCCGCGCCTGAGCCCGGCTGACCGAGTCCTCCTGTGCAACCCCGCTCCAGCAGCCACTGGTTTCGCCCCTTACTGGTCAGGCCGAAGAATTTGTTAACGGACTTCTGAAAAGTTTAATTTTCCGTGTTCTGGCTGTGATTTCTGTTGCTAATATTTAGTTGTCCCTAAACTTGGTTGTGTGAGAAGGCGCGGCACATCCACCTATACCTCCATCTTGGCGGAAGTCTCCCTCACAACTTTTTTATTCATCCATCCACTGATGGCCACATGGGCTGTTTCCAAATCTTGGCTATTGTAAATAACACTGCAATGATTTTAGGGGTGCATATGTTCTTTTGAAATAGTTTTTCAGGTTTCTTAGGATATATTTCCAGAAATGAGATTGCTGTGTCAGAAGGCAGTTCCATTTTTAATTTTTTGAGGAAACTCCATACTGTTCTCCACAATGGCTGTACCAGTCTGCATTCCCACCAACAGTTCACGAGGGCTCCCTTTTCTCCACATCCTCCCCAACACTTGTTGGTTGATTTACTGATGATAGCCATTCTGATAGGTGTGAGGTGATGTCTCATTGTGGTTTTGCTTATGAAGGAAATTTCCTGAAAAATCCAGAGCTATTTGGTTATGTGTCTATGCTAATACTGTTTTGGGATGCTTTCATGCTAATTTGTCTTTGTGCATTTTTAAATTCTCCTGTGAACATATAGGGTGGGGCAAAAGTAGGTTTACAGTTGTTTGTATGGAAAATAGTACAATAATTAATAAATAATGAGACAAGAATAAACTCTGTGTTTCATGTACTCAAAACTGTCAACCCACTTTTGCCCCACCCTGTATTAAGTCTTTGTCATTCTCCCTCCCCACTCAGTGAAGGTAATTGCTGATAGTAAACATTATTATCACAGGAGTAAATGTTATATATATATGATATACATGATTAAAAAATTTAGTCTCCATAACAACAAGATAGCTGGTCAATTTCAATTACTTGTATGAAAAATAATTATTAGAAAGTGTTGCCTTGAGTCATTTAGAAACCACTGGATCATGATTAGTGAAGTGATTCAATTAGAAATATACATTAGTTGGCAACACTGCAGAAAAACCACTAACTTTGAAAAGATTGGATGGCCAGCCTTTAGAGCCATGGTTCCAAAGGGAGGTTGTTGAGAGACCTTATGATCTATAGTTTCCTTCTTTTGCTCTTCCATCCTCTCCTCAAGTATTTTAGGAGATGTACTTTTTAAATGAAAAGATGTTAAAATTATTTTTGACTTGAGAATTTTACTCTACATAAAGTGGGTAACACTCTGGGTGTTACAAAATTACAACTTGAAAGTCACTGGGGAATCAGGAAATAACTTTATTTTATTACCATCCATATACAGCAAAAATGTGTCAAAGCACAAAACCTTTGGGACTTGATTCCATTTACTGACAGAGCCCAGTTGTACTACATAATTTGTGCTGGAATTTCTTCACCTTTAAGCGTGGGAAGTATAGACAAGGAAGTGAAAAGGATTCTGAACACTTGGTTGAAATCTACAAACAGTGTAAGAACCATAATTGAAATGTACCAGGCACACATTAGTTAACACTGCTGGAGAGAGAGAAGGGAAACATGATCTGTCTGAGATCAATAACAAAGAGGTTTTTCAAGTTTAGCCTATGAAACCTAAAGATAAGAAAAGGCAGGAAAAACACTGATTATACTGAGAAGGGTTCAACTTCCATCTGGGCAAAGGTTGCAAAGGTCTGAAAACAGGATTTCTATTTTCCTACAGAAATTTGAGAATAGGATTCCTGATGATTCAAAGGAAAAAGAGTGAAATAGGAAAGTTATTTCTTGCTAAAAAATAAAAACAAGAACACAGACAAATTAGAAATGAAATTTTCAGAAACAGCAACCAACAGAGTTGCACATTCAGACTCAGTAAATGAGAGCATAATGATTTGACACGCCCTTGTTTCTTTTGCTTATCTTAATTCTCTTCTTTTCCCTGGAATGCAGTACGAATGAGAAACCAGAAACAACAGAAGAGAGGTATGAAATGAAGGAGAAATAAAGAAAATGAAAAAGTAGGGCATTTATTTTCTAATTTCTGTCTCCTATACTTTACTTACGCATTATAGTATTTCCCTCTAAGACTATGTAGTCTTAATAGGCTTGTATAGGCTTAATCATTCAATGTGTAGCCTTAATCATTCAATATATATCCTTTTCTTTAACTTTCTCATTAGTCAAGGATGATACCTATTTAGATTTAAGATTAGGGTTGCCAGATAAAATTCAGGATGGTTAGTATATTTTAATTTTAGATAAGCAACAAATACAGTTTTAGTATAAACATGTCCCAAATATTGCTTGGGGCATGCTTATCTAAAAATCATTTGTTGTTTATCTGAACAACTAGATATCCTGTATTTTTATTTGCTAAATCTTGTAGACCTTGGAAAGAACCACTAGTTTTAACAGAGATGGGTCTTCCTGTATTTAATCCAGTTTATTAATTAAAATTTTTGTTGAAATATAACATGTGTATACAAAGTACACATATAAGTGAACAATTCAATCTACATTCACATAATGACACACCTATGTAACCAGCACCCAGAATGTTATCCTCATCCTAGAAACCTCTTTTGTACCTTCTTTCCCCTCAGCAAGGGAAATTGCTATCCTGACTTCTAACAGTATAGGCCAGTTTTGCCATTTCACCACTATTTCTATTTAATGTCTGTGGTCTCATCCTTGTATTCTAACAAGGTGTCCACTACTTGGCAGAAACACAGATCCCTCCACCAGGTTAAATACCAGTTCATTGGAGATGGATGAGGTCAAGAGAGATCGTTCCTGCCTCCACAAATTTAAGTGAATTCTCTAGGCAGTGTATATGCAGAACCCCATGAGTGTGTTAGATGGACAGAATTTTCCAGGGTACCTGGAAGATAAGAAATCCAGAAGTTGTGAGTCTTCTAGGATATGATAAACTTTTGGCTAGAAGATGCTGAGTACCAAAGAGGTGGTTTCGTTGGTGATACATTTAACAGAGATATAATAAGAACTAGGTATTTGACACACTTCCCCATGAACAGCTTTGTTAAGATGTTCTTACAAGTTACTGTCCCCCAGCATGGGCTGCCCATTGGTAGTGTTTATCGGCACTGGCCTAGCTTTGTTGTACAAGGTTGTTCTATGAAGTCACGTAATAATATCTGTTAGTCTACTAATTCCCTCAACTAGTAGAGAGGATACTGTTCCCATCCTACCAGAATGCATCATAACCATTCCCATAACTAAAACCATGGAATTCGGACACAGAAAAAGTCCCTTTCTCCTTTTCCCCATTAGTACTGGGGAGGAAGGTCATGGGAATTGAGCACTAAGAGAGAGCAGGATCATCTCTAATAGAACCTTTGTGAACACAAGCCTTGAAAAGAATGGAGTTCCAGACTGAGTTCACTAATTTATCCCCCAAGGCTCCCCTAGAACTACAGTATATGACATGGCTGACCAGACATCCTTCTCTGATTAAAATCTGAGAATAGGATTCCTGATGATTCAATCCAGGAAAGACCATCAAATATTTGACTGGACAGTACCATAAAGATTGGTTTCTAAAATCAAAACAAAACAAAACAAACAAAAAAAGATTAATTTCTGAGCAGCAGCCTTCCAGACAAAAGTGAGGTACTGATATCCTCTCTGCCTCTCCAAACAAGCTCAAAATCAAGAAGGTAAAATATGGCTCTTCCATATCCCATCACTGTACTCCTTCCCTATCTGGTGCATAGTCTGTCCCATTACAAATGCAATGGAAGAAGGATGTTTGTCCACTGTTGTTCATAATACTAGAAAAGTAGAACTATTCATCAATGGAACACTGATGACTACACTGTGCTATGTCCCAAACAATGTAATCCTACCTAGTCTTTGAAAAAAATAAAATAAAATAAAGTAAACTAAAATGGCATTGTAGAAGAGAATGTAGTAGTAGTCATGGTAGCTGTAGCTAGTCCTTCAAGTCTGTACTATCTGCCATCCAGTGTTCTAAGTATTTGGCAAATACCAACTCACTTAAATATTCACAAAAATTCTGTGAAGAACCATGATTATCCTCACCTGACGGAAGGAATCTGAAGTACCTATTTGATTTAAAGGACATGCCTGAAGGACACACAGGAAGTGACAGAGCCAGGACTCAAATCCAGACAGGCTAGCTCCAAAGTTCATACTGTTAACTGTTACATAATGACAAAGGAAACAATGGTAATTACTACTCATTAAGGAGAAAAGTAAACTTTAAAAAACAGTTTGAAAAGTGTGATTCCAATTCTATATCAAACCTTTAAAAATCATGTGGTCACATGTGGAAAGAAAAAGTACGGTAAGGATACATGACACGGTATTAACAATGAGAGGTGAGAGTTTAAGTAAATCTTATTTCCTTCTTTACAATTTTCTATATTCCACATTATCTGTAATAAACACTTAAGATTTTTTTAATGAGGAAAATATTCTTAGACAAAACTGTTTCTTTTGGCAAAATAGGCTCAACAATAGTGATGTTTATTCAGTACCTTCTGGTGTGAAGTCATGGAGAGTCACACTCTATGGAAAGCTTTCAAGGGACATGCCCAGATCACATCATGCAGACCATTTTGCCTCAGAGCAAAGTGAGCTTCGAACATATCACTGCATTAACCTGGTGCCTGGGGGGTGAGCTGTGTAGAGCCCTGAGCAGATGTTAGAATGCTGAAGCTGTCAGGAACCTCAAGCTTCTTGAATCTAACCCCTCACTTGGTAGAAACTGAGGTTGGAGAGTTTACCCTTGGGAAGTTGGTTAACTGGGAAACCCTTATTGAAAATGACATTAGGCTTAGGAAGCAGAATTCAGCAGGAAATTTCACAAGTCATTTAAAATTTAGCCACAGAGGCAATAACAAGAAAACATTTGAGTGAATTTTTTTTTTATCTCCTGTGTCCACAAAAGTTTACTGGAAGAAATCCTTGTGAATGTATTGCAGCTTTAAAGATTTATTCATATGACTTGGGGAAATTCAAAATGAGTTGTGATGGAAAATAATCTGCCACAGACTATGATGTCCACATGTACTTTTCTTTCCAGGCTGCACCCTCCAACAGGGCTGGGTTACATTCGCGGTTTCCCTGTTGGTGCCAGAGGAGGTAACCCAGAGTTCCAGGGCTTCCAGTCTCATCTGGATTTCCTCAGAGAAGGGTAAATTGAAAAACCAAGAGGCTCTCACTCAGCCCTACCCTCTCAAGACATCATGATGAATCATAAAAGGATAGTGGGGAGGGCTGGCAACCTCTAAGCAACATGGTTTTTCAGAGCTTGACCTTTGCAATGGCTACTCTCAGGAGCAGGGCCAGTCAGTGAGTGCTGCTGAGAGAGCAGTCACTCCTACCAGCTCCATACCTCGGCTGTGCTTCTATCTCTGGCTGATCTGATCTTAGGCCTGGGGCTCACTGATGAAGTACTACCTCTAGAGGGCAGTTCAAAACAAGGCTCTTAACTGAGCTGTGGAATGATAGCACTTTGAAGGCTTTAAAGAAACTATTCGTAATGTCCTGAACTGTATTAGTAAAACAAACATATTTTTTCATAGAATTTCACAATTTTAGCTACATTCTCAAGAAATTCACAGGACTCTATGGGTCCTGTGTACAGACCAAATATGTACACAATATTTAAACTAAAGGAACTATGTGATGAGTTGCTAGAATTATGACTCCCAGCAAAAAGCCCCCCCCCCCCCCCCCCACTGAGGATTCAAAGAGAATGTTGTTTCCAGCTGAGATACTGAACAAAGATGAGCCCATATAGGAAGGGAGGCTGTGGGAGAGGAATAGCCAGACACAGGAAAATGTGTGAATAAAAGTTTGAAGCTGTGAAAGAGTCTGTTTAAAGCAAAGTGAGAAGTTCTGTTTTCTAGAAAGAGGTGTCCTGTAGCCAAGCCAAAAACTCAGAAAAGAACCATATTTTACCAAATCTTAGATGCCATGATTGTCATCAATCATAAAATGCACTCTGATTTCAGAGATATTTTAAATGTTTTATTTTTATTTTTAAAAAATATGTTTTAGGCCCTGCCAGTGTGGCTCAGTTGGTTGGAGCAATGTACCATAAACCAAAAGGTCATGGGTTCGATTTCTAATCAGGGCAACATGCCTAGGTTGCAGGTTCAGTCTCTGGTGCGCTTGCTACATATGAGAAGCAGTGAATTGATGTTTTTCTCTCATTTCTCCTCTCTCTCTCTTTCTCTTTGTCTCTCTCTTCCCTCCCTGCTTCTCTAAAATCAATAAGCATGTCCTCTGGTGAGAAGTAAATATATATATGTATAATATTTATATATACACACACACACATATATATATTAGAATTGATAAACACAGTTAGCTGGGGTCATATTATAGAAGGCCTTGAAAATCATGTAAAAAGGGTATATGGTAGGGAATGGGGAGCCCTGGGAAGCTTTTGAGCAAGGGTACAATATTACCCTTTATAAAGACTGATTAAGATGCTGTGGTGAGGCCAAGGTAGGGTATGCTGTCTTAGAGCTACTGCATTAGTACAGGATGGAGGGAACTAGAGGGGTGGTAGTGGGATTGAAAAGAGCCAGGCCCAAGACTCATTTCCAAGGAACAATCAAGTGAATCAATCACACAGACATGGTTTCCAACTTTTTATGTTTTCTTGTCACATATTTTTCCTTTACTGATTTTTGCTAGATGGCAGGGTTTTTACTATTTCATTTCTCTCCTGCCTAGTGTTTTTAAAGTTTTGATTCCTATCTTGTTATTGTTAATGATTGCTTTCACATATTTAAGCCTACATTTTTATATTAACATAAAAAAGTCAATAGCTACTCATTTGAAGACAATATGTAAGATTTAGCTACCTTTTCTCTCCATCCTCACCCTCAACCCCACCACTTTCAGGCTTTGTTGGTATTATCACATTTGGAATTTTATTTGGGGACCAGATTCAGGCACATTTTATTCATGAATAATTCTTGATCATACTATTCAAAATACTCCCCCAAATAAGATCAGTTTCAAACTCTCAAAAATATATGAAAACTTAACAGAAATTTGTACTGCAAGACCTGCTATGAATTTCTGTTTATGATCCATGTTATGCTGCTTCCTAATAATTCTCAACTACTCTAAATTGTTTTAATTTTCAATACTGCTGTAATTCTTATTTCCCTAAATTTTGCTTATCTTTACTGTTCTGAGTGCTCATAACTGAATCAGCATAATTCTTATTCTTATGCTAGGTTGCATACCTCTAGAATAAAATATACATTTTTAGTTGCTGCACCTTTAAGAAATCATGAGACATGTACAGAAGGAGAATCTGGGATAGGAAGCTACCAGGAGTCATGGCTTTTTTGGCAAGACTCACCAATTGGTCCTGTTCCTGGGAGTAGCCACTGCAAACATAGATAAAATGTTTGGAAAAAACAGGCTGCTGCTGAGTAGGGACCAACAAAAATGATTAGGGTTTGTAAATTTGGAAAGGCAATGACTTAGGGGGCATATGATTAAGGTTTTTAAAATGAAGCAGCAAAGATTAGGTGAACTTACTGATAGAATCCTTACACTAATGTTAGAACATTTCTTAAAACTATTTTTATTAAATATTGTATTGTTATTTTATTACAGTTATCCCAATTTCCCCCCCTTTGCCCTCTTTGACCTAGCCCACCGCCACCCCACAGTCATCCCTATTTTCTATGTCCATGGGTCATTCAAACATGTTCTTTGCCTAGTCCCTTCCCCTTCTTTCTACCATTATCCCCCTTCCCCACCTTCCCATCTGGTCACTGCAAGTCTGTTCCTTGTTTCCATGCCTCTAGTTCTATTTTGCTCACTAGTTTATTTTGTTCATAGGTTCCTCTTATAGGTGAGATCATATGGTATTTGTCTTTCACCATCTGGCTTATTTCACTTAGCATAATATTCTCCATTTCCATTCATGCTGTCATGAAAGGTTTAAGAGTTCCTTCTTTCTTTCTGCTGCATAATATGCCACTGTGTAAATGCACCACACTTTTTGATTCACTTCTTTACTGATGGGCACTTAGTTTGTTTCCAGCACATGGCTATTGTAAATAGCACTGCTATAAACATAGGGGTGCATAAGTTATTTTAGATTGGTATTTCATGATTCTTACAGTACATTCCAAGCAGTGGAATCACTGGATCAAAAGCAGTTCTATTTTTAGTTTTCTGAGGAAATTCAGTAAGAAATAAATTTAGAGAGAAAAACTAAAGCTGTTCAGTTTCACAATAGGATACCTTGTTTTACCTCTTCAGATCTAATTTTTATCCTTCTCTGCTCTGCTCTGGCTCTGGAAGGCTGACCTATATGGAATGCATTGACAAACTCCCTTGCCCTCTGGCTAAAGTTGGATTTTGGCAAATGTGGTGGTGAGAGGCACTGCGACAGGAAACTGGACAATGGAAAACATGAGGTTGGGATATTTACTCCCCAGATCCCTCTCTATCAGGGTGTACAGGGTTGTCTGAATCTACCCACTAAAGGCTACTACTCTTGCCAGATAGCTCTCTCCACACTCTTTCTGGGTTCTGGGAAATACATCTTTCCTTTCCCACTTTAGACTTATGGGGAGTAACAGTTCCCCATTGTTGCTAACCCCAGATACTGCACCATCCTTGCTGATTTCTGTAAACCCTTGTAAATAACCATACCTTGTAAATAGTGCCTTTATTCACTTCCCTCGATTACCTACATGGAGTAAGCCATCTGTTTCCAGATCTACACTGTACCTAATAGACACTTTAATGTCCCTAAAGATCCTTATAGCTAAGAAATAGTAGGGGTAGAAAATACAATTATAAAATGGTGACCATGGATTAAAAAGACTAATTTTGTGAAATAGGCCAACATTACACCATTTTTAGATTGCATTAAGGGCCTAAAGGCCACCTACTGGGCTCAATGGTTGAATGGATGTAGGTTTTTTCTTTTAGAGAATGGATGTTCCCACCATTGGTCATCGTGGAACATGAATAATCCCCATGCAGGAAATAAATGGAAACTATGGACTATGGAAGGAGGTGCTTCCATCCCTCTCTGGATTAGGGATCTATTTGTCCCTGAACTTTGAAGTATGGAGAAGCTTTGAGCAGGCTCATGCTGGTGGTGAGCCCTCCCTAGGGCAGCAGCAACCTCAAGCTTCTGTTTTTGTCAGGAAAGGCAGCAGAGAATAGAGATACAGAGAGGGAAACAAACAGCATTTGAGGCCCTGAGGTAAGGAACCCCTAAGCTGAAAAGACAGTGTACATACCTGAATTCCAGCCCCAACAAAAAACAGGAAGCTTGTTAGGATGTTGTCTTTGGACCAAGGGAAAAACTTTCCTTTTCTGTAAGTTTTCAGCTTTTCCTTTCTGTCTTTTAAAAATTCTTATTTATTCTATGACAGTTGTCCCAATTTCTCCCCCTTTGCCCTCCTCCACCCAGCCCAGCCCCTGATCTCATAGTCAATCCCATACTGTTGTCCATGGCCCTGGGTCATTCATACATGTTCTTTGACTAATCACTTACCCTTCTGTCCACCATTCCCTGTCTCCCCACTTTCTTCTGGCAGCTGTCAGTCTGTTCCATGTGTCCATGTCTCTGATTCTGTTTTGCTCATTAGTTTATTTTGTTCATTAGATTCTTTTTAAATGAGATCATATGGTTCTTTCCTGAAGCTGAAGTGGGGCAACACAGGCATCAGTGGGGAAAACTGAGCTTATGACAGCAGAACTTTTCTGAAGGTCAAAGCAGTGAACTGAGAAGGTCAGAGTGGGTACATGAAAATGCTGTCTTTTGGGGCTTTATCTATAAGGTAGTACAAATAAAGTTTCATATATAGTTCAGAGACCTTTGAGAGAAGTGACTTTCCAAACAAGTGTGCTGGTAGGAGAGAATGTTGTCATAATTTTGTATAAAATGGAGGGATACTTTCCATTATAGTCATAGACTGAGAAGCTGGGACTAGATGGGTTACAGAAATAGCTTCTAAAGGGTCAAGTAAACTCTATGTCTTCTAGCAGATTGATAGTAAGCTTACAGACAGAAACTGAAACACATCCTGACCTTTAGAGATCAATAATGGAGAAACCAATCTACCCAACCGCAAAACTCCCTTGGTACTTCTGCTATAGTTAGAATAAAGGATTAGATGGGTATGGCAAAATTAATGGATTTTTGTTTTCATTGAGATCCTGCAATTCATTTTCCCTGTACTGGAAACAGGAATAGTTCTTGGAACTTTCACAAGGTTGATGTGGTGTCCTGAGTCCTATTTCGGCTTACTGAGAATCTCATTAGGGGCCAAAGCAACGTTCATTAGTCATATGAGCCTTGCACATTTACCAAGAACCTGACCTCCACTCTGGCAAGAAAAAAGGGACCTGTGTGCCAGCTGAAAGGACATCACCTGACTATCTCTGGGCTAAGTTTATGTAAGCAGTGCGTGTAAGCGTCATCTAAAAATATTGTTGTGAGTTATTAACTTGTTAAGATGCACTTCTCAAGACTTTTTTAAAGTATAAAAAGTAAGTTAAGATAAATTACTGAAAAAGGAATACTGACACTCACACAAAGAACGATTTCTTCTGTTCTTAGAAAAGGTTAATCAAACTTTAAAGGTCTAACTAGCTTAGTACCTCAAGATGATAACCTTAGAGAGATTGTGACTTAAGGTTTTAATATAAATTCTACTATGAAAATCCTCCTCAATAGGGTTGAAGCCTGAAGTGCCAAGCTCTGTCTTGTTTGCTTCACCAATTATGTATGACTGGATTCAAACATTCTACTTTAGGGACATTTTGTTTCTCCACAGACATAATCATTACTCCCTTCTCAGGAATTTGTGAGCCTGCCTCAAGAAGCAGCCTTTTTCTGCATGAGGGAAGGGAGGTCTCACATAGTCTGTTTTCCCTAATCTGTTCCTATGCCATCTAACCAAAGAGTGCATCTGTGGAGCCCCTACTTGCCTACCTCTCTGTCTTCTTTTGACCTTTTTAACTTAAACTTGAAGTAACCTTCAAGAGCATGTGACTCAGGAACATAATGTCAGGGATCAGGGCTGAACTATTATAGCACAGTGGATTAGCAGCCAAGGAACGGTTCCTCTGACTCGGACTACCCAGGGTTCTCTGAGGATCCATTCCCTGGCAGCAATGCCACTCAGTCTGTAATAGCTATGTAGTGCTGAGGGGTAATTCTGAATTACAACACAGCAAGATCCTCGATGGATGAGCTAATTTTCTGGGTGCACTGTTTGGGCATCTTAACTATATAGACTTGAACAAAACCTCCAAGAAGGAGTAATGTTTATGTTTCTAATTTATTCCATCTTAACTCTGTTATGATTGTAATTCTATTGCACACCACTATTAGCATATTGATCAAGCATGGGGTTACAAGGATGGTAAACTGTTCCCTAAGTCATGAGTCCAGACACTGTAATGTTGCCTTTTATGGGCACTGCAAGATAGGTGGAGGCTGTATATCATTCAGTGCTCCACTACATCTTCAATATCAATGCCACAAAAGAAAAAGTCTGTGGGGACATTCAGAAAACTGAATGAAGACATGTACTTTAAAAGTCCAGTCTGTGTCTACAACAGGCAAATTAGATTAGTCTTATACCAATTTATCCACAAAAGAGTAACACCTTTTAGGAAAATAGGCAAATGACTTCCTATGTGATAAATCGATGGTAATTAATTTGTTAAAATTAGAAAAAACATTAACAAATTAATTTGCATGAATTAGTCAGAGTGTCGATCCTTATACTGACAGGAAGAAAGAGGCACAAACCTAACTTCTGGCAACCCTAGACTGTTTAAGATCTTTTTCTCAGAATAAACCTCATCACAATCGACTTCTTTCTCTAAAGTAACTCTCTTAATTGGGTTAAGGTTAATTATACTGTCAACATGGCTAAAGGGCAACTGATGTGCATTGATTGAAGCATCTCAAAAAAAAAAAAATCGCAAAAACTTACCTGGAGTTTGAGACTGATTTGAGATTTCTTCCCCCGGTACTTTATGGAGATTGTGGTTACTGTTGTTGTTCAGAGTGTATTTTGGTTCTGTCTGTCCAGGAGCAGAGGTCTATCAGGTATGTTCCCTTTGACTCTTCAGAGAATTCTCCTCAGAGAATCTGAGGGCTGCGCTCTTCCTGCTAAGACAAGTTCATTTCATTAATGCTGTGGGTTTTCCCTTTCAGAAGTAAATGCAGACTCTGGCCAAGATAGAGGTATAGGTAGATATACTTTGCCTCCTTGTACAACCAAAAGAAGGACAACAATAAATTTAAAAACAAAAACAGCCAGCACTGCCAGATAATCAAACTCTATGGAAGTCCAACAACCAAGGAGCTAAAGAAGAAACATCCATTCGAATTAGTAGGAGGGGTAGAGCCAGGGAGCCAGGGTGAAGAGGACCTGCAGCTAGGTGGCAGCTGGCAAAGTGGATGGTCCCACATTTGTGTGCAGATGGGAGAAACAGCTGGGGAGTGAGACAGACCATACAAACCAGGATTCCAGCAAGGGAAAAGAAAGCCTTGAAACCTCAGGCTGTCAAAACCTGTGGGGGTTGAGGTAGTGGGAGAAACTCTCAATGTCACAGGAGAGTTCGTTGGAGAGACCCACAGAGCCCTAGAATGTACACAAACCCACCCACCCAGGAATCAGCACCAGAAGGGTCCAATTTGTTTGTGGGTAGCAGAGAAAGTGACTGAAAGCCAGTAGAGGGACAAGCAAGCATCATTATTCCCTCTTCGACCACTACCCCACATACAGTGCCACGATGCAGTGATATGGTTTACCCTGCCCTGGTGAATACCTAAGGATCCACCCTTTACAATGTAGTAGGTATGCTGAGGCAAAGAAATATGGCCCAAATGAAATAACAGGTCAAATCTCCAAAAATAGAACTAAGCGATGATGAGGTAGCCAACTTATCAGATGCAGAGTTCAAAACATTGGTAATCAGGATGCTCACAGGAATGGCTGAATATGGTCACAAAATAGAGGAAGAAGTGAAGGCTGTGGAAAGTGAAATAAAGAAAAATATACAGGGGACCAACAGTGAAGGAAAGGAAACTGGGACTCAAATCAACAATTTGGAACAGAAGGAAGAAACAAACATTCAACCAGAAAAGAATGAAGAAACAAGAATTCAAAAAAAAAATGAGAAGAGGCTTAGGAACCTCTGTGACAACTTTAAATGTTCTAACATCCTAATCATAGGGGTGCCAGAAAGAGATGAAGAAGAGCAAGAAATGGAAAACTTATTTTAACAAAAAATGACAGCAAACTTCCCCAATCTGGCAAAGGAAATAAACTTCCAGGAAGTCCACAAAGCTCAGAGAGTCCCAAATATTTGGACCCAAGGAAGCACACACCAAGGCACATCATAATTACATTAGCCAAGATGAAATACAAGGAGAGAATCTTAAAAGCAGCAAGAAAAAAGGAGACACTTACCTACAAAGGAGTTCCCATAAGACTACCAACTCATTTCTCCAAAGAAACCTTGCTGGAAAGAAGGGGTTAGAAAGAAATATTCTAAGTCATAAAGGCAAGGACCTACATCCAAGATTACTCTATCCAGCAAAGCTATCACTTAGAATGGAAGGGCAGATAAAGTGCTTCCCAGATAAGGTCAAGTTAAAGAGGTTCATCATCAACAAGCCCTTGTTATATGAAATGTTAAAGGGACTTATCTAAGAAAAAAAAAAGAAGATCCAAAACTATGAACTGTAAAATGGCAACAAATTCACAACTATCAACAACTGAACCTAAAACACACAAAAACAGAAACAAACTAAGCAAACAATTAGAACATGAACAGAAGCACAAAAATGTAGATCACATGGAGGGTTGTCACCAGGGAAGGGAATGGGTGGAGAATGGGGGAAAAGGTACAGGGAATAAGAAGCATAAATAATAGGTACAAAACAGGCAGGGGGAGGTTAAGCATAGTATGGGAAATGTAGAAGCCAAAACTTATATGTATGACCCATGGACATGAACTAAGGGTGGGGAATGTGGGTGGGCAGTGCAGGGTAGAGGGGGATAAATGGGATAAAAAATGGGCCAACTGTAATAGCATAATCAAGAAAATATATTTTTTAAAAGGAAGTAAATGCAGAAAATGTTTGGTAGTTCTTGAAAACATTAAACATAGCATTACTACATGACCCAGCAATTTCACTGCTAGGTATATGTAACCAAAATAATTGAAAAGAGGTACTCAAATGCTTGTACATGAATGTCCATAGTGGTGGTATTCACAGTAGCCAAAAGTTAGAAACAACCCATCAATGAATGAATGGATAAACAAATTGTAGTATAGACATATAATAGAACATTATTCAGTCATGAAAAGGAATGAAACTTAAATAGGTGTTCAGTGGAAGAAGCCAGATAGGAAATGTCACATATTGTATGAAATATACAGAATAGATAAATTCATAGAGACAGAAAGCAGGCTGATGCCTGCTTGGAGGTAGTAAAGCATAAGATTTTTTATGGGGCAATAAACATATTTTGGAACTTGATACAAATGGTGGTTGAACATTATTGTAAATATATGAAATGCCACTGAATTGTTCACTTTAATATGGCTAAATTTTATGTTATGTGAATTTCACTTTAATAAAAACAATTCTAAAATGAATGTAAAACAGCACTTTATTCAATTGTCTTCATGAACTACTATGCAATCAGAAAATCCTTTAGTCCTAGGCAACAGGATTATAAGCTACAGGTAAACATGTGGCTGAAGTAGCTTGTCATTGTCAGGAACTGATGTATGTAAACAACTGTTCCTTGTAAACAAGCTACTTCAGTCACATGTAACATGCCAGATTCATTAAGAGAAGCCTGATAGTTCACCAAGGACAGAAATGACACAGAGTCCTCTTATTTTTGGCAGCTGTTTCAAATAGAAGAGCCATTCATCTGTCTGATGGCTACAGAGTTTGAGATTAAATTTTTTCATGCTTTTTAAAAATGTATTTCCAACAGAAAATTGATATACCTGTTCTTAGGTATATCAATTTTGAAATCTTGCAATTGGTGATCTAAAACAGAAAAATGACTTATTTCTGCTCATACATTCCATTGCATTTAAATTTTTAGTGCAAAAATAAGTCAAGAATTCTCTACTCAAGATCAAAGGGTTTCAGAATTCTCATTCACCATAAAATATGAGGAGCAATGATTAAATACCGGTAATTAAGGCTTTGGGAAATAGACTCCATGAAGGTTAAGGGGGAAAAAGAAGACAATGGTATAGAAATTCAGTGTTAAAAGGATGTCACATAGTATGGTGATCATCTGTTGTGCCTTCCCAGAGGAAAGAGAAAGTAAGATTAAATGCACAGAGGAGCTTCTCTGCAGTATTAACATGTTCTTGCTGCAAGAGTTAAAAGAGGCTGAAAGAAGACACTAAAGGAGGTTACAAATTTCTTCAGGAGGTATTCAAACTCTAGGAAGCTGACAGATATGATGACCTGTGAAGTGACTGTTCACTTTTCTGACTCTGGGATAGCTAGAACAGATCAGAATCTTTTTTTAAAAAAAGATTATTTATTTATTTTTAGAGAGAGGGAAAGGTAGTGAGTGAGACAGAGAGAGAAACATCATTGTATGGTTGCCTCTTGTACATTCTCAACTGGGGACCGACCTGGCCCACAACCCAGACATGTGCCCTAACTGGGAATTGAACCAGCGACCCTTTGGTTTGCAGGCCGGCACTCAATCCACTGAGCCATACCAGCCAGGGCAGAATCTTTTTCTTCTTTAGAAAAGGCATCTACAAGACAGGTATCATAATAGACTTATCTACCTGTATCTATCATAATTCCTTCATGAACATTTTCTTGTTGTCCTGATCTTAGGGGACAAGGAACAAAGTCATTATGTATAAAATAAGCTTTCAAACCACTGAAGCTGACTGAAGAAAGCTCATCCACACCCCAAATAATTTTCTCATTCTTTGTGTAAAAGAATCTTAGTTCTTAAATTGATCATCTTTGTGGCAGTCTCATCACTATTTTAAAGCTCTTTGTTATCCTCTGAAATCATCGATATGATTGGGCTATCTAACTTTAGAAAAGAAGCATAAAAGCTATCTAAAAAAGAATGCAAAAATGACAATATATTTGAGTTGTTCATAGGCTTGTTTCTAAAAATTATTGCTATTTTTCTAAGGGCCACAAAAAAATCCCTTGTTTGGCAGAATCTGAGGTGTACGGTGTGGGACTGAGGGGAGGCCTAGGAGCAAGAAGGAGAAGCTATGGATGCACTGTTCCATGTACTTTATTAGAAAATAAAAACTAGCCCTGGAGCCAAGAATTGGCCCTGCAGCCAAGAATTCCTCAAATAAATATTATGGATTCAAATGGCCATGCCTTACTCTTTTTCTACTTATATATTTTACAAAGCCAAAGGCAAAGAAAAATAAATGGTTTACTTATTACACAGCCAATCAATAGTGAAACTGAAGTTAGACTATAGGAGTACTTAAATGCCAATCTCGTGCCCAGTCTACTGAACTAGGTAGGCTGCTCAAATTTGGAAGTCCAGTTAATATAATAAATACATTGTGATGATATTCACATTAGTATCCTGCAAAAAAATATTTTATATCTCATTCTGATAGTAATTTGATAATTTGATAAAATTGACATCCCCACACTTCTTTAGTTATAAGATATCCTTTAAAAACTTATTGCTTTATAAGGCAATAATGCAAAGCCAGACTATAAACTTAAATATCTGAATAAGTAATTTTCACAATATTTGCATTTTTGCTTTTATGTGTCTTTATGGCACAAAGATTTTAGTGGTGACAGACATGAAATCTCTGGACACCTCTTTGATGGGGGACAGGTCAGCATGTATGTCAGTCAAAATCACGTGATGACTTAGTTTTAGGATTTTAGTGTAAGAACCTCAGGTCAAAGGCTAGACTCGCTCCTTATAGTTTTCACTTTCAAAAAGAATTACAAAGCATCATACTTTGGAGCTGCTAAAAAATTCTTAACTAAGATTTCAGTCATTTGGAAAAACAAATGAGGGAATAAAGTATGATGAAGTTTATTTTCAAGTAGAAAATTGTAATTGGTCCATTCTGAAGAGAGAATAAAAAACACTAAGAGAACAAAAGATAAACAAGAAAAATGGAATGCAGAATTTGGACAAGAAACAAGATGGATCTATCTCAAACCACATCTGAAACCTAACTTTTTATAGAATAAGTCCCAAGCAATCAGCACCCGTTCTTTGAGTGAAAAGAACTTCAGTACAAAAGGAAGCCATAAAATGTGGAATCTGCTTTCCACCACCATGGGGGGTATAGCTCCATATTAATACTGGGATTATACATTTTTATAAGCACAACACAAGGGAGGCAGTGGTTTCTTATTCCACCTAGGATATTTGGAGAACTCTTGGCAGGTCACTGCATTATGCCCTTATACAACCAGGACTTGGCCAACTGAAGCACTATGCATATGTTCTATCAGTAACAAGACTGGGTAATGGGGGAGCAAGCCATGCTGAGCATGAAAGGTGGCATCATAGATGGACTGCAAAGTCAGCAGAAGTCATTCATTCAAGAGGATACCAAGAGTTACTCCAGGAGTTAAGACAAGATGAGAACCAAAACAAAGAACCAGATCTTGAAGCCAAGAGCAGAGCTTAAGTCCAGTAGCAACGTTTAATTGGGAGCTAAAGAAACAGCCAAATATCTCTGATAAGAGCGGAGAATGGGGTTTGGGAGTAGTAGGGAGAATTTAAAAAACCTTTACCTAATATTTTGATTCTAGCTTTGATGGCTTTTTTTTTGGTCTATCCAGTTGCAGTGGGTTGAATGGTAGCTTTCTAAAAGATATATTCATGTAACAACCCCTAAAACTGTGAATGTGACTTTACTTGGAAGAAAGGATCTCTGCAGATGTAATTAAGTTAGGGATATTGAGATGCGATCATCCTGGATTAGCTGGATGGGCCCTAAATCAAATCATAAGTGTCTTTATAAGACACAGCAGAGGAGAAACCACAGACGGAGAGGATAAAAAGGCCATGTGAAGACATAGACAGGGACTGGAGTTATGCAGCCACAAGCCAAGTAAAATCTGGTACAATCAGACAGACACTGGAAAATGCATGAAGAATTCTTCCCAAGAGCCTTGGAGGGAGCACAGTCCTGCCTATACCTTCATGTCAGACTTCTGGCCTCCAGACTATGAGAGAATACATTTATGTTGTTTTAAGCCACCAAGTTTACGGTCATTTGCTATGGCAGTCCTAAGAAATGAACACACCAATTATACTGTAGTTCTTATGAAAGAGTACCTTAAAAAACACAATGACTTCTAACACCATAATCTATCTCTACAGGCTCCCTGCCTCCTAACACCCCCCAACAACTATAACATCCCCAAACACAGGCTCCTATGGTGGCAGATGGGCATAAGTGTCATGGTACGGAGCAGAAACAAGCCTGTGCCCAGTCTGTTCTTTACATCTATATTCCTCCTGCACTCCTGGTTCTTGGGGTGGTTTTTGGTGCCTACTACTGAAGTAGCAGAAATGGTATATACAGAAGAAAACAAATCTATTACTATTTAATAAGTGGGATATGTTTAAAGCATTAAATTTTCTAAAACATGAGGTAAAAAATTAAAAACAGTCCCTAGTAGTAAGAAGATTTAGAAACACAATTTTGATTAAATTAGTTTCTTGATGATCTCTGGGGTCTCCTAAGATCAGGTTCAAATTGTCCCCAGACAGGGCCATTCTATACCCTGGGACTGTTGCATGCATTTTTTACTGTTGAATGTATTACTTAAGTAAACTCTTGAGAAGGAAAAGTGCCTGGTAATTTGGAACTGTGCTAAAAATTTATATTACTCTTGCATATTAAACACCCAAGCCTTCAATAAATAAACTTACATTGTGAGTTCTGGTACCAATACTGCAGTTACTCTACAGCTAGAATATAAAATCCGTGAGAGCTGGGATCTTAGTTTTGTTTGCTGCTGTGTCCTAACCCCAAGAACAGTGCCTAGCACTAATAGGCTTTTGATATTTTGGAATGAGTTCACATACACTCAAAAGACATTTAAAGAAAATAAAAATATTTAGTATGTAACCAAACATGTTATAAGAATCACAGGTGAAAAGTAACGGTGTTATTAAAATTAAGTATATATGTTTCTATAATGTGAATTCATTTTTAATTCTCAGTTATTGAGTGGATTTTCTATGGCCTGTTCCTTTCTGCTACCCGGTAAAGCTGCAAACTCTTATCAGTTAGGCCAAGACTGCTGGCAACAAGTGAGTGGAGTCTCTGATTGCATTCCAAAGTAAAAAAAAAAATTATATCTGAATAATTTGTCATTTTAGATTATTGTCACCTTTTCTCTTTTTTATTAGCACTGATAACCCTCTACTGAAAGTACTGAGGTTGGAGGTGAAGTCAGAAATATATTTTAATAAGATTGAAAATGTATCCAGATAAAAAGACTTACCCAGGAAAATAATGTCATACCCCCCTTTTCTCAAAAGCAACTGATGGGACTTCTGGCCAAGATGGAGGCGTAGGTGGAGACACTGTACCTCCTCGCACAACCAAATTTAAGGACAACAAAGATTTAGCAACAAAAACACAACCAGAGCAGATAGAAAACTGAACTATACCAAAGTCCGACAACAACAAACCATTCATCCAGACCAGTAAGAGGGGCGGAGTCAGTGGCTGGTGGACAGGGGTCCTGGCAGGAAGAGGTGATGGTTAGCAGAACCTGGTGCAGAGAGGAAACTAGCAAACCCAAGAAGGTGTGCAAGGCTGTTGGCTGACCACAGACACACATTTGAATGCAGATAAACCAGGCCAAAAAAAAAAAAAAAAAACGGGCAGCGAGACAGACTGCACAACCCAGGGCCCCAGCACTGGGAAATAAAGCCTAAAAGCACTGATTGAAAAAACTTGCAGGGTTGAGGTGCCAGGAGAGGCTCCCAGACTCACAGAAGAGTTCAATGGAGAGACCCATAGGGTCCTAGAATGTACACAAGCCCACCCACCCGGGAGCCAGCACCAGAAGGGCCCAATTTCCTTGTGGGAAGCAGCAGAAGGGACCAAAGTCTGAGAGAACGCGGAAAAAGCATCATTGCTCCCTCTCCGACCCCACCCCCACATACAGCCTCACAACCCAGCAACCTGGGTTGCCCCATCCTGGTGAACACTTAAGGCTCCACCCCTCATACCTGACCAAAAATGGCTCAATGAGAAGAACAAATCAAAGCCACAGAGCCAATACTTTTAAGCGACCAAGAGATAGCCAACCTATCAGATGCACAGTTCAAAACACTGGTGATCAGGATGCTCACAGAACTGGTTGATTCTGGTCGCAAATTAGATGAAAAAATGAGGGCTACACTAAGTGAAATGAAAGAAAAATCCCAGGGATCCAATAGCAATGGTAAGGAAACTGGGACTCAAATCAAAGGAGTTGACCAGAGGAAAGAAAAAAATGACCAAACAGAAAAGGATGAAGAAAAAAGAATTCAAAAAAAACGAGGAGAGGTTTAGGAACCTCCAGGACATCTTTAAACTCTCCAACATCTGAATTATAGAGGTACCAGAAGGGGGAAAGGAACAGCCACCAGTGGAAAACTTATTTGAACAAATAATAAAGGAGAATTTCCCCATTCTGGCAAAGGCAATAAACTTCCAGGAAATCCAGGAAGCTCAGAGAGTCCCAAAGAAGTTGGACCCAAGAAGGAACACACCAAGGCACATCATCATTACATTAGCCAAGATTAAAATGAAGGAGAGAATTCTAGAAGCAGCAAGAGCTAAGGGGACAGTCACCTACAAAGGAGTTCCCATCAGACTGTCAGCTGATTTCTCAAAAGAGACCTTACAGGCAAGAAGGGGCTGGAAAGAGGTATTCCAAGTCATGAAATCCAAAGACCTATAACCAAGATTACTCTATCCAGCAAAACTTTCATTTAGAATGGAAGGACAGATAAGGTGCTTCTCAGATAAGATCAAATGCAAGGAGTTCATCATCACCAAGCCCTTATTATATGAAATGTTAAAGGGACTTATCTAAGAAAAAGAAGATAAAAAAATAGGAACAGTGAAAGGACAGCAAACTCACAGTTATTAACAACCACACCTAAAACAAAAGCAAACTAAAAGGACAGTTAGATCAGGAGCAGAAACATAGAAACAAAGTTCTCATGGAGGGTTAGCAACAGGGGAGTGGGAGGAGGAGAAGGGGGAGAAGGTACAGAAAATAAGTAGCATAGAGGGTAGGTAGAAAATAGGGGGGCAAGAATAGTATGGGAAATATAGAATCTAAAGAACTTGAGACACATGGTCATAAACTAAAGGGGGGAATGGTAGAGGCAAGGGGTGCAGGGTGGAGGGGAATGAAGGGGGGAATAGAACAACTGTAATGGCATAAGCAATAAAAAAAAAAAAGAACTCTGACTGAAAACACATGTGGGGATTGAGGCAGCAGGAGAAACTCCCAGCCTTATGGAGGTGTTTGTTGGGGAGACCCACAGGTCCTAGAATATACACAGACCCTCTCACCCAGGAATCAGCACCAGAAGGGTCCAATTTGCTTGTGGGTAGCAGAGGCAGTGACTGAAAGCTGGCCAAGAGCCACACAAGCAGCATTGCTCCCTCTCGAACCCCTCCCCCACAGACAGTGCCATAAATAGTGATGTGGTTGCCCCACCCTGGCAAATACCTAAGGCTCCACCCCTTACTACATAATAGGAATGCTGAGACAAAAAAAAAAAATATGGCCCCAATGAAAGAACAGATCAAAGCCCCAGAAAAAATACAAGTGATGAAGAGATAGCCAACCTGTCAGATGCAGAGTTCAAAACACTGGTAATCAGGATGTTCACAGAAATAGTTGAATATGGTGACAAATTAGAGGAAAAAGTGAAGGCTATAAAAAGTGACATAAAGGAAAATCTATAGGGAACCGACAGTGACAAGAAAGAAACTGGGACTCAAAGCAATAGTTTGGAGCAGAAGGAAGAAACAAACATTCAACCAGAACAGAATGAAGAAACAAGAATTCGAACAAATGAGGAGAGGTTTAGGAACCTCTGGGACAACTTTAAACCTTCCAACATCCTAATCATAGGGGTACCAGAAGAAGAAGAGGAAGAGGAAGAAATTGAAAACTTATTTGAAAAATAATGAAGGAGAACTTCCCAATCTGGCAAAGAAAACAGACTTTCAGGAAGTCCAGGAAACTCAGAGTCCCAAATATTTGGACCCAAGAAAGCACACACCAAGGCACATCATAATTACATTACCCAAGATGAAAGATAAGGAGGGAATCTTAAAAGCAGCAAGAGAAAAGGAGACTGCTACCTACAAAGGAGTTCCCATAAGACCATCAGCTGATTTCTCCAAAGAAACCTTGCAGGCAAGAAGGGGCTGGAAAGAAGTATTCAAAGTCATGAAACACAAGGACCTACATCCCAGATTACTTTATTCAGGAAAATTATCATTTAGAATGGAAGGGCAGATAAAGTGCTTCTCAGATAAGGTCAAGTTAAAGGAGTTCATTGTCACCAGGACCTTATTACATGAAATGTTAAAGAGACTTATTGAAGAAAAAGAAGATGATAAAAATATTAACAGTAAAATGACAACAAACTCAAAACTGTCAACAACTGAACTAAAAACAAAAACAAAAACAAACTAAGCAAACAGAACAGGAACAGAATCACAGAAATGAAGATCATATGTGGGGTTATCAGTGGGAGAATGGGTGGGGAGAGAGGGGGAAAAGGTACAGAGAATAAGTAGCATAAGTGATAGGTAGAAGATAAACAGGGGGAGGTTAAGAATAGTATAAGAAATGTAGAAGCCAGAGAACTTATATGTATGACCCATGGACATGAACTAAGGGCAGGGGGTAGGGGATGCTGGTGTGAAGGGAGGTGCAGGGTGAAGAGAAATAGAGGGGGGAAATAGGGACAACTGTAATAGTATAATTAATAAAATATACTTAAAAATACAATTGAAGACTAAACTAGAAAAGAAGGAAAACAGAAAACTCAAAGTAAGCTGGCAGAAAGAGGTTCAAATATATCAGAATTCACAATAAATATAAATAGATAAAATTCACCTTTCTATCAGAATGGTTTAAAATATCAAATTGTAAACTTTCTTAAAGAGAAATATTTCAAAATGAAACAACATCAAAAGGTTGAAAAATAAGAGATGGAAAGAAAAAAATCTGAGATAAAAACAAAATAAAAATACTAGTTTAGCAGTTTCTATCAGACAAAATGCTATTTAAACAAAATCCATTAATATACAAAAGGAACAATTTCACTAAGGAGATATCAACCACATACTTATGTGGACTTGGGCCTTGAAATTCAAAAAACTAAAACTGACTAAAGTATCAGAAGTATGGAAAATTCAGTTGAAAAACACATCATGCTCAGGAGGTTTTAACAAAAGACAAGGAATGAATGTACTATCTGCGGAGGTGCACACAGGGTTGATAGATGTGGTATGTGTACATCTGCAAAGAGAGAACCTACTCCCGCAGGTAGAGAGTATGCGTTCTTTCTGATCATATTGGCAATGAAATATTTATAAAAGTTTACCACAATAGGTCATAATAGGATCAAATGCTAGAAAATTAATATTACATAGAACACAATGTAATTCAATTGGAAATCATTAAAAGATAGGTTTATATGTGCTGATATAAAATGATCTTCAAGATATATTTCTAAGTGAAAAGGAAAAGGTGTAAAGTATTATGTATATTATACTAATATTTGCATAAAATCATCTATCTCTACTTATATATGTACAGAAAATATCTGGATACCCAAGAGACTATTAATAATGGTTGCCTGTGGGGTGGGAGGTATGGATGAAAAAAGGGGTTCTATGGAAAATAATGTAACAGGGTGATCTGATCGTAAATTCCTAACTGGGCTGGTCATGGTAAGTAGTCATGCTCCAGGCCTATAACTTCTTTAGTGTAAGGTTTTAAGTCAACTCTGTCTATTATTCTTGTGCATGTTGATTAACACACCTTTGAAATATCAGAGAGCACTTATTCTTGTTAATTATCCTGTAATCCAATCCCCTCTTTTTCTCTCATCTTTCTTACATTCCCTCTTTAATTTCAGGTTCATAAAAGAAGCTGCAAACTGTTATTGTCTGGAGCATTTGAGATTTTGAACCCTGGCATATGTTGTCAGTTTGGCTCAAACTCTACAGGTTTGGATGTTTCTTACATCAATAGAATGTAATATACTTTGGTGGGGGGAGGCTATTCTGAATCTTTTGTATTATTTATGCTATTACTTTTTCTGGAAAGTCCTAGGTTAAAATATTCCAAAACTGGGATATATTATCCTTAATTTCTTTTTAGTCCATTCTCAAGGCAGATTCCCAAGCTAATTTTGTAGCAGGTAGAATTTTAACCAAAATGAAATAGCTGCCATGGCTTACCATATGCTATGTCAAATTTCCACTTACACTCCCTCATTTTTTTCTAGATAGAAAACATTATAATTCCATATCTTTCTTCATGAAGTATAATTTTTTAAATAGATTAACCCTAGAAATCACAGTTTTCAATGGTAGTCCTTAATGTTTAAGGATCAGGAAATAAAAGACGCTATCATTACACAAACTTATTAACCAATTGTGTTGCAACCATTCAAGGCCAGACAGGTTCACAAGATTTGGACAGATGGAAGAATATTCACAGACCCATTGGAAGATCTGACATGCCTTTATTCAAGGGTGGGCGATCCATGTGTGATGCAAGATGCATGTCCCCCTGCATGTGTCACTGCATGTCACCTGTCACCCTGTGTGGCACCCAGCAGAGAGCCCCTCTACAGACAAACAAAGCGAGCAGAATGCAAACAGATATTATGCAACAGAGCTTCATATTACGCATGTGAACCCACTCAAGGCCTCAGGAAAAGTTTATTGAACCCAGTCTAAAGATTATGAGAACACTGCTTATCAGGCCAATCCTCAATGTTAAGGGAACTGCTTCCCTTAGTTGCCCAGACATCTGGGTGAGGGAGCCAGACTGCCTCCATTTACCCTACACCACCCTATGTTAATAATAAAATTACTCACACTGGGAGGCCAAGAGTATACTCCAGTCTCTTGATTTGCATAAGTGAAGGTCTAAGTTCTGGAGCCAACTTTTTTTGTGTGTCTTGAGAATTAATGACAGATCAGTTTGAATCAACAGAGGGATTTTGGATCATAGCTGAAGCCATTTTATAATGTAGAAATTCTACCTTCCTAGTTTAAGTAATGAAAGTCTATTCTTAAGAATATGTTGTCCAACAACTAAAATGCTCTCAGAATTCATTACATGTGTGTGATTTACACCTACTCCACCTTCTGTTATCATTCAATACCCCTGGGAGGACCATCTGCAATACCATTTGCTTTGCGGCACTTATCTAGGATGCTTGTTTCAGGGTCAAGAACTAATTCAGGAAATGAAGCTTCTTTAAACAACTCTTTTAGCTCTTGATCAGCCATGACCTCCAGTGCATCTATGCTGTTGTGATAAAGAGCTTATGTACGCCTTTTTGCAGAATCCAGGCCTTCTTGTCCATGAACAAGCTTTGTGACTTCTGTAGCCAGTAGTTCTTGAGGACCCTGCTTTTTTGGTTTGGTCCTCAAAAGGACATGCAGCTGCATTATGTGATCAGTCTTTGGGAGGGGCAGAAAAAGGGTTTCTCACTGCCTGACAAGAACTGATACAATTCAAATGAAGATATTATTTATTTATTTATTTATTTATTTATTTATTTATTTATTTATCAAGTACATTTTTCTGCCTTTTACTCCCTTCCAGGCCCACCCCCCTATGCTCCCCACCTCCTTCCCATTTCCACCCCCCTTAGCTGTTGTCCATGTGTCCTTTATACTAGTTCCTCTAAATCCCTCCCCTTTTCCCCCTGAAATTCTCTCCCCTCTTCCCTCTGGTCGCTGTCCCCCTGTTTTATATTTCAGTGTCTGTTTTTATTTTGCTTGCTTGTTTGTTTTGTTGTTTAGCTTCCTGTTAAAGGTGAGATCATATGGTATTTGTCTTTCAACACCTGGCTTATTTCACTCAACATAATGCTTTCCAGTTCCATCCATGCTGTTGCAAAGGGTAGGAGCTCTTTCTTTCTTTCTGCGGCATAGAATTCCATTGTGTATATGTACCACAATTTTTTGATCCATTCATTTACTGACGGGCTTATCTCTGTTTAGCCAAACAGCAATGCCAGCAGACTTTCCCAGTTTTACTCCAACTGTACTTGTAATTAGAAGAAGAGTGATTCCAAATACGTGTTCTCCAGGCAACCTGTTCAAGAACTCATATCCCGGGATATTGCCCAGCTGATCAGATCCACCCAACTGGACCCAGTATCCATAGTGCTGGAATGAGTGGGAGAAATCATAGGCTTGGAGCACCTGGTATAAGAACTCGCATAAGATCATGTCCTCTGGGCTCTTGATGTGTGTCTGGAAGCTCAGCCGACTCAACAGTATGCCCATGCGGAAGTGGCCACCCACTGCCTCTAGACATTCTACCAGGGGCTGCTCCTGGTACTGGGATGAGTTGCCCCGCAACGAGAAGCTTCCCCAGGTATGCCCATTAGTGAAGAGGGGCTGGTGATTAGCTGTCATGGTCTGTAGCCCTTGATGTAGGACGCGTGCGTTGCTTCTCACGCACTCTGCTTCGAGCGTCTCGCATTCCTTGGTGCAGCCACTAGGGGCTTCCAAGCGCGCTGTGGCACTTTCCATAGCTGGCCTTGTGGCCAGCTTGCTAGAAGCGAAAAGGGGCCTGCAACGCCAGCAGGTGCCCCATGTGAAGTGACTCTGCCATGGGGTCAAAACCGCAGTAAATCGTGTGGGGAAAGTTGCCACGGTCAAAGAGCTCTGAAAGTTCTATCTTCGTACCTTTCTTGGAGAAGGACTTGAAGAAACCCGGAGCCTTCTGCACCTCCAGGAACCCTTTATCACCAGATTGGGCCTCACCTAGCCCCATCGGCAAGACTTCCAATGGGCCTGGGGTACAAAACTACTGGCCTGGGAAATGCACCGCAACATGGGCGCAAAAAGGCCCAATGTGTCCCTTTTCTTTTAAGTTACTTCTGAAAAAATAAAAACTGAGTTCTCGATCATAATCTTCCTGAGATCTTAGAATGTACGTACTCTACTGTTCTTTGAGAATTGCTGCTAGGGATGGTAGTCATTTACAGAGCAGTTAAACAATATAAGGACAAATAATCCGAACAAAAAAACCTCCACTAAATATTAACACAATGCCCTGAAATGAATGCCAAAAATGGGACATCTCAATTACCTTATGCATTTTAAAGTTGAAATCTTCCTACTTATAAGCAGTTAACAGTTCTCTGAACATGCTACCACACCTGACAGTCATTAACTTAGAGCCTGAAATGTCAATAGTGAAGTAATATGTCATCTGACATTTCAAGTGGTATTAGGGGCATTTGAAGAGAAAGCCTTGAAGCAAACATTTCTTTAGTTTGTCTTTAAAACAGGCTTATCTATGAAAGAGAGAATCTACACTGACAATCCCTGCTTTTCTAATTCAAACACTGATTCAGATACATGAGTCAAGAATGGGCATGACTGCATAAATGGAGCTGATACTCAATCCTTTGATTTATTTGTTGCAAATCTATAAAATGTCAGTGAATGTTTCCTATCTACCTACTTCAGAGGAGTATCATGAGGGGAGGCATGGTGGCTGTTTATTTAAATCAGCTCTGTACTAAGCAGAGCTGTATTAAGTCACAGGTGGCTTGCTCATAGGAATTTGATAGGCCTGAGAATTCCAGCCCATTCCAGCTTTCCTCTAACTCTCACCCTGGTGCCCAGGACTTGCAAGCCTGGCTGGGCTTCTGCTCAGGTTTCCATGTATACTCCATCATGTCAGGGCAATGTATATGACAGTTTCATGAACACAAACTAAAAATACTTTACAACTTACAATAAACTTACTTTCCATCTAACTATTCGTCTAATCTCTATTTAGAACCAGTACCAAGAATTACATATGTCTACAAAAAGATCCTTAATCTGTATTTTGTAAGAATATACACTGGTATGCATTATATCGTTTTTGAACAAGACTTAATTATACCCCCAAAGAGTCCACTCCATAGTATCCAAATTAATGATATTCCCTGCAGGGTCAAAGTAAAACTCAACCAATCAGTTATAGTGCCATATTTTACTAAATAAAAATTTGTCTTTGAAAAATATGCTGTAAATGAAACATTGACATGGTGATAATACAACTCAGTGTTTTCTAACCCAATGTTGTCACAACAGGAAATGCAGGATTCTGATTACAGGAGGTCTGTCCGGAAAAAGTTCAGCCATTGTCAATATAATGAGAATGGTTTGCACCACATCGATGTAACCTGGCAGCCAAGTAGAGTGGACTGGAATGCCCATGCATGAACAATGATGACTTCACTGTACTAGTCAGTGGGGGCAGTAGTCACCATTGAGTGAGCATGTGTACCATGTGGCTGTTGCATTCAAAATGACTGAGCAAGTAGAGCAAAGAATCCACATCAAATTTAGTGTTAAGCTTGAACATTCCTCTCCAGAAACTATTCAGATAATTTAGAAGGCCACAGCTATGGGCAACTGGTGATTGGCAGCTTCGTCACCCCAGTGCACCCACTCATATCTCATACAGAATTTTTCGGCAAAACATCAAATCATCCAAGTGACTCAGCCCTGCTACAGCCCAGATTTGGTGCCCTGCAACTTCTGCCTTTTCCCAAAACTAAAATCACCTTTGAAATGAAGGAGATTTCTCAGACTGTCGATGAGATTCAAGAAAATACAACAGGGCAGCTAATGGTGATTAAGAGAACTGTGTGAAGTCTCAAGGTGCCCACTTTGAAGGGGACTAAGACATCATTGTCCTATATGCAATGTCTCTTGTATATTCTTCAATAACTATCTCCATTTTTCATATTATATGGCTTGATGTGTTCTGGACAGATCTCATATGTTAATGGTTTTATTAAAATTATCTTAATATATTTCTAATAAAATACTAACAAAAATATTTTAACCTAAAACCATTTCTTAACATACTCCACAAAATGATAAGATATGGTTTAAATTCCTGGTGAACAGAGCTGTTTTGTGGATAGCAATACTTGAATAAAAAGAGGTGGGGGATGATGTAATGTTTATATTTTCCAGGCAAATAAACAGACCTAGCTAGGAGAAGTGGACTCAGGTCCACTCAGTCCAAGTGGACTGAGTCCAAGGTCACTCAGTTAGTGGCAGGGTCAGGACCTGCATCTCCTGATCTCCAATCCGGAGCTCTTTCCATGAACCTTGCTGCCTCTGTTATTCTAAAAACAAATCAGAAATATTGTGCAATCAAATTTCTATTTTATTTAACATGCAGAATATCTTTCATCTATAGCTCAAGGCTTTTCCTTCCCCTCCCCTAGATTAAAGGAATAGAACAGTTATAACCAAATTTCTGCACAATATTTAGGTTTCCAAAGATATTTTGTGCAATTAGAAATTGCTATAAAAATAAAGATCACGAAGAGGAATTACAAATTTTGTCAAAGACAGGTTGATTTTGCCTTTCTTCCTGTGTTTGATACTTAATCCTGTGTTATTTTCTTATAATACTGAAACTCATTAAATATGGTCCTTGCTCACTTTTTTCACCTAGGTGCTTCGTTTGTTTGTTTGTTTGTTTGTTTGTTTATATATAGAGGGAACAGGAGAAATAGCCATACTCCTAGGCAGGGAGCAGAGAAAGCAATTGTAATTCAGTTTTTGTCATGAAGAAAGTGGAGTAATTTCTGATGCTAGGAGAGAACTAGAAAAAGAGCAAGTGTGCACATAGACACCCATGCACATACATGTGTGTCCCTCCCCCCAAGGGATGTTTATATGCATTATTGTATTCAGTCTTCACAAGGACCTTAGGAAGTAGAAACTATTTTTTCCATAGTTTTCACGTGAGGGAAATGACTTGTCCAAATGACTGGCCCAAGATTACACAATTAGTACATGACAGAACCAGGACTAAAGCTTTAGTTCAGACTAAAGCTGCCTGAGTTCAAAAATCCATAGGGAGGAAAATTTTCTCCTTTCTGTTTCCAAATTTTTTATTCAAAATAAAAAAAGGTGTAGGACTTATCAAATCAGTATCAGGAACAAGTAATCCCATAAAAATTGGAGACTTATGGAAATACTCTCTTCTTTAGAAAGTCTCCAGAAGACAGGTGACCCACTGTGGTAAGGAAAAATTCTTTATGGAATTGATTCTAGAGCACGAAAAGGTGTTGAGAAAAGGGGAGAGAAAGAATGGACCCTAAAAAGAGGGTATCATTAAAAGGCAGAAAAGAGAATGAAAAGGAGAGAATGACTTACTGGTAAAAATTATAGTTACAAATTAAATTATGACCAAATGTCGATGGTGTCACTGATGAGTTCCATACACCTTTAGACATTTACCTGGACCAACATTTGGCTGTGTTTTTAGTGGCATGTGGGAGGAAGATGAAATAACCAAGTCCATGAAAGGAAGTGTTAGCAGTTCTAAGACTGGTTACAAAATGAAGGTTCTTTGCATTACTAACTCATAATAATGCAGTTTTAAAAATTGAGGTAAAATTCACAAACCATGTATTAACCATTAAATTTTTTTAATATACAATTAGTTACACTTAGTACATTCACTGTGTTAAGCAGCCATCACCTCTAAATTGTTCCAAAGCATTTTTATCACACCAAAAGGCAACCTGTATCCATGGTAATGCAGTTTTGCAGAAATGCTATTAGAAAAACTGGCAAAAGAGAGTAAAGTAAGACAAAAGTTCCAGTGGTATGGCAAGAAGTGAGAAATAACTAACTGAAGAACTTAAGAAAACACAATATTTTAAAAATCTTGTTTAGCAAATTCTATAGAAACATTATAATGTATAATGTACTGTGTTGCCTGTTGGATACAGTGATGGTGGGAGAGGGATTGTGGATAGTAGCAAAAAGTGAATAAAATCTGTTTATTTTCCTTCAAAAGAGCTTGCAATTTAATGAAGAATTCAGACATGTAATTAGATGGTATACATAATGAAAGAAAGGGGACTAGAGAGAGAAGGGTTAAGATACCAAAGGAAGGTAATAGGGAGACTATTTGTTCTGTTTAGATACAGACAAGCCTTGTGTGTAGACCAATGATGATTTGCTCTTTGAGACTATGAAGAGCAGAAAAGTGCCAGGTAAACTGCTGAAATAGGTGAGGATGTTACATGGGCACATGAACTGAATCCTGCTGTCCAAGAAAATGTGAGGAAGAAAGGGACCTAGTTAAGGCTTCATGTGACTATAGACCTTTTTGGCATCATAGCACGTAGATCCTCTCTCCAGAAAGTGTAGGCCAAATCCAAGAAACATAGGTGGAAGCTATGAAAGGAGATGTTATACAATTATAGCTGTAATGGCATTATTTGGCCATAAAAGGAACACGACCACTTAAAAAATTAAGAATGAGCAAGATGAGCAGGTATAGATGCCAATAAAAAATGGGACATAAAGAATAATACAATAGCACTGAATAGGTAAAGTATAGAATAGGCATACACTCTGAAGGGAGAAAATGCAACCATTGAAGACCAACTTCAAATTCCATTTGCCCACAATGAAATGGAAAATCATGCTCAAGAGAGATGATTTGTAAATATAAGAGAGATATCTTTCCAGAAGATATGATGAAGGATCATAAATGGAAGGTAAAGAATTGAAGACCTAAAGAGTATAATAGGAAATTATCAAAGAACTCTTAAAGGAGATGTATACTTATAAAAGAATAAATAATGAGTATTAAATATGAGTGCTAAAATTCATACAAGGCTATCAGAATAGAATAAATAGAAAGTTTATATTAAATGTAATATAAAAAAGGAAAGGCTTACACAATGTTTTAACAATGATTCTACAATAAAAATGTCCAAGGTAGCACAGCAACTACCAATGCATAACTAAATATTGTAGAGTCACTGAGCCAAGATTAGGAAAAGGATGAGGTGAATTACAGTTTCAATAAAAAAAACTTATGGATCTTAATCATAAGATGAGGGAAAGATGAAGAACAAATCACCATCTTGAAAATAAAGACTCAAAAAGCAGAAACATGAAGGCAGGAGAACTGGACATATATGAACAAAATATATTAGAAACCAGAAAAAGAAACAAATAACAAGTCATCAAAGAAACCCAACGGAAATATACTGCATTTATAAGAAATAAAAATTTTCCATTTTCATGATGGATGAACAATTATGAGTAGGTATAAAATATAAGTATGTAGGAAATAAAACATGAGAATCAAATAAGCTAATGAGGACGAAAATGCTTGAAAAATTACAAGCCAACACTCAAAGAAAAGGTTTTATTTCACTGGAACATAGCAGCTGTGGGCTTTTATATTTAGCCCAGACAAAGACAGAAGAATCATTTAGCAGATCTTTGCTCTGTTACCATAAAACACCATGACCATTAAGATTATGCTTCTCAACGATTACTATGTATTTCCTTTTCAGTGTTGGCTGGATAAATCCTCTGGAAAACTTCTTTGTTGTGCAGAATCTTCCATTGGTATTTTTTTAATTGAGACATATTCACATACCATAATGATCACCCCTTTAAAGTATACCATTTAGTGGTTTTTAGTATATTCACAAAATTGTGGAACTAAAACCACTATCTTATCCCATTTTCATCACTTGTTAGTACACACAGGCCCAAGGAAAAGCCCCAAGACTGAAAACCTACTTCCAAAGTGGAAGGCAGGGAAAGACTGAAGAAAGAGGTTGACTACTCCCGTCTGGTAATTAGTGGAGTTTCTTAATGGAAATTTACATGTGAGGCATATTTTGGGTGGCTGAAAGATGCAGTGGACACTGGCACCACTTGGCAGGGACCAGAGAATTATACAGTGTAAGTGGTAATCAAGGGTTGCAGGGGGTGGGGTACTCAGAGTACTAGTGCATGAATGCTACCGAATACAGAAATCACTTTACATGCTTGACCAGGTCAGACCAACAACCTGTTCCAGGAACCAGCACATAGCAGGTAGCAATGAATATGTCAGAATGAATATCAGTTATGATCAGACAGTCTCTAAGAGGGCTTCATGGAAAGCAACTTCCATTCTGGCCCAGGTCCAGCTCATGGGAAAGACAGCAGTCATGTCATGCAACAATCTCTTCTCCACAGCACCTCAAAAAGAAACCCATATCCATGAGCAGTCACTCCCATTCCACTTCCCCCTTCCCCCAGCGCTGCCAACCTAGAATTGACCTGTCTCTCTGGAATTGCCTGTTCTAGAAGTTTCATATGAGGTCTTTTGAGTCTAGCTTCTTTCACTTCTTATAACGTTTCCAAGGTTCATCCACATTGTAGCATGTATCAGTACTTCATTACTTTTAATGGTTCCACTGAGTAGCTACTCTTAGTTCCCTCCACCCCCTGAAAACAAGGTCATGACTTTTCTCAATGCCCCACATGCAGCTTCATCTCACTGGATTAAAACTTGTACGTACCATCTACAGAGTTAGTGTTAATCTTTCTCATAGAGTTACATAAGCTTTAACAAATATTTGAGCATCAACAGTACACAAACTCATGTGGACCCAAACCATGAAAGCTGACTACAGCACAATGCTTGAAGGAAGGGGACTGAATACTAATTACTTGCTAAATATGTAGTTTAAGTTATTGTACCTTTTTTATTTTTATTTTTTCCTAATTTTCTTTATTAAAGTAAGACATAGATAGGTAAATAGATACATGATAGATGATAAATGGAGAAATTTCTCAATTAAAAAATGTCCTTAGAGTGGTTCTAATTCAGTTAAAGGAGTTGGGATAAACTCAAATTTCCATGGTAACTCTAATATCATTTATTCATTGAACAAACATTTGTGGAGGAACTACTATGTGCCAGGTAGTTTGTGAGGTATGGAACAGATATTTCTTCTGAATTATCTAGTAAGGAATCAATTTCATGAATAATCATGAAACTTATTATCTAGTAAGGAATATAAGATATGAACATAAATATCTATAACATAGAGTAGCAAGTGATAATTGCTACAAGAGAGATGAAGCTAAGTTGGCACAGAAGTTCAGAAAAGATAGGTCATCTGTACCTGAGGGAGACCAAGAAAAGCTGGGAGCAGAATCCTGGCTGTAAACTTTAGAAGAGGTAGAATTTGAACAGGTGAAAACAAGAGGCAAGAACCAGCAGGAGAAAGGCAAAGAACAAGAACATTTCTGGGCCACAGGATGGGAAGCTGGCTTGGGTCAGATGGCACAGGACATTGTATGCCATGAAGAGTTTGTATTTCGTATTGTGGTGAACAGAGAACTCTTAAGGTTTTTGAGCAGGAAAGTAATGTGAGAAGAGCCATACTTTAAATTAATTTGATAACCCAAGTAAAAAACCATGTATAAAAAAGGTTGGGGGGTGTAGGACAGATGACAGTCTGAAGGAGGGGCAATGAGGGGAAGAAACATTATGAAAAGCAAATTATTTTTCTTTAAATTAATTTTAGAGAAAGAGAGGAAGGGGTGAGAAAAAGAGAGAGAGAGAGAGACAGACAGACATTGATTTATTATTCTACTTCTTTATGCGTTCCTTGGTTGTTTCTTGAATGTGTCCTGACCAGGGATAGAACCTGCAACCTTGGCATATAGGGACAATGTTCTAACCAACAGAGCTACCTGGCCAGGGCTAAAACAAAATTCAATAAATGTTTCATATTCTTGTTATAAATTTGTATTCAAGGACACTAAATTCTATTAAGTTAATATAGAAATAAACCTTTGATTTGACTGGTAACAATATCAGTCGAAGGTACACAGAAAATTACCCCAACTCTCTATAAAGAAGAAATCTATAATATCAGTAGCCTCTGAGAGTCCTCTCAAGGTGATTCTTTTCTCTTTCAAATATTTAATCAATCACTAGGACTCTTCAGGGAGAGTTCTCATAATCTACAGGTTAAAGAATTCAGGTCTCTCCCCTCAGAACTCTGGGCCAGTTTGCCCCACCTCCAATTTTACTAACAGTGAAACTGAGCCCCATGGTGGAAGCTGATTTATGGAGAAAAGCATGCCTGGTTAGAACTCAAATCTCTGCCCCTACATCACAACCCACATTCCACTGTGGATACTCAGGGTTGGTTAGAACTAAGATACAAAAGTAAGTGACTCAGTTTGCTTGGGCTTAAAAAGTTGGTTTCCAAGAAACAATCAAGAAAAAAAATGTCTCCACCATAAAATTGGAAAGCTGCAAGGCATTGCTATTTGGTTGGAGTACTGACATACCACACACCTTGCTCATTGGTTTTATAAAACACTGAGTTACGTGCAGTTAAGCAACTACTTGATTCTTAGGGGGAAATGCTGGTTGCTTAGGGGAATTCCTTAGGCCTTACAGAGACTTGTGATTTTCAAACTCTCAAACATGTTTTGGGAAGAACAACAAATATGTTTTTAATAGAATTCAATTTGGGATTTCAGGAAGTAACTGAAGATCTGCAGCCAACAGGCATTGCAGAAATGAAGGAAAGCAGCATCAATCTTTCAAAATTCTGTCAGGAAAGGAGTGGCTGCTTCCAAAGTTCTTTTCCTTTGCGATATGCAGTAAGTTGCTTGCCTGTGCCAAAGAACAGCTTATCAACAATGTTGTTTCATTTTATAGAGATGTTTTGAGAGAGGAAAATAAAGTAGGAATGTATGCTGTGATTTTTTTTAAACTTTGTGTCCCAAAACCTATAATGAAAATCCTGCTTCTTTTTATTTTAAAAAAGGAAACCAAGTGTTTGAGATTTGATCTTTGAGTCTACTATGTTCACTGCAGGCACAATACCTGAACCTTATCACAAGAAGCAACATGTTCCTTCTTTAAATGTTGCCAAAACCAATATATATTCCCTTAAGGAGCGATGTTCTATGTGTAATATATGTTACACAGAGTAACAGCATAGCTCCAAAATTGTTTTTCCCTATCTCTGCTAGAGGTTTCATTCTCTACTTCCACTTCATCAGGGTGCTCAGGGATGTCTCAGTTGTGCTCCAAGAACAGTTCTGTCTGCTGCCAAATGTATAATCTCCTTGCCTGATATACACAGCTACTGCCAATACTCCAAGCCAGGTCACCACTGCTCAATAAAGGTACTGCTACCACTGTTGCAGCTGCTGATGTGTGCAAGCAGTTCACCAAGGCCTAAAGTCCAACTTCAAATGCGTCAGAGGTGTAAAGGGTCCTGGCATTAATACTGCTGCCCCTGGCACCAATATTCATGCCACAGAAAAGCTGCACTCTCCGTGACCTAAGAATTAGGAGAAAAAGTACTTTAGCTTTAAAGCTTTTACTAAGTCTTATACAGAACTGCCCTGAAGTCACAGGGCTTGGGGACAGACTAGGGTGGTGTTCAATAGATATTTGTTGAAAGAATGAATGAGTCTTTCAGGCTGGGTTGCAAACAATCTGAGTGGCAGACACCATGATGTACTCAGACATGTTCAACTTCCTCTACTGCTCTAGTGCAAACTCTGTACCTTGAGTCTCTTCCATTGGGGTTAGTTTTTTCCTGTGGTCAACTAGCACTGTTTTATAAATAGAATTCCAGAATTCCAGAAGGCTGACCCTCATCAGATCCCAGGCATACCCAAATATATCTGAATCCTAGGGAAGATAAAACTGAGGTGCAAGCATTACCACATACTATTTTTCTTTATCTCAGAAAAGGGAAATTACAAAATTGATGTAATTATACAAGTAATTTAAGTTTTTGTCTTTCATTTGATTCTTATGAGTTGCAAATTGGTGACCTGTGGCTAAATCTGACCAGATGGTTTTTCTTAAGGCCATATGATTTTTTTAATGTTTTAAATTAGAATACATCTAGATGAGTGATTCTCATACATGAGCATGCATCCAAGTCAAGCTTATTAAAATTGAAGAGCCTGTTAAAATCCAGATTACCGGGTTCCACCTCCAAAGTTTTTGATCCAGTAAATCTGGGTAGGGGACTGATGATTTGAATTTGTATCTACTTCCTGATGTTGGACATACTTTTGAGAACCATTTCTTTGATGTTCTATAATTTTACCAGATGCCAACACCAGACCCCATGGTATTGCATCCAGCCTGCTGTACTTATTTGCATTACCTACCTTGCTTCTGACTTTGAAAAGCTCTATGAATCTCAATATTTCTGGTGAAAACAGTTTTTCAACCTGATTCTTAGAGATGATTATATTACATACTTTTTATTGGAGTAAAGCAGATAAATACAATAGTACATGCATCTTGGGTATCCAACTCATTAAATCTTCACAAATTGTACACACACATCTGTGGACCAAAAAAAAAAAAAAAATGGGGTGGAAGGAATAGGTTCTATGGAAAGTAACCTAACTAGGTGATCTGATCTTAAATTCCTAACTGGGCAAGTCATGTGGGTAGTCACATCCCAGGCCTAAAATTTCTTTAGTGAACAGTTTTAAGCCAGTCCTGTCCATTGTTTTGTGCATCTAGGTTAACACACCTTTGAGATGTCAGAAGTAATACCCCTCAAAGAGGGTGTTAACCCTCAAGAGAGCACATAATCTTGTTAACTGTCCTGTCATCCAATCACTGCCTTGCTTTCTCTCACTTCCATATACTTTCCCTCCTTAATTTCAAATGCATAGAAGCTGCAAAACTGTTATTCTCTGTAGCATTTGAGATCTTGCTCCCTGGCATATGCTATCAGTTTGGCTCAAATAAACTCATAAAAAATTTGTACAGGTCTGGACATTTCTTACATTAACCATTTAACCAGCACCCAGAGCAAGAAAGAGAACATCACCAGGCCCCAGAAATCCCTCTCTCATGCCCCTTTCACAATTTTAATTCCAAGGGTAGCTACTGTTTTGACTTCTAAAATCACAGATTTGTTTTGCCCATTTTTATAATTTATACAAATGGACTCATACAAGTATGCACTACATTGTATCTGCTTCTTTTGATCAACATTATGTTTATAAGATTCATCCACATTGTAGTATAGAGTTGTCATTAGTTCAGCTTCATTGCTGTCCAGTATTTCATTGTGTGATCATTCTATAATTTATCCATTCTACTGTTGATGGGCATTTGGGTCATTTATATTTTGCATTGATTAGAAAAAGTGCTGTTGTAAACATTCTCAAATATGTCTTTTTCTGCCCATACACATGCATTTCTGTTAAATATATACCTAGTAGTAGAATACCTGGATCATAGTGTATGTATGTATTCAGCTTTAGGAGATGCTGCCAAATGGTTTTCATAAGTGGATGCACCAATTCATACTCCTAGTAGAAGTATATAAAAGTTCCCATTTCTCCACATTCTTACCACACTTCAGATTTCACTTTTCACTTAAAGAAACATAAGCTTTCCTGGATTTAAGTCATCAGTGTCTTCAGTTGATTTTCATACATCTTGAGTTTACTGCACTTCTATCACTTTAAGCAACTGAAGCATTAATGTTTTCTTCAATCACTTTGTAAATGGATACCTCAGATTAGCACATTTAATATCGAAGTAAATTTCCCTTCTGTCAAGTATCATAGTATTTTGCCATGTATAATGCAAAATTTTTGTGTAAATATTTGAGGGAAAAATAAGGATATGCATTATACATAGGTAGTATAAATTCTGTATCTATAGAAATGTTTTTAATTCTCTTATTTATGTTTATGCATTAAAAGTATAACTCTAGAAAGCAATAATGATATCTATATGCAAAATAATACCCTGGAATATGAAAAGCAGTCTTGTCTCTAACTACAAATAAATAAAAAATTGAATTAAAAAATTAAAACAAAAGATTTGTGTCCTGAAAGTTTGGGCCAAAAATGGGGATTCACATTATACATGGGAACACATTATACAAGGCAAAATGAGGTATCTACTGTTTTTTTTTTTCTCTCTACTGTTTGTTTTTAAGCTACAGAGTACATTCTATATGGGAAGATAATGATTATCTGCATTTGTAGCCATAATCTAAAGGTGTAACTAACAGTACTTTGCTTTGGGCAACTGGCAGATTTCATTTGTAGTAAGTCTGTCTACTTTCTGACCAAAGGTTGACTCTACTTATTAGTAACAAGTTTTTCATATCACGCAACTCCTCTTTGCTGTAAAATCATCCTTCAAAACTGCTGAGACAAAACACTAACAGGGACACCTTTTGTGGTGCAAAGACTAGCTAGGGCTAGGGAAATGATCTTAGGCTGCTGTGGGATTTTTTTGTGTGTGTGTTGGCTGGTTTTCTCCACAGAATCTCTGATAACCAAGCGTTATAAATAAACATTTTATATAATGGTTTCATTGAACAGGAAATGGCAGAATCAGTTTATTACTATTTCACTATAGCTTAATATTTATTTCTTTGCTTGACTACTCTGATTTCTGGCTTTGATATATTGCATCTTAAATTTTGCTGGTTCACCGGGGCAATTATAATATTATACTTGTTTCCTGTTAATATTTAGTTGCTTAACTATATAATTTTTAACCAGAATCTGGATAAGTGGAAAATCATTGTTTTGGACAATTTTATTTTTAAAAAGAATAACAACTTTGGTTACTCTTTTAAAAAAGATACATGCTCATTTTAAAACTCAAGCAGTTAAGAAAAAGCACAAAACATAAAGCAAAAAATTACTCCCCTTTAGCACTCGTAAAACCACTGCTAACCTTAGGTGAATGTTATTCCAGACATCTCTCTATACCAGAGATTTTCAAACTTTTCATCTCACGGCACATATAAATAGTTACTTAAATTCTGCAGCACACCAAAAAATATATTTTTTCTGATCTGACAAAAAATAGGTATAGTTTTGATTCATTCATACTGGATAGCTACTGTTATGTTGGTTGTTGTCATTGTTTTTTTTTAATTTGACAATCTAAGGGAAAATAGGTCAGTGCCCTGACTAAATAGTCAGGTATTTCATGTTTTAAAAATTCTGGCAGCAGACTGGTTGAAAATTGCTGCTCTCTACCTATACAGAGATAAAAGTTTGGACAAGCAGAAAGAAAAATAATATTATTATTGAGACTGGGTCATACAACAGCCAATGGTTAATAAAAATTATTAGAGTTAATTTTAATTCAACAAAAGAAGAGCAAACTAAATAACATGGAATAGCTGAACTTCAGATGAATTTTTCATCACATCTTAGGCATATTTTAGAGATTCCCATAATGTGCTTGGGCTTGTCTCAGTCCTGCTCTCTAAATCTTGGCTAAAACTAGAGGAATTTCATGATTGCATGTCCAGCAATATTAATCTTCTCAGTTTCTAATAGTTCATCTTATTGTAACTGGTAGCTTGTTATTCTTTCTCTAAAATGATAAAAGAGAAAGAAAATGAAGAAAAGAAGGATGGAAGGAAACTATTTCAATGTCTATATTCTATTTTGTCATTTCAGTGGTCCTCTTAATTAAAGTGTCAATCATGTAACTTGTCAATGATCTTCTCTAAGTATTATAGAGACTCAGTGGATTGAGCACTGGCCTGAGAACCAAAGTATTATAGAGACATTTAGTGTAATAGTCTGGTCTAAATAAGAGTAATAAGTCTGGTCTTTCTACCTCATTATATATAGAATAGGAACAAAGGACCATTATGGTATGATCACAATAGAGTTTATGGTGCTCTGCTTGATCTATCTTCTTGTTAGGCAGCAGTTAGGAATGAATGGCCAGAGGGGACATGAAAACAGGCCCCACCCATTGCAATCTGACGAAAGACTTAGAAGAGGAGACTAGAAACCAGAGGGAGACATTTGTCACCAATTAACACAGCAGTCCCAAGCCTGGTCCAGTAATATTGCCAGGTGTTAGAACATCACAAGAAAAATCATGACAGTACAGGAGGAGGGGAGGAAAGCTTTCAAAACTGTCTATTAATTTCAAGATCTGGAAAGGGGACAAGGGGGAACCTAGAAGCTGGCTACAAGCATAAAACCCCTAAAATCCCAATAGTCAGGGCACTTTGACTAGTTAGCTATGTACTGTCTTGCAGCTTTGTACTCAAGTGTATGAGCAAACTTACAAACTCATTTCCACTGTACATGGGGCACTCCGACTAGCTGGGTGCCTGCTTGCAGCTTTGCTCTGAAGTGTACTTCATAAATAGACTTATTATCTCATTTTCACAATACGTGTTGTCTCTCATCTGAATTCTTCTGCAAGAAAGGCAAGAATTAAGGAGGGGGTGTCCTCTATCTTGGGTCTCCTCAGCAACACTCTCACTAATGAAGTAGGTTGTACTAAAAGTCCAGTCTTGTTCAATTTATTTTATGCAACCTGTTACTGCTATGAGGCTTCTTTTTAATCTATAAAATTCTAATGAGATTATCTTTAGATTATCAACACAACACCCCAGAGTAAAAAAACAAACAAAAAACTCAGAAAGGACATAAAAATGTTAACAGACTGTATGCTCTGCACAATGCCACTGACTATGCATGACCTTGTAGAACGTCTATGCAATGTACCAAGCAGCCAGGAAAACTGTACACTCAGGCCTTACATTAACAACACAGAACACAACTATCGATTGCATTTCATTAACGAGACTGTAAATAATCTAAGAATGGTAAAATTGAAAATGAAGTGAAAATCTATTACAAAAGGCCAGAGTGTCCCAGGCCAATGGAAGAAAGGAAACTAACATTTCTTGAGCTTCTATTTTTATGCTAAATAGATTGTTTACAATCTTTTAATCCTCAAACAACCCTGTGAAATTGATATTGTTTATTTTTTCTTGATTCAGATGAGTAAACAAAGCTCTAAGGAGTTGCAAGGGTAGTTGTGATGAGCTAGAATTTTTTCCTAAATTTGTCCAACTCCACTACTTTTTCTCCCGAGCGTTATGCCCTTCCTGTAAGTTGTCATTCCAAAATGTCAAGCCACACACTAAACAAAGCTTGGTGGAAGGGCTATATGTACAACCTGCTACATAGCTTCCTTATTTCATCATTACTTGGAATGTCAGACCAAACTACTTCAGTAAGGTCATCAGTGTTCTCTCAGAGTCACACCTAACACTAAATGGATTTGGTTACTGCCTGTCCCTGCCACCTGATGCTGCCAGAGGAAATGGAAAAACAGCTGCTGAAAAGACTAATTCCTTTGAATAATTTGTGAAATTATCTAAACTTCAAATTGTAAAGGGATTTTTAAATACTGCAGCTGAAAATATCTATATAAGCATACATATATACTTTATATATAGTATATCAAGACATACCTGGAAGAATAGCTTTTTTCTAAATTACTTTCTAAATTATGTAGACTTCTCAAATAATGTATATGAAATTTAATCCCAAATTATGGATACATGGATGAGCGTTCACAGCATTTAGAGGTAGAGTTCTATTTGAAAGGTCATGTGCACGTTTGAGCAACTTGATACCAAGTGATCTTATTAGGGAGATTACATTGTAGACCTTACGATACTAAAAGCATTTTTTAAAACACTCATGACCTGCTTAAAGATAGAAACTCATTGTTTATGTAATATTTTATATTTTTTACAAATTTAATGCCACAGAAAATTAAGTTTAAAAATGCATTCACTGTTTATCATTGTTTGTGATTTAAAAATCTCTCAGAAAAAATACTTGTGTAGATTTCACATAACTGAAAAGGGACAGAGAGAAGTCTTCTTTAAAAAAATTTTTTAAATATATTTTGTTGATTATATTATTAGAGCTGTCCCATTTTTTCCTCCCCTTTATTCCCCTCTGCCCTGCACCAACACTCCCACCAGCATTTCCCTAATTTAGTTCATGTTCATGGGTCATACATATAAGTTCTTTGGCTTCTCCATTTCCCATACTATTCTTAACCTCCCCCTGTATACTTTGTACCTACCCTTTATGCTTCTTATTCCCTGTACCTTTTCTCTCATTCTCCTCCTTCCCCTTCCCTGCTAATAACTCTCTATATCATGTCCATTTCTCTCATTCTGCTCCTGTTCTAGTTGTTTGCTTACCATTTTTGTTTTTGTTTTTAGTTCAGTTGTTGACAGTTGTGAGTTTGTTGTCATTTTACTGTTAATATTTTTATCATCTTTTTCTCTTGTAAGTCCCTTTAACATTCATATAATAAGGTCCTGTTGACCATGAACTCCTTTAACTTGACCTTATCTGGGAAGCACTTTATCTGCCTTTCCATTCTAAATGAAGGAAGGGCAGTAAATAATAACTTCCATTCTATAGCTTTCCTAAATAGAATAATCTGGGATGTAGGTCCTTGTGTTTCATGACTTTGAACACTTCTTTCCAGCCCCTTCTTGCCTGCAAGATTTCTTTGGAAAAATCAGCTGATGGTCTTATGGGCACTCCTTTGTAGGTAGCTGTCTCCTTTTCTCTTGCTGCTTTTAAGATTTTCCCCTTATCTTTCATCTTGGCTAATGTAATTATGATGTGCTTTGGTGTATGCTTCCTTGGGTCCAAATTTTTTGACTCTTGAGCTTTCTGGATATCCTGGAAGTCTATTTCCCTTGCCAGATTGGGAAGTTCTCCATTATTTGTTAAAATAAGTTTTAAATTTCTTGCTCTTCCTCTTCTCCTTCTGTCACCCCTACAATTTGGATGTTGGCAGGTTTAAAGTTGTCCTGGAGGCTCCTAAGCCTCTCCTCATTTTTTTGAATTCTTGTTTCTGCATTCTGTTCTGGTTGAATGTTCCCTTCTTCCTTCTGCTCCAAATCACTGATTGGAGTCCTGATTTCTTTCTCATCATTGTTGGTTCCCTGTATGTTTTCCTTTATTTCATTTTGCAAAGCCTTCACTTCTTCCTCTATTTTGTGACCATACTCAACCATTTCTGTGAGCATCCTGATTACCAGTGTTTTGAATTCTGCATCTGACAAGTTGGCTATATCTTCGTCACTTAGTTGTATTTTTGGAGTTTTGATCTATTCTTTCATTTGGGCCATATTTTTTTTTGTTTCAGCTTGCCCGTTATGTAGTAAGGGGTGGAGCCTTAGGTATTTGCCAGAATGGGGCAACCCAGGTTGCTGTGTTGTGGGGGCTGTATGTGGGGGAGATGTCAGAGGGGGAACAATGCTGCTCTGCTTGGTTCTCGCCTTGCTTTCAGTCACTTCCTCTACTACCCACAAGCAAATTGGGCCTCCCTGGTGCTGATTCCTGGGTGGGTGGGTTTGCGTACATTCTAAGGCCTTGTGGGTCTCTCCAACAAACTCTCCCATGAGGCTGGGAGTTTCTCCTACCACCACAACCCCTGTAGGTTTTTACAGTCAGAGGTTTCGAGGCCCTCTTTCCCTGCATTGGAACCCTGGGTTGTGCAGTTGGTCTTGCTCCCCAGTTGTTCCTCCCAGATTATACTGCAAATGTGGGACCAACCGCTCCACCAGCTTCTACCTTGCCCACACTGGTCCTCCAGCCTTCATCCTGCCTTGAGTCCTTACTGCCCTGGCTGCCTGTCTCTGCCCCTCCTACCAGTCTGGATGAATGTTTTTTCTTAAACTCCTTGGTTGTCTGACTTCCATATAGTTCAATTTTCTGACAGATCTGGTTTTTCTTTCTTTTTTAAAAAATTTGTTGCTGTCCTTCTTTTGGTTGTCAGGGGAGGCAAAGTGTATCTACCTGCGGCTCCATCTTAGCTGGAAGTTCTAAAAATAGACAATACCATAAGTTGATGAGTATTTGTATTAATGGGAACTCAGCTGCACTGGTGAGATTATAAATGGGCACAAAAACTTTGAAAAATAGTTTGACACTACTTCATAATCATGAATACAGTCATACTTTACAAACCAGCAATTCCACTGCTATGTGTGTACACCCGTAACTTTCTCATGTTCATCAGGCGATATATAGAACATTCATTGAAGTGTTGTTAACAATAGCTCTTGTATTAGTCAAGGTTCTCCAGGGAAACAGAACCAGTAAGGACATGGAGGCAGAGAGAAAGAGAGAGAATTTTAAGGAATTGCCTCATGCCATTGTGGAGGTTTGATGAGTCCAACATCTGATGGGGGAAGCCAATAGGTTGGAGACTCATGAAACAGCTACATTTTGAGTCCACAGGTGATCTTGTACATAAAATCCAAAGACAAACTGTTGACCAAATTCCCTCTTGCTCAGGAGAGGTCAGTCCTTTGTTTTATTTAGATTTTCAACTGATTCAATGAGATCTACTCATGTTATGGAGAGCAATCTGCTTTACTCAAAGTCTGCCAATTTATATTTAAATCTCATCTAAAAACACCCACACAGAAACATTCAAATATCTGATCACTATGGCCCAGCCAAGTTAACACATAAAATCAGCTATCAAACTTCCAAACTAGAAGCAATCTAAATGTCCATCAATGGTAGACTGGATGACAACCTATAATAAATTGTGACTTATACATATAATGAAATACTAAATCAATGTTCTGGTAAACACAATTTTAAATAGGCCACCACGATCTCCATCCCTGCTATTAATCTCTGTATAATCTCCTCTTCTTGAAAGCAGGAAGAACCTATGGCTTACTTCTAACAAATAGAATGTGACAAAATTCATTGGATATTACCCTTAATTTGGTTATGTATATGGTAAAAGTGATAGGATATCATGCCCATATTGTAAGTGTATCTCTCTCACTTCATATATTCATGCATGTATGTATATACATATGTACATACATATAGATATATATCTATATCTACTCATCTAATATATATGTAGATGTTTATTTTATATAAATAAATACACTAGATATTTATATAATACTTATATATTAGATATATTTAGACATATGAGATACATAGATATATGTATATATATTAGACAAGTATTTAATATATGTGTATGTGTGTATGTGTGTGTATATATATGCATACATACACACATATCCAGATCTGTCCAGAAAATATCTGGCCACTGTTAATATAATGAGAACCGTTTGTACAACATTGACCTAGAAACCAAGAAGAGTGGATTGTAATGCACATGTGTGAACAATTACAACCTCACTGCACTAGTCAGTGGGGGTGGTAGACACCTTTGAGTGAGCATGTGTACTGCATGGCCATTGCATTAAAGTCACAAAGTAGAGTAACAAATTTGCATCAAATTTTGTATTAAGCTTGAACATCCCTAAGTGGAAACTATTTGGATAATTCCGAAGACTTTCAGGGACTTAATTTAATAAGTACAGTGAAAATAAAAGTGTGGCACAGATGCCTCCAAGATTATTCAGAATCTGTTGAAAGTGATTCACATTCCGACATTCCGGAAGGCCTGCAACAAGCAGAATACCTGAGAAGGTTGAACATGTATGGGATGCAATCAACAAAGATTGGTGACTGACAGTGTGAGAACTAGAAGCTGACCTGGGATTCCCAAAACTACTATGTCTGAGACTTTGATGCAGGACCTTGGCATGAAATGTGTCATGGCAAAATTCATTCTGTGGCTTCTGCTACCAGAGCTGAAAGAACATCATGCTTCAGCTTCTAGTGACTTGATTCAAACCACTACCAATGAATCAGATTTCCTTAAGAAGGTCATAACCACAATGAATTGTTAATCTATAGCTATGATCCAGAAATGAAGGCCCAATCACCTCAATGGAATTTGCCTTGTCCTCCATGCCTGAAGAAGACACAGCAAAGTCAAGACCATGGTAACTTTTTGATTGGGAAGGTATTGTCCATCATGAGTATATCCATCCAGGCTGCAATTAATAAGTACTATCTCAATGTTCTTCATTGGTTGAGAGATGCATTATGATAAAAAGGGCCACAGTTGTGGGCAACTGGTTGGCAGCCTTGTCACAATAACGTACCCCCTCATGCACCATTTATCGTGCAGAGTTTTTGGTGAAACATCATTTTACCCAGGTGACTCAGCACTCCCTACAGCCCTGATTTGGCACCCTGAAGCTCTAGCTTTTCCCAAAACTAAAATCACCTTTGAAAGGGAAGAGATTTCAGACTGTTGACGAGATTCAGGAAAATACAACGGGGCAACTGATGGTGATTCCAACAAAGGATTTTGCAGAGTGTTTTGAAAAATGGAGGAGCCACTGGGAAAACTGTGGGAGGTCCCAAAATGCCTAATTTGAAGGGGACTAAGACATCATTGTGCTATGTACAATGTTTCTTATATCTTCTTCAATAAATGTCTCTATTTTTCATATTACATGGCTGGACAACACCTTCTGGACAGACCATAATATATATCTATTCCTCTCTCTTGCTGGCTTTGAAGAAGCAGATTTCCATGAGTTTTACAGGTTAAAAAAAATTCTGCCAACTACCTGAATAAAGTTGGAAGTTGATTCTTCCCCAATTAAGCATCCAGATGAAAATGTAGCCTGGCTGATTCCTTGAACACAGTTTGTGTGATCCTGAATAGAAGATCCAGTTACGGCCCACCTGGACTCTTGACACTATGAAAAATGTGAGATAATGAATGTGTGATGGTTTAAGCCACCAAACTTGTGGTGATTTGTTACACAGCATATGTATAAGTATGCTGTATATGTATAATTAGTACACTAAGAAAGAAAAGTCAAAACTACAGCTACATGTGTCAATGTAGGTGAATCTAATAAACATAATGTTGAGAAAAGAAGCAAGTCATAAAGAATACAGACAGTATGATTCTATTTGCCTGATGTTTGAAAACAGATAAAACCCAATCAATATGTAATTTAGGGAAGCATACATAAAGGGTAAATTTATAAAGAGAAGCAGAGAAAAAAATCACAAAAGACAGGGAGTAGGTTACTTCTGGGGAAAAGTACAGGACACACAGAGCTTCTAAGATATTAGCAATGTTATTTCGTAACCAGAGCTCACATTATAATTATATACATATACTTTTCTGTATCTATATGTTTTACAGTGAACCTAACATAATATTAGAAATAATTTAATTTATAAAATATACAAAGAATATTTCTATATTCATGACCAGCTCCGCCACAGCCCTCCCGTCTAATCCCCACTCTTTATGGTAGAATGACGAGGTCAAACAAACCTAAACTAAAATCTCTGTCACTTTCTTACTGTGTGATTTTCATGTGAAGCTATAAGATAAATATCCAGACTCTAGACTTTTCAGATAAAAGGGCTATAAATAAACAGCAGTTGAAAATTCATTACTTGTTCAGGGAAAAAATAAATATAAAATCAACAATTATGAGTTCTAGGTAATACATTAACATTATGTACATATTTTTTAAACTAAAATGATAGTAATCAACCTACAGTGTAGAGAGACTGACATTCATGTTGTTGGTAGCACTCCAAATTTATACAGACTTTCAGTGGGATAGGTTTAACCATGTTAAAAATATTAAGTGACATGTTAAAGTATTGCCATTCTCTGACCCAAGATTTCTAGTTTGGGAAATTTAAGGTTATTTAAGAAAATTATCTTAAAAAGTCAGATTTGAGCTGATGTGTACAGTAATGTTTAAGGAAGTAATATTTATGAAAACAAAACCTGAAACAATTCAAATTCTTTATTCTTTATAAATTCTCAAAATAGAGCATATTGACAAAAAATAATATGATAAATATATATCTTGTATTGGTATATGGATATATTAAACAATATCAAATGAACAACCAGGACTAAATAGGTTGTCTGTATGATCAAAAATATCTTCAGAGGCATTTGAAAAATCAGAGATAGTTAAAACAATACAGATAGTTGTATTAGGTTTATAGGAATGTTCAATGAAGTAATTGTGAATTTTAAAATAATTCACATATTTAATGTGAATATTTATCACAATGTCACATATTTAATGTGAAGGGCTATATTTAATGGTGGAATTTCAGGCACTGTGATAGACAGATGGCGAAAATAGTTGTGCAGGAGGTTGGGGTGGGTACGGAAAAGGGGGATCTAAAAATCTCACCACATGGAAAGTTCCTATAATCATTGGATTTTTTCTGGGCTTTGCAATCTATGGAGTCAAAGGGGGACAACCATACAGCAGACTTCCTACAGGGGAAGCAAAACTGAAAAAACTATACATAGAAAAATGTGATTGTAAATTAATTTCTCTTTAGGATATAAGCTGCTTTCTTTTCATTGCTCCTTATATTTATTTTTATAAAGTAATTGCAACTTAATTATTTACTTTAGTATATAAGAGAAAGTCAAGCTTCCTACAGTGAGTCTGAATTCTGTATGCCTTGGTCTGACCAATTTGTTTCACTACACATTGAGAGAACTCTGAAAAGTATAACAATAGAAGAACATAATTATTCATAAAATGGTATCTAGTAGCTTTGATGGCAGCAATATTGAGATGGTTATCTTCTGAATCCTAGCTTATTAAGTAATTTTAGTAAATTAAGTATTTCAGTCAATTAAAGCCAGAAAGGAATGAAGTGTCATTCCCAATGCCAGGCCAGAATTTAAAAAGGCAGGGAGCAAGAGGAGAAGGCTCCATAGCAATTGTGGCTTTCAGATTAGAGTAGACTAGAAACTAGGAAGAAAGCAAGGCTTCCTTAATTTTATTCAATATAGTTTTCTGCCTAAAGAGAAAGTGAGTACAGATTATGGTTCCAAAAGCACTATACATAGAAAGATGTTTCTGGTCAAGGTGGTGTCATAGGTAAACACAGCTTGCTTCCTCACACAACCACATTGAAATTACAACTAAATTATAGAACAGCCATCACTCAGAAACACCAGAAATCAAGTTGAATGAAAGTCTGAAAACTACAGAATTAAAGAAACCACATCCATCCAGACTAGTAAGAGGGGCAGACATGCAGAACAGGCTGATCCTATACCCACAAGTGGTTGATAAAAATTCAGGAGGAATATCTCAGGAGCAAGGAGTCCCAGCCCTGCACCAGACCCTTGCACCAGACCCTTGCACCAGACCCTTGCACCAGACCCCTGCCCCAGCCCAGGGTTCCAGTGCCAGGAAGATAAATCTCCATAACTTCTGGTTGCAAAGACAGCAGGAATTTAGTCAGTGGAAGAAACTTCTGGAGTCCCAAGCAGTTCCCCTTAAAGAACATTCACACAGACTTACACAGACTCATTCCCTCTGAGCTCTAGCATGGGGGTAGCAGCTTAAAAGGCACCAGTGCCATACAGGCAGGAACTTAAGTATCTAGCATCAAGGTGAGAGCTGGAGGACAGCTTTTTCGCAGACAGAAAGGTAGGCAGAAGCCACTGTCCCTTTCCTGAACACTTCTCTCCCACAGAGCCACAGAACTGGCAGGTAGGTGCCATATCTGAGATTTCATCTACCTGGCTAACACTATTTGCCACTGCCCTGGCGATCTCTGGTGAGACTATATCTCACCCAACTTATAGGCCTACACAAGCTGTTAACAGTGGCTTTTCCTTAGGAATGGCTGATCTTGGCTCATTCTTCACAACTTCCTAAATCCTCTCAAGCAACAACTGACCTCAGTGAACCTCCAGCCCCTGTACTTCTTTCTAAGTGGCCTCAGGCCCAGCAATAGCAGCAACAAGCCTAGGTTCACAGCTTGGCTTCACCTGGGAAGCTCCAAGACCAATACAAGTAGCTGCTATCTCGAATTACTTTATAGCTTATGCAGAGTGGCCCAAGGCAGAATACAGATGAGGGCTGACCTTGGCCTCCACCACCCAGGAAACCTCAGAGCCTTCACACCCAGTGGACAGCTACAGACCACATTGGAGCACCACCACCCTACCCCTGCACAGCTGACCCTCCACAAATGGCAGAGCTTGGTGGTCAGTGGTCACAGCCTGTCCTTGTAGCTGACTGGCCTGGGTAAATACCTCCCTTGACCTTCCAACAGCAATCAAGGATCAACTACAAGATGAAGGATACACCTTGAGTACCTAGCTTCAGTGATAGGGAAGGCTGTGACAGTGGACCCTACAGGACACCTACTACACTAGTGAATGCTACCAAGACAGGAAGTCATAGCAGCTTTACCTACACATAAAAAAACAAAAAACAAAAAACAAAAAAAAAACCCACAAGGAGGCTGCCAAAATGAAGAGACAAAGAAACATGGCCCAAGTGAAAGAACAGATCGAAGCTCCAGAAAAAGAACTAAATCAAATGGAGATAAGCAATCTAACAAATGCAGACTTCAAAACACTTTATAAGGATGCTCAAGGAACTTAGCAAATATTTCAAGAGCATAAAAAAGATGCAGTTAGAAATGAAGGATAAACGAACTGAAATAAAGAACAATTTAGAAGGAAACAACAGCAGAGTAGATGAAGCTGAGAATCAAATCAATGATTTGGAACATACAGAAGCAAAAAAACTAACTATCAGAACAACAAGAAAAAAGAATCCAAAAAAATGAAGATAATATAAACAGCCTCTGAGACAACTTCAAGAGGTCTAACATTCATAGGGGTAACAGAAGGAGAAGAGAAAGAGTAAGAAGTTGGAAATCTATCTGAAAAAATAGTGAAAGAAAACTTTGCTAATTTGGCAAAGGAAAGGGACAGGCAAGTCCTGGAGCATAGAGAGTCTCAAACAAGATGGATGCAAAGAAGCCCACTCCAAGAACACATTATAATTAAAATGCCAAAGATAAAAAGAGAATCAAAAAAGCAGCAAGAGAAAAGCACTTAGTTACCTACGTGGGACTTCCAATGAGACTGTCAACTGATTTTTCAAAGAAACTTTGTAGGCTAGAAGGGATTGGCAAGAAATAATCAAAGTCATGAAAAGCGGGGACCTACAGCCAAGATTGCTCCACCCAGCAAAGCTATCATTTAGAATCAAAGAGCAGATAAAGAGCTTCCCAGACAAGAAAAAACTAAATGAGTTGATCATCACCAAACTGTTATATAAAATGTTAAAGAGGCTTATTTAAGAAAAAAAAGATCAAAACTATGAACAATAAAATGGCAATAAATACATATCTATCAACAATTGAATCTAAAAAGCAAACTAAGCAAACAAGTGAACAGAGACAGAATCATGGATATGGAGAGCATTTTGATGGTCATCAGATGGGAGGCAGGTGTGGGGGAATGGGTGAAGAAGTGAGTGGATTAAGAAGTAAAAATAAGTAGTTACAGAATAGCCACAGGAATATAAAGTACAGCAAAGGATATGGAGTAGCCAAAAAATTAGACACATGACCCATGCATATGAAAAATGGTGTGGGATTACCTGAGGGAGTGGGAGGTGCTGGGTGGAGGGGAACAAAGGTGGAAATATTGGAAACTGTAATAGCATAATCAATAAAATATATATATTTTTAAAAAGCACTAAGACTTCAATAAGTGACTTCTCTTAGTTTTTCCAGTTATAAAATAAAATGAGAAATAACCCTCTCTCTACCAGCCCTTTGTATTCCCACCATCTGGAGCATACTGTGGCTCTAGGTTAGAGTAATCAAGGATTTTTGTTTCCAGAACATGATGTATAAAAGTTGTCCCTGACATCAAGTGGCTTCTAGACTTTGGCCAAGATGGAGGTGCAGGTAGATACACTTTGCCTCCCCTGACAACCAAAAGAAGGACAGCAACAAATTTTTTAAAAAAGAAAGAAAAACCAGATCTGTCAGAAAATTGAACTATATGGAAGTCAGACAACCAAGGAGTTTAAGAAAAAACATTCATCCAGACTGGTAGGAGGGGCAGAGACAGGCAGCCAGGGCAGTAAGGACTCAAGGCAGGATGAAGGCTGGAGGACCAGTGTGGGCAAGGTAGAAGCTGGTGGAGCGGTTGGTCCCACATTTGCAGTATAATCTGGGAGGAACAACTGGGGAGCAAGACCAACTGCACAACCCAGGGTTCCAATGCAGGGAAAGAGGGCCTCGAAACCTCTGACTGTAAAAACCTACAGGGGTTGTGGTGGTAGGAGAAACTCCCAGCCTCATGGGAGAGTTTGTTGGAGAGACCCACAAGGCCTTAGAATGTACGCAAACCCACCCACCCAGGAATCAGCACCAGGGAGGCCCAATTTGCTTGTGGGTAGTAGAGGAAGTGACTGAAAGCAAGGCGAGAACCAAGCAGAGCAGCATTGTTCCCCCTCTGACATCTCCCCCACATACAGCCCCCACAACACAGCAACCTGGGTTGCCCCATTCTGGCAAATACCTAAGGCTCCACCCCTTACTACATAACGGGCAAGCTGAAACAAAAAAAAAATATGGCCCAAATGAAAGAATAGATCAAAACTCCAAAAATACAACTAAGTGACGAAGATATAGCCAACTTGTCAGATGCAGAATTCAAAACACTGGTAATCAGGATGCTCACAGAAATGGTTGAGTATGGTCACAAAATAGAGGAAGAAGTGAAGGCTTTGCAAAATGAAATAAAGGAAAACATACAGGGAACCAACAATGATGAGAAAGAAATCAGGACTCCAATCAGTGATTTGGAGCAGAAGGAAGAAGGGAACATTCAACCAGAACAGAATGCAGAAACAAGAATTCAAAAAAATGAGGAGAGGCTTAGGAGCCTCCAGGACAACTTTAAACCTGCCAACATCCAAATTGTAGGGGTGACAGAAGGAGAAGAGGAAGAGCAAGAAATTTAAAACTTATTTTAACAAATAATGGAGAACTTCCCAATCTGGCAAGGGAAATAGACTTCCAGGATATCCAGAAAGCTCAAGAGTCAAAAAATTTGGACCCAAGGAAGCATACACCAAAGCACATCATCATTACATTAGCCAAGATGAAAGATAAGGGGAAAATCTTAAAAGCAGCAAGAGAAAAGGAGACAGCTACCTACAAAGGAGTGCCCATAAGACCATCAGCTGATTTTTCCAAAGAAATCTTGCAGGCAAGAAGGGGCTGGAAAGAAGTGTTCAAAGTCATGAAACACAAGGACCTACATCCCAGATTATTCTATTTAGGAAAGCTATAGAATGGAAGTTATTATTTACTGCCCTTCCTTCATTTAGAATGGAAAGGCAGATAAAGTGCTTCCCAGATAAGGTCAAGTTAAAGGAGTTCATGGTCAACAGGACCTTATTATATGAATGTTAAAGGGACTTACAAGAGAAAAAGATGATAAAAATATTAACAGTAAAATGACAACAAACTCACAACTGTCAACAACTGAACTAAAAACAAAAACAAAAATGGTAAGTAAACAACTAGAACAGGAACAGAATGAGAGAAATGGACATGACATAGAGAGTTATTAGCAGGGAAGGGGAGGGAGGAGAATGAGAGAAAAGGTACAGGGAATAAGAAGCATAAAGGGTAGGTACAAAGTATACAGGGGGAGGTTAAGAGTAGTATGGGAAATGGAGAAGCCAAAGAACTTATGTGTATTACCCATGGACATGAACTAAGGGGGGTAATGCTGGTGGGAGGGGGTGTGCAAGGTGGGGCAGAATAAAGGGGAATAAAAAATGGGACAACTGTAATAGTATAATCAATAAAATATATTTTAAAAATAAAACAAAATTATACATTTCCACTAAGAAAAAAGAAAAAGAAAAGCTAATGAGGTGGGAGTTTGGGGACCACTCACTAACAGACCTCTTCTATGGTCCTGTGAAGGGACCTAGGAACATTGCATTTGTAATTTTTAAAAGGGTGCCCCCTATATCATACAAACTTCAGGCCCAAGAACTTGATTGTGTATAGAATGGCATGAAAAACACTGTAACATCTTCAAGCATTGTGAGCCAGGTACAGGGCACTTAATGAGAGGAAATTCTTCCCTGCCTACATAATTGTAGGGCCTGGAGCAAAATGAAAATAGGGTCTTTACTGGAAATATAGAAAATGTGTGTTGTTATAGAGACTAAATTTAATTTTTTTTCTTTTCTTCCACTTTCTCTCAACCTGTCAGTGTGTTAAAAATGTTTTAATTGGTTTTTCAGAGAGAAAGGAAGAGAGAGAGAGAACAAGAGAAAGAGAGAAACATCGATTTGTTCTTCCACTTATTTAGGCATTCATTGGTTGATGCTTGTATGAACCCTGACCATGGACCAAACCTGCAAACTTGGAGTATCAGGAGTATATTCTAACCAGATTATAGCCAATAAATTCGGCATTTCTGATTTCAGTCAATGCTCAACTCTGTAAGTGACCACACAAAACATTGAAAAACAGCACATAATTGTAGAAAGCTTTATCCATTTATCAAAAAAGTTTGCTGAGTTTCTTCAATGTACCAGACCTATCATGTATGCTGGGGGTTCTGCAGTGACCAAGACACACAGGCTCTTGATACCCTGAAGCTCACTTTTGTCATCTGATACAGCCTTTCAGACTTGAAACATGATCATCTACGTAACTAATGTGATTATTAGGCCGTATGTTTTTAGTAGGAACAAGTATCATATTCATCTCTGCATTTCTAGCACCTAATATCCTGACTGACACACAGAAGGTACTCAAAAAGACATTTGTTGACTGAATAAATTTAATTCCATTGAAAATAGAATAGCTTGAGAAATTGACCCAAAAGGAATATACTGCAAATTTGTTATGATTAAAACTTCATGAAAGCAAAATATATCTCATATACTCTGAAATGTAACACCAAAAAAGATCTTGATTGATGAGGTTATGTAAAAAAATTGCCTTATAAAGGACATACTCAGAGATTAGTCAGGAGTTATTTTTGTTTTCTGTCATTACAACTATTCTTCTGTGCCAACAATTTGCTGCTGAAGTTGTTTTTAAAAATATAATCGTTAAGTAGTAGATTAAACCCCACTGGTTTGAAATGATAGCAAGGCTGGGGGATATGGGGAATACAGCTGGCCTCCCAGGGAATTCTATGATCTTGGTGATAAAACAACTGATACTCATGGGCTTTTATTGTGAGAGAAATTCTGTTCCCTGAGAATAATTGTTACTACTTTTTGTGTAAAATTCACATAATATAAATAGTATACAATTCTATAACATTTAAGTGCATTCACAATGTTGGGCATCCGTTACCTCTAATTCCAAAATATTTTCATCATCCCCAAACAAAACCTCTTACCATGATACCATGATACATGAGAATTAAACAGTTACCATGAGAATTTAAAAATCTTTGGTCCTATGTAATAAGTACAAATAGTATCAACTATGTAATAGAAAAACAACATGGAAATTACTTTCCTCAAAAAAAGTAAAAATAGTAATTTAATAATAGGGTTTAAAGGGCCAGCAGGGGCCAGCCTACGATCCCAGAAGTGATGTTATCCTGACCTCTGATTTGAACATGAGAGTATGATCTGCCCTCCAGGTGGGAAGCAAAAGTTACAACTCTGCACAGAGCTTACAGCCTCTGAGAAAGCTGCCTGAGCAGCTCTAGAAGATCAAAATGAAAATTGACTTTTCAAGAATATTCAAGGTTTTCAGCCATAAGTAATTTTCAATTATTAATAACCAGGCAATGAGGAGATGAGGTAATTAAAAAGAAAAGTGTAGATTCAAAGTTGTTAAGTGGGTTGGAATGAGAAAAAAGTCATAAACAGTAGGCTAACAAATTCTAGTAATTGCCTCTTCACAGCCTTTGACTCTATTGATGAAGCCTTGACTCTGTTGATGAAGAATGTGTGCTGGTACAGGGACTCACATATTTAGGGGAAGTTACCAAAAGACCTCATGGAGAGAAAAATCCATGCTAAGGGAAGAGCTTGGAGGAAGAGTTTGGGCCAGAAACAAAGTCTGAGTCACAAGAAGGGCATGTTTTTTCTGATTCTAGTGTTATATTTGTCATTCAGATTCCTCTCCTAACCCATATTCTCTTGGGGCTCATGTTGGGGTGGGGTAGGGTGGGGGACATGGTGAGTAAAAAATGGAAAATTACAAGAGCTGTTTGGCTAAAAAGGAGGACTTTTAAACTAGGCCAAGGCAGCTCATCCATTAAAAGGAAAAAAAAAAAAAAGGTTGGGAAGAACTAAGTGCAAGGCATTCGTTAGACATGAAGGATATAATGCTAAACAGTCCCTGACCTCAGGAAGTTAACAGTATGGGGTAGATATTTAAAATTGAACTACATAAATGCTGATTATAATAAAGTATACAAAGGCATAGCTCAGTAGGCCATGGTAGTGTTTAACAGAGGAATCTAACCTGGTCTGGAAGTACAGGGAAGGCTTCCCTGAGGAAATGTATCAGCTGAAACCTGAAGGATAAGGAGTTAGAAAGAGTGTGCAAATGTTTCTGAGGTGGGAGGAGCTTGAGTTTGAAGCCAGTGGGCTCAAGTACAGGGGCTGGAGAGAGAAGCAGGGGAACAGTTTATGAAGGAGCTGGTTGCTTCCCTGCACTTGCAGTGAGTATCCTGCTACTAAAGCACCCAGCTCCAGGCAGGGCGGAGAGTCCCTCCTAGTTGTAGACTGTGGAGTGTGACCTGAACTAGGGCCTTGAAAAACTTGAGAACAGGATTTGGCAGGTGCCCTGGTTTTAACTTCAGCTAAATGCACTTAGGCCATTAGTGTGGCCTCTTTACATGCCCCAGGCTTCTATGTAATATTGTCCCAAAGATGTGGGTTCAGTCCCTTCAGGAAATTCCAAGATTATTCTAGAATCTTGATCAAGTCTCATAGCAGGAGCTAAAACTAAGGCACGTGGTGCTGGAAAGTTAAACTTTTGGCTCAATGTAGAGGTAGAGATGTTTGCCTACCTGCATGAGAAACCCCTCACAACATTAACTCTTCTTTGGTAGGAAGGGTGTAGCCACGTTTGTGCTTTCCCTAGCAGAAAAGCTTCCCCTGGAATGAACAACATGTAGAGTCATAAAACACTGTTACATCGGGGCCAAGTTTCCTAACAGATATTTGGTTAAAATGACTAGGGGCAGACACACACCCCTAGCCATCCTTTGTTCTAGGAGGCCATGAAAGTTGTCCACCTTATTTGGAGTAGTATTCTGGTACCTGACACGTGCACACTACATGATAGGGAGTCTATAAATATTGTAATGACTAAGTGGAGGCAGTTCTGCCAAAGCACTTCCCAGCTACCTCAGAAGATTTGTTTTCTCTGCTCATAGAGAGGTGAGAAAACAGCAGCCAAAGTAGTGATTCTCAGCCCTGCCTGCATGTCATGGAGATTTAAAAAATACATATAGTTTTATTTTGGACATGTTTTTTAAAGTACATTTATGAAGAAATTAGGCTAAAAGGAAATATGCACAAATATCAACTTTGACAGTGAGATAATGTACAGTTGTTATCTTATTCTGTAGTAATGTTACTTACCAAAAAACCTCCCAGCTTTACAGAGCTATAATTGCCATACAATGAACTTCATATATTTAGAGTGTCAGTGATAAGTTATTAATATACCTCTGAAACCACCACCACAGTCAAGATCATAGATGGATCACCCACAAAAGTTTCCTCATGTCCCTTTGTAATCGCATTCCCAGGCAACAAGTGATCTGTTTCCTATTATTACAGATTAGTTTGTGTTCTCTAGCACTTTATGTAAATGGAATTGTAAATCGTGTATTCTTTTCGTCCGGCTTTTTTTTCTCTCAACATAATTATTTTGAGATTCATTCATGTTGTTACATGTCCCAGTAGTTGATTCTTTTTATATTTATTGATGGATGTTGGATTGTATCCAATATTTAGTTATTAGAATACACCTGCTATGATCGTTCATGTTCAAGCCTTTGTGTGGATGTATATTTTCATTTATTTTGGGTAAATACCTATGAGTTGAAAGTAAATAGAGTTGAATGTAAATACCTAGGTAGGTGTATGGCTTAAATTTTAAAGAAACTACCAAACTGTTTTCAAAAATGGCTGTCATATTTTACATTCCCACCAGCAGTGTATGAGAGAGTTCTAATTGTTCCATATCATTTCCAATATGACACCATTTCCAATTTGGTGTGGTTAGCCTTTTTAACTTTAAACATTCTAGTAGGTTTATAGGTATATCACTGTGGTATTAATTTGTACTTGTCTAATAACTAGTGATGTTGAGCATATTTTCGTGTATTTATTTGCCATCTGAATATCTCTGGTGAAAGGTTTTTTGAAATCTTTTGTCCATGTTTTCATGTGTATGTGTATGTGTGTGTGTGTGTGTGTGTGTGTGTGTGTGTTTGTTCTTATTACACTGAGTTTCAAATCTTTTATGTATTCTGGATACAAGTCTTTTACCTGATATATGACTTGCAAATATTTTCTCCTGGTTGGTGGCTTGTCTTTTCATTCTCTTCACAGTGTATTTTGAATTAAATGAAGTTCAATTTATCAAGACAAAATTAGGAATAACCCTTTGGGGTGGCATCTAAGGAATCTTTTACTAACCAGGTTGCCAGGAATTTTTCCTTTCTTTTTTCTTTAATTTAACTTTTACAGTTTTAGGTTTTATATTTAAGTCTATGATCCATTTTGAATTAATTTTTTTTCTGGTGAGAGATAAAAAGTTCATTTTTGCATATAAATGTTCCATTGTTCCACCACCATTTGTTGAAAACTAAAACAAAACTATACTTTTTTAATCCTCACTAAGGACATTTTTTTCATTGCTTTTAGAGAGAAAGGAAGAGAGAGAGAGAAATACTGATGTGAGAGAGAAACATCAATTAGTTGCCTCCTGAATGTGCCCAGACCAGGGATGGAACCTGTCACCTAGGTATGTGCCCTGACTGGGAATCAAACTCATAACCTTTTCAGTTATGGGATGATGCTCCAACCAAGTGAACCACACCAACCAAGGCAAAACTCTATGTATTTTCTTCATTGAATTTCCTTGTCTCTTAGTTGAAATCAACGGACCATGTGTGTATAGACCTATTCCTGGAGTCTATTCTGTTCCATTGAACTACCTCAATAGTTGACTATTTTAATTCTCAGCATTTCTATATGAATTTTAAAATTGACTTGTCAACTTCTACAAAATATCTGCTGAGATTTTGATGGAGGTTGCATCAAATCTATAAATCAATTTGGGGGAGAAATGACATCTTTAAAATATCAAGCCTCCAATTACTTGGATGTTTAAAAAAAAATACTGCTACTTGACTACTCCAGACCAATTGAATCAGAATCTCTGGGAGATGAGATACAGGCATCATTATTTTCTAAGAAATTTCACAGGTGATTTTAATGTGCACCCATGTTGGAAAACACTAAATCTTGACATATCTCTTAATGGGCTTTGGCCTGCTTAATTCTCCTAAAGGGAATAAGCAGCAATGAATAACACAAAAAATGAATGCATTAACTCGTTATTCTAAACTTAAAGAAAAACTTTCAAGGAGACAGAGATTTGAAGGGGTATCATGTGAAAGAGAAATTCAATTCTTTCTAATCCAATAGACAGAAACTTTAGAGAGTCAGACATCATATCCACCCAAGGAGGTGCCTTACAATAGTCAGTGATGTCCCCAGAAACACTAGGCTTCCTGAGAGAGAGGATCACTCTAGTTTTATAGACTGGATAAGGATTTGGTGGGATCTATATATTCGGTATCACAAGGGGCCTACTATGCACTAATTAAAAAGGTTCAGGGGCTTTTCAGCATCAGCAGAATTCTTGGAAAAATAGTTAGCTAACTAGTCTGAGTTTCTGAGTCTATGAGATACTTCTTTAATATTTTTCATGAAATGGCTGCATCACACTGTTGGGACACAAGTATAGACTTTGTTATGATTCATATCCCACAGCTGATGGGGTGAAATGAAATAAATTGCTGATGGATAATTAATTCCGTGTGAAGGATAAGAACACATAGGGGTATTCAGCATTATGGGGGAGGGACAATAGAAATGGTAATAATGGAGCAATCTCACTGGGAAATGGAGGCTCAGAACTATGACACTTCAGTGGGTGGAATCAATCTCTTGTGTGGATCACTTGAGCAAGATAATGATAATATGCTATAAAGTTTTGGAGGTAAAGTAGCAGGTAAAATGTTTGACAGATTTGAAAATATAATGTTTTTCTTTAAGGGCACATGGAATGTTGACTGTAATTGACCATCTTCTAGGTCACAGAGTCTAAAAATTTTCAAGTAATTGAAGCCATATAGACCATGTTCTCTGATTACAAAGGAATTAAACTAAAAATCAACATTAAAAAAGATAATTAGAAAAATTTTAAATATTTGAAAATTATATAATATACTCCTAAATAACCTATAGGTCAAGAAAAAAAATAATACATACTAGAAACTATTTTGAACTGAAAGGAATATTTGTTTCATATTAGAAAATAAAACATATTGAAACTGAGGTACAACTTAAGCTGTGCTCAGAGGAATATTTGTAACCTAAATAAATATATTTAAAAAGAAAAAGGGCTGAAAATCATTTTAAGAACTTAGGAAAAGAATACCAACTTATACCTAGAGGATGTGTTACAGTGAATCATATGAAATTATCTGTATTCAACCATTTTTCTTATGAAAAGAGCAATTTCATTTTGTTCAGCCTAATAGACAAAAGCAAATAATGAAAAACTAAAACCTAAGTTATAATGAAATAGAAAACAAAGGAGGTTTTTATGAAGATTAATAAGGAGATTCTTAAAATGTACTCTGAGGACCCTTGGATATCCCTGAGTTCAAGGGATCCACAAAGCCAAAACTATCTTAATCATCATCATAATCATATGTTATTTTCACTTTTTGTGCTTATTATTTCACAAGTGTATAGTAGAGTTTTCCAGAGGCTACATGACAATACTGCAACTGATTGAAAGCAAAGAGGATGAGAGAATCCACGTGTCTTCTCTTAAGTCTGATATTGTGTTACTAATATAACACTTAAGTCTGTGTTATATTTTAAATTAAAGATTTGAAATATAACACAATATTATTCTTCTCACTCAGTTTTTTGTTTTTAAAAACAAAAATAGGTTTAGATATATTCATACAATGGAACACTATACACCAACTAAAAGAAACAAATCAATAATAGATGCAGTAACATTGGAGAATCTCAAAAGTATTATGTTAAATGAAAGAAGCCAGACACAAGAAGTATATATTGTTTGATAATATTTATATGACATTCAAAAACAGGCAAAACTAATATATTGAGTCAGAAGTCAGAGAATAATTACCCTTTTTTGAGCAGGAAGAGTGCCTAGGAAGTATACAAGGAGGGAATCTTTAAGGCATCAATAGTGGTTTAATATAAGTGGATATCGCATGGATATGTTCATTGTGTAAAAATTCATCAAGTTGAGCCCTCAGCAAATTTTGTACTTTCCTGTATATATATTATACTTCAATAAAATAACATAAAAATATTTGTACAAGAGAATTTGTTTTTACTTGTAGAGGTGAGTAAATGACTGTTGAGTAAGAAGCCTTAGACAAATTTCAGGGCTGGTGCAAAAATATTTTTGAGCTAAATCAGATTGTACCATTAGAATGATCAAACTATAGTTATATAATTTAGCTCAAAATTATTGTGAAAAGAAAAAAACTTTAAATTTTTAACATTTTGTTTTAGCATTGATAAAAAGAAAATGTTCATGTTTGATAAAAATATGAACATTGTTTAGGAAATAGTGGTATGAAGAATTATAAATGTAATAAGTTATAGTATATTCTAGAGACTGTATAAAATATCACATTAGAAGTATGGGAAAAACAGAACTTCAAATTAAAAACACCTCTTACTCTAGCAAAAATGTGCCATGGCTAAATACAAAATAAATTAGACAGAAATCTAGATGACATTATAGTGAAGTCCAGAAAATGGTAGGTCAGAAATTACATAGGGAAAAAAATACTAAAGAAATAACTTTCAAAGGCTGCCAAATCTGATAACAAAAGTTTTTCTATGACAGAAAATGTTTACAATCAGTCTGAGAATCCATGGAACCAGGTCATCATCATGGGGAAAATGTAAAATGTAAAATGAAGAAGTAACCACAGAGAAAATAAGGCAAGCCAAATGATAAGGCAAGCGAAAAAACAACCAGTACAAACATGGACAGAAGATTTGAATAAATACTTCACCAAAAATATATACAGATGGTAAATAATCACATGAAAAGATATTCAACATCATTAGTCATGAGGGAAATTAAAATCACATAATGGAAATTAAAACCACATCTATTAGAATGTCTAAAATTTAAAACATGACAATGGCAAGTATTAGTAAGAATGTGGAGCAGCTGCAATTCTCATATCCTGTTGTTGTGAATGTAAAATGTGACAACCATTTTGGAAAACAGTTCAGCAGGTTCTTAAAAAGCTAAATATACATCTACCGTATTGAAAGCATACAAGTATATCCATACAAAGACTTGTAGCTGAATATTCATAGTTTTACTTATAAAAGCCAAAACTGGAAACAGTCTAAACATCCATCAACAGGTTGATGAATAGACAAATTATGATACATTCATAAAATAGAATATTATTCAGCAACAAAAGAAATAAACTATGGATACACACAACAGCATAAATGAGTCTCAAAATAATTACACTATGTAAAAGAAGCCAGATAAAAAAAGAATACATGCTGTATGTTTCTATTTACAAAAAATTCTAGAGAACTGTGAAAATACTAAAACTGTTTTCCAAAATGTGTAATCTGTTGTATAAATGGCTATTTAATGGTAGGATGCATTGCTGTGGCCTCCAACAATAACACATAAATTTTGAGGAGCCTTGGAACAATAGGTGTTAAAGTCTCATTTCCATTTCTGCAGTAAAAGGAAGGATTTTTATAGTGCTTAGGTAATTATATCCTTTAAGCTGGGAAGGAGCCAAAACAAAATTGTTGAGAAATAAGGCATATGCTTGTCCTGACATCTTCTGATTTTGCATGAGTCTGAGGCGACAAGCTGCTGCTGTGGTGGAGCAGGCCTGTTTAGCCCTTGCCTGAAAGGGAGGGCTGCCCATACTCCTGTCTGAAATCTATTTGCAAGTGTGTATTTCCTTAGAACAGAGAATAAGGTTTGATGTTGATTAATTACCTTGTGAGAAATAAATGGTAGAGGCTTTCCATTCTTGAGTGCAAAAATGCAAGTAAGTTTTATAAGAAAGTCTTTCAAATCACTTTCTCAGATGGGCAAAAAACATTGTTGAAAAACCTTAGAGTCAATTTCTAATCCACTGTGTGAGCATGGCACTGTAAAGCTTAGTTTAGCTACTTGATAAATAAGATCTATGTGTCTGAATTATCCTCTCACCTCTTTTTCTGAAAAAATTCCAAGACATTGTCCTTATCTTTGACATATTTTTATAATAATTCATCAGATAGGTTATAGGTCTACAAAGATAACATGGAGTTCCTGCCCTCAAGTTGCTTACCATCTTTCTCCCAATTACCCACTGCTATTTTCTGGGTGCCAAACAACCTAAGGAACACTGTCTTTTACATTTATTTCCAGCTCCATACTCCTGCGCTCAAGTTTTCAGCTACGTGCAGCTGTTTGATTCTGTCTGGCATAAACTACAAATACCTTATGTCAAAGAGTGACTGGCAGCGAATGATTTTTCCAATCCTGCATATAATATCTGGCTCATAGGAATGCTGGCTCAATACATTTGTTTTATTAATGAATATTATGTCTCTCAATCTACCCTGTGTAAAACTTCCAATCACCATAGAAAAGCTAGTGGAAAGGGTTCTCTTGTGGTTCATGAGAGACTATGGCTGCCAGAATAGAATCTGGAAAGAACAGATAGATTATTCTGCTCTTCACTAGAAGGATACCCTGCTGGTGAGCCAGGTTGAACATGATTACCCTCAATTATAGAGAAGTAGATATTTTTCCTGTTACATTTTACATTTTCCTTCTAAGCACAGAACTCCCAAGGACATACTTGGCCTAGCCTGAAGTAGGGGCTGATGTGTAACAAGTAAAATGCAACTTCAGGAGGAGAATCATAGTGATTTAATCAGCCACTGAAGTCTAATTCAAGACACCTGCTGCTTTGTTTAACAATAGCAGTCTTCCCAGAACAATACATCTTTCTTTGTTTCCTAGCACTGATGGATAATTTATGCACGGCTTGGAGAACATCGTTTATTATGGGAACTAACTTCAGGCAGAATGGAAGCGATAAAGAAAATAAAAAGGCAGTTAACTCCAGTGTAATGGAGCATTTTAGGCTCTACAAAAGAAGAAAACAAAGCAAAACAAAAATACATGTGGGACCTGAAAATCAGGCCAAGTAGTCATCTTGTATTCCTCCTCTACAAAGAAAAACACTCCCAAAATGGGTGGGATTGCTACACACAGCTGGAACTGAGCCAACACTGAAAACCTGGAGAATCCTGTTACAGTATTAGCTTGAGAAAAGGGTATTCATCTTTGAGCTACTTGGTTCAACTAGTGCTATTTTCACCTAAATTATTTCTTCAAAGCTATACCCCTAATAGCACAATAAATTGCCACTTTTTTCTTTCCTATATCATTTCCATACTCAATCACAGTTCACATTATCAGGACTTTGGCCAGCATTGATGTGTCACGTAGTTATTTGCTGAGGATAGGCAGTCCATGACAGGCACGTATCTGCCAATGCACGTGCCTGTCCATGCAGAATATGCCAAACACATGCATCAGAAATGTCAGAATGGGATAGACATCAGCTGACTGAATCATTCTTTCTCATAGGGCAAGTCATAACATCAGTACATGCAATTTGGGTGTTTTTTTGCCTGCTGTTTCCTCTAATCATGCTTTATGTCATCTCTGAATTACTTGATGAAACACAGTTTAGTGTGCGATGTGTTCATTTAAGTAGACACTGAGTAACAGACTTGCTCCTCACCATATTAAAAACAAAGTGAGAGGCTGACAGGTTAAAGTATTATGATAAGTGAAGTCAGACAGAGAAAGAAATACTGTATAATTTCACTTATAGGTGGAATCTTTAAAAAACCAAATACATAAACAACAAAAAATAAAAACAAACCCATAGATACAGAGAACTAGCTGATGGTTGCCAAAGGGGAGAGGAATAGAGGAATAGGAAAAACAAAACCAATGAGAGCTCACATTTAAAGGTACACAGCTTTTTAAAAATGTTAAACATACGACTCAGCAATTCCCTCCTATGTATATGCTCAAGAGAAAGAAAACAAATGTCTACATAAACCTGTATACAACAAAGTATAGCAGCAGTATCATAATAGTCAAAAAGTAGAAATGACCTTAATGTCCATCAGTTGGTGAATGTATAAATAAAATGTGGTAAGTTCATTCAGTGAAATATTATTTGGCAATAAAAAGAAATAATGTACTAATACATGCTATGATATGGCAGAAACTTGAAAAAAGGTAAAGGCATATTAAAATATTTAAAAGTAAAAGTATCCTGTTCCATTTCCCTCCCCACTTCCAACTTTCATTAATTATATTTCTACTTTTAGTGATACAGTTTTAAAGACACGGAATAAATTAAAAAGAAATACAGCCTACTTGGGAGGCCAACTGATATGTAAACAACAGGAACAAAACAATATGTGGGGATAAATATAACAGAAGCAGGTACAAGATAAAAGAAGGGAACAGAGGCAATTGTTCTGCATAGGAGAACTAGGGAAGCTTGTTGGAGGCAGTGGCATGTCTTCGACATGAATTATTACAGCCATAGTTCCAGTAAGTGAAAGTGCCACTTGCCCATACCCTGCTGAGGAGACAGTTCCAGCCCCTAGGACTCCGCTCTTTTCTCCCTAGCCACAGTTTTCTGAGCCAAAGGTGAGAACCATAGAAGAGGAAAAATTCCTCCTCTACCCTCTTATGCTCATGACTGGAGGCCTGCAAGCAAATTACACTGACAATAGACAGGTTAACAGCAAGAAAAAAACTATTGGGTTGGCCAAAAAGTTCATTTGATTTTTTTTTCCGTAAGATGGCCCTACTAGCGCTTAGTTGTCTCTAACTTCATTTGAAACAATTTTGTTAGGTTGTATTGTGGCAGCTGTCATGTAAGTGTGCATTTTTTAAAAAGCTATCAAAATTGGTGAATTTTTGTTTATTTTAATATTAAAGACAGAAGAAAATATGCAACATTTTTGGCATATTATGCTTTATTCTTTCAAGAAAGGTAAAAATGCAATTGAAATGCAAAACAAGATTTGTTCAGTGTATGGAGAAGGTTCTGTAAATGATTGAATGTGTCAAAAGTGGTTTGTGAAGTTTTGTGCTGAAAATTTCTTGCTGGACGGTGCTCCATGGTCAGATAGACCATTGAAGTTAATAACGATCAAATCGAGACATTAGTTGAGAACGATCAGTGTTGTACCATAAGGGAAATAGTCAACATACTCAAAATATCCAAATCAATAAAGTTATTCATGAAAATGAAAAATGTGTCTTTTCTTCCTTTGTTTTATCATTGTTCAAGTCCAGTTGTCTCCATTTTCACCCCACCATGCCCCTATGCCCCTACAAAGATCTTGCTGCAACAAGGAAAGACAGTGATATAACAAGTCAGTGTTTAGGCCCAAGTACCCAACACAAATGCTAGGAAACTGAAATGATCATTTTCTTCTTATAAACTAAAAATCATAAACCATGTACACAATTGTGTTGTTGTACTTGAATTCAAATTTCAGTAATAAAATTGTACAATGAACCAATGCGGTGTTTAGGACAAGGCTTTGGAATAGGCAAACCTGTATGTGACTCCTGATGCTTTGGGTGGGTTTCTTAGCCTCCGAAAGCCTCGGTTTCTCAATATAGACCATGAACATAATTATGCTACCTCACCGATTTATAAAGATAAAAAGTATATGTACATATATAAAGACAATGTATATGTACATAAAGAGTTTGGCTGTGCTTATTATAATGAGGCAGGATAGAAACAAGTTAGGGAAAACTTCTGACAAGTGAAATGAGGAAGTAGGAACAATATCGCTGGCCAACAAGCCAGTAGGTCCTCTCACAGAGCCCCCACCTTCACACATAATCAAAGGGAAATGGTTTATATTTAACCCCTACACTCCCCTCTGCTTCTTCTACCTAAGGTAGCTACTTTGCATGAGTTCACACTCACTGCTTCTCCCTCCCTCTAAGTGCTGTGTGGAGAGTTGAGCTCATTTGTTATCGAAGAAGGGTAGAGTATCATTTTTAATCAGTATTTTGAAAGGATACTAAATAGGCATTTATAAATTAAGAATCCATAAATATTAAATTATATACATTTATTATCCTGTTTTAACATTTATAAAGTTCTTAAGGCAACATTCCTACTGATAACTTTTTCCTTAGAGTGCTACATTTTAGGGAGGTTTATCATATTCCTCTGTTCTCTTCCCCTTTTTTTCATCTTAAAATTAAGTGTCTTCCAGATGCATGCACTTTTTTAAAAATTTTATTTAGTTATTTTTCAAGTACAGTTTTTTTTGTCTATTTCTCCCATTCCAACCTCCCCCGCCCCTTGCTCCCCACCTCCCTCCCATTTCCACCCCCCTTAGTTCTCGTCCCTGTGTCCTTCCTATTTGTTCCTCCAAATTCCTCCCCCTTTTCCCCCTTAACTTCCCTTCCCTCTCCCCTCTGGTCACTGTCCCCTTGTTTTCTATTTCAGTGTCTTTGTTTTTTTTTTTTCTGCTTGCTTATTTGTTTTGTTGTTTAGCTTCCTGTTAAAGGTGAGATCATATGGTATTTGTCTTTCAGCACCTGGCCCATTTCACTCAGCATAATGCTTTCCAGTTCCATCCACGTTGTTGCAAAAGGTAGTAGCTCCTTCTTTCTCTCTGCTGCATAGAATTCCATTGTGTATATGTAGCACAATTTTTTGATCCATTCATTTACTGATGGGCACCTAGGTTGCTTCCAACTCTTGGCTATTGTAAATTGTGCTGCTATGAACATTGTGGTGCATAGGTTCTTTGATATTAATGTTTTAGGATTCTTAGGACATAATCCTAGCATGAACTCTTCAACTTAAGCAAAAGAATCACTAAAATCTTCTTAAATTTATTTTTTGTCCCTTAATTTGAATTCTATAAGTTTTAACTTAGTTTTTTTTTTGAGAAACTTGAATTGTTTAATACTGTTTTTATATGATAGCAAGGCAAAGACTTAAAAAAAAGAATATATCAAGACCAAATAATCATAACAATATATCATATTTATCAAGAAAAACAGAGTACAGGCCCTGGCTGGTGTAGCTCAGTGGATTGAGCGCGGGCCTGCAAACCACACGATCGAGGTTTGATTCCCAGTCAGGGCACATGCCTGGGTTGCAGGCCAGTTCCCCGCAGGGGACTCACGAGAAGCAACCATACATTGATATTTCTCTCCTTCTCTCCTTCCCTTCTCCTCTAAAGATAAATAAATAAAATCTTTAAAAAAAAAAACAGAGTACACTCCAACTGCATGCGAGAGCAACCTGGAGAGACTTTGACAGCTCAGGTCAAAGAGCTGCAGCTACCTGCAGCTACCACTCGCATTTCCTATATCATCTCAGGAAAAAAAAAAAAAACACAGAGTACACATTTGGAAGCACAGCTTCATATTTCGCAAACAAGATCAGTCACACTGACCTGGCTTTAGGTAAATGTTTTAAAAACAGGTAGATGTTTTCCATAGATTCCTTATTTAAAATTTTTATGTTCTTACTTCATTTTGTTTCTCTGTGCGACAGTCAATTAAGCAGATAATGAATATATGAATTAAAAAAAATTCAATCCCATCATGTATAGTCTTCAGGAGGATGGTTTTATGCGTTTTTAAAGAGGGCATCTGAGTAATCATCTCAATCCAAAACTTCAGGAGCTCTGGAGATATTTTTATGCCTAGAATTGGCTCGTGATATTGCTGGTGCCAAGAATGTAAGATGAGCTCAGCCTCATGAAATCTTGCTCTGCACCCTCACACCTGAAAATAATGAACTTTAACCTGTCAGCCTCTCACTGTTTTTAATATGGTAAGAAGAAAGTCTGTCACTGACTGTCTACTTAAATGGCCACATCTAAGACACTAAATTGTGTTTCGTCAAGTTATACAGATGTGAGCCCTGGCTGGTGTAGCTCAGTGGATTGAGCGCGGGCTTGCGAACCAGACAATCGTGGTTCGATTCCCAGTCAGGGCACATACCGGGGTTGCAGGCCGGTTCCCTGCAGGCCAGTTCCCAGCAGGGGATGCACAAAAGGCAACCATACATTGATGTTTCTCTCCCTCTCTCCTTCCCTTCCCCTCTAAAGATAAATAAATAAAATCTAAAAATTAAAAAAAAAAGTTATACAGATGTGACATAAAGCATGATCAGAGGAAGCAATAAAAATTTAAGTTGCATGCACTGATACTATGACTTACAATATGAAAAGAATGATTCATACTCTCAAGATGTACAAAACTGTACAGTGTGAGTACCACAAGCACAGTAAATTTTATTCTTTGGTACTTGATGTATTCTAAGTGCCTGGAACAGTTTCTGGCACATACAGGTGTAAATGTATGTCAAGTAAATAAATGATCAAGACAATATAGATGCAAAAAGGGCATCATTTCTAGCAAATTCTTACATTCCCTGATTCATGACTATCCTAGTCCTCTCATATGAGTAAATATGCCTTGACTTTTTATTTTTTAACATTTTATGAACTAGTGCATCTTGCATCCTGAGATCCTAAGGAAAATCAATAGGGAACTTTAAACTGGAGAAAGAAAGGGGGATATTCATCATCTTATGAACTGAACAAAATTTAGGATAGAGTGCCCAAGATAGGGCCCAAAAGGCAATAGTGACTTGAGGAAAGAAGAGGCAGACATCTAAAACAAACATTACCGGCTATGTAACTTTGCCCAGGGTCACCTGGATTCCTGCCCCACAAGCAAAATGCGTTTAAGTAAGTAAAGTACAAAATCAGACTGAAAAGTTCCTCTACCCTATACCAATTGATAAAACTACTGTACAAAGAAAGATGAGATATGCAATGACTGCAGAGAATTTGTTTTTATCTTAGAGCAAAATAATTTTGACTTACTTAAACATACCGTATCTAAAGTTTTGAAGAATCAAATGTGTGGCCTATTTTCAATGGCTATTGGCTGTTCCAGAACAAAGTACTTTAAAAGATGCATTTATAACAAGCATACATCAGAGTGGCATTATATAAAATCGGTGGTAAACTTGAAAACTGACCGTAATCCAACTTCTGTCAATTAAAATGATAGCAAATATAAATTATAAATAAATTATGGAACAAAATACTAAGTCAATTTCATTAATAAAATTGGGGGAGCAATATTATATTATCTTTTTGTTTTAGCCTTTGCTTGAGTTTATGATATCTAGCACATCTGCAGATGCATGTTGCAAAATTTTATAACCAAAATAATGACACAGCCCTTCAAGACATGTACAAACAAGTAGTGTAATTTTCTAGACCATGATGTCTAGTACAGTCAAGTATTACAAGAAACAAAAAGTAACCAGTATGTCATTGATGTGTATGACTCGCAGGACATTAGTCAATGCATTTTACAATAAAGAGTCTGATCCACTGATGTAATGGGAAACCAGAGAATTTTTCTTAGCAAATTTTCCAACCTCATACTTTTACACTTGAGAGAAACATATGGTTCAATACTTAACAGACTTAGTATTGGTAGGAGGCCTGTGAAAATTGTTTGCAGCCACATCTTTATGGCATCTTTCAGAACTCTTTTAACAACTTCCTTTCTTCCTAATGCTAAATACAGATATAGTCCTATTTTAATCAGTATAAATATTATCTAAAGGAACTTTTTATTTTTACTAAAAAACAAGCTACTATAGTTCAGTTGTACAACTGTCGAAGAAAAAAAGAAGAAGCAGCAGAAGCAGAAGAAGAAGAAATATCCTGCTTCCTTTTGTTACTACTTTTTGTTATGCCAGTTCTGCAAGTGGTTTTGAAAATGATTATTAGGTGAATACAACACCTAATAATTTGCATACAAGTTGTATCTTCCCTGGTTGCCTTCACATTTTCAAATCTCATTTCTTTCTCTGCTATCCAAACACATCACTTTCTGCTCCTACCATTGCCAGACTTTAGTATCACACACATCTGTCTGTAGAATGTGCCTGTAGTTCTACCACTCAGAACCTAACAGATATCCTTATACAATAATACAACAACAAAAAGACAAGTAAAGACAAAAGACAAAAATACCAACAAAACCAAAACGAAAAGAGTATGGGACAGGGGTGGGGAAGAGGAGAAGTGGCGGGAAGGACACTATATCCTATATTACGATTGACACAAGGACAAATCTCAGAATATGATATTTAATAGAATATGGAAGCCTATTTCCTTGTCTGTATTACCTCATGCATTCCCCTATTCCTAGAACAAGGAGGGACAGGCCAAGAGCAGAGACTGTCTGTTTTACAGTTTTTTCCTTTGATGACAGTAAATTTTCTATGAAGCTAATTAATTTGAGGCTTTGGGACAGTTCACTTGTGTGGGCTTAGGGGTGTTCACATGTCAGATGCTTTCCCAAAATTTGCAAAAGGAGATATTCTAACTGCAATTATAACTAAAGTAAAAGTATATCCACTAGAGCTTCTCACACTTTCCCTCATGGTGTGATGTTGGAGTAGCTGTAAGTAGATTCAGCTAAGAAAAAGTTGAGTTGAAGATAAATTTAGTTTGGGTTTAGTTGGAATATTCATGTGGTTTGTAATTGTTCCTGAATTAGTTAAGTTTTTGTTAGCCATCTCAGTATAGGAATAGCTCCCAAGAATACCACTAACTCAGCCATGGCATCAGGTGTCTTCTGATCCTAAGACAGAGTGCCAGAGGTTGTATCATGATGTGAACTGTGGACGATACAGAATTACAATTATCAGGTAATGGAAAAGAAACTAAGTTTGATATGTATGGAAGCAGAAACTAGGCTGGGGGAAATCATTCTAGTCGGTAGCTGTGTATGATTATAAGTGGAGGGTTTAATTCTCATCAATGTTAAACAAAACAGAAGGTCTCTTCTATCTAGAATGAACTCAACAATGCTGCTTGCATAATTATAAAAGCACTATATACTTTTCTCCCATTGTAATGAAAATCAGGTGACACAGAAGTTATCATCCCTGTGTTCATGGGGAACAAACCTATAATTGTACTACAAATAGTAAGTGCACATGAGTGTGTGTTTTATGTATCTCAAAGTGTTATCTCATGAATACACTGATAAAAGATTTAAATTGCTTGTTGATTTGATATGAAATACTGAATCAATAACGATAATATAAAACTCATAAGACTCTACTACAATGAGGACATCAGTGACAATTTAGAGTATTAAGATTAGCCCCATACAATAGGATATTTGAAATTCTTCAAATATTACTGGTTATAAGTGAAGAAAACTTGATACATATTTTCCCAAAAATTTACATGAAATTACAATAATGAGCAGTGAGATTGAAAGAAACTTTTCTAAACTCTCAATAAAATTTTTATTTTTGATCAACCATGCTAGCAGCTATCTCTGTTATTTCTATAGAAGAAAATAACAAAATTATTATTATATGAAGAAACTATCAAAGAGCATGCTGACAAGAAGTAGGAAAAAATTGTAGAGACTTTTCAGGCAATTAATTAACAAAAATATAATTTTTCTAGATTTTGCCATTTCTGTGGTATTTATCAGAGTTTTAAAATTTAAATTTGTTTTTATTCCCTTTCTCTATTCATTTTCACACCCACTTGTTGTAACTTAGTATTCTTTTTCTTAAAGAGTATCCCAAATTTTACAAGCTTCAGGTCACATGAAACATGAATCTGCCTGTCCATTGCCTGGCTGAGAGCCTGGCATATTTGAAGTTTATTGAAACAGTATGTAGGAATGGCTGTTGGCCTAAGGGTAGTGACATGACACTCAGTTTAATGAAGGAGAGGTCAGCCTATGCTAAGGCTCTTTGGCATATCCAGTCTGCAGGCTTGACCAGTCTGGAAACTGTGATGGTACCACACCTGTCAATAGAGATACTGAACTCAGGGAGTGGGAAGCCAAAATGGCAGAGGCAGAGAAAATGAGGCTAGAGACTGTCATATGGTGTCACAGTCAAGAAGCAATATTTTTCCTCATGCTTTCATTCTTCATGAGTGCTAAAATTAAAATAAGTTTCTATCTCCAAAGAATATGGAAATTAATTTTCATGTGTTTGGAAATTTATTCCTTTGAGTTATGTTTCTTAGTTGGAGAGAACGATTCCTCTTCTTTCCCTCTAACTGAATAATGGGAAACATATGTGAGTAGGATTACATCCAGTCCCAAGATACCAACATTTGGAAGTGACTGAAGTCTTCCACATAGAGTTCCAAGTTAAAATACCTTACTTGAATAAAACGTGTGTTGTAACCTGATATTGCTATTTTATTCATGTCCTACTTGACAATATTCTAAAATCTAGATACATGGTTGGGTTAACAGCTTCCTGATGGAGCTGCTTCTGCAGCACCAACACCTAGAATTAGACCCACCCACCAACCAGTTAGAGCTTAATGGGAGAACTTGGAAGTAGGCAATCTTCTCTCAAGGTGCTGGGGGAAATATAGGGCAGCATGATATCTAAAAGCTATAGCAATAGATAAATTTAAATAGTTGGTATTGTGAGTTCTGATACTCCAAGTGGGGTACCCTAGAAGGAGGAGATAGAGAATGCAGAGGAAAGTAGTTTAGAAGTCCAAGTAGTCAGAGTCAGCATCAGGAATGCCCATTAGCAGGTAACAGAACTTTAGTGATGTGGCTGATGTTCAGGGACAGACTCCAGTCCCTGGGAAGGGTTTATAGTAGAGATTGATAATAACAAAACAGAACTCTGGCTGTTGAAGCTACTAAGTCAGATACCAGCCACAAGGAAGCAGGGTGTCAACTCAGTTAACCAACTGAAGCACAAGCAGGTCTTAGAGAATAAGATTTGTAATCAGAACTTGGGCAAGTAGTCGAGAGCTACACTAGCAACAAATGTGACTGATGCTGAACCCTTCAGCATTGAGCTACAGCCCCTTAAATCTCTTCTATTCAAGGTCTGGATTGGACAATAGGCTAAGCTAAACTCCTGGTTAGGAACAAGTTCACCTTTACTGAGGGGAGAAGACAACTTTAGAGACTTAGAACAAGGTAAGATCTGACTGATGATAAAGAAAAGGAAGGCCCTACCAATGTATAGGGCTTTTAAAAATAAGTCATCAAAAGATAACATATTACATAAAATTTAGTAACAAAATAAAGATAACTTAAAACTTAAACTACTAAAAAAAGACCTTTTAGTAAGGGGAAATACTGTTTTGGTGGGAATAAGAAATAGTCAGATTTTTTAGTATATGTGCGTTTGCTTTCCTTTATACTTAATAAGGCAAGGAAGAAAATGTCAATATAAGCTGTAATTAAAAACTTCCTTTTTTAAATTTAGAAATAATTAAGTTAGGATTTTAAAAGTAGCTTTCTTTTCCTAAACACTGATTTAACAATTGTTTGACATGACTTCCTCACATAGGAAGCTGCTCAGCATATTTTTTTTCTCTTGACTCATTGTCTGATTCACCATAGAGACAGGGTGTGCCAGTTCTGGACATCACTGGTATCCACTATTTACCCCCACATATCATTGCTCAATTCTTAAGATAGGGTAGAGGACACAGTAGAAGATTCAATATATAATAAACAGAATTTGCCTTATTTTCATAAGCCTAATATCTGGTGAGCCATGAGTTAACTCCCTATCCCTGGCAAGTTGGCTTTTTTTCAACAGGAGGAACTGGTCTTCAAGTTCCTCCTTTAGTAGTCCAATTAATTTTGAAAATTGAGTCTAATACTGAGACCCAGTCCACTTGGCTGGGCAGCTGATTTATCTCTGGGCTTGACTCCTGAAAGACTGAACCCAATTTCCTACACCTCTAGCTTTTGACGAAGATTCTTTTCTGAAGGTGTTGATAACCCTAAACCATGGAAATGGCGCCTGCTTATTTTAGAGCATTGCTTACTGCATGAATATTTGCCTGGAATGACACTCAGATTGGCACCCTTTCACATTTAGGTGTTAGGGAGGATCTCCTAATGCATAGGATAGTTGTGTGGAGAAAAAAAAGCAAAGATTTGGAACCTGAGAGACAAAGGGTTGATCCTGTTAGTTAATTTTTGATAAATCACTGAACTCCTCTAAGCCAATTTCCTCATCTGTAAAAATGAGAGGAGTGATTCTTACTTACATGTCAACTGTGAAAATAAGACAAATAATGTAAAGCATCTACTAATCTAGTGTAAAAGCTGCTTACCAAATTATAGCTATTGTGATGACTAGCAAATTTAAGGAAAAAAACTAAATGTATTTATCCAACAAATATTTATTAAGTGCTTATTAGATGCCAAGTATCGAATTGAGCTCTGGGGGGAAGTACAAAGGTGAAGATGACATGGTCCTTTAGTGGGGAAAAGGAAAAAGTAAATAGACATCTTTCAACACAATATGCTATAAATAGTGCAATGACAGACAGCAGCCCAGGGTGATTAAGATATTCATAAGAGGGGAATGAAAACTAGAAGAGATGATTCTGGAAAAACTTCCTAAAGAAAAAAACTGATTAGGAGGAAAGGGGGGTTAAAAGATGCTCCTGGCAGAAGTTTGAAAGAGCTTGGTGGATTTGGGAAACTGTGTGGTTGGATAATAAAGTAGGAAAGTAAGTCAGAGAGAAAAATGGAAAGGTAAGTAGGGGTCTCTCCTGAGGGTCCTTGTTGTTGAGCTAAGAAGTTTGGGATCAAACCTGAGGGCTGTGAATGGCTGCTGATGGATTTTAAGCAGATGAGCAACATGATCAGATTATGTTTTAGAAAAATCACTGCGAACACTTCATAACATTGTGGATCTGAATAACCCTGAAAACAAAGGCAGAACGACCACAGCAGAAGCCCATGTGTTACTTAAGAAGTTCATTCCCCTCTTAATGTAAATGTAATGCCCAAATGATTCCAAAGGTGTTCAGATAATAAAAAGTTTAAAAATAAAATATATTTTATTTCTTGGTTTTTTTACAAAAACAAAATTATATATCTTCAACAGTGATTAAAATGAAATCCCAGGACCCCTGCCTGTGCTCCACATCTATGGTCTTAACACTCTGTGTATGCAACCCTGGTAGTCAGTCACAGGTCTGACTAAAAATGACTTAATAAAAATGACTCATTTAATGTGGAATGCTTCATCTTCCAGTGGTTAATGTAGATATGTCTACATTGAACTCTATAGATGTTACTGACAATTTAAGCACAGAAATTCTTAAAATTGTCAATATTGTTGAATAGTACTTTCATAATACATATGGCACATTGCCATTTTTAGTATGCTGGCAGGAAATTTAATTTTTGAGAAGTGATTGTAAAAGAACTTAGAGGAACTGAAATATAATTAAAGGCATCTGTTGAATCATACACAGAGATTAAATATTAGGTAAAAAATGTCAGATATTTGTTTTTGAATCCTCTGTTTCTCATGTGATCAAGTGGACTGGATCATACCAAAAAAAGGCATGCCCCAACCAATGCCTAGCTCTAAATTGCCCCACTTCATGTTTGTACTTTGCTATTTATCTTTTGTCCCTTGATACTGGCTTCCCTTTGTGTAGTAGATACTGAGGTCATCTCTTCAACATCTATCCCACCTCTTGACATTGTGCATCAGCCATGTGGTTGAGAGAACTGACCTCTGCAACTGAGGCAGGCTCTGATTAAGTCTGACTCAAGAAAATCTGATCCTAAATCAAATAGTACATTCCTTTGCAAACAGGGTAGTTTAAAAATGGCCACATCACTATTTCTAGGGCAATGAAACATGTCAGAAAGATTGCTTAGGGGGTTCTGAGGAAAGTTTCCTAAATCTTAAGTGAGACTCATTAGCAGAGATAGCATCTTTTTTGGCACAAAGAAGCAGGGAGCTCTAATTGTTACTACTATTCTATGACCACAAGGAAATGGCCTTAGGATAGAACTGGTATCTTAGATCCTTGATGACATTGTTAAATTGTGATTCAACCAACTCTGAAGCCCCATGTACCTCTTGACTTCCAGTTGTGTGAACCATTTTGAATTGGATTTGTTACATGTAACTGAATGCATTCTAAGTGATTCAGTTTCTTACCACTTTTGCCTATCATTTTGCTTCTAACTTAATCAAGTTAGATAACCAATTTGCTATATTTCTTAGTGCTAACCATCATCATCACTCTTCTATCTAGTCATTCATAGTGAACATTTTGGTTATCCAATAACTGTTCCCAGCTTCTCCTATTAAACGTGATCATGTAGGATGGGAATGAACCTGTTGCAGCCATGAGAAAAGGTAGCTTGAGGACAAAGTTAATATGCTGAAAATGACAAAACAGAAAAATGGAAAGAAAAAGCCTGAGTCATTGATGTCATTTAATAGCTGGAGTATACTACTTTCAGCCTTCTTATTATTTGACTAACAAATATTGTCATCTTTTAAGACTATTTGAGTTGGGGTATTCTGTTGTTTGAATATGAAAACAACCAAACTGTAAAGAGTTTACTACCAAAAATGGGATGCTCCAAATAACAGAGCCCATATTGTGGAAGTAGATAAGTCGAAGTAGTAGATCAGAGGACAATGAGAATCCCAGTATTCCAGACTGAGAATAAAATCACTATTGTTCTTCAGTTGAAGAATATATTTCATTGAATTGGCATTTTGTACCTGAAACACAACCTTTTGAGATTCTAGTGTTAAGGGAAATGGTAGTATGAATGAGAATGGTTGATGTGTGTTGGCTACTACTTAGGCATTTCCCTGAAAACCTATAATAAAGAGGGAAGCTTGAGCTGAAAGCAGAGAAGAATGTGGTAAGAGATAAGCTTAGCTGCCAAAGTTTCTCCTAAAAATTTCACGTTGAATAATCTGCATTCGGAACAGGCAACTGGTTTTGTGTCAAATATAGGATTGCAAATGGGATTCTGCACCTAAAATCCCTTGTTTCCAATTGTACTTTTGGCAAAGGTTATCAAAATGTGGACCAGGGGAATGGAAAATATGAGTTCTAGATTTAGAGTCCACAGACCTAAAGACTAAGACTACGTACTTTCTTGTAGGGGGGCTCCACCCACAGAGCCCCCCCACCCCAGCCACCACGGATAAGAATAAGTCTACCAAGACATGATCTGCTTGGGGAGGAAAGGTGGCCAATCTCTCAAAGGAGAAGGGCCAAGAGCCTTTTCCTCAATGAGCTTTTACTAGGTTCATTTTGCACAGGAATGCAGGTAAACCTCATTAATCATTGTTAGGCAGTAAGGATCAAATAATAGATAACTTACAAAGAACTACAAGGGCTTATTCTGAGTCAGGGTCTGTTACCTAAAGAGCTACAAAACTTTGGGAAACAAACTCATTTCCTGCTAGGACCCTTATCATTTAATTGAGAGCATTCTCAGCAAAACAGGTTTCACAGGAGTTTATGTATTCTTTCTGAGGCCAGATCACCCTCAGAACCTGCCCTTTCCAGCACAGGGGTGTACCGCCCTCTGTCATCGTTTCAGGCTTAAGTCAGGCAGGGGAAGTAAGGCAGTCAAGAGATTAGAAGACTTCTTGAAGATAGAATGAGGACTCATGCTATGTCAAAGCTGAGGGGCAAGGGTCCATCACCCCCTTTTGCTATAGCCCCCCAAGTCCTTCCCTGGGGCCTCCCCATGATTGTGCCTGTCTTAGGTCATTCCCCCACCTTGGGGAATCTTACCTGTCATTGGCTAACCAATCAAGCATTGGGGGCCACACAGGGTGAAGAAAAAGGAGCAGCAGCAGCACTCCTGCCAGGGAGATAAGCTTTGTCTCCTTAGTGGCTTATGGTCCAAAGGTTGCTCACTCAGCCTTAGCCATGGGTGGGTTGCAGCTTCTGAAACTAGGCAGGGTGATTCCCAACACTCTCTGGATATATTTGTTGGCTTATATAATTGACTGAAAGTAAAAATCAGAACCCACTAAATTTTTAAGAGAATTGGCTTCCAAAAACATTCTAAGCCTGGCCAATCAACAATGAATAATTTTGTAATAGTTCAATCTCTAAGGCACACCATGAGTCTTCCAAACTCACACTAACAGAAAGTGCTGAACTCTCCAATACCTATCTCAAATTTGGTCATCAAAGACAATCACCAAGGAAAGTGTTTCCAAAGGACAGAAGCAAGGACCATGGAGGACAATGGATCCTCCTAGAAAATAGATTCAGAAGCTACCAGATTAGTTAATCAAGGAATTCATGACTACTAGGATGGACAGTCCTCTCTCTTCTTTCTAACAGGATATAATATGAACTAGAGAATAATGTCCACTAACTATTATTCCCTTTGCAAGTGAGTTTTAATGTAGTTATCCTGTTTCTTCTCCATGGTTGTTTATTAAACATATTTGGGGTGAAAAACTTATCTTTAAGCCATGGGTCCCTGGCTCACAAGGAGACATGTCTAGACCTAGCAGAGAGGTCTTTATCCTTGGAACTGGATATTGTTACTGGCTGAGACTCCATTTTTTTTCCAAATTGGAAATGTAGTAAATGTGCCTCATGTAGGTAGGGACATTTTTAGATCATATGTGTGGAAAGAGGGAGGTATGAAACTTGACATCATATGTGATGCTGTTGGTTGTCTATTCCACATCCATTCCGTCAACCACCTCAAACAGCAAGAAACAAGTGCATTATCTCTATTTTTATTGTCCTGAGTAACTTAGCCTTAACCTCAAACTGGCATATTATATCATCATCATTAAAAGTGGTTTATTATTCTCAGAATGCTATGGGAAGGAGTCCCACTCATCGGCACCAAGTAGTTTATGAATATATCAACCAATAAACAGCAAACACCATTTACACAGATTTATTTATGAAATAATATAGCCAGTGCTGTTTTAGTCTCACAATAAAGTTTATAGATGTCCTGAAAAATGGACCAAAGAACTGCCTTTTGACCTTAATGTTGCTCTGATTGAAGGTAAAGCATTGTGAAGACTATTGGTCTGAATTTCTTAGAGGAACATTTCCCACTGATAATGATTTTAAAAACTGGGTGCAATCTCTCCAAGATGGCTGGCCTAGGTAAACACACTTTGTTTCCTCACACAACCATATCAAAATTACAACTAAACTATAGAACAACCATCACTCAGAACCATCAGAAATCAAGCTGAATGGAATTTCCACAGCTACGGAATTGAAGAAGAAACGACAAAAATCCAGACTCATAGGAGGGGTGGAAATGAACTAGTCCTATACCCACATGTGGTAGATAAACATTCAGTAGGGCTATCTTGCGAGCAAGGGGTCCCAGCATCACACCAGGCCACCCAGCCCACAGTTCCAGTGCCAGTAAGTGCCCATAACTTCTGGCTGTAAAAACTAATGGGGATTGAGTCAGTGGAAGAAATCTGCTGGATTCTCAAGCAGTTCCTCTAAAGGCCCATGCACAGACTTACTCAGACTCACTTCTCTTGAGCTTCAGCACCAGGGAAGCAGCTTGAAAGGCACTGGTGGCACACAGGGAGGAACTGAAGTGTTTGGTATCATGGCCAGAGCTGGGGGCAGCTTTCTCCCAGAGAAAATTGTTGGCAGAGGTCATTGTTCCTTTTCTGAGCCCTCCACCAACAGTGCCACAGAGCAGTGGCACCATAATGACAGTCTATCAACCTGGCTTGCACTGTTTCCTGTCCTGTTGATTCCCTAAGGCTCCTCCTCACCTAACTTAAGGGCCCACCCAAGCTGTTAACATGAAGCTTTTCCATACAAGTGGCTTGTCTTGTTTCAAGCTCCAGATCTTCCTAAATCCTCTCAAAAAGGCAGAAACTGGCCTCAGTGAGCCCTTGTACCTCTTGTTAAGTAGCCCCAGAACTAGCAGCAGCTGGCCTTGGTTCATAGCCTGACCATGCCTGGGCACTTCCAAGCCTGCACAAGTAGCAGCAATCTGCAGATCACTTTATAGTTATGCCAAGTGGCCCAGGATAAAATACAGGCAGTGGCTGACCTTGGCTTGCACCTCCCAAGGAACCCCAGAGCCTGTGTACCCAGTGATAGCTATAGACAATGTTCAAGCACCACCACCCAACCAACTCCACAAGTGACACACTCAAGGGGTGGACTCAGCAGGCACCAGAGCCCTTCTGAAGTAAGTCCTGCACTGTGAAGTGGGCCCTGGCACAGCGGATTCTCTGCAAAGAGCAGAAGTTGGTGATCAGTGATCACAGCCAGTCCTTGCAATTGACTGGTCTGCGTAAATCCCTCTCATTGACCTGCCAACAGCGATCAAGGCTCAACTATAAGAGGATGGTGTACTCAGCCCACACAGGGGGCATACTTTGAGTACCCAGCTTGGGTGAGAGGGGAGGCTGTGCCACTAGTCTGTATAGGATACCTACTACATTAGGTCACACTACCCACACAGGGAGTCATAGCAGCTCTACCAAATACATAGAAACAAACACAGGGAGGCTGCCAAAATGAGTAGACAAAGAAATGTGGCTGAAATGAAAGAACAGATCAAAAGTCCCAAGAAAAGGAACAAATATGAAGGACACAGGGACGAGAACGAAGGGGGGTGGAAATGGGAGGCAGGCGGGGAGCATGGGGTGAGGGAGGCTGGGATGGGAGAAATAGACAAAAAACTGTACTTGAAAAATAACTAAATAAAAGTCCCAAGAAAGAACTAAACAAAAGAGAGACAAGCAATTTATCAGTTGCAGAGCCAAAAACACTGCATCTTACATGGATGCTCAAGGAATTTAGTGAGGACCTCAATAGCATAGAAAAAGATCCAGTCAGAAATGGAGGACACACTAATTGAAATAGAAAACAATTTACAGGGAATCAACAATAGAGAAGACAAAGCCAAGAATCAAATCAATGATTTGGAACACACAGAAGCAAAAAAAAAAAAAAGAAACCAAGAAACTCCAAATAATCAGAACAAAAACAATCCAAAAAAATGAGGATAGTATAAGCCCCCTCTGGAACAACTTCAAGTGTACCAACATTCACATCATAGAGATACCAGAAGGAGAATAGAAAGAGCAAAAAATTGGAAATCTACTGAAAAAATAATGAATGAAAACTTCCCTAATTTGGCAAAGGAAATAAACATGCAAGTCCAGGAAGCACAGAGAGTCTCACACAAGATAGTTGCAAAGAGGCCCACACCAAGACACATCACAATTAAAATGCCAAAGGTTAAAGATAAAGAGAGAATCTTATAAGCAGCAAGAGGAAAGCAGTTAGTCACCTACAGGGGAATTCCCATAATACTGTAATCTGATTTCTCAAAAGAAACTTTGCAGGCTAGAGGAAATTAGCTAGAAATATTCAAAGTCATGAAAAGCAGGGACCTACAGCCAAGCTTGCTCTACCCAGCAAAGCTATCATTTAGAATCAAAGGGCAGATAAAGAGCTTCCTACACAAGAAAAAGCTAAAGGGGTTCATCATCATCAAGCCATTATTGTATGAAATGTTAAAGGGACTCTTTTAAGAAAAAGAAGATCAAATCTATAAACAAAATGGCAACAAATACATATAAACAATTGATTCTAAAGTACAAACTAAGCAAACACGAAGAACAAAGACAGAATCATGAATACGCAGAGCATTTTCATGGTTGCCAGATGGGAGAGGAGTATGGGGAAATGGGTAAAGAGGTGAGGGGATTAAGAAGTACAAATAGATAGTTACAGAATAGCCATGGGAATGTAAAGCACAGTATAGGAAATGGAGTAGCCAAAGAACCTGTGTATGACACAGGACATGAACAATGGTGGGGTATTGCCTGAGGGAGTGGGGGATGTTGGGTGGAGGGGAGCAAAGGGGGAAAAATTAGGACAACTCTAATAGTATAATCAATAAAATATAATTTAAAAAAGTATACAATATACAATCTCTCGTCTAAGAATTTTGCTGCATTGCACCTAGTTAAACAAATTTATATCATTAAAATTATCTATATTATTGTTAGCCTATACAGATTAATAAAGAGTTGCGAAATATATCCTATTTCTTCTACTATAAGGAATGAAAACTCAGAAAAATTCTGATTTCTTTAGCACACTCTTAACCAATTACAGGAAGCAGTTTAGGACATTACTCTAAGCAGGGAGCATTCTATTCAATTTCTAACCAAATAGAACACAAGGTCTCATACTTATACCTGTTCAGGAAGTGAACCCTTTTCACCTTGTCATGACACAAAAACTCAAGGTTTCCTTTTTGTAGTTATAGTAAGCCCTCACTTAACACCATCAATAGGCTCTTGGATACCGCAACTTTAAGTGAAACAATGTATTACAAAATCAATTTTATCATAGGCTCATTGATAGAAATAAGAATTAAATTCTTACAGCATATTTTCTGGTCACAAAAACATCAAACTTCTAAATAAAGACCCAAACCATTTTTAATATTAAATGTTGAAATAAATGAGAGCTATATATACATTTCAGAAAGATTAATAAAAACAAGTAAGATAATTATTTTCTAATCTATTTATTTCGGTTCAGGGTAGTGAGTGACCAGATCCTTTCCTGGCAGCTCAGGGCACCAGGCAGGAACCCACCCTGAACAGGACACCTTTCTAGGTGTCCTTGCCCCTTGGGGCATTTATCGTACGTGAGTACGCGTACACACACACACACACACACACTGACTCAGACTGGGACAATTTAGACATGACAAGTCACCTTACAAGCACATCTTTAGGATGTGGGAGGAAACTGGAAGACCTAGAGAAAACCCAAATAGACATGGGAGAATGTGCAAACACAGAGAGTAGCCCTAGCCAGGAACCAATTTATTTTCCTCATCCACATTATGATGAAATAATATTATTCTAGGAATTGCTGTGGATCCTTTTATAACATTTCTAGAAACCCTCACATTTCAAAGGCCCAAACTTTAAAAACTATCTATGGAGTAACATACTTCAAAAAGATGGTCAGAAAAGGCTGTGCCTGTCCACCAGTATTTGTTTTTCAAACTACTGATGTTTATCATTAATTATCAATGGAAATTTGTCATTCAGCTTCTAAATGGAACTATGTCTCACAAGATTTTGATATTTTCACTCTGACATACATTCACTGGCAGAGACACCAACCCTGACAGCAGACAATGCTGTGAGTGTGAACTAAATTTCAAACATACAAGAAAAAGTTTCTGAATAAATACTGAAAACACAATAAATTTTTTAAATTTATTGCAGGCAACAAATCTTTATAATATATGAAGGAGGACCCCCAAAACCTGGAATTATCTTCTGGAGGGTGGGCCCCTTGTAGTTTCCCTTGCTAGGGAGTGTTCTGGGAACCCATCTGTGTCACTGTCCCAGATGGCATTGTTGTGAGAGGATGCCTTTGGCTTCAGTGAATTTTTTTGGAAGGGTTTTCTAACATGTTTTCCCATTTCATAATGGGTGATCTATGAGCATACCTGCTCACACTGAGTGTTCAGCAGTTCTTGTAGCATAATGTTTTCTTAAAAAAGCTAAAATTCCTTTATAATACAAAAAACAAATGTTGAAATATAAATAAATAATTGAATTTTAAAATTAAAATAAGAAAATTTTTTGAAAGTTTGGGCCAGAAACATTGCTACACATTATACACAGGAGCACATTATACATGGCAAAATATCCTAGTAATATCCTAGTCCACTCAGACTGCTATAAAAATATCATAGACTAGACTTACACACAGTAGAAATTTATTTCTCACAGTTTTAGAGGTTAAGAAGTCCAAGTTCAAGGCACTGGCAGATTCAGTGCATAGTGAGATTCTTCTTCCTTGGTTCACAGACAGCCCCCTTTTCACTGTGTCTTCACATGCAGGAAGTAGGAAGGGGGCTCTCTGGGGTCTCTTACAAGAGCACTAATCCCATTCACAAGGGCTCTATCTTCATGACATAATCACTTCTCAAAAGCCCCACCTCCAAGTACCATCACATTGGGGATTATGTTTCAGCATATAAATTTTGGTAGGACACAAATATTCAGCCTAAAGCAGACAATAAAAAATACATAAATTGTTTCCTACTAGCTCACTTATTTAATATTACAGAGGAGTTTACAGTTCAGACTTGAGATCTTCCTCAATTACACTCACAATATGCTAAATTCACTGTTCAACCAAATATAAGGCACTTTCAGACATGCTTAGGAATATAGAATATTGAACACAGACACATGTAATTTCAGTGTTTAGTCTTGGATATATATTTTATATCACTGACAATTAAATACCATTCTTTTATATTTAATTTCACATTGTCCTCTCAATTTTCTATTTTCATATAGTAAGATTAAAAGTGATGAGTTTTGTCTTCAATTTAGTTCTAAACAATAAGACTTCTAAAGTAAAAAACTAAATCTCAGGAAATGAAGTTACATTGGATTGATGAAGTTCGCAAATATCATATGGAAGCCATCTGTTAGAAAGCAATCAAACCAACAAAGGCAGAAACAGATCCATATAACAGGTGTTCAAAGCACTTGTTGAAGTACTACAGAATGACTCTATAAAATCTGAAGAAATTGGGCTTTCATCTCTGAACATTAAGGCCTTCATTCAGAGCTCATCAATAAAATACTTGAGGTCATAAGGCTATGAGCTTATATGTTATGATCTTTAGTAGAAAGATCAGGAATTTACTGAGATGAAACTGGCAGGATACTGAAAATTCATTCAAGTTTCTCAAATTATGAAAAATGGAATTTTTAACCTAAAGTTTTTTAACATTTAATTCCTTCATAAGAAGTATTTTTTCTTTAAATGAAAAGTTTCCTCTACAATATAGGAAACATTTCCTCCACCACCACATAGGAAAGATGTCTCTCAATGCCAGAGATTTGTGAAAAGGAAAGGACATGTTTATTTAATGCTATACAGACTTAAAGTAGTGACCTAACATCTTCATTAAAATATCAAAGTCCTTTTTGGATACCCACAGACAACTACAGTGCTTCCTAATCCCCTTGCCCTAATTCAGGGTACCATAACTCCAGAAAAGAAGCAAATGTCCATGTTTCAGGCCCCTGGCACTGTCAGCTATGTCGCCATCCAGGCAGGATCTCTACTTAATCCAAAGCCATGTGGCACCTTCTCATGGCCTACTGGCAAGAGTTCTTTTACCCTTCTTCCAGGCAAAGTCTCTCCTATGTCTTAGGCTATGTGACCAAAGGGAGCACCCCAAAGCCACATGGTCCTCTTCTACCAAAGCTGTGGGGGTCTCCACTCTGCCCAAGCTGCATGGTCCTCTCTTTCAGCAAAGCTGTGGGAAGCAGGGGGTCGCCACTCTGCCAAAGCCAAACGGCGATTCTCTGCTAAAGCCGCATGGTGAGTCTCCCTCACATGGCTATGGGGGTCCCCACCCTGCCAGAAGTGCGTGGCTCTCTCTGCACTGCCACAGCCACATGGTCCTCCTCTCCTTCCCTATCAAAGCTGCACGTGGGTCTCTTCTACCAAAGCTCTGGGGATCCCCACTCTGCCAGAAGGGCATGGCTCTCCCTCATGTGGCTGCGGGAGTCTGCACTCTGGCGAAACCGAGTGGATCTCTCACTCATATGGCTGCCGGGGTCCCCACTCTGCCAGAAGCGTGTGACTCTCCCTCCTAATGGCTGCTGTGTCTGGGTTTAAATCCCCACACCAATCCTCCTCTACAGCCCCATTTCTGACTCCTCCTACAATCAGTTACACCTGCCAGCATTCCTGTATTATTCCAGAGTTACTCATGGGGTCACAGGCTGCCATTGTGAGTCTGGGCAGGTATGGCCTCATGTCATAGAGCAAATCTTCTCCAAGCTCCCATGCAGGCGCTGTAACTCAGGGGACCTGTCCCACAATTACATCTTGGGTAGAAGTCCCTTTCCATTCCCCTGGCTCAGAGTATAGCCACAGCTATTTAACATATCTATGCAGCCAGTTAAATGTTATAGATATGTTAAATGACCATGCCAGAGATTAGCTGCAAAACTGGTGCTGTACAAAACAGCTCTCAATGTCCTGCTCCATTTGTCCCTTCCCCCAACTCACACCTGTTGCAGTGGAAAGGGTAAGGACATCTTATATGTCTTTCTAATATTTCCTGGACACCTTGAATTCTGGACCCCATTCCAAATCCCTATTTGGGGCCCCACTCTTGGCTGCACCCTGTTACAAAACTCCAAACCACTCCACAACATTTGGCTAATAAACCTAGTAAAAAAAAAAGTAATTAAAAAAGCAATATATAAAATAGCACCAAAAGACCAAGGCAAACTTTAAGTACAATACATGGTTGGCTTTACATATCACTGAGAATTCTAATTAGAATTCCCATACTGCTGCCATCTGTCCTCTTTTATTGTCTTCTGGATTCTCATTCATTCTCATGATTTCCAATGTCATTGGCCATGTTAATTACCATGTGTTTTGGACTATAAGACACACCCCTCAATTTGGGAGGGAAGGAGGGTGTGTCTTATAGTATGAATGCAGCTTACCTGGCTCACTGTGGGGTGGGGGGCAGTGGAGCGGGGTCATAGTTTATTAAATATTTTACATTTTTTTGCTTCAATTTTTTTCCTATTTTCCTCTAAAACCTACGTGTGTCTTATGGTCTGGTGCATCTTATAGTCCTAAAAATATGGTACTTTCAAACATGTACTCCAGCCATCACCTCTTTCCTGCTGTGTTGACCTGTTTTTCTTCCCATAGGACAATCTCTTCAAGAGTTTTACAGGTTCATAAAGAGACATACAGGCATGTAAAAAACTTTTATGGAAGTATAATAAACATTAATAATATCAATTTATATAAAGAGAGATAGGAAATGCTACACTGAGGAAAAATGCTGCATAGAGAAAATGCTACATGGAGTAGAAGCTTAAGCGAAGGAGCGACAGAAGGGGAGAAGTAGACCAGCATTTTAGGGGAAAGAGCAGTGTGAGTCAAGTTCCTGAATCATGAATCAGCCTGTAAAATAGTTCCCCAAAATATGCGCCCTAGAGTGTGAAGTGGGGAATGGCTAGAAACCAGGCAAGGGCCAGATCATGGAGGGTGACTTGTCATACTTGGGAATTCAAATGTATTCCATATTTCATATGCCTATTGTGCAACAATAAAGACCCATTGAAGGGTTTTTTTTCAGGCAAAGGAGAAACAGGATCAGATTGGGATATAACAAGATAAAAAGGTTTTCTATTTTAATCCCTACTGCCTTCTAAAGAGCATGACTTACATTTGTTTTGCTGAGCCCCTAAAGAAATTTGGCTGTGCAGATTTGTGAGTGGAAAGCTAGAAAAGCTGAACTGCTGTGCTCCCCAGAGGGAGAAGGAATTCCCTAGGACAACTGTAGGGAAAGACACAGAGGTGAGAGAAGCCAGCCAAACAACCAATGATAGCATCCCTATATTTTCTATAAAGCACTAACTCACAAATACTTTGAGTGGTTGGCTGGCTCAACCAACCAGAAACTGAGCTTTACTTTAAGATCATTCCCAGAAACAGTACCCACTGAGTACATACCAAAGACAGAGAAGGCTTTGAGAGTGACAGACTCTAAGGTGGCTCCTCGAAATATTTACCTCTCATGTTCACATCTCTGGTGTGTGGGGAGGACCTGTAACTTGCTTATAATGAATAGAATATAGCAAATGTTGTGGGCTGTTACTTTCATGATCTCATTGCTCTGTCCTGCTAGCAGTCTAGAGACTATCCTTGCTGGTTTGTTGAAGTAAGCAGCCATATTAGGAAAGCCACATGACAAGGGACTGTAAATGGCCTCTAGGACCTGAGGTTATCCTCTAGCCAACAGCCAGAAAGAATTGGAGCCCAGAGTCATACAACCACCAATAAATGAATTCTGCTGACAACCTCAGTGAGCTTGGAAGCAGATTCTTCTTCAGATGAGAACATAGCAATTTCAACACTTTGTAGTGTTGTGAGACCTAAGCAGAGGACCCAGTTGAACTGTACCAGACTCCTGACTGGGAAATAACAAATGTGTGTTGTCATAAACCTCTAAAATTTGTGGTAATTTGTTACATAACAATAGAAAACTAATATAAATATAACAACTCTCCTCCCCGATCTCCCCCTTCCCCAAATTTACAGGTATTTCATAATTTGAGGCCTTCACCTGACCTCTGAATTATGTAAAGTTTAGAAAAACCACTTTCTAAAGTAGCTGAAAGGATGGATTGGAGGAGTGGGACAGGAGATAATGGCAATAACTCAGGAATGATGAGGGCCTAAGCCAAGCTAGGAAATACAGGAGTCAGAACAAGTTTCAAAAGAAATAGAATCTATTTGGAACATGATAAGTTCAAGTGCCTGTACAACCTTCAAGTGAAAATACCTAGTAAGCTTTGGTACTAACTTCAAGAGATACTAGTTTTGATCTGGCAAAATTTACATGGTCCTGGATGTAACTCTTCACAACCTGAAAGTGATCTGCCTTTTAGCCCTCACCACGTAGTCTATGTTTCATGGAGCTATTTAATGTTCCCAAAACATGACAGGCACATTCATATTTCCATGTCTTTGCTTATGCTTTGAATGAATTACATGTCCCGATTATGTTCACTTATGAAAATCCAACTCACCTCTTAAAATCCAATTAAAATGTCAATATACTTTGTTAGATTGTGGGCTTCATCAAGGGTAAGGCTCTTCATTTTGTTCACATATATATCCAATAACTGTAAAATAGTGTCTGGCATATAGTAGACACTCAATAAATATTTCCTAAGTAAATAGATGAATACCTTAGTATTAGTAATTCCTAATTCTCTCCCCAGTCACAGAGCTAGTGTATTCCATACACTTAAAAATGTTTGCTATAAGTAGCATAATTAAGAACCTTTCCTAATGTTTCTGGACAAATGAGAAAAAAGAAAATGTAAATTTAATAGAAAAGATAATGAAAGGGTGGGTGTATACCTAAACTTTAGCTCTGTTGAACACTGTGAATCACTTGTTAATTCATTCAACAAATGGATAACAAGCACATAGTACATGCAAGGTGTGATTGGTTATCCAAAAGTCATTGCCAACCCATTCTCCCTTGGTTCCCTCTAATTACTGAGGTGGAAGTGGACATTCATTTTCCCATTCTCCTTTACAGCTAGGATAGCCATGTGACAAACCATTATGGACAATGAAATGCAAGGGGAAATACTGGATAGATGATTTGAGAAAGATCAGTCTTTTCTGGTTAGAGAAAGAGGGGGAGGGGGAAAGGAAGAGAGAGGAGAAGGAGCGGAGAGGGAGAGGGAGGTGGAGTAGAGAAGAAGAAGAAAAGAAGAAGAAGAAGAAAGAAGAAAGAAGAAAGAAGAAGAAGAAGAAGAAGAAGAAGGAGAAAGCTCTGTCAGTAGAGTCCTCTGCTTCCTGCCTTTGAAAATGGTTGTGATGAAGCTGTGGCTGGTGTGGCTCAGTGGACTGAGCACCAGCCTGCAAACTGAAAGGTCTCAGGTTCAATTCCCAGTCAGGACACATACCTGGGTTGGGAGTGTGTGAGAGGCATGTATCTCTTACACATTGCTGTTTCTCTCCCTCTCTTTCTCCCTCCCTTTCCCACTGTCTAAACAGTAAATAAATAAAATCTTTAAAAAAAAGTGGTTGTTATGATTGGAGCTTTTGCATCCATTATGTGACTCTGAGAGAAGGCAGAGAGAATCTCAGAGATATCAACCTAAGCCCTTACATTAAACTGCTAAATCAGTGCCAGCAAGCACCTAATTCTAGACTTTGTATATTATAAGAAGCCTAACAAATAAACCCCTTGTGCGTAAGATCTATTAATGTGTTGTTCTGTTACTTATAGCTGAAAATATTTCTAAACTACTAGAGGAGATTTAAAAATCTAGATAATAATACAATGATAAATAATGCTATCTATAAAATGTCTTTAAAATGCATAATTTGGTTTTGAAAATAGCATTTATTTATCTTTTAAAATATATGTCATAAGTTACATTACCTAACATTTGACTAAGTTATCATAGTCTTCACTGGCTCTTCTGTTAAACCTCATCCTGTAGATAACTGTGTCAAAATGAAGAAATTATGATTTCGATAGAGTATTGTTTGTCAACTCTGATTGCATAGATAGGCCTATTAAATTAAAAGTGAAAGGAACAGAATACTGTAAAAGTGGAAAATTAGAATTATTGAACATTACAAATTTACCCACTCAAAAGTGTCAAAGTAATTGCATTCTAAAATAATGGAGCTCTATCTACAGTTTTCCAAAAAAAAGTTAAGTAAGATTTTTTGATTTATAGACATTGCAAAACACTGAAGTGGTGATTACAGAGCACATTACATAATTTTGTTCCTATTTTTAAAACTCCAAATCATTTTACAGGACCATTTTTTAAGCTGCTTAAAAAGCATAGCAAAAACTCTATGCTTTTCTCTGTTATACTTGCCAAATGTCATCAAGGCCTGAGTAGTGTTTTAAATTGCTTCTATAAATGAATAGTGTAGCCAATCACCAGTGCCTAGAATGACTGAATAAATGAAGCAAATATTCAATACAAAAGCACCAGTGTAATAAATAACAACCCTGGGGCCTTTCCAACAGATTTATAAAAGGAATCATTTATTAAAATAATTTCTAAGAAATTTCATTAACAGAAATTATTCTGCATTAGTGGAAATTACTATGAAGAGTAAAATTATCAGCATCTTCCTTCTTATTTTTTATTCATAGGCACTATTTAGTCATGCAACACTTATAAGGTTAAGAAAGAATTGAGCTGGGTCTGGAGTTGGAGGATACACAAATGAACAAGACAGAGTCTCTCCCTTCCAGGAAGCTTTCATTGTGGAGAGGCAGCCAGCCACATAAGCAGAAAGCCTCTAAACCATGTCCCACTAGTTCTGTTAAGGTCGGACCTATTAGAATCTAATAGTGGGAGATAAAAAAAACTTCCAGTCAAGATGGAGGCATAGATGAAAATACTGTGCCTCCTCACACAACCAAATTTAAGGACAACAAAGATTTAGAAACAAAAACACAACCAGAACAGACAGAACGTTGAACTGTACCAAGTCTGCCAACAACCAACCATTCATCCAGACCAGTAAGAGGGGCAGAGTTGGCAGTCAGCTGAGAGGGGTCCCAGCAGGAAAAAAGCAGTGGTTGGCAAACCCAGGTACGGGGAGGAAACAAGCAAACCCAGTGAGGCGCACAAGGTGGTTGACTGACTCTGGACAAACATTTGCACACAGAAAAACCAGGCAAAAAAATGGGCAGTAAGACATACCATGCAATTCAGGGCCCCAGCAATGGGAAATAAAGCCTAAAAGCTCCGACTGAAAAAACTTGTGGGGGTTGAGGTGCTGGGAGAGACTCCCAGCCTCACAGGAGAATTCACTGGAGAGACCCACAGGGTCCTAGAACATACACAAGCCCACCCACCCGGGGAACAAGAACCGGAAGGGCCCAATTTGCTTGTGGGAAGCAGCAGAGAGGACTGAAATCTGAGGGAGAGTGGAACAAGCACCATTATTCCCTCTCTGACCCTGCCCCCACATACAGCATCACAACCCTGCAATTGGGTTGCCCCACCCTGATGAACATCTAAGGCTCCGCCCCTCACACATAACAGGTAAGACTTGACCAAAAAACATGGCTCAAACAGAAAAATGAATCAAAGCCCCAGAGCCAATAATTCTAAGTGACCAAGAGATAGCCAACCTATCAGATGCACAATTCACAACACTGGTGATCAGGATGCTCACAGAACTGGTTGATTTTGGTAGAAAATTAGATGAAAAAATGAAGACTACACTAATGGAGTGAAATGGAGGAAAATGCACAGGGAACTAATAGTGATGGATAGGAAACTGGGACTCATATCAATAGAGTGGACCAGAAGGAAGAAACAAACAACCAAACAGAAAAGAATGAAGAAACAAGAATTCAAAAAATTCTTGAGGAGAATGAGGAGAGGCTTAGGAATCTCCAGGACATCTTTAAATGTTCCAACATCCTAATTATAGGGGTACCAGAAAGGGAAGAGGAACATCAACAAGTGGAAAACTTATTTGAACAAATAATAAAGGAGAATGTCCCCAATCTGGCAAAGGAAATAGACTTCCAGGAAATCCAGAAAGTTCAGAAAGTCCCAAAGAAGGTGGACCCAAGAAGGAACACACCAAGGCACATCATAATTGCATTACCCAAGATTAAAATGAAGGAGAGAATCCTAGAAGCAGCAAGAGCTAAGGGGACAGTCACCTACAAAGGAGTTCCTATCAGACTGTCAGCTGATTTCTCAAAAGAGACCTTACAGGCAAGAAGGGGCTGGAAAGAACTATTCCAAGTCATGAAATGCAAGGACCTACATCCAAGATTGCTCTATCCAGCAAAGCTTTCATTTAGAATGGAAGGGCAGATAAAGTGCTTCTCAGATAAGGTCAAGTTCAAGGAGTTCATCATCACCAAGCCCTTATTATATGAAATGTTAAAGGGACTTACCTAAAAAAAAGAAGATAAAAAAGATAAACAGTGAAAGGACAGCAAACTCACAGTTATTAACAACCACGCCTAAAAAGCAAACTAAGCGGACAGCTAAAACAGTAGTGGAGCCACAGGAATGGAGATCACATGGAGGTTTAGCAACAGAGGAGTGGGAGGAGGAGTGAGGGGGAGAAGCTACAGGGAATAAGTAGCATAGATGGTGGGGAGAAAATAGACAGGGGCAAAAGTAGTGTGGGAAATGTAGAAGGTAAACTTATGACACATGGACATGAACTAAAAGGGGGGACTGTTGGGGAAGGGAAGTACAGGGTGGAAGGGAATGAAGTGCGGGAAATGGGACAACTGTAATGGCATAATCGATAAAATATATTTAAATATAAATAAATAAATAAAATACTCAACAAATTAAAAAAAAAGAAATAAAGAAACTTTTTTTGTCTTAAAAAAGAATCTAATGGTAGGAGAGCAGTCCAAATGAATGACTTTATTTGTTTGATTATTAAGGAGCTGCATCAAATCCCATACCAGTGGAATTGTTTGTGTTAGTCATGCCCATAGTGAGATAAGTGTACTAGATTTAGCCTAGGTGATGACTGCAAGAATTAATGAATTGTATCATAACAAAACAAGAGAAGTGGCAAAACAAGGTTAACCTGTGTTTGTTTTGATTTTTAGTTTAATAAGGTATTAAAGTTATTTTAAAGATTTAAAGGCATGTTTCCTAATCTGAAACTTATTTGTTTCTTGATAGCGTCTTAAGGAACAAAATCAAAGATACTTAGTAAAATTCCATAAATTATCTCTTGGCAAGATATTCTATATCTTATCTATTGTATTTTTAGTTATAAAACATATTTATGTCAGCTGTATATAGGTTGACCCATTCTAACAGAAATTCCTGCCAGAATTAAAAATGTTATTATGTGTAATTACCACTAAAAAGAAAATTAATCACATTTAATATTAAGGTAATTAGAACTGAAATTCAAAAACTATGAAGCTGAAAACAAATCAGCTTATACAAAGCCTTGTACAAGTGTACAAGAATATTCATAGTGGCTTTATTCCTAATAGCCAAAAAAAAAAAAGAAATAATTCAGATGTCTCCTATTAGGTGACTGGATAAACAAATTGTGATGTTGTGGTGGGTTGAAGGGTGGCTCTGCAAAAGATGTGTCCTCTTGGAACCTCTGAATGTGAACTCACTTGGAAAAAAATCTTTGAAGCTATAATCAAAGATCTTGAAATGAGATCATTTCCAATTAGAGTGGGCACTAAATCCAAAGGCACTGTACACATAAGAGACAGAAGAGAAGAAAGAAACAGAGGAAAAGACCATATAAAGACAGAAACAGAAATTAGAGTTAGATGGCTACCAGCTAAAGAACACCTGCAGCCACCAGAAGATGAAAGAAACAAGGAAAGATTTATCCCCTAGAATCTTCAGAGGGAGCATGGCCCTGCCAACACTTTGATTTGGGGCTTGTGGCCTCCAAAGCTGTGAGAATAAATTTCTGTTGTTTTAAGCCATAAAGTTCATTCTTATGACAACCCCAGGAAACTAATAACAGATATATTCATACAAACTGTGGTATACTCATACAGCAGAATACAATTCAGCAATTACAAAAGAATGAACTATGCAAGCCCTTAACAACATGACAGATCTCACAAACTAGTTGAGTGAAAGAAGCCATACACTCAGACATACAGACACAGTATAATTTTATTTATATGACCTTCAAGAACAGGCAAAATTAGTCTTATGGAAATAGAAATTGGAAGAGTAGTTAACCTCTGGGGTGGGGGTAGGGGTGGGAGATTAATTGGAAAAGGGCTTGAAGGCACTTTCTGAGGGAATAAAAATGTTCTCCACCTTGGTTAGAATTGTATCATATAAGTGAATACCTTAGTCAAAAACTCATCAAAATGTTATTTAAGAGCTGCTACATTTTATTCAATGTAAATTAGATCATAACAAAAAATACTGAGAGAAAAACAAAACTGCAAACAGCAGTGAGGACTGAAATCATACACTAAGGCAGTGGCATTGGGAAACTGTAGCCTTTGGACCAAATGTGACCTGCTGCCAAAAGAAAAATTTAATGGAACAAAGCCAGGTCCAATCATTTTCATATTGCCTATGGCTGCTTTCATCCTACAAAGTCAGAGTTGAATAATTTTGACAGATACTGTATGGCCTAAAAAGCCAAGCATGTCTAACCCTTTACAGAAAACATCTGCCAACCTCTGCACTAAAATAATAGTCTGTAACTATGTCTATAGCGATGGAGATCTTTTCTCATCTAACATGGTATAATCTCAACAGTATGAATTAGCGGTGTTTGTTAAGACTAAAATGTCATTTCTCTAGGCACATAGATGAGATTTGAGCTAAATATTATGATTGTGATTCTTAGTATATTAGCTCATTTTTTTTTGATTTGCCACTTTGCAGCACAATTACTGCTTTACTACTACATGGTCCAAAGTCATGGACTTTTATCCATATATGCATTAACTTATATGGCCTCTGTGCACTATGCGAGGACCTGAAGGAATTAAGAACATGCCACCCCCAAATATGCTACTTTAGTATATTAACTATTTTCAGTTAAAGGCCCTTGAAATACAGCATATTCAAGAAAAACACCCTGACTTGACTTATTTTTCTTAAAGTAGAAGATGAAATTTCTATATGAAAGTTGGCTTCCCAATACTAGAATGAAAATAACACTCTTGTCCATCAAGGACAAGAAGTTAGGACTGAGAGAATTCTATACAAGCAGACCTTGTTAAGATAATTCTGATCTTCTTTTAGCCTCCCCACATAGTTTAATCACTTTTCCATAGTTGTCTCTCTTTACTCAACCTAATAAAAATCAAGTAGGTTTTGACATTTCTCTGGGTCTTCATTCCTTATGAAGGTTCCCATGTCAGGTAAAACTTAAATAAATTTGTTTTTCTTCTGTTGATCTACCTTATGTCATCTTAATTCCCAAAGCCCAAAAGGACCCTAAGAGAGTAAAGGTAAAAATTCCCCTTCCCTACAAAACTTAACAGTTGATTACAGGGAAATGAAGGAATAACTGGTAACAGATGGGGCGGGGCTCAGAGAATTTAACCAGCAGCTGAAGTGATCCTGAGGGGCTATGAGGCACAGCTTAAGGAGGGTCTAGACAAATGGTTGGATTCTTGAAGGCATAATTCTCAAAGGGGTCTAATCTGATGGTCTAGGGACTCTCGGGTAAGAGCATCTCAGCTTAGAATGTCAAAATTACCAGCCAGATAGGGCTTTTCAGTGTTCTTAGAATAAAAACCAAAAATTCTTGAAATGGTCTTCAAGGTTGTGAATAATGTGTCGCTGCCTACCTTTCAGACTTTCTTCTTCCTCTCCTTCTACAATTTATTTTAACAGAAAGGATATGATTCATATTGACCTTCAGAAGATTCTTTTGGCAGCAGTTAGGTAAAGGCTAAAATTGACAAGAACAGTGAGAGACCACTGGGGTAACTTAAATAAGAAATCATTTAATAAATACCTGAATTAGGAGAGTGACAATGGGAATGAAAAAAATAATGAATCAGGATAAATAAAATATTTATTATTTACTCAATGAAATACTGTATAGAAACAAAAATGAACAAACAATGGTCACATATACCAACATGGATGAGTGTAACAAACATGAAAAAGAAGGAGGACACAAAAGGATATAAATAGTATAATTTTTTTCATATGAAGTTCAAAATAAAAAAAAACTATGTTTTTTGAGAATACTTTTAGATGTGTTTTAATGAAGAGAAGCAAAGAAAAAATATTACAAGAGTAAAGACAGTGGTTACCTATGGGAAGAGAGAAGCATACAGATGTTGCTGATAAAATTTTATGTGTGTATTTATATCACAATCTAAAACAAAGTTTTAAAAAAGACAAATTTTATAGAAACAATTGAAGTAGAAGTAATTAGGACTTATGGATAGAAAGGTAAAAGAGAAGACTTAGAATCAGACAGCCCTGGGTTCAAATATTTAATCAAACAGCCCTGGGTTCTGTTACTTAATGAACAGTTATTTAACCTCTCTAAGCCTCAATTTTTATTGTGGGGAAGCTAACAGGACTGCTATTAAGATTAAAGTTATGTTCTGTTTGGCAGCAAGACTAGAGGAACTTCTGGCCAAGAGTGAGGTGTAAGTAGATAAGTTTCTCCTCTTTGCACAACCAAAAGAAAGATAACAACCAATTTAAAAACAAAAAACAATCAGAAATGCCAGAAAAGTAAACTGTATGGAAGTCTGACAACCAAAGAGTTAAAGAAGAAACATTCATCCAGACTAGTAGGAGGGGCAGAGACAGGTAGCTGGGGCAGAGAGGATGCGCAGCAAGGTGGTGGCTGACAGATGGGGGAGTGAGGTAGTTGGCGTCAGAACCTCTGGCTGTATAAAGCAGAGGTAGGGATTACAGTGATGAAGTAAACTGCCAGTCTCTCAGGAGAGTCTGTTGGGGGGCCCACAGAGTCCTAAGTGGACTCAATACCCCCAACCCAGGAATCAGCACTAGGGCAGCAACTAGAAGGTTGCTAGTTGCTAGTGGGAAATAGGGGAAGTAACTGAAAGCGGGGCAAGAGCTGAGCAAGTGGCATGGTTCCCTCTCTGACCCCTCCCCTGCATATAGCACCACAACATGGTGAAGTGGGTTTCCCCACCCTGAGGAATACCTATGGCTCCACCCCTCACAACATAACAGATGCACTGAGACAAATGTGGCCCAAATGAAAGAACAGATCAAAACTCCAAAAATAGAACTAAACAATGAGGAGATAGCCAACCTATCAAGCACAGAGTTCAAAACACTCACAGAAATGATTGAGTATGGCTGCAAAGTAAAGAAAGAAGTGAAGGCTACACAAAGTGAAATAAAGAAAAATACACAGGGAACTAACAGTGAAGGGAAGGAAACCTGGACTCAAATCAATGATTTGGAACAAAAGGAAGCAAAAAAGACCAATCAGAATAATAAGAAGGAAAAAACAATCCCCCCAAACAAGGATAGTGTAAGTAGCCTCTGGGACAACTTGAAGTGGTCCAACATTAACATCATAGGGGTACCAGAAGAGAAGAGAAAGATCAAGAAATTGGAAATCTATTCGATAAAATAATGAAAGAAAACTTCCCTAATTTGGTGAAGGAAATAGACATGCAAATCTAGGGAATATAGAGAGTGCCAAACAAGATGGATGCAAAGAGGCCTACTCCAGGAAATATCACAATTAAAATGTTAAAGGTTAGAGGTAAAGGGAGAATATTTAAAGCAGCAAGAGGAAAGCAGGTAGTTAGTTACCTATAGGGGAAATTCCCATAAGCTGTTAGCTGATTTCTCAAAAGAAACTGCAGGCTAGAAGGGTTTGGAAAGAAATACTCAAAGTCATGAAATGTAGGGGCCTACAGCCAAGATTGCTCTACCCAGCAAAAAAGCATTTAGAATCAAAAGGCAGATAAAGAGCTTCCTATACAAGACAAACCTGAAGGAGTTCATCATCACCAAACCATTAGTACATGAACTGTTAAAGGGACTTATTTAAGAAAAAGAAGATCAAAACTATGAACAATAAAATGGCAATAAATACGTATCTATCAACAATTGAATCTAAAAAACAAACTAAGCAAACAAGAACAATAGAGACAGAATCATGGATATGGAGAGCATTTTGATGGTTGCCAGATGGGAGTGAGGTATGGGGAATGGGTAAAGATGTGAGGGGATTAAGAAGTACATATAGGTAGTTACAGAATAGCCACGGGGATGTAAAGTACAGTATAGGAAATAGAGTAGCCAAAAAACTTATACAAATGGCCCATGCACATGAACAATGGTGTAGGGATTGCCTAAGGGAGTGGGGCGTGCTGAGTGGAGGGGAGAAAAGAAAGAAAAATTGGGACAACTGTAATAGCATAATCAATAAAATTGGAATATGGCTAATACAACTTTTTGCCTTTACTAAAGGTTCCAATTGTCTTTCTTTAGTGCTGATGGCAGGAAAAATATATATTAATATTAAAATTATTAGTGTTAAGAATATTGTGATTATCAGGTTTTTAATCATGCTTTTTCCTATAGTGAATCTACTTTTTCTTTTTTTATTTAACTCATATTATATTCTTTTATGGCAAACATAATATGAACAACACTATGTTGTTTGCTCTAGTCATACACACTCTTTTTGTTTTATACAAATTGTAAACATATTTAAGTGAATAAAATTCTTGGCTGAACACATGTTCCAGAATTTCACATACTTTTTGAAATAGGGCAAGAGAGAGCTTCTAAAACTTCCATTAGACTACCATCATACAGCAAACAAAATTAGTATACTCGCTTTTAAATTAATGTCTACCATTTTTAAAGACTTCAATTTTAGGTTATGGTTAAGATAATTTTTATCTGAAGTTTTATGAAAGAACAGAAGTTAACCATGCAAATGTTGTTCATAACCATGATGACCATTTAAAAGTTAAAAATAATAAACAAAAAGTAAAACTATAATCAAGGAAATTCCACCTATTAGAAAAAAATAGCTACCAATAAGATATTTTCAAATATTTTAAATATAGGTGAAATTTATAACTAGAACGCACCATGGCTAGTGTGGCTCAATTTGTTGGAGTATCTTCCTATAACCAAAAGGTCATGGGTTCCATTTCTGTTCAGGGCACATACCCAGATGGTGGGTTTGGTTCTGGTCCAGGCAATTATGATCCCTGGGTTCGTCAGGGAGGCAACCAATCAATGGTCCTCTCTCATGTCGATGTTTCTCTCTCTCTAAAAGAAATTTTAAAAAGTGTCCTTGGGTTAGGATTAAAAACGTAAATAAATCAAACGGGTTTCATGATACTGTGTTTTATTACTTCTTAATGCTTATCTTTTACTTTTTTTATCTTTTCCCTTGTCCTCACATTTGATTTTTTAAAAATTTTATTTAGTTATTTTTCAAGTACAGTTTTTTGTCTATTCCTCCCATCCCAGCCCCCCTTCCCCATGTTCCCATTTATGTTTTACTTTTAAAGTAACAGATTACTTCAAAATAATTCAAGATGCTTAATGTTTTATAATTTCATTATTTTATCAATTTCAGATCCCCAAGAAAACTCAGAGCACGGAGTACAAAAGAGGCAGCCTTCAAAATATAGTTTGTTTGACAAGCAGAATAGTTTTGGGCTTAAAATTGCATACCTTCATGTAGTACTCAGTTGCTCTGGGTGACCAGTTTCCCACAACATCACCTGCTAGGCATGTGATAGACAAATCACTTTTAATATTTTACACCTGATATTTAATTGCAAAAATTAGTTGCATTCACAAAGCAAAATTCAAATATTATAAACTTCATGCTAACTATTACTAGTTATTTCTAATTGGGGAAAAACAGATCTAACAAAAAGTGCTCATTTTCATAACATTTACCTACATATCAAATTATCAGACATGTTTGTATACATGAGTATTATGTTATTAGATAGAGTACTGTTATGTGCAACCTGAAATTTAAGCTAAAGAAATCATTCACACCAAAAAGTATAGTATACTAATTTCTACCATACAATGTTGCCTCCCAAAGAGTGGTTTTCAACCTGGTCTATATATAATACAAAAATTCTCAAATACTTGAGCTAAGAAAAGCTGACATTAATAAGACTAACAAAATAACAAGTAAAAGAGGCCTCCTTTTAATCCTAGAGACGAAGCAAACAGAGAAATATCTCGTAAGACAAATGGGAAAAGAGGAAGAATTTGAAGTAAATTTGGCCTTGGACACTTTTCCATTGCTACTCCTTCAACTTGTACAAATTAAACAATAAGAAACTGTCTCTTAGTGGGAAATAAAGAAACGGTTTCTTAGTGGGGAAAGCTGCAAAAAAAGCAAAGCAACTGAATAGTGAAGGAGAAAGTACAACAGAGTATATGAAAATTTTTAGTTATGAAAATAATCAAGAAATGATGATACTAATTCCATTCTGAAGTTTAAGAAACAGCAAGTAATAACAAGTGATTTAGACACTAATCTGCTGGGTCTTTTAAAATTCTTTAGAGGGTTTAAATCTGATAGGGAATACTTATTTACCTTTGAATTTGTCTCATTTCTTAAAACTTAACTGTTTCCCATCAGAAAAACTATTTTAAAATTCTTAATAATTAAAGCCAGCTTCTTAGCTGTACTTTAATGAAGCTATAAAAAAGCTTTGCAACATTAATCCCATCAATACCAAAGTTACTGTAATCAAATTTATTTATAAGCAATAATTAAATTTGCTATCACCATCCCCATATTACTATAATGACAAAGGGATTGAATCATTTCATTTCTTCAAGAAAAATTACATTGAAATGGTACTGAAAGCTTTTAGTAAAACATTTTTTTTATTTTAACAGAATATTCAGGATCCTATATTAATAAAAATATAAGTAAATGGTGTCACATCTTGGTCTATAAATGTTGTTCTCCACAATGGACTTACAAGTATTTTTTAAATACCACCAAGAGAATACTGGTTCAAGTTTATCTCTGACACATTTTTAAAAAACCTGTTATCAGCTTTGCCATAAAACTGATTAAAGGGCCCTGGCTGGTGTAGCTCAGTGGATTGAGTGCGGGCCTGCGAACCAGACAACTGCAGTTCGATTCCCAGTCAGGGCACATGCCTGGGTTGTAGACCAGTTCCCTGCAGGCCAGTTTCCAGCAGGGGATGCATGAAAGGCAACCATACATTGATGTTTCTCTCCCTCTCTCTTTCCCTTCCCATCTAAAGATAAATAAATAAAATATTTTTAAAAAACTGATTAAAGGTAGTTCTATTTTTGTTAACACTGAGAATAACCCAACACTTGGTATGAATAGTCATATCGGCACACTATACTAAAACATAATTGTGCAACATTTTGTAAACTAGCTGCAATTTTCAATATCTCTGTTTACCAACCACGTAACAGAATGGTACATATTCATGTGTCATATATACAAATATTAATAGGTTTTCTGGATATTTTTCACCAGCTAAAATAGGAGGAGAATCTCCCTGTATTATCTCTATTGGTGCTTATAAAATATGAGACAGGGCTCTTAACTCAAGCTGACCTCCCTATGGAGCTGCATTTATATTATCATAATACTTTCCAAACTCTTTTGGAGTCTACATATTTCTTGTAATTAGGGTTTGTTAAAAATGGCAGAAAGTCTTCCTCATGGCTTTGCATATATTTAGCAGTCTGATTTCTTAAGGCAGCTAGTTATCAAGGGCATTCCTGTTCTTTCAGTTGATCTTCAATGACTCTATATATACAGCAGCCATCAGATGGTATCTGTTTAGTTTCCAACTGTCTAGCTGCCAAAATTTGAGCAAGTTTTTCATTTTCTACATGTATAGCTCTATATGAAACTGAGCTAAGTTCTCAATTTCAGCTTGTGCTATCCACTTTCTTTCTACTCCTTTTCCAATGCAATTTTTTTTGTTCCTTGGGTTTTTCTGTTTTGTTTTTTTGGTCTGACCTCTTTCGTACTCTTGGTATCCTAGGGGGTTGAGGTTTGAAATGTTAACAGCAGTAGACTCTCTTTTACTCGGCTTCAATTGTTCTAGTTGCTCTCTATATTTCTGTTCCATTTCTACCTCTAACCTTCAGTGAGTTGCTACCTCCTCTTTTTGTTATTCCTGGGAACAGCATTCTTCATGCCTTGAATTTTGGCTCACTACTCCTTCTCACCAGCTGCTCCTCTTCATCAAGCCCTTCTGCCAAGACTACTTTCATGACCACCTGGTAGACCAGCACTCCTTTACTTTTTTATTGAAGATGTTCTACTGAGATCTTTCTAACTTCCTGTTTCAATATTATTGGTCACCTTGAAGGCCTAAATTTTTGTGTTGAAACACCTTTTTATTGTACTACTAGAACAGATCCCATTCCTAGGTTTTCATGTTTCTTTCTTGAGTTCTCTTTTTATTCTTATAGAACGGTTCTGAAAGCAATCTTTTTTTGTTGTTGTAAAGGTACATAAGAGGTCAAAAAGGTGAAAAAGTCCCTAAGTTGTCCTTATTCATGAATGTTTTGTCTGTCTGTGGAATTCTAGGTTCAGAATAATTTTCTGTCTGAACTTTAAAGGTATTGTTCTACTGTCTTCTAATAATCAATGTTGATGATAAGGTAAATGGGAAACTTCAGTCTACTTCAATGTCCCTATCACTCTTAAATGTAACCAACAAACTATTTGGCTGACTCTTTTCTGTCCTCAGTTTAACTAAACTCTCTATTTGGGCTTTTCTGACACTTTGCTCTTTGGGCTCTATACTACACACTATCCTGGTTTTCATAAATTGGCTACTCTTGCTTCTTCACCATCAACTGTTTTTCTTTTTCTATTTGACCTGTAAAGGTTGAAGTTCCTTTATCCTCTTTTCTATTCTCTATGCCTTCTCCCTGTATGATCTTATCCATTCTCATACTTTTAAAACTATTTGCTGATAATTCCTAAACTTATATCAGTAGGCTAGACTTCCTTTCTGAGCTCCAGATTCACATCTTTATATATCTACTTGTCATCTCTCTTACATGTCTCCCAGGCATTTCAAACTTAACATAAACAAAATGGTTCTCTCTAAATCTGGATCTGCTTCAGCCTTCACCATCTCAATTAATGGCCCTATGATTAATTTTTCCTCCTTCACTCTTCTCTTTCATTCACTTCTCATGACTCCTCCCTCTTCACGTAGTCCATCACCAATACCTGTTATTTCCAGCTTCAAAATATGTCTCTATATTCTTTAAAATGTAAATCATATCATGTCAGTTCCCTGCTCTAAATGACCAGATTGCTTTTTATTGCACTTAAGATAAAATCCAAAACCTATGAAGCCAGGCCTGCATGTTTGATTTCTTCCTTCTTCTCCAAAATCATTTCTTGCCTCTTGCCTTTCTCTACACACTATTTCCTCATGCCAGCCTCCTGTCATCTCTTAAAATACACAATGTCCTTTTCAACCTCAGAGCCTCTGTACTTGCTATTCCATCTGGCATACTTTGCCCACGGGTCCTTATATGGCTGACTCCTTTTTATCCTTCAGTTTTTAGTTTTAGGTACCCTTTTGGAGAGCACAGTGTAGGTTAGATTTTAGTTCCCATAGCCAGCACTTTAAATACACCTCTCAGAAGCATTTCCTTGACCACCTTACAAAATTAATGCTGCCTGTTATTCTGGATCACAGCACTCTGTTCATTTCCTTCATAGCTTTACATTCAATCTGCAATTATTTAATTATTGTTTTATTTACTTGTTTATGAGCTGTCACTCCCAGTTAGGTTAGAAACTTCTCTGTGAAGTTCACTATTACAAACGTATAGCCTACCAGGGTCTGGTTTATAATAAGTGTTTGATATTTATTGAATGACTAAATTTAAAAAAGTGTGCTCTGAAATTCATAAGAATATAAAAAAGAAAATGGTTTAAGTCATCAAGTTTAGTTTTTCATGAATACTTTTATCTGAATACTTGTTTCTCTTTACATTTTCTTTTACTATTTAATTAATTCTACCCCTTGAATTTTCTGTTCTCTGTTTCCCAGAACCTCTTTTTGACACATCAGAGGACTTGAATGGGATTTATTCCATTGCTCCAGAGTTAGTGATATGTCAAACTGAGTACAAAAAAGTATTGAGTATCTCTCATTTTAAAGAGAAAGCCTCAACAGTTGGGATTTTGCTATTTTTAACCAGTATATCAATCCCCCTTCCCTAGCTAACCCCAGTGTCTATGACTAGAAGATAAAAAAGAATAGTGAGAAAAAGAAATCTTTAGTATTGCTGTAGACCAGAATGCAGCACCTTTTCCACAGGGAGTAGGGCAGTGTGTTTCCTACCTCCCAAAAGATAAAGTATGAAGACTGAACATCACTTCTTACAAGACCGACATCAACCTCAAATGTTGGATATTTTTTACGAAGCCTACTTGTTGATCTGCCTTAGTACCACTTTAAGTGGGGAAAGGTGAAATGAAAGAAATGGCAGGGTAGAAAGCAGGAAGCAGATAAGTTTGTACTCAGACTATCAAGTTTGGTGAGGACGTAGGAATTTCTCATTACCCAATGACTCCTTGGAAGATAGCAAAGCTTAAGTTGCTTTTCTAGTGTGTCACTTAAGAGAGCAGTCTTTGGGTTAGGTGATCCTCATACCAAGGGTGTGCCGGGTGCACTGCCAGTTGTAAGAGCTGAGGTAGAGTGAAAGATGTCAAGTTTGCATTAGCTCTCCTAGGTCAGGGATCTATGCAAACTGTATAGCTGGAAGGCCTTGCAAGCACCCTCCTCCTGGTCCCCACTAATCACATAAGCTTTGCATTAGAAAAATAACATTTGCATCTCTGCCATAGAAGTAAAGCAACTAAAGAACTGTAATTGCAAACCCAGTGAACTAAAGAGATATTTATCACTCTTCCCCATTTTTTCCTTCCAGTCTCCCAAATCTGAGGAGAAGGAAGAGGAGTAAAAAGCAGACCAAGCTTCCCTCTTTATTGCAGGCCCCTGGAGCCACAGGTAAATCCTGAGCTAAAATGAGAGAGGGCAGGGGAGATGAAATTTAAACGGGATTTGAAATTGGAATTTTAAACGGAATTACCTGAGTCTTAAAAGCCAAAATGACCATAAAACTATGGAATCTGCTCAAGGTGTTGTCAAGAGGCAGAAGAGGGCAATTTGACAGGTCATGAATGAAGGAAGCATTTAGAAAGTTTAATGTTTGTGGGACAACTAGCCTCAACAGTTTAATAAAATGGACATATGTAGATACTGAAGTTCCTGGATTGATACACCACATCATAACTTTTCTCTCATATTTTCTTTTTGTCTCCACTGTATGTTTCAAGAATTTCTTAAACGTTACCTTTCATATCTTCTGTCCAATTGTTTAATTTTGGCAATCATATTTTTAATTCCCAATCATTACTTTATGTACCGATTGTCATTTTTATATAGCTTGTTCTTGTTTTATATACATAGGATCTCTACTTCTCTGAATTAATCTTCACATCCTTCATAAAGAGTTTTCAATTTTATTGTCCCTCTCTTTGGTGCAGTTGGTTTTCCTCAAGTATCTGGTTATTCTTAATTTTCTACATTGATAAATAAGGAACTAGGTTGATTAATACTGATGTTGGAATATGGGTATTCTTTGTTGTTTGGCAGATATATATTTTTATATTTATTACACTAATAATACCTGTTCATAGTAGTATTACATAAAAATAATCAAAAAGAGGAAAATGAAATTCACTCACAATCTCACCACCCTGAGATAATCATTAAAATTTTGGTATAATGTTATCTAGTCTTAAATAACTAACAGATAAACAAACAAAAATTTTTAAGTTTTTAAGAACTGTATCTGTCTATCTACCTATGTATCTATCACCTAATTTAGCCCCATTTAGGATATAAGGAATATCTTTTCATGTCAATCAGTATACACACTACTGTCATCTGTGAATGACTGATAATATCCTTCTCCTTTTATATTGATTCCAAATGTATTTATTATAATTTAACTACTCCCCTGTTGGTGCACCTAAGGTGTATCTTTATTTTTTTACTATTAGCACTGCAAGAAATATCCTTGTATACATCGTGCAACTTCAAAGCATTATTTTAAAATCAAAACTTGTCTTTTTCGACTTAAAGAATCTGAAAGGCTCTAGCTGAAAAGCAGATATGTAAGTTCAGAGGCATTGATGTTTATAAGGAAAGTGTTTAAAGTAAATCTCTTCCTCATAAGGGTTTGGAGAATAGAGTTTAGAGGTGAGAAATGAATGGGCTGAAAAACCACAGTCCCAGTGTGCAAAGATTAAGGGCAATTCTGGGGCTAAACAAAAAGTAAGTTAGTGTGGTTTGATTTTTCTTTGACACTACATGTATAGGTCTATCAGTTATCTTGGACTTTCTAACAATATACATAGCTATAGCTCAGCTGGGCAATTCTTCTGCTGGTCTTACCTGAGTCACTTGTGTGGCCAGTTTGATTCATTAGGCAGTCTGACTAGAGCTAGAGAGCTTAAGATGGGCTCCAAAGCTTGCCTGGCAGTTAGTGGTGGTTGGTCTAGGGGCCCTCAACTGGAAAAACTTGTTTGTACTTCATGTGGCCTATCATTTTCCAGTAGGTTAGAATGGACTTTCTTCATATGGTGCCATCAGGGAAGCGTTCCAAAGATGGAAACTAAAAGCTGGAAATCTTCTTGAGGCTAAGGCTTGGACATCACACATCACTTCCACTTCATTCTATTGGTTAAAGAAAGTCACCAAGCCAATAGGTAAAACAAACTCTACCTCTTAATGGGAAGAGTGACAAGGTCATATTACAAAAAGGCACACCACAAGGATTGGAAGAATTATAGCCATCTTTGCAAAAACTTTACCACACAGAACTCATTTTGAAATGAGTTTAGAATAATTTAGTGTTCCTAGAACTATAATTCTAAGTTGACTATCTGCTATCTAAAATGTTTGTTTCCTAAAGAAATAATGGGAAAACTCTAACATACACCAATAGCACTCTACAACATCTCTCTCTCTTTCTCTCTCTCTAGCTCTCTATCTATCTTTAATCCTCACCCAAAGATATGTTTCTTGATTTGAAAGAGAGAGTGAAAGAGAGACATTGATTGGTTGTCTCCTGTATGTACCCCAATCAGGGATCGAATCTGCAACCTAGGTATGTGCTTCAACTGGGAATCTAGCCCACATCTTTTTGGTGTATGGTACGACGTTCCAACCAACTGAGCCACCTGACCAGGGCAGCACTCTAGAGATTTTAAAGTCCATCACAAATATCTCATTTGATAATTCATTCAACAAACTTCTTTTGTGTGCTGATTATGTGCTGACTACACTGATATGCTCTGTGGTACAAGATAGATATTGTCCTTGCCCCCAAAGAGCTTACAGTCTATGGAGAGAAAAAATAGATATTTAATAAGTAATAACAATCAAGTAATAATAACATGAGATTAATGTTATGGCAAGGCAACACAGGAAATCATTATTAGTCACACTCTGCCAACACTGAGTAAGATGATCTTTATGATAATCCTGTAAGAGGCAAGGCAAGTAACTAGTTGTTATTATCTTTAGATGAGAAAACTAAGTAAGGCTCATAGACTTAACCAAGTAATTAATCCAAGGTTTTCAGGACCTAAGTGGCAAAATTAAAACAAATGACTGCCCCCCACACACACAATCCCCCCTATTTTCCAAAGACTGCTTTTTCCATTATACTTTTCTGCTTCCCTAGAACCCAATATTGTTATGAGTATCTGAAAGAGAAAAAAAGGCCAATAAATTATTTTTTAACCTTATACAAAGGTATATATTTTGTAGGCATTATTCTGAAGATACTTCAGAATACATTTTGAATGGTTGCAAATGAAATGGTTAAAAAACTTTATCACCATTTGTGCAATGTTTCTCATGAATGGTGACTGTATTTGTTTCCTTTGGCTGAAGAAACAAATTACCACAGAGTGGTTCATAGCAACATATATTTATTCTCTTACAGTTTTGGAAGTCCAAAGGCCAAAATGAGTTTCTATGGGCCAAAATCAAGGTCTTACAAGGGCCATACTACCTCTGGAGGCTCTAGGAGAAAAAAATTCCTTGCCTGTTCCAGTTTCTGGAGGCTGTCTTTATTCCTTAGTTCATGTCACACCACCTTTTGTTCCCTTGCTTCCTTCATCACATTGCTTTTTTCTTGTCTGTCTTCAAATCTCTCTGTCTACATTTTATAAGGATACTTGTTATTACATTTTGGACCCATCCAGAATAATCTCTCCATCTTAAAATCCTTAATTTAGTCACATTTTTAAAGTCCCTGTCATCAAATAGAGTAACATTCACAGATCTCAGGGTTTAAGAACTGGATATCTTTGAGGGCCATTATTCAGTCAACTACAGTGTAGCTTTCACTTGAAAGTCTTAATTAGGAACTATGAGTAGCTATTTCAACCATAAAACCTGATTTAAAAACTTTATGTTTATGTAGGAAGTTCAAATCTGACATTCAAAAAGTTGAAAAGGTTTTATCTCAAGAGTTTTATACATATCCAGTATTTACTATTTCCCCTATTACTTTACATTTATTTTTATTTTCATAATTTTATGTATATTTTTAATTAATTAAAAGCAATTAATTTTTACCATGTCTAGTATAGATACCCACAAATTCCTTCTAGGTTTCCCCAGGTGCTATACAAATACAATCATTTTCTCTCTGTGTGTCACAATGAGTAAAAGGTTGCAAAATATAGCTCTACAAAGTTTAGGAAACTAATACAAGGGGAAAAAGAAGGCTGGATGTGTAAGTGATCAGAGCCCGTATCTATTATAATAGGAAGTTAAAACATGTAATGCTCAAAATCCAGAAACCAAAGAAATAGCAATATAAACACTTAGAAATAATAATCAGGTATATATAACTGAAGTCACTCTCAGAAGAAAAACAGTTGCCTTTGGGGTGCAGAGTTGGAGTAAAGAGAGGTAAGTCAGGATAGTATTGTTATTCATTATGGACATTTTGGTAGTAGTTAGATTTTTTTGAAAAAGATGAGCATCCTTATTAAAAAATTTTTGAAAAGTCAGTTAAAAATGGTACCAGAACTTAACATTAATATACCTTACTTTTTCCTGTGGTGCCTTCTCTAAATATGACACTTTCCTTTTCACTTTAGTAAAGACTACTGTTACTTTTTATTCCCTAATTATATTGTACATTTAATGACATATAATTACCCAATTATTTAGGACTCATCCAAAGAATAATCCTGAGGATCTTCTCTTTAATATTTAGTTAGAGTGGTAGGTGTGAAATGTTTAAAATAAATTCCCTAAGTTAGGAAACAGAAGTTCTTTATCCTTTCCTTCCCAGTAGTAGCGCTAACAGGAAATTTAACAACCTAGATCAGAGGCAGAGATGTTTGGAAAACCATCAAAAGACATTTGATGGAATGCACAACATGGCATCTTTAACATGGTTGAAAGAGGGGGAAAAACAGAATTAAACTGAACGCTTTTCTTATTTCACAGCTCTTTTCTATGAGGATTTCAAAGTCACTAAGAAGAAGTAACCTG